>NC_135878.1:10398665-11091724 GCF_031162955.1 Sander vitreus | reverse complement strand
GATCAAGGTGTGGATGACGGAGCTTTGTGGATAAGAGGCCGCAATGTAGCATTTGTGAATAGAAAAGTTCAAGCTGCAGTGGAGGGATGGACAAGAAAATGGGGATTCAAACTGTCCGTGGCGACGTTTTACAAGACGGCTTAAAATTGCACCCATAACTTGTAGTAAGTCTTTTAAAACTCTAGTTTCAGCAATGCAGGTGGAAATGGGAGAGATGCCTTTGAGAATAAGACAGGTCAAGTTAATGCTGGCATACTGGGTTAATCTCCAGGGGCATTGTGATTCACATTCTGCAAAGAGCATTTTTAACAGAATGCTGGGAACACAATGAGTCACATTTCATGAGTTTTGGATGGACAGACAAATGGTGTGCAGGTGCAGCAGTGTATATCCCAGTGAGTGATACATCAATAAAGAAAAGGTTATCAGACAATTTATCAGTATACACTACAGAGTTGATGGCAGTGTTACTGGCATTACAGTGGATAGAGGAGAAGGAAATACCCAATACTGTTATTGCATCTGACAGTTTTTCAGCACTATCTAGCATTTGCTCAGGTATATCATCATTTAAAAAGGATATTATCAATGAAATATTCTTATATTGTACAGAATGCAAATTAAGGGCATATTTACAAGTTTAATTTGGGTTCCTGCCCATGTTGGTGTGGAGGAAAACGAGAAGGTGGATATTCTTGCAAAACAAGCACTTAAGATTACATATGTAGACCTACAGGTTCCACTAAGCAAAGCTGAAGTCAAAACATTCATCACAAACGGCATGGCAGGAGTATTGGGACATTAGTAAAACAGGAAGGCATCTTTGCAATATACAAAAACATGTTGGTGATGGGAGGACGGTAGGCTTTAAACGTAGAGAAGAAAATATCATTACTCATCTCAGAATTGAATTGGTCATACAGGTCTTAAGTATTCAACTGGAAAATGCACATACTGTAACCTGCCAGAAACTGTTGAGCACATTCTAATTCATTGCAAGGAACATAATACCCAGAGGGAGCACTTTTTTCAGACACTTCATAAGGCAGACCTGCACACCATAAAGAAGATGAAGAAGAGAGTAGCGTAGGTTAGAGCGAGAATGGCAGGTGCGTTGAGTGAGTTGACGTCAGTGAGTGTGTGGTCATGCAAGGAGAGCAGGCGCAGTCTTTCCATCTGTATAATAGACACCATTTCTTAACCCTTGTGTTGTCTTCCCCGTCGACCTGCAACTATTTGTTTTTCTGGGTCAAAATGTAAAAAAGATGTTATAAAACTGAAGAAAACACCCAAATTCAATGAAAGTAGTGAACTGATCATTTATTTAACTTGTGAAGAGCATTGTATGGAACCATCCACGTTATTTTGTTTTAAAATTTGGTTTAAAGAAACCCACATTTCTGAATTAGAAACTTTTTGAAAATGGGTCAGATTTGACCTGAGGACAACAGGAGGGCCACTGTTTAAAACAGGGTGGATGGGTACACTTCCAAGACAGGAGAATGAGCTTCTTAGCAACCAGCATTGCTAAATGCAGAGCAGCTTGTGATAACTCAAAAGTTCCTGTAGAGCAAAGATAGCAAGCGCAGTTGGCCTTCCGTTCTCCTCGCCTTCTGGGATGCCATCAGTCTTCATGTTGTTGTGCCGGAATCTCCCATCTGAAAGCTTGGTTTGCAGCTGTTTGTTTTCGTGCTGTAGGTCAGCAACCAAGGTTTCCATGGCATGGATCCACAGTTCGTGGTCTGCAGTCACATTTTCGGTGGTTGACAGCCTCGGGAAACTGTGCTTGGACTTATCAAACCACTCGTTAAAAGACTGCAGAAGTAGTTTGACATTTTCAGCCAAATAAGTGGGAGCTCTCAACATCGTCCTTCCTCTCAGCGAGCGGCATGTATGAAGTTTTATTGTTCCTTAATCCTGGCTAGCTGCTTTAGCTAGCCATCGAGTCGGTCCTTTCCCACCTCGTGCAGTTTTACCGAACATGCTAATATTCCCCTTTTTAGTAGCGCGAACAAATAAGACCACTTTTCAGTAACTGTAAAGAGTCTGGCGTTCAAATCATGGCTCTTTTTGCACCACAAGGAGCTCAGAAAACACATATACTCTGTCCCCATCTCACTAGCGGCCCCTGTTGTTTTGACAGTGCTTCCACACTGCGACATGTTTGCCGCATTTATAAAGCATGCACGCCTCTCACTCTACGCTGGTTGCTATTTGATCGTGTCATCAAAAACGTCATTGTTTGGTAAAATCATTTGGTCTATTCACTTATAACCTTCTTACACCAATGGCTCAACCAGGATTATACCTAGGTCATCTGTGTGTTTGAATACACAGATGACCAAGTACATACTCAGTCGCCAGGTGGGTTGAATCAAGGGTAGGACTAGGGTCAATTTCAATATGAATTGCGAACGACCTGTGTCACTACTAGCCGTGGTGGGACAAATTATGCGATTGGTTGGAAATGACAGTGGGGCATTTGTCACCGGTCACCGCCTATGTCTCACTGTGCTTTGCGCTGGGTTTTCACCATAGACTGTATACAACTAAGATGTTCACACGCAGCTTCAACAGCAGAGCGAAACGATTCATTAATTCATTTCCGAACAGTCAGTGAGTGCCCTGATGTTCAATAGTCTGCCCCGGTCTCGAAAGTTGATTCCGGAGTCAACTTTTGCAGTGCGATAACAGAGTTTGACAGGCAAAACTGCCTGTAAAAACCCAGCGTTAGAATGTAAAGGTATGAAAAGTTAAGTTTAATTCTCTCGGCACTGCCAGACACCTGTCTGCAGACTGCAGTTCAGTGTGGCTGCTGTGTAGTGCGAATCTCTCGTTTCGCTCTTTCTTTTTTAAAAAATGACTTGGGAAGCCAACAGCAAAGCCCAACTTTAGTTTTAAATGAAATCAAACAGGATGTTCTCCTCTCATCTTAAAATAGTCAAAAATCAATACTAGAGTAACCTCCTTGTCCAGCTGCTGCGATAAAATATGCAGAGGACAAATCAGTCTGTCTTGTCTGAATTGTCATGACCAGGGATATACCCATGTTGACTGGCTTGGTTTGAATTTCCAAAAGAAGGGTTGAACACTGATCAGACAACCATGGCCCAACCCTGGACCACTGACTAGGGTTGGCCCAGGGTTGTCTGCTAAAATCCTAGTTTTATACTGTCTATGGTGAAAACCCAGTAAAGCACAGTGAGACCAAATTTATGTTGTTTTTGTGTGCGGCGAACGGTGACAACTGCCCCACGTCATTTCCAACCAATCACATAATTCGTCCCGCCCCAGCTGGTAGTGACCCAGGTCGTGCGCAATTCACATTGAAATCGACCCTAGTCCTACCCTGATCTAATCCACCTGGCAACCTGGGTCACGAAGCCGAGTAGATCGAGGAGGGTTAACCCATTCAAACACATAGTCAACCTGGGTATAACCCTGGTTGAGCCATTGAGCCGAACACCGAAAGCTTTTCTTTTGCTATTTTTGGACATTCAACATTCAGTGCATCCCTATAAGAAAATTCAACATTTTACTTTAAAAATGTAGTCTACTTTATACTTTAAAATTGCACCATTTTGAACTTTTCAAAGAGAGGCTTTCGCCACATGAATTCCGCTGTTTTTCAAAGTAAAATATGGTAAATAGACTGCACTGATAGCACATTTCTACCTTAACAGACAAAGTGCCTTATAATTTCCTTCTCATTCACCCATTCAAACACAATGGGAGAGAAGCTGCTATAAATTCTGTGGAATCTTACTTTCAACATTAAATATTCAATTTGCTCTTTCCTTCTTTCCACACACAGAGAGGCTGTGCCATTGTATTGGCATATTGGCAGCTGGCTGTTAGCTGAGTAAAATGGGAGAGACACTTTTCTGTTCCATTTAACTGGCATAGACAAAACCCACTGTGTGTCCACAGAACAAAGTCATCAGAGTGACAGAGAGAAGAGAGGGCAGTGAGGGAGGAGAGGAAATGAAAAGACAATGAGATGCAGAAAAGTGAAAGACAAGCGAGCGGGTAAAGACAGACTAGGAGAGAGAGGCTCAGCAGGTTAATCTTAAAATGAATGGCCTGTAATTAATAAAGTGACATACAGTAATAAAGTTCAACAGCAGGGAAAACAGGGAAGGCACTTTATATTTGCATTTGTACATTCGGACACACACTGTTCTCTCTCTCATTTATTTATCTCTCTTGTATTTAGTAATAAACCACAATCAGGGACGGATTGACAATCTGTGCGTTTGACGGCCGTCGGCACATAAAAAGTCTAATAAAGCGATATTAACAGCCAACAGCAGGGGGTGCTAATTCGATCACTTATATCCTACGTGTAAAAAAAAAAATAAAAACTGAGGAAGAAGAGTAGGCCTACTGCAGGGCGAAATCAAATCGCTGGCAGATAGGCCAACATTATTAGACGTGTCAATGGTGGGACATTCTAAAACGCTTAACGTGAAAAAGCTTAACGTGGTTTAATGTACCTAGACAGCGATCAATTATCACCAAAATTCTCTCTCATATTGCTCCTCATAACTACTGAAAACTGTCAAAAAATTTAACCCAACGTCCTATTATTATGTACGTTAGCTGA
Source organism: Sander vitreus (assembly GCF_031162955.1). Classification (NCBI taxonomy): domain Eukaryota; kingdom Metazoa; phylum Chordata; class Actinopteri; order Perciformes; family Percidae; genus Sander; species Sander vitreus. Next base: position 11,087,118 of record NC_135878.1, on the reverse strand, counting down.
CATTAAGCGTTTCTGCTTCATTAAGAGATATAGTAAGGAAAAAGCTTAACGTAGTTTAATGTACCTAAACAGCGATCAATTATCACCAAAATTCTCTCTCATATTGCTCCTCATAACCGCTGAAAACTGTCAAAAAATGTCACCCAAAGTCCTATTATTATGGACGTTAGCTGACATTAAGCGTTTCTGCTCCATTAAGGGAAAAAAGCTTAACGTGAAAAAGCTTTACATGAAAAAGCTTGACGTAGTCTAATGTACCTAAACAGTGATCAATTATCACCAAAATTCTCTCTCATATTGCTCCTCATAACCACTGAAAACTGTCAAAAAATCTAACCCAAAGTCCTATTATTATGGACGTTAGCTGACATTAAGCGTTTCTGCTCCATTAAGGGAAAAAAGCTTAACGTGAAAAGCTAAAAAGCTAACGTCCATAATAATAGGACTTTGGGTTAGATCTTTTGACAGCTTTCAGTGGTTATGAGGATCAATATGAGAGAATTTGGGTGATAATTGATTGTTGTTTAGGTACATTAAACCACGTTAAGCTTTTTCACTTTAAGCTTTTTCCACTTAATGGAGCAGAAACGCTTAATGTCAGCTAACGTCCATAATAATAGGACTTTGGGTTAGATTTTTTGACAGCTTTCAGTGGTTATGAGGAGCAATATGAGAGAATTTGGGTGATAATTGATTGTTGTTTAGGTACATTAAACCACGTTAAGCTTTTTCACGTTAAGCTTTTTTACTTTAAGATTTTTCCACTTAATGGAGCAGAAACGCTTAATGTCAGCTAACGTCCATAATAATAGGACTTTGGTGAATCTTGGTGATAATTGATCGCTGTTTAGGTACATTAAACCACGTTATGTTTTTTCACATTAGGACTTATAAAGTATATGAGAACCATGGAGAGTCAACCCCCAGCCGCTCCGCTGCCCTGCAGCAGAAACACTTAATGTCAGATAACGTCCTTAAAAATAGGACTTTGGGTTAGATGTTTTGACAGTTTTCAGTGGTTATGAGGGGCAATATGAGAGAGAATTTTGGTGATGATTGATCGTTGTTTAGGTACATTAAACCACGTTAAGCTTTTTCCTTACAATAGACTCTAATGAAGCAGAAAACATTAACATGAGATAACTTCTATAATCCTTGGATTCCTTGGAGAAAAGAGGGCCAAGTCTCTCGAGACTGATGCAGCAAAATGCACATCAGCAAGAGGTACTGGTAAGTGACACATTATAGGTTGCCTTTATCCCTATTTTAGCGAATTGCATTGTCACCGATCAACATAGGTGTGCATCATGATTATGAAAATTATCATGCCATTTAGTTCTGTCAAACTTAACGTGTTTAATAATTTCTGTTAGGTTAATTTGAAACATTAAACGCATTCGAAATTAATCGCGAGTTGACCGCGATTTCACTTTGTTGTATATGAGAGGTTGTAGTGAGCTCACTTTTGCTGCTAGCATATGGTATTGAATTAACTCTACCACCACCACTCTAAACGGGCTAACAAACAGGGAAAGGGGGTAAATAATTCACCAAATTTAACCAAAAGTTTAACCAAAAAATCCTACCTTGCACTTTCTGTCTGTCTTCCATCAGAGTGCAGTTTTTCCTTGTCTTTCATATTTGCGTTTACTATTGTGGAACTGGCAAAGAACTGGTTGTTTGTGAAAGCTTCACAGATAAAATTGATTGGGCCTAGTCATTTTCATCATTTCACAGCCTTAATATGAATCAAAAGTGTAATATGACATTGACAAAATATTAAATAGGTTATTCAATGCTAATTCTTTAACACAAAGCAACACATATTATATCATCAATAATAGCTAATATGACAGTGTAGTAACTAACACTCAGTGTAGTTTTGGTATAGGCCTACAGAATATCTAATCCCCATGTTCAGGTACAGCAAGTAGCCTACTTTATCTCTGAAAGTGTTGTCAGTAATACTCTGTACTGTTTTATAATTACAAGTTTGTGTAATTTGGGGTTTCTGTAGCCAGTGACATTTCATTATTTGTATTTTATTTTCAATGCAGATGTAATGGCATTGTACATGTTTTGTTTTTATTTTCATTAATAAACACAACCCCAATTATCATCATTGGTTTTGAGATGTTACTTGTTGTGAATACCTTGTCTGCCAGGCTACAGTATTGTGGCATAGTATCAGGACATCCTGGCTAGTGTCTGTCACCAGTGGTGGAATGTATGTAATGTGGTTACTGTACTTAAGTACATTTTTCACGTATCTGTACTTTACTTAAGTACAATCAATAGTGCATACTTTTGACTTTTACTTCGTTACATTTTGCAGCAATTATCTATACTTTCTACTTCACTACATTTCTACAACTTTTCGTTACATTTTCGTTACATTTTCTGATCAGTTTTTCTCCCTGCCAAAATGTCTTCCTGACCGTCACACATAAATGTGTGCAGCATTCACTGTCCCGTGGGAAATAATGCAAAGTTGAGCTTCATGCAGATCACCCTGATAGATAACCAGAATTGTAAGTCAGAATGTAAACTGGGCCACAGATGGTAAGCACAATTACATTAACCTAAGACTAACTTAATTAAAATGCCACAGCCCATAGGCCTACTGTTTTTTTAAATTATTAGAATATAGACATTAAGAGAATACATCATTATGCAAGTACTTTTACTTTTAATACTTAAAGTACATTTAAAATCAGGTACTTTTTAATTTTTACTTAAGTAGGGTTGTCATTGTTGTACTTCTACTTTTACTAAAGTAAATACATCTTTGGTTATTTGTACTTTTACTTCCTCCACCACTCTCGTCTGTCGCGCACGGCTAGGGGAGAATGGCCGGATGATGGGCCTATTTGGGAGAAAGTCCAGGGCTTTTTTTTAGCCCCAGTCCGTCCTTGACCGCAATGCTGAAAAATTACATTATTATTAGGTTTATAATGATGTTATTGATGTTGTTGTGTAATTACACTTTGCATGCAGCACAACCAATGTGTATTCTGCATTGTAATTGCTTAATATATTGAATACAAGATACTCGCAACAGCCTTGTGTCTTTGACAATACTAGTACATTGCCTGTTGAAAATGTGCCTGTTTGGAACGGGCCGATTGCTTGGCCTGGGGTATTGGTGCTTGTAGAATTCTTCAAAACCAAATTGTAACCCAAATTACTTACAGAAGGACCCTAAATCTCTTAATATGCACCTCCACTGTATAGCCTACTGACTTACAGTGTAGGCTACATCTACATCAGAGGAGACATTGTACTACTACATTTACCTGACAGAGAACACTGCAGATTCAGAATGTTATCACAAATATCACAATGAAAATGTGGAGTAATCAGACATTAGCCTTATGGACTCTTGGCAGTGTGCTACCCACCTGGCCCGTTTTTGAGAGCTAATCAGCACCTATCTGCGTTAATTAACCACCAGGACCGGACTGTGTGTGTGTGTGTGTGTGTGTGTGTGTGTGTGTGTGTGTGTGTGTGTGTGTGTGTGTGTGTGTGTGCAGAGAGAGAGAGAGAGAGAGTGTCATATGATCGTTAACGAAATGAATGGCCTGTAATTAATCAAGTGACAGTTCAACAGCAGGGAAAAAAAGGGAGGGCACTTTCTATTTGCATTTGTACATTTGGACACACACTGATCTCTCTCATCTATTTATCTCTCTTGTATTTAGTAATAAACCGCAATGCAGGAAAAAAACGCCAGCAAACCTCAAGAAAGTCAAGCACAAAGTTGCATTAGGTTTATAATGATGTTATTGATGTTGTTGTGTAATTATACTTTGCATGCAGCACAACCAATGTGTATTCTGCATTGTAATTGCTTAATACATTGAATACAAGCTACATAGAGAGAGAGAGAGAGAGAGAGAGAGAGAGAGAGAGCGAGACGGTGTTGTCTCGTGTCGTATGATCGTTAACGAATGTAACACTTTAGCAGAGGTGTTAATTTCCATACAGGTTTAGTGGCTTGACGGTTAACGGTGAAGTAGGGGATTTGATTCGCTGGGGTATTTTGCCGACGGTGTTGTAAGTTAGCAGTAGACTTAACCCGACCCAGGGTAAGTATGAGGAAAACGGCTGTGTCTGCCTGCCTCTGAGATTTTCTCGCATTGCACAGCGCTGTGAAGGAATAATCTCCGAGATTACATTATGTTCTGCCTCTGTTTAGAAGTGGTGAATGTAGGCTAAAGCTCACAGCAATTTAATACGATTTAGTTCACAAATATCAACTCATTTAATTTGATAGCCTATTTAGTGTTTCCTTTTTATTGAGTTTACTCTTAGTTAAATAATAGACACTGAAAGCCAGTGTTACATAGCGCCTTTTCCCCCCCAACCTTATTCCACAAAACAGTCACGATGTTGCTTTCAGCTATCCATTCGTGCTCCAGGAAAGTGAAGAAAAGTTAGTTTTGTATATCCAGGAATCATATAACACTGGATGTAACGTTGGAAGCAGGAAAAACTGTACTGGAGTCAAAGGCGGTACCCCCCGGGTGGCGTCTGCGTGTGACGTGCAGGTTCCCTCCAAAGATGGACACACATACATACATACATACATACATACAGATACAGTATGTCTCGCTTTATTAGATAGATATTAGTGTAAATTAATTTTTTTCTGGAAATTCCGTTAAATTTTGCACTACATGTAAAATAGCTTGCAGAGGCTATGAAAACACTAATGGTCTAACAAACTGAAATCCCAGTCTCTGGACATTTTAATATCTTTTTTAGAAAAAAAAGTTTTTAGAAAGCAGTGGAAATCACCAGTTGTAGTTTTAATAGATTTCAGCTTCATTGTTTGCAGTGTATGGGAGTTAATAAGGGGAACTAAGGCCCACACATCACATACTAAGACAAGCGTGGAGAATTAGCTGCACAAACAAGCGGCAAAGTCTGGCTCCTGGCTAGAGTCTGTGTGATGATAACTTATAGAGTAAACAAATTTTGCAGAAAGCTGCAACACACACATACAGAACAAGCACATCTTGGTGGCAAGATCTAATTACTGCGCAAAACCAGGACAAAAACAGGACAGCTGAGCCCATTGAGAGGGAGATTGAGAGAATTTTGTATTTGTCTTCCTACAAAATTTTGCCAATGCTCTGTGTGATTGGCAAAGTGTGTTCATCTTTAACACAGATTTTAGTGTTGGTGACAATGTGTGTCCTTACCTGAAGTTTGCTCTCCAAAACAGCAGTGGCGCTGTCTCCGCTGGTCTCGTCCACCACTACCACCATGTGGGTCAGAGAGTTCACCCTCACCTGCTCCAGCTCCAGGTCCTCCTGGAGGAGCTGCAACACAGGAACACACCCACAGTTTTAATGACGGTGACTTAATGACAAAATGTGGCTGGCAGCAAGACCACAGGACCTCAGAACAAAGCAATGTTTAAACTAAATTCCCTAAACACAGCTGGTAAACAGAACAATTACCAGTTATCACTATGGATTGAAAGTTTCTTTTTGAGGCAGATATTTAGGCTATCATAATTCTAACTTTAAAATGTTCAACTCATTTGGGACATCTGACATTTTATACTTTTTAAATGTCAACTTTTTAGCCCATTTTAAGAGTGTTTTAAAGTTTGAAAATTCCGCCCATCTTTAGACCTTTACATCTCCTCTTTAACCCCTTTATTATATATAACTTCATTCTCAAGCTTAAAGCTCCAGCTCTTCAAAAGACAAACACTAATTTAAATTAGATGCTCAACTGAGTCTTCCAGATGAATTTATCACTTGCACTGGACATTTCAAATCCTTTTATTGCTTCAACTTAATCTTCTTTCTGCACTTATTTAAACTGATGATTCAACTTTGTTCACCGTTCACACTTAAATTGACACTTGAACTTCATCCAGCCCTTCCATTTAAACTGCCATTTCAATTTTTTTTACTGCGACTTCAACTTCTTTCAGTATTTTAATTGAGCTGTTTTAACTTCGCATTTCAGCAGCGCACATGTACAATTTCTTTAGAAAATGTATTCTTTTCTCATAGTTTAATCAGTGGAATAGATTGATGTGTATTGTTGTTTAGAACATTTTTAAAAATGTTGGATTGTGTACGACAAGCAACACATGGACAAATTTGAATTAGGATCTTTAGAATTAGGATCATTAAGATCCCCTTTGGCACAATAAATAAATAAATAAATAAATGTTATTGTAAACCCTGAATTTAAAGAAGAGAAGAAGTACAAACTTTTGTCTATAGCTATCAAAGCAAACCACAGCCACATTTCATTAGAGGTCAGTGAGAAACACTCCAGTTTCTACAAGTTTCCATTTTTCTATCTGTATACACACAGTACTGAAACAAGAGCCTTCACTAAAAACTACCAAATTGATTATTCCCCTCACTGCTGGCAACAGGATTCCATTTTCAAAGCTTCTCTGAAAGCCTCCATTTTCTCAAAATGTTTTCTCCAATGGTTGCAATCCCAGTCAAAATTATATTCTAGTGTGCAGCAGGGGAAATGGTTGCAAAAACAACAGAAAAAAGTAGGACACAAAATAAATAGTGAGTCCGCTATGTTTATTTATTTGGCAAACCTATGATTTCCAAGTGAATGTCAGCACGTTGTGTTTGGTGTCTGTCCTCACTCTTGGCGTAAAATTGTACAGCAATATACGATTGGTGGTAATTTAGCCAATCGGAGCCCATTTTCCAGTTCAAGTCTGTATAACAGCAGGACAGTCGAGTGCCTGTGCTTATTTCACACGTCTGTAATTACAGTAGGACAGTTAGGTGTCTGTTATCTAAACTGCTAAAGTCAGTTGAACAAGTGAAGTGTCTGTAGGCACACTGTGTTGTCATCAGATAATGATGAGATATATCAGATAAAATCTTGTGTTTATGTTAAATCAGTTTGACTAAAATGACAATACTATTGATTTTGGCAAGACTAGATTAACTGAAATGTTAAATAGAATCTAAAAGGATAGTTGACACAGGAATAAGACTAAATTAAAAAATAGCTGCAAGAATTTCGGGAGAAAACATTTTTACTAAAAGTAATGACTTAAGCTTAACTAAAATGTAATGACTTCATCGACTAAAACTGGACTAAAATATTTTTGAGTTGTCAATGTTGGTATCTGCAATGGTAAAATAGGTACTCAAAAACACAGTCAACACTGTGGAGTCCTTCTGCTTCCTGGGCTCCATCATCTACCAGGACCTCAAGTAGGAGCTGAACATTACAACAACCACACATGCAGTCTGGTAACCGAAGACCTTTAGTATGTGTTGACAGTGACATTCCTCCCACCCCCTCTTCTTATTCATGACATCATTACAGAAAAGAAAAGACTTTCTCTGCTTAACTGAAACCTGGCAAAATCAAGAGGATTACATGACAATAAACCCAGCCACCCCACCCAGCTATGTTTACATCCAGAAGCCCCGCTCCAAGGGCCGTGGTGGTGGGCTGGCTGTAATACACCGAAAGGACATACAGTCCATCCATCCATCCATCTATCCCCACCTCTCTCCCTAGCCCACTACAACACTGCTCTGCCTCTGAGCCTAGACTTTCTCACCCCTTTAAAACCCATACTGTCTCCTTCAGCTGTTCATCTCCTTGGTACACCGCTGAACTTCGCTCCATGAAAGCCTCTGGTCGCAGACTGGAGAGACTTTATAAAAGAACTGACCTCACTGTCCACCTGGAGGCCTACAAAGAACATGTGAGCTCCTACAAAGAAGCTCTTTACAAGGCCAAGACAAATTATTACACCACCCTCATTGGCAACCAGCCAAACCACCCCAGAATGCTGTTTTCCACTATTAACCACCTGCTACGCCCCATTGACTCCCACCAACCTCCCGGTGAACTTGATTGTTGCAGCAAGTTCCTGAATTTCTTCCAGGCTAAAGTGGACCTTATCCATCAGCAACTCCTGCTGTGTGCACATCACCTGTCTGGATTGTAGCCACCCTCAGACTGAACTCCATGCTTAGGTGGCCAGAGGTTTATATATGTTAAGATATATGTTAAGCCCCTCCCACTAGACCAAACCACTCTTAATTGCTTCAATTATGTTAACATTTAGACATTCATGTCACTGCTAGTTTCTACCATAAACAAATAACAGACTATTGAACAAATCATTTTCCACTCAACTAACTTTAGAAAACACAAAAACTTATACACATTTTCAACTAGAAAATCTACCCTCACCTATGACCCAGATATATGGTATCTCCCACCATCAGCACTCCTGAGTGTGACGGCTGTAGGCCCTATATGAAGCAGCACATTGCCTCAGCTCTGGTTCAGACCCAGGGACTGGAGAGGAGAGAGAGTTCAAAAATAATGGTTAAGTAACATAGTTTGTTGTAAAATAGAAATTACTTAAATGAATAAACTGAACTGACTAAACTAAACTAATGTAATGTGGTGTTTTTTCCAACAGTGTTTTACTGAATGATATGTATAAAAGTGTGACTGCAAATTAATTGTCTGGGTGCTTGGTGCCCTGAGTAGGTTTACCATGTGTCATCCAAAAGTGACAGGGCCTTCGTCACACACTGGCACAGCTCTCTCCTGGTTTCAGTCTTACCTCTCACACAGAAAGCAATTTGTCACCATTAACAACTCCCGCTCCGATCCAGCTCCCCTCAACCAAGGCGTGCCTCAAGGCTCTGTGCTTGGACCCATGCTCTTCACCATCTACATGCTCCCCCTTGGTCAGATTATCAGGCAACATGGTCTCAGTTTCCACAAAACTCTGCCATCAGGGTCCTCACCCACACCAAGACCTGGCAGCACATCACCCCAACCCTCATCCACCTTCACTAATTACCAATTAATCCAATCCAATCCAACTTTATTTGTAAAGCACATTTAAAACAACCAGGTTGACCAAAGTGCTGGACATTGACATAATTTCGGACAGATTATAAACACATGAGTAACAAAAACGGACATTTAAAACAAGTAAACTACAAAATGAAAATGCAGAATACAACTCTCAAGTAGGTTTAAAGTCCAATGAATAAAAGTGTAAAAGTAAAAATGTGAAGGTTGAGGGGCCAATCTGACATGCAGAGGCAATTCATTCCACAGCCTTGGGGCCACAACTGAGAATGCTTGATTTCCCCTATTTTTGAGTCGTGTTCAAGGGACAACAAAGAGTACTTGGTCAGCAGACCTTAATGACCTCAGAGGAGCGTGCGGCTTCAGTAGTTCAGCGATATAAGCTGGGGCTTGACCATAAAGAGATTTAAAAAAAAACAACAGAATCTTAAAATGTATTCTAAAGCAAACCGGTAGCCAATGAAGGGAGGCAAGAACAGGTGTAATAATTAAATCCTGCATCACATATAAAATCCTCCTTCTCAATTACAAATCCCTCCATGCCTTGGCCCCACAGTACCTCTCCGACCTTCTCCATCCATACACCCCACACCGAAACCTGCGGTCCTCAGAGGCTGGCCTGCTCTCCATTCCCCACACCAGACTCTGTACCTTCAGAGACAGAGCCTTTAGTGTTGCATCCCCATCCCTCTGGAACACCCTGCCTGCAGATATCTGAAATGCTACATCCCTAGACATTTAAGAACTCATGAAACACCACCTGTCTACAACCTCCTTTAGCTTAGCCACAGTAATTCTGTAAAGTGTCCTTAGGTTTCATGAAAGGTGCTATATAAATACAAGTTATAAGATAAGATATATTTTATTGTCCCCGAGGGGAAATTTGTTTTGGACTCTGTCCATTCCGCAGCGCCACAAAGACAACACAGAAAAAACAACAACAAAAAAACAACACAAAAATACAAGTATCTCTCAACACATACTCCCATGCAACACAAACATGCTTCCGTATACATATAGTAAGCACATTAACTACTCCCCTCATTGGCACTTCCCATCGAACAACCCCGTCGGCTGTATTCTCCGCAATAAGTGTGGCTCAGCCCTTGCACAGTACAATATTGCACAGCTAACGTATTGCCCAACCCTAATAACCTACATATTGCTCAAATTACACAATGTACACAATGTACTGACATATTGCACAACCCCAATAGCCTACGTATCGCACAATTTACATAATGCACTGACAATGCACAACCTCAATAAACTACGTATTGCACAACTAACATATTGCATAACCCCCAATAGCCTAACGTATTGCACAATGACATGATGCACAACCCCAAATAGTCTACATATTGCATAACTAACATATTGCACAACCCAATAGCCTACATATTGCACAAATGACACATTTCCACATAGCCCATGCAGTAGGGCACAACCCAGTCAGCCTGCATGTTGGTGTTGAGAAGCTTAACGGACATAGGCACAAATGAGTGTTTATGTCGGTTTAGCCTGCATCTAGGAACCCTGAATCTTCTACCCGAGGGTAAAAGCTGAAATTCTGGGTGAAGTATGTGAGTCGGGTCGGAAATTATTTTTTGTGCCTGTCTGATAACCGACTGCTCATAAATTGTCTGGGGGGACAAATGGTTTTTGACCCCCATAATCTTCATAGCTGTCTGTACCTGACGGGCAATCTGTGATTTGGACTGTAATGTATCTTAGAATACTCTCTAGTATTGCAAGATAGAAAAACAACAATTTTTTGCTCGACTCCATACACTCTAAGTCTTCGTAGAAAATGCATCCTCTGTTGAAGTCTGGAACAGAGAGTGTTCACGTGGACCTTCCAGCTAAGTGCGTTATCGATATGTACACCAAGGTACTTGTAAGAGCTAACCTGGGTAATGGGTAAGTTGTTGATCACTACAGGCCTGGTGTCACCTATAGCCTTTGGGTCAAACACCATCTCCTCAGTTTTGGCTGCATTTAGCACAAGTTGTTGTCGCACCACTGGACAAATTCCTCAATTTCAGTATGATACACTGCTGGGCTTCTATCTTTGTGCATAAGGCAGAGGATTGCTGTATCATCTGATAATTTAATAATATAATTGTCAGTGTGGAGTCTATTGCAGTCGTTAGTATACAATGTAAAGAGGACTGGAGAGCTGACACAGCCTTGAGGGGCGCAAGTGTCGATTGGCCTGGGCTCCGTGAGAGCATTATTCACTCTGACCTGTTGAATACGGTTTGTTAAAAAGGAAAAATACCAGTTGAGAATAAAATAATTAACATTCATGTGTTTCAGTTTCTGGATGAGCATGTGAGGCTGCAGAGTGTTAAAAGCTGAACTGAAATCAACAAACAAAATGCGTGCATAGGCCTTGGGGTCCTCAAGGTGTTTACTAACCAGATGTGAAATGCTGTTAATAGCATCATCTGTGCCACGCCCCTGCCTATAAGCAAACTGAAAAGGATCTAAAAGCACACCAATATCTTGCTTAAGAAATGTGACCATTATCCTCTCAAGACATTTCATTGGATGTATGTCAGTGCCACAGGCCTGAAATCATTATTCACCTTTGGGCAAGGTTTTTTAGGTACAGGTGTCATTACTGATTTCTTCTACAAGGTGGGTATGGCATGTGAGTCTACTGATTTTTGAAAGATTAGGCACCATGCAGGTGTAAGCTCCTCTGCACATGTCTTTAACAGGAATGCAGATATTCCATCTGGTCCAGTGGCCTTCTTAGTACATAAGTTTTTAAAAAGCAATCTGACCTCCTGAGGGTCTATCACCAGCCTTGCGTCCTGCTCTGTGACATAAATTGTCTCTAAAACATTATTCCATTCAGAGGAGAAGTCCCGAGATTCAAATCTCAGATAGAAGGCATTCAGTTCATTAGCTTTTAGGTCGTCAGAAGTACTGATGCATTTTCGAGCTGGCGTCATATTAGTAATTACCTTCATCGTGTCCCATACATTTTTTTAAGTTCATTTCTGTAAAACTCTCTTAAATTAATTATTTATGTCTCCTCCTGGCTTCCCTGAGCAAGTGATTAAGTTCTGTCTGCACAATTTTCAGTTGTGCTCTGTCCTGGTTCTTGAATGCCAATTTCTTGCGGTTGATACAGTCTTTAACCTCCTTAGTTATATATGGCTTATTGTTAGGATATACAGTTATTATTTTCTGAGGTATCACAAGTTATTATTATTATTATTATTATTATCAGCTCCCTCATCAAAAAGCACAACAGAGGATGTACTTTCTGCGGCAGCGGAAGAAGTTCAACCTATCAAAGACAATGATGGTGCACTTCTACACTGCCATCATTGAGTCCATCCTCCATCCTGATTCTGATTTACTGCATAGTACAAGTCCTGCATTCAAATGTTTACTTCAAGTGAAAAGTGAAAGGATGGCACTTACATTGACTTGTCTGTTCAACTCTAATATAATGCTGAATAGTTTAAAGAATAATAATGATGCATCATATATTAATTAGTTAATTATTAGTGATATTTTGTGAGTAAAATCGCAAAATAGCATCTCCAACATACCAGTAACATTTCTCTGTCAGGTAAAGGTAGTAGTACAATGTTTTCCTCTGAAGTACAAGTACACAGTAAGTCAGTATTATACAGTTGAGTTGCTTTGGGGGCCTTCTTTATATTATTTCGGGGTAGAATACAATGGTTCTGGAGAAAGCTGCAAGCAGCAATATCACAGGCTATGCGTTTTGAACAGGCACGGCACTATTCATTTTAAAACAAGACAATGATCTAGTCTCTGAGTCAAGGTTTACATTAATTGAAACTCTGGACTGTATGCAAGATGGAATGCAATGGATTGACATTAACTATTGATTAAATATTAAATTTAAAACATTGATTAGCTGGGCATTCTGGGCAATATGGATGCACATCTCTCAGTAAATAATAACTACAAAGTATTCAGTCAAGCCATAGTATAAATAGTATTTTATATTTGAAAATATATAAAAGGAAATCTGAGGGAGCCAGTTTGAATGGGTCTGTTGCAGCTGATAAATAGTATTGTTATCTATAATTTACAGGCACAAGCTTTGGTTCGAGTTTGTCAGGAGATGCTGGATCTTCAGCCAGTACGAGCACAGACTTTACACAATATTAGTTATTAATAATAAGTGTATGTTCGTCACCTTGTGTATCACATCTTTTGGTTGTGTCATATCCTTTCTACATTCTGACAAACGAAGACAGGTGGAATTTAGCCTTTTTCTATGTATGTAACACTTAAATATGCATCAAACTATAACCAGATCAAGCAAAAGGCCATGAGGAGAACCATTGTTAGGGGGTAAAAGACAAATACTGTATTTTATGTAGTCTATGTTAAGACAGACTACATTAAAAGTTTAAAGCAACTTTTAATGTAGTCTAAGTTTAAGTTGCTTAAAGTTGCTTCTGCTAGCTCTTACTTTAGTCTTTACATGCATAGTTGTGCATTATGAGTGCTTAAACTAATATTTACAAAACCAAAGGTGGTTTAGTGCCATGTGAAGTGGTAACAACAGCCGCTTTCCGACCGGAGGGATTTTTTGCAGTTCCTAGAACATAAAATACCTAGAACCCTTTCTTTCTTTCTTTCCTGTAACTACTTGGTCAGAAAGCGGCTAATGTGGAGTGTCCCCAAACCAAGTTCTGCTTAGGGCTCCCAAAAGTCTAGGGTTGGCCTGGCCTCTCATCTCCAACATGAAAAATACTGACGTATGGGGGAAAGGTTTCAATCAACAGTTGACTAACCAACATCACTTAAAAGACCAGCAGGGTTGGGGGCTGGTAGGTACAATAGGGGGGCTTTTATGCATCTTTGCCCACTGTCTCATAATCTGCCTGGTAGTTATTACATGTCAACAGGCTCTCATTCTATCTGCATGAAAACATATTGAATAGATGGGGTCAAGGAATAAACAGGGGCATAAGTATCAGCTTTCCTGTCGCTAGTGTAATTGTGAATTCACACCTTTAACAAATTGCTTTTCACATTTCTCATAATATGTATGTAGCCATCAAATGCATATTCAAAAGCCTTTTGCAGAGCTCTGGTTTTCAAACTAGTCAGCTGGATACATAAAATGTCAGCTGGAGTTTTAATCAACTGAGTACCCTAATGTTAGATTAAATTACTGGCTAGTTAGAGCTGATAAAATCAGCCAGTGACTCACAGTTGACAAAATCTGTCTAGAAATTAAAGCCTGATTTTGTTTTTTGAAATTAGCCACCATTTGTTTAATAAATTACACAGAATTCTGACGAAAATCTGCCACTGTTTACATTGTAAACTGCATATGTGTCCTGCGAAAAAGGGAAGTTTGACAGACTCAGCATTTGTAACTAAGGGGTATAAAGCTTGGCAAACAGTCAATAAACATGATAATTTTAGCTTGATAATATCACATTAAACTTGACTTGCTAAGCCACAATTGAAAGACAGGGCTCAGGCCAGCAGCTGCCAACCTTGTGCTCTTCAACTTGGTGCTTGACGTCCTCCAGGTCAGGACCCAGTGGTTGGGCCCCCATCCTCTTAATCCGTGCCTCTGTTACGTCCAACCAGTTTGTGAGCTGCTGCAACTGCTGGTGCTGCAGGTCCATCAGGACCTCGTGGAGTCTGAGGGTGCGAGACAATTCAGTGAGCTGCCAATTGCATGTTGATACTGTGTGGGTTAGCCATCATCAAAAAGACTCTAGTTCAGGAACAGTTCAGAAGGGCAGATGAAGTTCTAGTTAAACACGCTGATCCCCCAAACAGTCACTACTGCTGATTTAATTGGGAGGAATAATAAAAGCCACCTATCCTGTTCTTATATTTACCCCTGCTTAAGAATATACCTTTGCTGTATTGTCTAAGTGGTATTTGGTAGTCCAGGCCATGTCTGCACAGCTTTGTGCTTGAATCAACAAGATTATCAAAGAAGATAGCTGAACAGTTAATTAAATTTGGCTCAATGTCAGTTATCATTGGATTCACCATAATTAGAATAGCTGCTTTTCTTTGTATCCATGAATGTTGGCTGCTGTAGAGATCTTCATTGTGTAAAAAGAGATGAAAATGTATTCATAGCCCTAAATTAATATTGAAAAGAAGCATGTAAAACCATCTGCATTTCTCATTGGGCGAATACATTGTGTCACACTTCTCCCTAAGTTCTTAGACCTTTTTCAATGTCTCCTGATTCATATTCCAAAATCTGTCTTAAAGACCTTTGCCTCTATGTCTTCATCATATATTTGTAATACATAAGTTTCTCAGATTGTGATAAACTCTCCAATCAATAAACAAGACTAAGAGTTGACAGCCATGCTAGGCAGTGTGGTGCTTTGAACTAAATGCTAACACCAGCATGGCAACATTCTCACAATGACAATGCTAACATGCTGATGTTTAGCAGGGTCAATTTACAATGTTCACCATCTTATTTGAATGTGATAGCATGCTAACATTTGCTAATTAGCACTGAACACAAAGGGTAGCTGAAGTTGATGGAAATGTCATTAGTTTTGCATTTATTTAGTCATAAACCAAAGTATTGGACAAATCCAAAATTTTGACATGATGATCAAAGTTGCCATAATCGATCCTGATAGAAACATGAATATCTGTACCAAATTCCTTGGCAATCCATCCAGCAGTTTCTACCTGCTCTGTCTCTCCATGCTAGCCACTCTCAGGTGCTCCCACCGGGAGTTCAGGAGGTTCATCTGCTCCCTGACTTCCGAGTCCTCCTCTTCACTCAGGTTCCCCTCCCCCAGCAGGGCGGCGCCGGCCCGGAGGACCCGCCCCACGCTGCCTTGGTGGGTGGTCAGCTCCACCATGTACCCCTGGTGAGAGACAGAACAAAACATTTTACACATATTCACAATGATTCCACTCATTTTGCCTAATTACCCCTCCAAAAAAAGAGGGGTGTCTCACATCACTACTCCCAATAAATGACCCTCATTGACTTTAACTACTCTCAAAATAGCTTTCCACCTCTCACCTTAGTGCTTAATCTATTTCCTCAGAGCAGTTGACTCGTATATGATCCTTCTATGGTCTCATACAGCAAAATGGTCAGGGTTAATTTAATTTTGAGAGCATAAATTCAATAGGAAGCCAGTGGTCCTGTAAGTCCATAGGCGCTGATACCGTGGGTGCTCCGGAGCTCGAGCACCCACAGAAAATACTGAGCACCCAGTGCCAGACTGCCAGTAGGCTACATTCATTTAAAATTAAACATTGCAGTTGGTGCTAAGTGGAGCGTCTGTCATAGTGTGCCTAAGCTACTAGACAGGTGGAATTGATTCTTAATTTCCCACAAAGCTGATCGCGGTTACGTGTTCATCTCCAATCCTATCTGCATTTGTGAGAAGTGGCGTTGTCCTGAGGTGAAAGATAGCCTACTTTACAGCTTTATTATCGAGTCAATAGGCGTGTGTGTTCGTGTCGGCCGCTTTCCATTTCCTAAGGTTCTGAAATGCAAACATTTTTTGACTACTTTTTTTTTTTTAAAGGGCGTGCGCCCGTGAGCACGCACGGAGGAAAACATAAATCAGCGCCTATGTGTAAGTCCACATTCATCACAGTTCATTCAGCAACAGTTTAAGCAGTTAGCTTAAACTGCTGCACAGTGCTATAGCAGCTCTGCACGTGGACCTAAAAAGTCACAGATCAATTAAATCTAAGTTGAAAACACAAGAATCTTTTACTACCTAGGGGAGACCGATCTTATTATTTTAAAAAGGCAGAGCTCCTCAGTGGCAAGCTTGTGGCAGGCGTCAGACAGGTGTCAGGCAGATGTCAGGACATTGACAAGTGAGCAGCACTGCAGTGGCAAGCCTATTTTTTTTAATTTCAAAACAGGCAAAATCATAACCTCTTTGGCGGAAGTAATTAATAAAAAACAAAAAAGTAGAGCTCAACAAAAAAAACTAAAAGCCACTAACAACAGCTTACCTGTCCTGACAAATTAAAACTTTTCCTGCGGGTTTTCCCTGGAAATCTAGCCCCAAGTGTTGACTTGAATTGGCGTCTCTCAATTGCCAACAGATTGCCATGGCGGAGCAGCTCAGCTCTGCAGCTTCTCACCGGGTGCTGAATGAGTGCCTCTCACTTGCCACTGTCCTTTAACCTGCCACAGGCTTGCCACTGCGGTGCAGATTGTTTGCCAATGTCCAGAGGTGGAAAGTAACAAAATACATTTACTCATGTTACTGTATTGAGTAGTTCTGTTGTGTATTTTGTATTTTTCAAGTAGTTTTTAAAATCGGTAATTTAAAATGCACTTGTTTACGTTTTGAGTGAAGTATTCTATTTCGCTACATTACAAATCCCATCCGTTACTGAGTAAAAAAAAAACAACAAACTTTGACTAACGAAAACCGAAAGAAAGAAAATAAAATTGCGCCCGGAGCCACTACAGTGACGAATGATCAGCATCTAGGCTGCCTACCAGGCGCCAAGTCTTTCTGTAGGAGATTGAGAACGAGACGGAGGTGGATCAGGCGAGCGACGACGGTTCAGAGACTGTTTCAGTAGAAATAGCTGAAACATCGAATTCTGCTGCAAAAAAAGACGAAAATCTTTGGCACATTTGAAAGACTGTTTTTCATTTAAATTCAAGAGGGCCAATAGTATCATCATGCAATGCCAGATGTGCCTGCCAAAGATGACTGAACTGGCAGCATTCAATAACTCCACATCTAATCTGCGGAAGCATGTTTTGGTAAGTATTTGTGCATTGGTACTTCAAACAAAGTTTTCATGACTAATAGCAATTGCTTAGTTGCTATTAGTCTAATTAGTTTTTTTTTATGTAACTAAGTAACTTTTACTTAAAGTACATTTTAAATGAACTACTTATTACTTTTACTTGAGTAATTTTTCATATAGGTAATTTCACTTGCACTTGAGTAATATTTCATCAAAGTATTGGTACTTTTACTTGAGTACAATATTTTAGTACTTTTTCCACCTCTGCCAATGTCCCAACAACCTGCCTGACACCTCTCTGACACCTGCCACACACTTGCCACTGACTTGCAACTCTCTACTATATTTGGCTGCCTTTTTCATGTTTGCCTTCCATCAACAAACAGCAGAGATTGTTTTTTTTCTCTTCAAGCCTGGTCCTTCAATGTAGTGGAGGGAGGCTCATACTGTTCTCTAACTACACAGTTTTCCTAGTTTTTGGACATGGTATGTTGTTATGGATTGATGGCTGCTATTACTTTAACTTCTTTGTTGTTTTTTGGCTGGGTTTTATCAGTGCAACAATTTTTTTTGTCTACATCTACCAAAAGAGGCACATTATTGCTACTACTTACCCCTGCAAGAAACTATGATTGAAAAATATTTAACATCTTGACATAACACAACTCTAACATAACTACAAAAAACATCTTGTTACAGTATTATTCATGTGCTTTCCCTGCCAAACATGTCTTTCTAGTACCAAACGGATGCTCTGGTAAGGAAAATAGTAAAAATAATCTTAAATGAACACTTTTCTAATACTATAACTAATTACAGCCCCCTTGATATTACCAGGACTTCAACATGTTTCAACTCAAATACATTTATTCGAACAAAGGAATTGATCTTATTGTCAACCAATTTGATGTAGCTTTGACAACAAGTGTACTGATCAATAGAAAATAAGTTTGTTAAAACCAAGAAAAGTTAGTCATGTGAAGACAAATAAATTGAGAAATATCTCATTTAAAAGAAATTTCAACTGCTAACATTTAGGCTCAGCACACAATTTATGTGTGACAATATATGCTATTTTGACATAACATATTAAAAGACAAAAATGTAAATACTGTGAAATTAAGTGTTTGTGTCTACTCAAAAATGTTGTTACACCAATACAGAAATTGAAAATGCACTCAACCTTCAACAAAGAAGAGCTTGACTCTCGAAACTTCCCTTGGTGGTAATTTAATTCAGTAATTTAGTTCATCATTATCTAGTGTGCATGTGTAATTTCCTTACTTTTTAGCAAAAGTAAAGTTTTTTCATATTATAAAAAATAGATCTCTTGTTGTAATGAGGTGCTTTTCTGATAGGTGCTCTATCATGTTGTGTACAATTTAGTACTAAACAGATGCTATGTTAAAAAAAAACTGTTGTATGAATATAACTTATTACAGCCTCTTCATTACACCAGGACTTCACAGATCTGTCTCTCACCTCATGTGTGTGGAACTGCTCCTTCACCTCTTCCACATTGTTGGAGATTGGAGGCTGGCCCTGGAGCCCATCTTCAGCCGACAGCAGCCATGTCAATACCTAACAATTCAAATAAAACAGAACATATTTGAAGGATAAGTCTGGCGATGTTACGTTTTCCTTATTATTAACAAATCCCATGAAATGTCCAAACCAACAGTGTCTTTGCGTCTCTAAATACTTTCTGACTTCACTATGTTTGTGGCAAGCCCATTGGTCCCCACAGTAGATGTAAACTGTTATGGAAAACTCAAGAGCAGCTTGACTTTGATGACTTGTACTGAAGCGTTTAACTTGTTACTATACATTCATTGTTGGTTTGGATCTGCACATGAGATTGGTTGACAATAAGAAAGATATAAAATACTTCCTTCCTTCAAAACTAAATATAAGATATGAAACATGTTTTTATCACCACCATAGTGCCATACCTCCTCCAGTGCAGCCTGGTAGCTCTCCAGGCTGGTGGAACCTGGAGGCAAAGGACTGAGGCCCCGCTGTAGCTCCTCCTGACCAGGACTTAGGAACTGAAGAGGGAAGGGATGGATGGGAGATAACAGACAGAGATGGAGCGTGATTGTAGAAGAGGATATAAGGAGAAGTAGAGGAATAGAAGGTATCAGGGTTAGAGAGTAGGATTGAAAAAGGTTTGAGAAGTAAATGGAATGAAGAAAGGAAAGACAGTATGTTAGAAATGAAGAAAAAGAGGGCAGGGAAGCAGAGAGGCAGCATGAAAGAAAGAAGATAAGAAGATAAAGAGAGATGAGGAGAGGCCTGTTAGTGTTAGCCGTTACCGATGCTGACAAGCAGTTGGCCATTGTCCAACCTCAACAACTTGTTCTCTTTCTCCCATGGTCTCTTTCTCTTGCTATTTCTCTCTCTCCCCATATCTCTCTTTGTGTGATCGCTACTGATCCGGACACTAACAACTTCTCTCTTTTTATCTCGGCTCCACGCTCCTCATCTCGCTCTATTCTTCTCTCTGGTAATAAGGTCCTGAAAAGATACACAAGGCCCATCCGGGGTGTTGATAACTGTCCAGCCTCATTCAGCACCGTTCGTTCTTTTGTGCCTGTTTTATATCACGTGTTTGGTTTTGTCTGATGGAAGATATTTAGGAATGACTCTGTACTGACAGAGCTTGTAAGTAATCAAATATAAAATGAATGCATGTTATCTAGGTCCCTGACAGTGTAAAACATACTCTTTATTTTAAATTCTATCTTTATGCACTAAGTTGTCCATATAAAACATGTTTGACTGAGGCAAACTGAGGACAATTCATTTTAAAAATCTGTTCCTATTCTCAAAGGAAAACTTTGGGGAACCTTGTTGCAATGAGACAGGGTTTTTTATACTAGGTTCTGCTTTACACCCTACTTTTCAAAGAACAGTGGGTGTGCTTGAATAAAGCTTATCTGACAAATTATCTTTTCTACTACGATGCTTTTTAGGTGCCAGCCAAGTTATTTCGAGCACCCTGCTGTTACATTCCACAGCACTGAATACATTCCACCCGAGCCAAAGCAAATTATGGGCCACATTTAGTTACGCAGAGCAGGGTGCTTGCTTTAAAATACATCTGAACATTTTGAAATGTCATGTTGTGGAATACAGAGGACATATAAAAAAAACTACAAGACGGGTGCCTGCACATCAACCCTTTTTTGTTACAGGCTGCTGTAGGTGCTGTTGTATATAATGGCGACAGATAAGAAACAACGTTGCTGCTCAGTTTGTGTTTGTGTAAAGGCAGTGATGCAAAGAGCAACCTTTTTATTTTGGATTAGCGTCATAGTTCACAAAAGAGTGGTATCAATCTTGTCATCTAACTGTAAATAATGAGAAGTTTGCCAAATTTTGATTCTTAATATTGTTCACCTACATTGGCTCAAAAATTGCTGTTGTATCACTACTGATTAAACAAGAAGAGACATAAGCATAGTTAGTATCACTTCTGATTAATGATTTGTTAAAATTAATATGTCACATCAATAGCTTAATATAATACATTTCAAACCATGAATTATATTGAAGAGCAATGTGATTGACAGATAGGAGCAACAAGTCCAACTCAACAAGTATTATTATTATTATTATTATTACAAATATATTTCTCTTTACCACAAGTAAAACAAATTCTGACAGTAATTCTGCAGGTACAAGTGTAGCATAAAGCACACTACATCTTAACCCTTTATGGGGCAAGTAACCATATTTAGTCATTTCCGCACACATTCTGCACACTCCCCCTGCCTCCATTTGGAGTTGTCATGTGGTTTTCTCTCATCCAATCAGGGGAGATCAATCTATCTGACAGATATTGACATCATGGCATCTGACCAATCAGCAGTGGCCTGGAGCACCTCAAACACAGCCATCTTGCAGAAATCATACATATTGCTTTTTTGAACCTGGCTTCTCCCACAGCTATGGTAATAACATCATAACTAAACATGGTAAGTTGATGTAACTCACACATTATTTTGTTGAATAGTTGTGTTAAAGATTGAGCTTGTTATTATTTGCACAGCATTTCTTAAAATTAGCTTAATGTTTGGCTGAAAGCTAAACGCACCATATTTGATCATATGCCTCGTTCACCTAAGACTAGCATGAGTGGCACAAGTGTCCATTTTTAGACATATGCCTTATGAATGTATGTTTTGTATTATAATTAAATGGCATACACAGGTGATTATTGTTAGTGTGAGGCCTTGTACTGTGTGAAGTGATTTTAATTACTTAATATTGGTTTGTAATAAAACACAATTATGAGCAAAATGTAAGTGGTAGATTTTTCTGTTTTTATCGTGTTTCTATATTTTCTATGTCAATACTCTTTTTTTCCAGTAGATCTACATTACACTGTTACTGTTCCTTAACAAATAAATCAGAGTTGGCATAATATTGACTTAAAAACATATTCCTTTTGCAGCTGTCTGCTCGGCTCTTTTATGGGGAGAGGGATACTATTGTTGTTCCCGTAAACCCTGCCATCAGCGATGATGATAGCTCAGAGGAAGAAGACAACGATGTGGCAGATCCCGACTTCCTTCCACCCACCCACAACCTGGACATTGATGGCCCTTCTGCCAAAAGGAAGTGCGTGCGGCCTGCAGTGGAGGTGCTTGTAGATGAGGACCTGGACAAAAATGATGACAATCAAGAGCCGGCACCAACGACAAAGAGGCCCACCAACTAAAAGGAAGCCAGAGGGCGACCCACCCCTGCCTGAATACCATTCAGCACATTCCCCCTGCTTCATCCAAAGTCCATTTGATTATTTCAGCAGGTACTTAAGTCGTGAAGTAATCTCGCACATAACATATCAAACCAACTTATATGCAACCCAGATGCACATCAACATCACCTTTGCCACCACTGATGATGAAATTATGAACTTTGTGGCTCATAATTTCATCCTCAGTGGTGGCAAAGGTGATGTTGATGTTCTGCTTCCCGGGGTTCTGGCTTCCTTTTGTTGGTGGGCCTCTTTGCCGTTGGTGCCGGCTCTTGATTGTCATCATTTTCGGCCAGGTCCTCATCTACAAGCACCTCCACTGCAGGCCGCACGCACTTCCTTTTGGCAGAAGGGCCATCAATGTCCAGGTTGTGGGTGGGTGGAAGGAAGTCGGGATCTGCCACATCGTTGTCTTCTTCCTCTGAGCTATCATCATCGCTGATGGCAGGGTTTACGGGAACAACAACGGTATCCCTCTCCCCATAAAAGAGCTGAGCAGACAGCTGCAAAAGGAATATGTTTTTAAGTCAATATTAAGCCAACTCTGATTTTTAGAAATGCTATGCAAATAACAACAATCTCAAATTTTTAACACAACTATTCAACCAAATAATTTGTGAGTTACATCAACTTACCATGTTTAGTTGTTCTTGTATGACAGTCAAGCCAGTATCAGTAGCCTACCCCAAGACAGAGATGTCTCTAAATAAATGTTCCTTGCAGTTTGTGTGTTTTTCTCATATTTTTTTTAATTCACGCTCTGTAATTTTTTTGACCCTAGACCGGCAAGTGCTCATATGTGGTAACTTCAATGACCTTGGTTTGTAATGCAAAGATATAGATAACTTTTTTTTTTTTTAAATGTCCTGTACCATCCCCCATTATCTTTCTGAGGTACAATTTAGAATTTCCAAAGATTTCAATGAGTGCCCTATAAAGGGTTAAACACAAAATTATATATATATATATATATATATATATATATATATATATATATATATATATATATATATATATATATACACACACACACACACACACACACACACACACACATAATCGTAGACTTGGTATGCTGGGCATTTTTTTGTAAATGATGCAGACAAACAAGGGCAGACAAAACAGATGTGCAGCCAAAACATACACAGACAAATGGACATTTGGCGTGGAGTGTTAGCCCTGTGAGACACGGACCTGATCAGTAAAACGCCTCCTCTTTTGCTCAGGCGACTTGACATATGCAGCCTGGGTGTAGGCATAGCTTTTATAGCGAGGCTGAGGGGAGGGACTCCGCACTTGGCCCTGAGCCACACTCACTGTGATCTGAGAGAGAGATAGAATATGACAGAGAAAGGAAAAGGCAGAGGAAGAGGGAAAAAGAGTTGGTAGAAGAGGCCAGAAAAGAGAGGAAGATAGAAAAAGAGAGCCAAAAGGATGCAAAACATAAAGCGAAAAAGATCCAAAAGCCAAATTATACAGAGGAAGAATAAGCAGAGACAGGAGTAAACAAGGAGTGAGTAATGATGAGAAATTAAGATGAGAAAATATGAGAAAGAGAAGCAGAAAACAGGAGAAAAAGGAAACATGAATAATCACACAAGCTCTGTTTCCATCCAAATGCCAAGCTAATTTTAGGTGAACTTTTCAAAACGGCATGAATAAAAAATAAAATACCGCTTATGTGTGTCTACATAGTGTCGAAAAACACATTTACAAGGAAATTGGAAAGTTTCAAAAATTAATATTGGGCATGTAGTTATTGACTTGCATTTCAGCAAATGTTATACATGTTTTTAATGCTCTGAAGAACAGAAATACTCCAACAAAGTCAACTGTATCTTATATGGTTCAGAAAGGTTGTGGTGGACTCATAAAACCCAACGTCACTATAGTGATATTTTACAATTAGACTAAAGCATTTACTTTCCTTTACTTAAAGTATGCCACTTTTGAAAGAAGAAACAACACATTCTTCCTTTTATGAATGAAAGAAAGTTTGAGTTCCAAAGCAATAAACACACCTTTGCTCAGTTTGCTGACTTTATGACTATTCACTACTTGTGCTGAATAGTATATTTTTTGTGTCTGTATTTTTTGTGTAACAGTGCTCCTGTAGGCAAAAGTCACTGGATGGAAACCTGGCTACAGATGCAGACATGAGAGAGGGCAGAGGTAGACATAGAGAAAACAGATGTTATGCAAAAGATGTGGACAGAATGAACATACAGTAGCACAGAGTCAAAGCTGATGTTGTGAGCAGCTCCTGTTCAACAACCCTCTGTCTCAGAGATCCACCACACACATCCAGACACACTCTGGTCATGTTTCCATCTAATTGTCAAGAGGAATTTTAAGCAAACTTTAAAAATGTTGAAGAAAATGTGAATTTGAAGCGTTTCCATCAACTGGTTTAGAGCGAATAAACTAAACTACAAAAAGTCTAGTTTTTTTTCACAAACGGGTTGGAGATAATAAGGTAGCAATGTACAAGTTGGCCATCTGTGCAAAATTAAGGGTTGTGGCAGAGACATTTGGTGTCAGTAAGACAACCGTTCACCGCTGTGTATATGCGGTGTGCAGTGCCATATGATTCAAGCTGTTGAACCAATTCATCAATTTACCCGACGTGGCTGAGGCACAGACAATAGCGCACCGCAACTCCACTATGCACCTTGTGTATGACGCACTGGATGGGACCCATCCTGGACTAGTCATGTGAGTTACATGTTCGCTACGTCACAACTTATTCGGCAAAGCTGTTTCCATCTCCCATTTTAAGCATTAACTCTTTTTCAAAAAAGGCAAAAACCACCTCAAGTGAGCGTAAAAACGTTTCTGCATATTTGAGGAAGTTTTTCTGAATTTTGCCATTTCCATCAACATTTTCTAACGCTATACTTCAAAATGAGCATAAACGGAAACATGATTTCTGTCTTTTTCTGCCTGCTGTTAAAAAGTCACCAGTTTTACACTTTGTTTTCTCTCCAGGGAAAGAGATCACTGGTCTGTTTGGCATCAACATCCTGCTTCACACTCACTCTGACACATTTATCCAAAAACTAGCAGTCCTCAGCAAATTAACCATCATCTATCATTTATTGGCCAGAAAGCAACTGACAGATTTTTAGTTTCATAAGTTCTCATTAAAGGTTTACAATGAGAACACTGAAAGAAATATACATGTTGTGGCTACATTTCTGTTTTTGTCTTGGATGTAGCTAGATGGCTAACAATATTCTTAATCCTACCTGAGAAGCTCTAATTTGTCAACCGTTTCTCCAAATGAATATTCTTAATTTATTTGAAGGAATGCTTCCACATTTTGTTGATTACAAATTCTTGCCAAGAGTTAGATGAGTAGATTGATAGCAGACTATATGCTAACTATGGAGCTGGAGCTAGGAGGTGATTAGCTACTAATCAATCAGTTTTATTTGTCACATGAAATCGTGGTACAATTCCAGTCAAATGTTACCCCTTCAGCTCTTAAACTTTTGCATCGTAAAGCTAAATGAGGCCGTCAGAACGGCGCACAGAAAAGTACAGACAGGAATCATGGGGAAACAGCCAGCATGGCTCAGTCCAAAGTTTAAAAATATGTCTACCAACAGTTTTAAAGGTCACTAAATAACACGTTTCTTTTCACGTCTTGTTTGTTTAGTTACAATTATAGCATTGACTTCTTGCGCCCATCCATTCTTTATGCTAACCTGAGATAAGCCAAGCTAAAATAATCGACTCAGCAGTCTAGCTCCATAGTTCCTAAACATGAGACATGGTATCAATCCTCAAGAATCAAGAAAGCAAATAAGCATATTTCCCAAAATGTTGAACTGTTCTGTTAATAACAATAGGCACGTGCAATGAGATTAACATGCAAGTAATGAATAATTATGTAGGCCTAGCTGCTAGCAGTACAGTAGTAGTAAATAAAAGTAGTCTACTTTGAAATTTGACTGGGGTCAGTTGGGAGCGCAGTGCTGCAGCTCTTGGCAGCACTGGGAAAGTACAAGAAAACAATGGTTACCAGAACTGTAGGTGTGCTGCACAGTAAATCACTCTCACACTGCTATGTGTAATCATTGTTTATATTTGAATAATAATCTGCACATTCATTATGCATGTAAAACATAAGATGATTTTTTTTAAAAACCAGTCCGCTATAAGGCATTTAGGGCCCTATCAGCTACCAGCGCAATTGACTTTGTACACCGACGCATGTGTCATTCCTATTTTGCACCCGACGCACAGCAGACTTTTCCCTCAACAGACTCACGTCGGTAAATTAGGGAATGAATTTGCGCTCCCAGGGGCGGTTCAGCAAAAAGAGGAGGAGTGTTCCGGCGCAAACGCTCCCTAGTGCTATTTTGCAGTTTCAGAAAACAGTTCCAGTTCCACCAGTTCCACCACAGACCAGGAAAAACCTAGTCTAAAGTGAGTAGCGCGTTATTCAGATGCTATTTTAAGGGCGCATGCTTGGCCGTAATGTAGAGTGCACATCGCGCATACGCTTTGCTTCTCTCATCTCAAAGACCCAGCAGTTCCTATTTTCGCAAACCATACATAAATACAAGGAAAAATATGACCTTGTTTTACACAACATTTCCATGGATCATGGATGTGTTGACATAAATGAGGAAATATTAGAGGACTTAAGGAGATGTGATGTTGAACTGCATGTGCCAATGCCACTTAACCCAAATGCCCCAGCAGTAGCAGCACGGGAGAGGAGAGACCGAAGAGCTGCATCGTCTATAGTGAGGTAATCTCGGTCTAATGTTAGACTACATTGCAAAAATATCACCATGCATTCATAACCTCGTGATTCAGTGAGAGTGAGCCCAAAACATCGGAAAGTATGTTTTTGTGACATTTCTTTATTTACATTTTGACAAAAAGAAAAATCAATAGCAAACGTCGGTCTCCTCGGCTGTGAACCACTCCTGGCGTGTGCCCATGGATGTATTAAGAGCGTGCGCCTAGCAAATCCACCAGTATAATAGCAATCCACCATGGAACAAGTGCGCCTGCTTTTAAAGGGAATGTGAGATAACGCTCTGATTGGTTTATTGCAAGTTTTAGAAGGTGTGTGCTCACCTCTGTCTCCATAAGACCCAGTCAGGCTACTCCTAAATAACTTAACTGGAGCTCTGGACCAGAATGTTTCACCAAACTAAGTTGTTTTCGTGCCTAACCAAACACAGGATTTTACCTGAAATCACATGGCAGTTAAACTGTACAGGTGCCACATTTTTAACCCTTGTACGGTGTTCGGGTCTGTGGGACACGTTTTCAATGTTTGCTAAAAGAAAAATTATGCTATTTATTATTTCTTGTAACTCAAACTCACTGGCCTTGGCTCATTTTCTGTGAAGAACATAAAAAATAACTTATTTTCAATGACTGCACACGGTAAACCCCCCTACACATAAGTATTACATATGAGGTGTTCGGGTCTACTGGACCCAAGTGTATTTAATTGTAGGTGCTATGAAACTATGTTGCCTTTCTGCACCTGCTATTCCCACACAAAGTTACAAAATTGTTACATTTCAAGCACTTTCACCTGTTCTGATTAAGTTCTAAGAAACAAGCACCAATAATGATCAAAAATCTTGTTTATATTTTTTTTTTTCCTTTTTTATAATTGAATTTCCTTGTTTTCTTACAAAAAACAAAAATGATCATATGATCATAAATGTGATCTCACAGGGGTAAATGGCAAATATGAACCATACATGATGTTGGTAATTGAGCTAAACGTAAACATCTGTTAAGTATTTTTACATAAATTGTTATGGCTGTATTGATTTAATAGCCTAATAATGTGGTGGGTCCACCAGACCCGGGAACATTGGCTGTGTAACAAAAATATGAACACCACACAAGGGTTAAACAATTGAGCTCTTATTTTGGAGGGACAAATCACTTTTAGTTGACTGATTCTCCCGCTTTCTTGACATTACCAAGCTGCCTTTTCTATAACAGCTGGATGAGCCGCTGCATCGCTAAAACCAAGTCAACCATTCACCACAGACAGCATAAAAGTTTAATCTCTCATTGTCTCGACTCTTTCTCCCCAGCTATCAATCTCCCCTTTCACCTCCATCCCGTCTCTCTTCTCTCCTCTCTCTCTTCTTCTTCTCTTCACCTGTCATCATCTCTCTGTCTGTCTTCCTCTTCGGTTTTATCCCTCACTGTTTTCCCCTTTCTTTCAAGGTGGATTAGATGTTTTTTATGCTGTAAAGGGCAGACAGCCAGAGGCGACCCAGCCCTGGATCAAACGCTTCCTGGCAAATTACTCTTAGCGTTTGTTTTCACCTGCTCCAAGCACTGGATGGGTGGAGATTTAGTGCATCAGGACACCTCAGATAATGTCACAGAAAAGCTGACTTTGTCTAGTTTTAAGCAATTGTCTCAAACTTTGGATTTGGTAATTTCCCCTAGTTTATATCCATGAAAAGCTTTCTTCCTCCCTGAGTCCCAGGTGGTGGTAGGATGGTGTTGATGTAAGGAGGTGATGACAGCATCGCTTTGATGATGACAGATGAGGGACGAGGCAGATAATAGCCGCTGTCAGTAACATTTTTTTCCCTCCTCTTTCCTCTCCATGTCTTGTTTTATTTCCTTCGGACTTGTTTCTCGCACTCCCTATCTGTCTGCTCCATCTCACTATTCATTTCCCCCCTCTCCACCTCTTCAACTTTCTGTACATCTACAGTATATCTTTACACCTCCCCACTTCCTCTATATGCCCTCTTATCTTTTCATCTACGCCTTTCTTTTCCATCTTTCTCTCTCTGTCTGTTTCCCAGAAGAATTGATTGGGGGGGGGGGTGGCCATTAAGCTGAGGGAGATAATAATATTACAGGCCATTACTCCAGGAAGCTCACTCCATCACACGACACTGACCTCTTCTTAACTCAGCTCTAAAGGTCAGCACCAGTGGATCTAATTTGTGACTTGAGATTTGGTCGATTTTTTGCAGCTCTTTCATCCAGTTTCTGTCTCAATTTAGCGGCCAATTTTCATTCTGAAGCTCACAAATTTCAGGTGGTGACTGAACAAATAAGATAGGAGATTTGACTACACTGAAAGGTGACTACGTCTTCCAGCATGCCTGGCAGGGGTCCCCAGGAACAAGGAGGAGGAAGTTGGCCAGAAAAAGAACATCTGCATTCCTTGCTGCCTCTGACACTCTAACCTGAACATGCGACTACAAAGTGGATGGATCAGTGAATGAGTAGACAGATGATGGTGATTTGGTGAATACTGAATTGAAGTTTTATTTAAAACTCAGATTTGGGAAAATAAATTGTTACTGCTTTGTGTGTGCAAGTTCTTAAGTCAGTCAGTCAGTCAGTCAGTTACTTCAATTATATTACTGAGGGACTTTTCATGCCAGAAAAAGCATAGCTTTTTGCCAATCTTAAGTTTACTATAGAGCAAACCGAAAATACCGGTATATAACTAGATGTATGTTATTGATATAGTATCCCTATTTTTTAGCTAATAGTTTATTTTAAGTGATCTATATCAGCCTTCAACTGCAAATACTGTATAGTACCGCTTTTTTTTAAATTCCATTGTCTCCAGCAAAAGATATAATTGTTTATTCAGTACGCCCACACAATTCTCTGTGCCAAAATGTCTGGGGATATAACCATAAAATTTACCGTAGATTTGCAGCAATTTCTTCTCTTAATCATGCCTTGTGCTTGAATCTGCTGCACCAGGAAAATCTGCTCTCAGTTTGTGGTACCACTGAGAAGCAAATATGCTCTCAAACTATTCATTATCCAATTTAACATTAAAAAGTAGAATACAGTGTTTCTCTTTTAAACTATGCTTGTGAGCCGGTGTGGCTGCCGATTAGCACCTTAATCATATTTTGCTAGAACTACAGGGAAAGAGGGAGTTTCAAACCTTCCTTTAATGTTTTATTTTTTTATTTTATTGCTTGTAGAGATCTAAAAAATGAAGTGTTTCCACAGTAGTGCTGTTACCCGGACCATCATTATCAAATGTATTCTCAAAGATCTCCATATCTCTGAAGAGTTTCTTTGATTAACTCTATTCAACTCGGAGGACTGGGTGCAGGGATCATCCCCTCTGACTCTTAATCCCCTTCAGTTTCAGTCAAATACTAAAATAGAGAGAGGGTCCTGTTGGGAATTTGATAAGACCACTAAAGTGGCAGGTTTGCAGGATGGGTTTTGTTGAGCACAACCTCATTTTGCAACTTGGTTAGATAATCATATTCTGGAGCTGATAATATGTAGTGTACAAACCGCTGCAGTCATTTAGTTGTATAATATGAAGAACCAAGTGAGTGTACATAGCTGAGCACAGACATAATACATGCCATCTTACTATCATCACAGCACTAAGCCATCATAGCAACAGTAATACTAAATTGCACAGACAAAATGACAAGAAGCATTGGAGTAAAGATGCCACTATCACAATTCAACTAGTTCCCATGATGACTGACAGGCGGGTCAATCCAACATGTGTTACCGCAGAAACAACCCTGGCACTTAACTATGGCAACAGGATGCCATGCTTCTATAACAATATCTAGGGCTCAATAGTTTTGGTTTCCTTCCTTCCTTTCCTTGGTTTCCTAGTGAGATTGCTGTTGTGACTTTTTTTTTTTTGTAATAAAAGTGACGGACGTGTCAATTGCTATCACATTCATATCATATTTGAAAGTTACTTCAGTGACATGATTACAGGATTCTAACCCTGACTTGAAGTTTGCCCCTATTAAATTTCTATGGGACGCAAAAAAATTGCTTCACAAGACATTGCATTGTGGGATTCTAGGTGATGTAAGACTGACCAGCAAAGGGAAAAGAGGGAGGGTTCGATAGTTTAAAAAAAAAAGTACTTGCAACTCTGCAGCACTTCACCGACAATTACAAAGTGCTGCAATGGCGGGACAGGAAGTTTAGTCTTTATCTGATGTGAATAAATGTCTGTTGAGGAGACGTTCATCATGTAACTTGTAGGACATAAAAATTGCTTCAAAGTAATCTTACTCTTTGAATATTTTCAGGAATTGTTCCAGAGAAAGTCAAAAAGAACAAAAACAATGAGCCATAACAGTGTCACATGGCAGCCTTAGTAACAGCAACACCATCGTCGACATACAGTGATGGCAGGGAGAATGAAAACCACATGTATATGTGTGCATCCGGTTCCACCTGTGTATGTGTGCGTTGTATGTCTAACCTGCTGGGAAAAGCGCTGCTGGGTCTGGATCTGGTAGTGCTCCTCTGTCGTCACCCGGGCAATGCTGGTTACAGTTGCCCGCGGCAGTGTCTCCACCTCCTGGATGGCTTCCATGGAAATGCTTTGGGGAAGAACCTGGAAGAGTGATGTCACGTACATGATGACACTCTTTTTGTCAGGGTGAGGCACCGCCACATCTGAAGAGCAGGAAGCAAGGACACATGCAGTTTACCGTCAGAATTCTTTGCAATTTATTAAACAAATGGTGGCTGGTTTCAGACAGAAGTAGACATAGAAGATGAACTTTGTTTTTAGGGGAGCCTTAGATACAGTACAAAGTAACATTCACATAACAAACAATTAAAGAAAAATAAATATAAGAAAGAAAATAAAAACAATTAAGAAAATAAAAACAATTCAGAAAGAAATCCCCAAACCACACATCCTACATCTTAAACACATTAATGAAATACAGTTTTAGTCACGCACAAAAAATGTATTCAAAATAGGATTTTGATCATGGAGGCGGAATTTATGATTCTTCCATCAAAAGCGACAAAATTCCACAAAGAAACACATAGCCCGGCATTTTCAAAATATATCTACTCTGGGAACGGTTTGCGATAAAACAGAAAACGATCACATTTTAAATGTAGACGCCTTTGTATTAGTAATTTCAGATAAGCAAACAAAGAGGTCTTAGAGTATTTTTTCGATTTTGGACTGAACATATCTGAAAATGTTAATTTGGGCTTTCGGAAATTTTCAGTATTTTCTGACATATACTGAAGCTTGGAAATATATAGTATACACTACAGTATAGTATGCAATGGCCACTTATAAGTAATCCAAGAGGCTGCAGGATGATGCAGTAATTTTTCTTTGTGCTCATGAATTACTGTAGGCCACTGTTAACTCTTTTTGTTTCCCATAGCATCAGTGTGTCAGCCTGCCCTACATTTTACAGCTAAATTGAGTCTGAGCTAAGTTTTCCAACAGGTGGAGGAGAGATATAACAGAGCAGTGATTTCAGGAAGAGTGGCCAAGAGCTTGTGGGCCAGCCAGTCAGCCCGGGGCAAAACTAATAGAGACGGATCACAGCGGGGCTGAGACACGGCAGATAAATGAATGCCATAAGAGATAAAGAGAAGATGGAAAAAAGGGGGTGAGCTGAGGGAGAGGAGAACGGAAGAAAGACAGACAGAGAAATAAATGGAGTGCTAATGAACAGAGTGGTGTGTAGAGTGTGGTGAGCTTACGACGAATAATAGACATGAGAGAAATGGAAGATGACAATGGAAAGGAAAAGAAATGGAGACAGAGAGAAAAAAAGGCAGTTGCAAAGTAACAAAAATTAGTGTGTGCCAAGAAAGATATGTGTGTCAGTGGATAGATAGGTAGATAGGTAGATAGGTAGATAAAGCTAGTGTCATATTTTAGCTGTGGAAAACTGTGGACATTTATCAGCATCACAGAGAAATCTGAGGATGTTTGATGAAGACAAACAGTTACGTAAATAATGCTACCATCTGCAAGTGTGTATCCAAGTGTGTCTAAGTGTGTACACATTGCTCCACTCTGTTTTGTATCCCATCATCTCAATTTTAATCATGTCACCACAGCTACACTGTGTGTGCATACCTATGAGGCTCTGTGTTTGCATGTGTGGATATTTGTGTTTGGGTTTGTGAATGTTGTGTATATAAATTAATGTGTGTGTGTGTGTGTGTGTGTGTGTGTGTGTGTGTGTGTGTGTGTGTTTGTCTGCCTTGTGCATCTGTCTCTGTAAACAATCACTGTGGAAATATCATACGTTTGGATTAAAATAGCTTCTGAAATGTTTCCCTAGAAAATCTAATGTTGCATGTGTGTGAATCAGGGAAAATAAACAATACTGATAGTTTCTTAAATGACATCAAATAAGATAAAACAGGATAACTAGATGTTAAAAAACTGCGTTTGGTCTCAACTAAAGCTGGGACTTCCAAAAAACCTCCACACCTGTTTCCAACTTCCCTTTATCAATTATATCATACCCACAATTACTATGGTGTGGCCGATTTGCCTAGCTGTCAATCAAAATCAGTGGATCAGAACTATAACCAAAATATGGGAAGTTTTTAAATAATAACTATTGTTCTTTAAATATAAACAAAAACTGCTTTTTTGGCTCCTACAGGTGTAGTAGGCCTGAATCTAGGCCTATGTTTACAAAATTGATCACACGTAAGCTTTACTCAATTTACCCCTGCCTGACAGTTTTAATTAGTTAGTGTCTGTATACTGGTCTTAGGTCAGCAGCAACCCTGGCAGTGATGGATGCAGGTCAAAAAATTCTGGGTGAATATACTTGTTAGAAGGCATCTCTGGTGTTATTTTGCACAACATCAAAGGACTTTTTGAGCAGAGCATTTCTGCCAACCTATCGGTCAGTTTATGCATCGTTGATCAAGTTCTTCCACCAAGATGATCATAGTTATAACTATGGCAACACCCAATCACCCAATCAGCGTTACCCGTGGTTAACACTTCATTACTAGATATGATCAATATGTCTTTATTAGGGCTGTCAATCGATTAAAAAATGTAATCTAATTAATTACATACTCCGTGATTAATTAATCCAAATTAATCACATACATAATTAACGGTGCTTGAACCGATACTTTTTAAGAAAGTAAAAAAAGAAAAGAAAAAAAAGGGTACTAAACAACAGTTGGTGACATTAAAGAACAGCTTGTTTATTGCTAAGGCCATATGGTCAAAATTAAATGATTTAATAATCATGTATAACAATAACAATAAATTATTTCACTAGTAAATTGCTGTTGAACGACAAAAACAACCACCAGATGGGAAAAGGACATTTACAATAACTTCAAATGCACCACGAGGCTGTAGTTTACCAGTTTCATTGAATGCACCGTCTGTGTTGTTTCTCCGACGGCAGCTGCAGATTGTTACATACCGGTGTTGAATCCTCTACAGTAAAACACAGTCAAATTTTACACCGTTTAGCGTTAGCTGTCAGCATTTTAACCATTTTTAATCCAGCTACTAGCTAGCGGTAGGCTAACGTTAGCTGCTGTCGAGTATAGTGTTAACTAGCGTCACGTGCAGCGGTGTTTGTGTTGCCTGTACCGTCTAGAACGGCTCCGGGTCAAACGCCAATATGGAATGGATTAATCTGCGTTACGCGAAAATAACGCGTTTCTTTTAACGCGTTATTTTTACAGCCCTAGTCTTTATTAACAGGTTATGTACCACAGTCATTTAAAGTAGCTGTGATGAAAACTCTTGAAAAAACCCACCCTCGATCCTGAGGTCTAAGCAAACTATAGACCTATATCTAATCTCCCCTTTCTCTCCAAGATCCTTGAGAAGATAGTCGCTAATCAGTTATGTGACTTTCTATATAGCAATAGTTTATTTGAGGACTTTCAGTCAGGATTTAGAATGCATCATAACACAGAGACGGGACCGGTGAAAATTACTAACGACCTTCTAACTGCTTCAGATAAAGGACTTGTTGCCCTACTTGTCTTACTAGATCTTAGTGCTGCATTCAACACAAACCATACCATACCATCCTGCTACAGAGACTGAAACATTTAGTTGGCATTAAATGAATCGCACTAAGCTGGTTTAAAGATTAGTTAGGTATTAGTAGGTAAGACTTATAAAACTAACTTTCTGTCATACTTGCTGAAACTGACCCTATGTTCAAGTAGAACTACATGAAGCATGTAATTAAAAAAGAATCTGGCTCCTCTGGCACCACCTACAGCCCGTAGTGCAATTTGCAAAAATCCACAGCTCCCTGTTCAGATGCACCAATCAGGGCCAGGGGGGGTGTCTAACTGCGTGTCAATCACTGCTCATGTACGCATGCATTCTCGTTTGTGGGGGGAGGGACTTAGGAGACCGTTTTGGGCTTTAGCAGAAAGGGGGGAGGGACTGAGAAGTTGTTGTTCATTTTTTGGCTAAGTCCTGGATCTTCGCAATCCTACCTATAGCACCTTTTAGTCCTATTTATCTGATCAATCTCAATTTGTTGATGTTAAAGGAGAACTCCGGACGATTTTTCCGGACGCTAGATTTTTAGTACTGTCGATAGAAAAAAACGCCCAAAATCGGTGCTAGTAAACTGGAGTTGCTGCAGCTATGGCCAGAGCTCCCAGTTAGCTAAAATGCCAGTTGTGGGGGCATATTTTAAAGAGTGCCTTTGTGCCTCTTAACAGACACAAAATGCAATTAAAATTTCATTTTTTTAAGACATGTACTCGAGGTCAGGGGAACAGTGTTTATCTATAATTGTCCCGTTATTACATCCGTTCTCATGCACGTACATACAGATCGCCCCCTCCTCTGCTCTTACCGGAGTCCTCATTCGGAGCAGAGTGCGACCTGCTAGCTGCATGCTAGCATCGGGTATCCCCGGGTGAAGCCAGGTTTCAGTGATAATCAAAACACAGCAGCCACGAACAGCGATTTCCAAACTCTCTTCTTTGATAAAGCTTATAGTTAGGGAGTGAGGAGTTGCAGCGTTCACCTAGACCGGCGGGGGAAGGTGTATAGCTACATACACGGAACCCCTTCTCTTCTTCTCTTCATAGTCGTCAGATTCATCTACCAACCCTTAGAGAACTGGCTCAGGTTTGCCTCGCACCAGCTCTTTATTATGCTGTTATAGTTTTAGACTGACAGGGGACTTCCTTTGACACACTGAGCTCCTCTCTCCTCCATCTGTGTGCATCCATGTCCCAGAAATGCTTGTTACTAACTTAGTTCTGGGGAGCTTATTCCTTATTTATGTTTTTGTTTTGCCCAGCAGTTTTCCTTGGATTAGGGTGGCACCTAAGTCATGGTTGCAGCTGTCACCGTGGTCCAGCTCCACCCCCTGCTATGCCCTGCTACACCCTGCTACGTCCTGCTACGTCCTGCTATGCCCTGCAGTGCCCTGCTACACCCTGTAACGCCCTCCATGAACTACTATTTCTAGTCATAGTTCCAATTGTGACTATTATTGCCACTGTTCATCACACCCCCAACCGGCACCATCACACCGCCTACCAAGAGCCTGGGTCTGTCCTAAAACAGTGTTTCTCAACAGGGGCGGTGCCGCCCCCCAGGGGGAGTTCAGAAGATGACGTGGAGGGGGCGCTGGAAGCAATATTTTGTAAAGGGGGGCGTTGAAGTGCCCTTTTGGGGCGTTTGTTTGAAAGCTAGTTTAAACCAAAGATTCACAATAACAATACATGTTTACACTTTAAACTACTACAAAACAGTGGTCTGCAACATTAAAACCTGCCAGTTCACGGCACTGCGACTGGACGAGACGGGTATCATAACTCTTCTGTGCTTCTGTCAGCATTGTTTGGCGCAGCTCCGTGCTGCCTTCACGGAAACGGGATGTCAGAGCATCATCTTAAATGAGCTCTGTAGGCCTACTACGTGAAGCTGCATTCAGATAAAAAAAATTTAAAAAAAAGCAATCGCCTCGTCGTCCTGTTGTGTTCTTTAACCCCCCAATGTATCACAAGTAGACTTTATATTTCACAGTAACAGTTTTTCATCAGATCGTTTACAGAACACGTTTCCTACTGCACCTGAAGGCAGCTTCATTTCACGGAGAAAGAGAGAAAGAAAAGAGATAAGCGAGAGATATCGACTGTGCTTTGTTGTTTGGCAAACATTTAGCTGTTTCATAAACTCCCGGGTAGTTCAGAGCTTGTTTTTGGTGTTTTGAAACTTTCTTGTGGAAGCGATAGAGGCAGTGATGTACTGTTTACTGCAGGCTACAAGATTCTCACGCCTCAAAACGCAGCGCGATATGGGGTTGCGTTTCTCCAAACGTTTTTTTTCTGCCATTTACTCGCAAGACAGGCGATAGCAAACCTATACTATTCTAACCTATACTATTCTAACCTATACTATTCTAAGCATCAACAAAGGGCTCTCACTAACTTTCAAAGGTTGTAAACTTATTTCCATTCTGCAGTAGCCTAGGTGTCGTTCTTCAAGTCGTTTGTCATCACCAAAATACTTTACTGTTAGTGTTTGTAATAATAATAATAATAATAGTAATAATAATAATAATAATAATAATAATAATAATACATTTTATTTAAAGCGCCTTTCATGACACCCAAGGTCACTTCACAAACAAAAAAGGACACTGAAATTATAGTCATCTTATTAAAGTTGCAGAGGTTCACACCAGGGACATGCAGCAGGCCTTTTGATAATACCTAATTATAGTTTGAATGTTACATATCTAGTCGTTCTGATTGGCTGCTGTTATTTAAATTGAATGTCAAATTGCATTTTTTTTTAAAAACCTGTAAATATATAATTTCTATTCACATGGCTTTTTTGATACCTGTTTGTCATTCAATAATATGATTTTTTGACTATTTTTGATAACAATAGTAACAACAATAATAGGCCTATATTAGGGCGTAATCATGTTTTCAATATTCGGGGCAATTAGCCTAAATTTTTTAGGGGGGGTGTTAGGGACCTGGATAATGGATAGGGGGGCGCTGGTACAAAAAAGGTTAAGAACCACTGCCCTAAAAGGAAGTTGTCCTCACCACCTAAGGTTTCTCCCTAAAAGTAAATTATAGATTATATCTGTAGTGTCTTGAGATAACTGTTGTTATGATTTGATACTATAAATAAAATTTTATTGAATTGAATTAAAATTTAATTGAATATTCTTCTCTGGAAGTATCACAGTGTGTGTGTATGTGTGTGTGTGTGTGTGTGTGTGTGTGTGTGTGTGTGTGTGTTTGTTAGTTACCCTCAGGGTCCAGCAGTCTCTCTATCCCAAGGTGTTGTTCTGCCTTATTAAAGGCGTGTTCCAGTCTGTCGATCACAGACGTCTTCTTCTCTACTACGCTCCAATCAAAAAGCTCAGGTCTGTGGAGGCAAAAGGCAAATTAACAGGGATCACATACCCACTGCATCTACATTTTAGTTTATCTAAACATGGAGGAAGGATTGAGTATTGATTAGATCATGTCCCTGGTTGATCATTTTCTCAGTTGGCTTAGGCAAATTCTTTAGCATATGTTGAGAAAAGGAGACAAAGAGCATTCTCAAAGTAAAAGGGCTGACATTGTGGCAATAAAAACGTTTTAATGTTTGTATTATATAGCCTATCAATTAAAAATGAAATACACTGTAATTAACCGACATCAGCCGATGGATTTAGCTTTATTTTTTGGTATACTTCAAGTATTCAACAATGTATTTATCTGCTGTGCAGTGATTCTTAGCTGTACATACCCGGTCAACCAGCATTAAATAGTAAAAGTAGACCATAACAATTCAATATAGTAAGTTGATTTTGTAATTTGATTTAAACATTTGATCTATCAAAATGTGCTGTTATTCCATTACCAGAAAACAGAATGGTGTTAGCATGGAGCACCAGAGCAAATCATGTGAAGAGTGATGGCTTTGGTGTGTGTGATCTCCTACTCTGTATCCTGTTAGGACACTGTGAACAGATGTTCATGCTATCTAACCATGATTTAATTCATAATTACATGAGTCCAGGCCTGAGACCCAAACTCTCATGGGTATCCATAGAGGCAGATTAACACTGTTTCACCTCTACAAAGCCATTCATCCATCTATTCATACAGCTTTCATCAATTATCTATTCACTGATTCATTTACTTATTTATTTGTTCATTCACTTGTTCATTTATTCATTTAGTGCAGCTATTTTACATAATATTACAACTTCACTGCACTAAATATGTTATTGTTGGAACTAGATAAAGTGGCGGTGTACAAATACTTAGGTGTCTGCTTAGACAGTTCCCTCTCCTTCCAGCAACACATAACTCACCTTCAATCTAAAGTTAAGTCCAGGATCGGTTTCCTATTCCGCAACAGGGCCTCTTTCACTCATGCTGCCAAACTCGCCTTGGTGAAAATGACAATCTTACCAATTCTCGATTTCAGTTATGTCATTTACAGAACTGCCTCAAACTCTCTCCTGAATAAACTAGATGTTATCTACCATAGTGCCATACGTTTCGTGACTAGAGCCCCTCCTAACAACCACCACTGCAACCTCTATGCATTAGTTGGCTGGCCCTCGTTACACACTCGTCGCTTAACTCACTGGTACCAACACATTTACAAATCCTTACTAGGCAAAGCCCTAAACTGTGCCTGAACCCATACTTGAAAAAAAGAAAAAGAGCATGAAACGACGATCGGTAAAATGAAAGCGCGGCCTGTTTATTGTTAAGGCCATATGGTCAAATTTAATTAATGTATTTAAAATGCTATAACAATAACTTATTTCACCAGTCAATTGCTGCTAAACAACAAAAAGAACCACTAAATTGCAGAAGGGTACTTCTAGTTTGTCGAGGTGCACCTGAATGCACCATGAGTTTACAAGGTGTACTTAAATGCACCCATAGAAATAATATGGATATAAAGGCCTTTCCCATTCTAATCAACATAGCAGAATGGTTAGAGCGGCAGCCATTTTTGTGTGTACTAAGTTCCGTATAAACTTCTGTATCAACTGATTTTTTTTGTTTTGATTGTTGTTGATTGATGTCTTTTGATATCTTATAATTCTGTACTTTGTTCTGTGTCTCCATTTTAAATTGTTATATGTTTGTTTTATGTCTGCAGTATTAGTCAATTATTTGTGCTGCTGCTTGTCTTGGCCAACTCTTGAAAAAAGAGATTTTTAATCTCAATGAGTCTTTTACTCCTGGTTAAAAAAAAAGATTAAATAAAAAAATGCATTTAAATAAAAAATTAAAAGTATAGCAATTTCATTAAATAAACCACAATTTAGGCAGCCAGCCAAATAAACATTCCCTTTTCTATCCACTCTTTGTGACTATTGTTTTATTTTATTTCTATGTCTCTCTCTGCAAACAACACACACACACACACACACACACACACACACACACACACACACACACACACACACACACACACACACACACACACACACACACAACCCATTTTACAGTACCTGTGGCTGTGGATGAGGGCATTGAAGGCCAATCCATCATTCCAGCTACTGGAGAAGTTAACCACATTGACCTAAGGACAGAGATAATGGATATTAAAGGGCAACTTGTGAATGCAGTATGACACCTTTATATACCTTTTATAGGTATATATTAGACAGACTGAGGTCTTACTGTAATACATGGAGTGACAGACTACTATAGCTAGAAATGGGTTTCAAATGTAATACAAAGCTCTAAAGAAAAGACACAAAATTAACCAAAATCAGCCTTATTTC
This sequence comes from Sander vitreus, assembly GCF_031162955.1. Taxonomy (NCBI): domain Eukaryota; kingdom Metazoa; phylum Chordata; class Actinopteri; order Perciformes; family Percidae; genus Sander; species Sander vitreus. The sequence goes on along the minus strand of NC_135878.1, from coordinate 11,046,210 downwards.
AAACGGCCATTGGTTTTGTCAGCTGAAATGACGACTCTCTCTAGACTATTTTACTAGTGCTACGTAGCTAATTTAACTCTCAGTTATTTGAAAAAAAAGCTGACTTTCCAGTCAACCCTGTTAAAGTTAAAGGAGAATTCCGGTCGATTTCAACACGTAGCTCTGTTGTTTGGAAGTTTGGAGTGCTGTCAGTAGCAAAAAAAAATAAAACAATCAAAGTGCTGCCTACACCGTGTTATCCCCCTGCTAGCGTTAGCACCCAACAGGCTTAAACAGGGCAAGTTTTAAACGTTTTTTTAGCCTCTAAACTAGGGTGACCAGACGTCCCCGGTTACCGGGGACAGTCCCCGGTTTCGGTGACCTGTCCCCGGCTGGAGCTGTCCCCAGAAATGTCCCCGGTTTTCACTGTGACTGACAGACCCGAAATTGGAATGAAAGAAAGAAAACATTGACCAAACATATAGTCGCGCTGACTCGCGCACCCTACACGCGCAAACTCAAGCCAGAGCAAGCGCTGCTCAGAGCTCAGATATGTTCTAGAATGTCCATATTTTACGATGCTAAAATTACTGTTTATTTACATGGAGTCTGGTGGGTTTAGCGAACGCAATTTTGCGGACTTTTTATCTTTAAAAAAAGGATCTGACTCTAACAGAAAGATCAACCTCCTTAGAAATCCTTTCCATAATGTTGTCAGACACTTATAATGTTAATCTGAGCCTGTCAGCGGCAAAACGAGCACTTTTATGAACGTAAATACAAGCTGGACAATTGACGTCCATTAACTTACATTGTAGCTTGTTTCGCCGTTGCCGACTGCAGCGATCTCGTTTAATACTGGACCAATGTCAAAGGAAAATATTTCCTCAATAGTTTTAATTGTATCCGATACTCAATGAGCTGTTGCAGAAACAAGCCCAGCATGAAGCAATAAAGCAAAAGCTGTCAGATGAATGTAGTGCAGTAAACATTACAACATTTCCCTCTGAGGTATAGTGGAGTACAAGTATGAAGTAGCAGCAGGGGTGATTCTAGGATCAGACCTTTAGGGGGGCTCAGCCCCTAATGAGAATGTGACACGGATATAGTGCATGCAAAAGTGTTAATCTGCGCCATGAAATTACCAACTTCTTCACAACCGCACACCTGCTCTCCCTCTGACTCAGCCAAAGGCTTGATTCTGGCACAACCACCTCAACCAGAATCTAAGCTTTCCAATGATATTAGTGCCAGGTTTGCGAGAAAATTAACATTGAACTTACATGAAATGTTATCATATTTGCATTCTGCATAAATCTCTGCACACCATTACTCTCTGTGAAATATTTCACAAACTCTTCACTCAACACATGCATCGGTACAACAAGCGGTTCCCGGGTAATCCGGTTTTGAAATTGCAACAAAATGTCTACAACTACAGGCACAAATTATAATGTATTCTCATGTAAACTATTTATGTCAGCACAGACATTTTTGTTAATTGCTTAGCCAGTGTATCCCACCATAATGGTTATTATATTGCCAGATTCCAGACAATCCCACTTACTTATATATATCCCACTTACAAATATGAATAAATATTTATACTGGTATACTTCCTAGTGACATTAATGCAAAAATATGAAGAAAAAACTATTCAACCTGTGTGTGCATGGTTACAATTTTGAAGTGCAAAATAGCTCAGGCTACAGCACAAATATTTCCATCCATAGATAACAATAATCAAGTCTAACCTGAATTTCTTTTCAAAGTGCACCAGATTGATGCATTTAAACATTAAAATAGACTAAATGTTCTTACAGGGGAGCATGCCCATGGACCCCCCTAGGGGGGCTTGTGCCCCAGTACAGCTCTAGGTCTTGTGATGCCCCTGGGGCAGTGTCCCCGTTTTAAGTTTTACAAAGATAACATTACCTTTTTTGGAGGTATTTACGCTTCTGAGCCAAAAATGTTCTCGGATTTTGTCTCAGAAATCTGGTCACCTTACTCTAAACATGCTCAAAATGTCATTACAAGTGCCTACCCATGTGCAGTGATTCCTTCCGAGGGAACACAGCAAATTTGACTGGAATATTGGATTGTATGAGTTCGACAATTGAGTAGTGTGGACTTGACCGGAAAACAGGAAATAAACAGAGGTATGTGCACTGGCTGGATTAACACAATTTTTATGCCTTTCTGTCACATCTACTGCAATTAGATTCACTGTGTTCCCTCAGAAGGAATCACTGCACATGGGTAGGCACTTGTAATGACATTTCAAGCATGTTTAGAGGCTTAAAACACGTTTAAAACTTTCCCTGTCTTAGCCTGTTGGGTGCTAACACTAGCAGGGGGATAACACGGTGTAGGCAGCACCGATTGTTTTCGTTTTTTTTGCTACTGACAGCACTCCAAATTTCCAAACAATAGATCTACGTGTTGAAATTGACCGGAAAAAAGCAAAAAACAAGTGGTCTTTGGCTGTGGTAAAAACATTCTACACCGCTAAATAAGACTCATTAGACTTGAAGCCATTGGTTTTAAATGAAGAAAGACATTTCTTCGACATTTACATGGTCATTCAATAAGACAACTGTTTTTTTATGGCATTATGTCCCAGGACTACAGTTTGCTGAAAACACAGAAGAGGCGGCTGTAGAAGAGAACTACAGTAACATTGGATCCAGTGTGACAGCCTGTAGATTGAGGATAAGACTGAGTGAGAAGTAAGTTGACTTCCAACAGACCTGAGGATACTGGCGCGTGTTCTGACGAACCCAACTCAGCAGAATCTTCTCACTGTTGGTCTGCTGTAGGCCTGCCATCACATCCTTCATCACATCCTTTACCTGCACACAAATACAAAGTATAGCTGGTGTAAACACTTAACATAAAGCACACATAAATAGAGTTGATGCAGCTATTTTTACAAGACATACAGTTTAAAGCTGTGTTGGTGTCCCCTAGAGTATTCAATGTTTATTTGACCTTACACGATGAAGGTTTGGAATAGTATGACAATTTAGAGGGACTGAAAATGTTAAGTTAGTCCAGTGGATGGCTTTAGAGGAAACTAAATTGGGATCATTGAAATTATTCTCCATGAAGCATAAGAGATTGACTAATTTCATAGCAATTTGCCCAAAATATGTTGACATATTTTGTGTGAAAAGTTGACATTTTGTCAATAATTAGGAATAATAAATAATGCAAGGGGTGTCCAAGATGGAAAGGGTTTATATTCTAGGAAGCAAGAATATCCATGGCACATTTCATAGAAATCCAGCCATTGATGTCCTGTGTACAAAGAGTAAAGTTTAAGAGGGCTGTGAGAGGAAACCAGATTAATTGTCCAAAATGGAAAGGATTCATCCTCTGGGCAACAAGGCTCTTTGGGATGTCAATGCCAGTTGTTTGCTCCCCAACCAGCCCCTCTTTGGTCCACTTTGGTTTGAAATATCTGAGCAACTATTGGATGGACTGCCATGGTATTTCTTAAAGACCGGCATGGTCCCGAGACGATCAATTCGGATGACTTTGGTGATCCTCAGACATTTCCTCCTTTTTTTATTTGCCCAATTCTTTGCGTTTAGTGTTACTTCGCAAATGTGTTCATTTTGAGCTAAGGTAAGTTATATAGAGAGAACAGACATGGACGATTAGCAGTTGGCTACTGTTATCAGTTACCATCAAACACACCCATAACCCCTCTCTCTCTCTCTCTCTCTCTCTCTCTCATACATTCACAAACACACACACACGCACACACACACACACACACACACACACACACACACACACTCACACACCACTTTTTTAAAGAATTCTTCTAATAGACAGAACAACTTAAAATCCTTGCTAATATGATGTCTGGCAATGTAACATTACCATAAAGCACAATTTTTTAAATATCTTCTGTTTCTAGCAAAGTTTTGATGTGGCCTGTCAACGAATACTCTACATATTCATATAACACATTTCACATGGCAGCACACACACATTGAAAGTGCACACAGTCAAAGGACACTTGTATACACACATATCCAGGCACAGGCCTATGTTCGGATATGGCTGCATCCTCACAGCCTGGATTTTTTGGCAGTTGTGAGTGACAGTTTTGGAGCACTTGTTCAGGGCTTGGAGGGGGGGGCGAGGAGAAAGGGACATGTCATACTTTTCACTGCCCGGTTTTGCATTACTTATGCATATCGTACCCTCACCTTTCTATCAGCCACATATGCACTTACACACACATACATATACACACAAAAAAGGCAGTTTTGTTTCCCTCCACTCCTCTCTTTCTTCCCCCACCATACCACTCAATCCTCTTTCTCTGCCTCTCTCTCCTTGCTTTCTGCACACACACACATACACACACACACACACACACACACACACACACACACACACACACACACACACAAACAAACAGTAATAGAGTAAGGAAGAGGAGCAAAGAGTCTACTACACACCCACAAATACACACTCACACACAATGTGCAACTAAACCTGCTGTATTAATAGAGTTTGGTGTAAATAAGTGTCAAAGTGAATTCCCAGTAAGGGGACGCTCACACACAAACGCACGCACAACACGCACACAGGTTTGTTAGCGATTCCTCATTTCCTCATAGAATGTGGCCTGCTGGGTAAAAAAGGGACTCATTTGGGAGTAGGTCACAGCATGCATTTCCACTTTAATTGGAGGCTTTGACAAAGACTGCTGCAGACACATTCCAATGACACACACACACACACACACACACACACACACTAACAGAGATCAACACACACAGAACCACTCACAGACTGGCATACGTGCCCACACACAAACAAATGATAACCCCAAGGGCATAGCAGGCATATTCACACACACACACACACACACACACACACACACACACTGCATACACACACACACACACACATTCTACCCACAATCATGTACACTCAGCCAACACACACACACCTCATTATAGAATTGTGTTTTGCTTTTAATCACGTCATTAAGTCTATGCCAAAACTAGCGTGATTGAGACATTAGTATCTATTCATCTTAATGGGGAATTAAATACAATTAAAATGAATTGCAATGTAAGCTATTAAAACTACTGACTTTACATGAAGTTGGTTTTTAACACTTTGTCCAACGGAAAATACATTATAAAGTTTAAATATAGCTTAAAGCTATAGTGCGTTGATTCTGTCGGCCCAATGAGGAATTCTAAGTAATTACAGCAACACTGTCCACATGACGCAAGCCTTTGGTGGTCGCGCACCAATGGCAATGGCTTGAATGTAATGAACGTTAATTACTAAAATAAAATTGTTGCACACTATAGGTTTAATGGGAGAAGTAGCCAACAGCCATAATGTTGTTATATAAATTGTGAAAAGATGAAAACTTCATCATGAAAAAAAGAACATTACAGGAAACTTTGGAGCGCCCTGTACGTTTTTTGCACTCGCATTAATGTCTCTTGTTAGTTAAGTTATGATGTTGGATATCTGACCTGTGCTTTGTTTTTTGGTCAGAAATATAAACAAATATGAAGGAGAAAAACCTTAACAAAAGAAGGATTTTTTTATGATGCCAAGTACAAAATTTACAATAACAATTAAATCAGATGGTTGGAAGTGTTGCAAAAAATATTGCAAACCACTCACATATCTTCTTTTTCTGCCCAATACCAGAGCCCGTCTACGTCCCTATTAAGCCTCATTGTACCAAATTTGGTTGCAGTTCCACCAGAGTTCCACTGGGGGTGATCGCAGGTGAGTGCAAAAGGAATGTGACTCTATGGAGCTAGATGGCTAAATTTGTCTCATTTGCCTGATTGTCGTTGAGAAATCTCAGATTTGATTGTAGTTTTTGCAAGTTCAACAACTTATGTCATTTCAATTTCTTACAGGTTGAGTCGTTGTTGCCCATAACACGCTAGCATTCTGCTAATGAATGCTGATTGGTCAGTGAAGGACTGATTACGACCAGAGATCCTGCTTGACGGCATCCGAAGCGGAACCAGAATGTCAGAGTGAATATTTCGGCGTGGTCTTTAAAACATTAGCAAACCTCTTTCTAGCATGTGTATTGACAGGGAGAGCCTAACCTGTCAGCTGTGTTGTCGATGCCTTGAGAGAAAAAAGGAAGTGACTCAGAGCTTGCCGTAAAGCAGTATCTCTGGCCGTATGATGTGTATGACGTCACTGACATTTTAAACGGCTTTTTAGAACAAAAAAGCCACTTTAAAAAAATCTAACACCAGACAGTGTGTATTTTCTTAGCCTCTCCTTTCGAATGCAACATTCAAATTACTAGACAAAAAATTATATCCTGAGAAAAGTGGATTTTGAGGGGTATAGCTCCATAGACCTCCATTCATTCTGCACTCACCTGTGAGCGCCCTCTAATGGAACCAGAGTGGAACTGCAACCATTTCAGAAGCTGGAAATATTCCGAGAGAGGAACTTCGTCCCTTATTAGAAATTATTTGCCAATACTATGTTTTTTCGTATTGGGCAGAAATAGAAGATATGGCAATGAATTATATAAACATACTTCAAATTGAAGGTATTTAAACCCCAATGTAATATTTTAGGTATCAACATCTTTACTTGAGAAAGTAACAGCTACCTTCCAGTAAGGTTGTGTCAATTCCTGCACTTCAGTGATTAAACAGCAGTTGGGGAATTTGTCCACCTATAGCTAGCGATAGCATGGCAGCAGCCCATAACAGCCCGACTCATAAAATATACGGCTACTACCACAGCCCGTAAAGGGAATAAAATGCGTGCCCGGACCGGACCGGTGGCTTTTGCCAGAAATGTATTTGCTGCCGGAGTGGGAGATACTGTGGTGTTGAGTGACAGACGGAGGGTTGCATTAAACAGCTACAGAGTTTACGTTATTACGGACGCAGGATTCCAACCGTAGAGACGGAACGGACTATTTTCTTTAGCGGAAGCAATACAATCGTATTTAAATCAAGAAACTCCTTTTAATTCAATATTTTGTGTCAAATTATTGATTTATTTAGTAAGTAGCCATGTTATAAGCGGTTTAATGTAGAGCGAGGCGGTTTTTATAGCGAATACAACCCCGACAGGGTGATCAGGTCTTGAAACAGCCTAAAGCCTCTACATTATCCGAATAATTGATTCTGATTGGTCAATCACAGCATTCTGTGATTTCTGTATAGTTGCCATGGACAGAGTTATTATTATAGACTCTGGAGGACCATTTATGAATCAACATTTTGTGTCATATTATGGATTTCTTTAGTAAGTAACCGTGTAATAAGTGGGATAATGTAGAGCAACTTGAACCCATTCAGGCTGATTCATCATCCTGTATCACCCTGCCAGGGATCTAATCCGCAATAATTAGCCATTATATACATTATCCCTTACCTATGGGATTTGGGAAAACTAACAGGTTACAAAGACACAATGTAACATTGTTTTACCTAGAGGCATCAATGTGTATTTCTGCCTCACTGGGAGACTTTTCACTTTTCTTTCCTTGCTACTTTCTACAAATCATTATTGCTGCCTTGAGTTCCCTGCAGCGTGACTGCTACCTTCACCATGACAGCTACAATTCAGATTTCAAATATCAACAACAGAAAATTTAGAGGGACACAGAAGGATTATGTGCAGTGTTTTGTTCTTGGAATGTGAAATGCAATTGAGTACTTAAGGCATCATGAAGAAAAGGCAATTTAAACAGGGGTGAAAGTGAGTCTTACTAGTAAAAGCTGTATATCTGATCACCTCACCAGCATGAGTGCAGTGATTTTACTCAATGCAGCTTGTTTATCTTCACTATAAATCTTTGTGTGGCCCTCTAAATGGGCTCCATTGACTATGGTGTAATTACAAAGAAATGCTATACTTACAATTTAGACATTGCACAGCTCTATTTTTTGTTTTACTAGGGTTTTGTTTGACTCATTATATACATACTCATTATATACATACTTATAATGCATTATAATCTGCTTATAGCACTGTATTATTATAGATAAACACTATTATAAACACATACCTATTCATAATGCTTTATAACATCAATATAATCATATTATAAAGCATTTTATAATGACTTAAAAGGTCAAGTATCATACTGTAATACTGCTTACTGATATTCTTTGCAAGGATCATAGAGTATTATAATTGTAAATATGTACTAATTTTATAATGCATTATAATCACTGTTCTAATCAATTATAATGTTATTATAAGTTACTCTAAGTGGTCATTGAGTGATTTAGGGAAGTAATGAAATTCCTGCGGTATAGGCAGATGTAATACATTACAAGCTTATAAGTCACTATAAATGGGTATGATAGAATTATCATCAATATATTAGGGCTGTCAACGTTAATGCGTTAACGCATGCAATTAATCTTAAAAAAACAAACCGCAAAGTAATAATGTTATGAAGTTTGACCCCCCTACATCAGTAAGTAATCATAACTACCTCTGTGTATCAGCACACCTAATCGATGACAATTGGCAGCTGCACTCATTCACTTTGGGCATGTATAAAACAGAAGCAAGGCATTTTGCCGAAGCATGCGCTAGCTAAGTTGCATATGAGTGGGACATAACGGGCAAAGTCACAACTATAGGAACAGACAGCGCTCACTACCATTCAAGCATTTGCCATGTGTGGCACACATGATACAACGGGTGATCACCGTGGCTTTAGGGAACAGCGGCTTTGACAGCGTTTTATTGCCGTAAAACAGTCGGACACTTCAGACACAGTCCTGCAAACAAAGCTCAGCAAACTTCTCATGGACTAATAGAGGAGTCCCTTGTCCAGGATGTACCGACGCGCTGGAATTCAACTCTTGAAATTATCAGGCAGATTCAACACAACAAAGGTCCACTGAATGCAACGCTGGCACAGCAAAAGCACAAGTTAGCCATGCTAACCTCAGCTGAATAGGACAGGCTGGCAAAGTTGGAAACGTTGCTGGAGCCCTGCAGGTAATGTGATTTCTCTGCCTTCTCCTATTTTACTGATAAACATGAGTAATTTGTAAGTTATCGAGACATAATTTAAGGCCTATACCCTAAATGATGCCATCTGAATGAAAACTGTAGTCATTAAGTCAATTGTGTGGTGCTGTGTTTGCCCTGGAGGTACATCACTGAGCTCCTAGGTGGTGAAAACTATGTATTCTGCTCTGTGGTGCTACCTGCACAATGTCCTCTCCTGCGTACAATGGAGGTCTCTGATGTTGACCCTGCCTTCAAGGCTGCATTCACAAAGGACCTCAACGTGCGAAAGGATAACCCAAACCTGTGGTGGTTAAAGGTAGCAACCTGTCTAGATCCTAGGTTCAAGGAGGACCTTAAGTGCTTGCCCAGAGCAGAGAGGGAAGGGGTGTGGCAAAAGCTGAGTGAGATGCTGAAGGATGGAGAACGTGCACCACAGGCCTCTCTCCAAAGAAGAAGATGGCCCTCATACTGATGGGATCAGAATCAGATTCTGATGATGAGGTACACAGATAACCCTCTAGAGAGGTACAAGGCAGAGGCCTGTGTCAACATGGAAACATGTCCACTACAGTGGTGATTGTCACAAGAAGGTGCATATGGTAAGCTGGCCCATATTGCAAAAGGTACTTGGCTACACCTGCATCAACAATGCCATGTGAGAGACTGTTCTCTTTGGCAGGCAACATTCTGCAGAAGAAGAGGTCAGCTCGTTAGTCTGCCTGAGCAACTGATTGAAAGAAAACTAGACTGTATGATTGGTTGACAGGAGGCATGTTGCACAGATGCACACTTTTGGAAGTAATTATCTTTAACCAAGAATGTAGAGACTGTTCCCTCTGTCTCTTCACATACATTATGGTATTCTATTTCCAAAATAGGCCTACTTATTGTTGCATTAATTTAAGTTGATGTTACTATGCAAAAAATTACAGGTAAGCTTTTTGTGACTTTGTAGCAGACTTTACTTTGAACAGTTTGGTTACTGCTAAATATGTCAAGTTCATATGGATGTCTCAACAGATTATTATTGAACACTTGTTTAATACATGTTAATGGTTGAGATAATAAAACTGAAGTTGTTTCTTTGAACCAGTTTGTCATGCATTTATTTATTTCAACACTGCAAGTTTACAAGTGAATCCTAGTATTATAAATTTGTGATTAATCGTGATTGATCAGAGCCCATGACTGATTAACTTGATTACATTTTTTAATGGATTGACAGCACTTCTATATATAAATACATATATGTAAGATAAACACACAAAATGTATAATTAATTAATTTGTTTAAAAGGTAATAACAGAAATTGAGTACTCCAATTTGACACTCCTTTTTGATGAACTGAATGATGGACATTTGCATTTAACTAATTTAATGTTTCCCCAATAAAACTCACTCTCAAAACTAAATTGACTCAAATTATAGATAGTACCTAAAAATGTAAATGTAAACGTTTGATCAACAAAAGTGACTCCCTAAATTATCCCCGTCATCCGCTGTTAACACCACCATTCCTCCCAGGTGTCAGGCTCCTCATTCACTTCTATTCATTTTGAGGACCAAGTCTAAATTCAATACTTCTGAATTATAAACAAACAATACAGCAATATTATTCTGTGTCATATGTTTTTTTTTAACTCAAAGGATTTTGTTTAGCAAAAAATAATGTCAGTGAATGACCATCAATTAATATAAAGTATTGTGATACTTGATCTTATAAGTCAGTATCAAATGCTTTATAATGTGTTGTGATTATTGTTTAAAAGCATTATGAATGTTTATGATTGCTTCTAACTATAACCATACAGTGCTATAAGCAGATTATATACTCATCAATACTCATCAAGGTCAAGGTAAATAAAATACATTCAGTCCAAACAGACACCGCCTTTTTGAAATACAGCCAAAATTAGATACAACTGCAATAAAAATGCTTTCAGAGAGCAGCATGCTGACACATTCTCACACACACTAACAAAGACATACACATGCATGCGCACACACCTGCCAGTGAAGAATGATGCTCCAGATGAGCCCAAGAATCAGTTTGTGATTCCCATCAACAATGTCTGCTGCTCCGATATTCACCAATTCAACCTAGAGGAGGGATGAACAGATGGGTTTATTTTACAAAATACAGTCCACTCCCGGACTCAAGTTTACTACATGGTTTAGTGCAGTTCACATTAGAAAAACAATCACACAGGTTTGATTCAATCAATCCATTGAATCAAAGCCAAGTACTACTATATGAGTGTCTAGGAGTCTAGCTACCCTGCAATACAAGAGCAGAAAGTGCTAAATCTGCCACCGTTAACACTGTAAACTACATGCTGTACTAGAGTAGAAAGCTTGACAGTAACAAAAGTAACTAAGAGGCCAGAGCTTAGTGTAAAGTCAGTTCAACCAAGGACTGTTTTTTCTTTTAATGAAGATTTTAAAAGTCAGTAAAATAAACATTTTGTGTAAGAAAAATCTATTTTTCCAACAAGAAATCTTTCTTTTTTTTCTTTTTTTTCTTTCTTTCATACGCTAGTGACCCCTCAGATTAATCTGTGGATTCCTAACTTTTTATTACTATGGAAGCCCTGAAGGGCAAAACGAAAGCTTTTTTTGCGGGCCATGTTGACCAAAAAGTTGATCTCCTATGTACAAGATGTTATCTCCTACGTACAGGATGTTATCTCCTACGTACGACTTAATATCTAAAAGTTTATCTCCTACATACAAGATGTTATCACGTGATAAACGTTTAGGCTTAATTAGGCTGTTTTGAGAGCTTAAGGCACGTTACAAAGGGCGTTGAAAGTTCAGCCAATTGCAGCATAAGCAAAAGGTTTTAACTTCTCAGTTACCTACAAATGTCCACTGTAAAACACAATGAAATTTGGCATACTGTAGGTGCCGACTTGGGTTAAACAGTGGGGGCTGGGGGCAGAAAATGTAAATAATGTCTGATTAAATATAATATAATAATATTGCAAAAGAAATTAAACTTCCTAAAGATGGAGATGATAATTTGAATTTTAACAACAGTAACTCAGTGTTTCTTGGGGGAGTTTGTGAGAGTGATGTATTAGAAGTGGTCAGAAAGTGTAAGAATAAAGATTTCTGGATGGTATCGATATGTCACTCATAAAAGAAGTAATTGACTATGTTTTCAAACCATTTACTTCATTTGCATACCATTTTTGTTATATATATATATATATATATATATATATATATATATATATATATGTTCATTTCTTTTAATTGTGATGATTATAACTGACAACTAATGAAAATCCCAAATTCAGTATCTCTGAAAATTAGAATATTACTTAAGACCAATACAAAAAAAGATTTTTAGAAATGTTGGCCAACTGAAAAGTATGAGCATGTACAGCACTCAATACTTAGTTGGGGCTCCTTTTGCCCGAATTACTGCAGCAATGCGGAGTGGCATGGAGTCGATCAGTCTGTGGCACTGCTCAGGTGTTATGAGAGCCCAGGTTGCTCTGATAGTGGCCTTGAGCTCTTCTGCATTGTTGGGTCTGGCACATCGCATCATCCTCTTCACAATACCCCATAGATTTTCTATAGGGTTAAGGTCAGGCGAGTTTGCTGGCCAATTAAGAACAGGGATACCATGGTCCATAAACCAGGTACTGGTAGCTTTGGCACTGTAGTGCCAAGTCCTGTTGGAAAATGAAATCTGCATCTCCATAAAGTTGGTCAGCAGCAGGAAGCATGAAGTGCTCTAAAACTTCCTGGTAGACGGTTGCGACTGACCCTGGTCCTCAGAAAACACAGTGGGCCAACACCAGCAGATGACATGGCACCCCAAACCATCACTGACTGTGGAAACTTTACACTGGACTTCAAGCAACGTGGATTCTGTGCCTCTCCTCTCTTCCTCCAGACTCTGGGACCTTGATTTCCAAAGGAAATGCAAAATTTACTTTCATCAGAGAACATAACTTTGGACCACTCAGCAGCAGTCCAGTCTTTTTTGTCTTTAGCCCAGGCGAGACGCTTCTGACGCTGTGTCTTGTTCAAGAGTGGCTTGACATAAGGAATGCGACAGCTGAAACCCATGTCTTGCTTATGTCTGTGCGTGGTGGTTCTTGAAGCACTGACTCCAGCTGCAGTCCACTCTTTGTGAATCTCCCCCACATTTTTGAATGGGTTTTGTTTCACAATCCTCTCCAGGGTGCAGTTATCCCTATTGCTTGTACACTTTTTTCTACCACATCTTTTCCTTCCCTTCGCCTCTCTATTAATGTGCTTGGACACAGAACTCTGTGAACAGCCAGCCTCTTTAGCAATGACCTTTTGTGTCTTGCCCTCCTCATGCAAGGTGTCAATGGTCGTCTTTTGGACAGCTGTCAAGTCAGCAGTCTTCCCCATGATTGTGTAGCCTACAGAACTAGACTGAGGGACCATTTAAAGGCCTTTGCAGGTGTTTTGAGTTAATTAGCTGATTAGAGTGTGACACCAGGTGTCTTCAATATTGAACCTTGTCACAATATTCTAATTTTCTGAGATACTGAGTTTGGGGTTTTCATTAGTTGTCAGTTATAATCATCAAAATTAAAAGAAATAAACACTTGCAATATATCTGTATATATATATTATAGACCTTTAGAAAAGAAGAGCGGACAGTTGGGTTTAGGAAAAGAAGAACAGGACGGTTGGGTTTAGTAAAAGAAGAAAGCGACAGTTGGGTTTAGGAAACGTGACACGCGGGACACGTTCCCCGGTCTCCTGGGTGAAAGTCCTGTGTTATTTGACCCATCCACCACCCCAACCAACCTCCCTATGCAGACTTTCGGGCTTTCATACTACTCGCTACCGTAGTCGCTCTGAAGGGGGATTTTTGCGTCGCTTCAGACGCTGACAGCCACTGTCCAAACGTCCGTATTTTACGAGTTCGGAGTGAGAACGGGTTGTAAGTACGCACAGAAGTGAAGTAACTTAACAACAGTATTGATTTTAACCCAAACATCAATCTTTTTCTAAATTGATCTAAGTAGTTTTGTTGCCTTAACCTAACCAAATTGCAACCGTTGTTAACAACATGTTCAAAACTGTGACCGTTAGGTTTAGGTATGAGGACAGAAATGCTCCTATGGGTTGTTTTTCCTGCCACCGCTATGGGCACTAATTTATGAAAAGCTCCGATGGGTTAGGAACAGGACTTGTTGGTATACTCACATTGTTCTTCTGCAAGATCTGCAGAGCACGGTTGACATTGTTGAGCGAGTGAACGCGTGTGAATCCCCTCTCCAACCTCACCTACACACACACACACACACACACACACACACACACACACACACACACACACACACACACACACACACGACCAGACCAGACAGGGGATTATTGAGGCATAAATAGACCTTGCTTAAGGGTATCCATGAGTCACGTTACAATAAAAGTGTGTTTATATGTGTGTGTGTGTGTGTGTGTGTGTGTGTGTGTGTGTGTGTGTGTGTGTGTGAACAAAGAACAAGATGATAATGTCTCTCCCTGAGATAGAAGTACGGGAGAAAAGAGAGGGAGTAAAGGTGGTGAAAAGAGAAAGAATAAGGGAGAAAACAATAACAGATAAAAAATGGAGAAAAATTAAAGAAGAGAGAGAGAGGGATTCCAGCAAACAGACAAGGTGGAGGAGGTAAAGAGAGAAAGAGCTGGACGGTAAAAGAAAAACAAGGTGTGTGTGTGTGTGTGTGTGTGTGTGTGTGTGTGTGTTTCCTTCCAAGAGGCAGTGATGTGAGAGTTTTGCATGGTTACAACTTACCAGTTAGTCAAGTGGACTCCAAATGAGAAGTGCTAGTGTTACTAATAAGGAATGCAATTAACCTGCTGGATGAACGGTTATCTGCTGTGGAGCTACAACTGTATGATCAGCAGAGTTAGTGGTGTGGAACAAAAACTTATGTCAAATCGTAATTTTAATTAATTTAGCTACTTTGCAATGTTTCCACATACCTCCTAGCAACTGCGTATTATCCCTGGGATACAAGTACCCCTGGTTGGAAAACACTGGTATATATTGCGAACCCAGCATAAGCAAGTTGGTACCATTTTCCAACATAGTGTGAGAGCCATGTGAAAGCAATCCCAGCCCACTTTTTTTTCTCAGTATTTTGAGAACAGCCCCTTTAAATTAACGTAAGTGACCCTCGATTATTACTGAACCACAATAGTGCTTGCGATTGAGCTCTAAATATTTTGGGAAACCCAATTGGGAATTCCATTAGTACTAACCGTAGGCTAGCCTTCTATTTCTATTGTGAAGTTCTAAGAATAGCTTTGCTAAAGCTATTAGGTCACGTGATTGACTGGCAAGATGACAGCATAGATTGAATCACCTCAACCCAGTGTTGTTAATTTTGTTAAAGGTGTGATAGAATGATTATATAGGGTATTTCACACTGTTCCTTAAGGTCTCCTAATAGGGTATGTAACATTGGTTGGGCTGAAAATGGCCCAGGTGCTATTCTATGGGTCCTAATGCATCCCTCTGTTTTGGCCCTATTTGGACCGAGAGCTTTTCTTCCAAATGAGGTATGCTCATGAATATTTAGATGAGCTGCGCGCTGATTGGTTGAGTGAACCACATACACATACAGAGGAGACAAGACAGCAGGTCTCATATTTCACTGCAATGTTATACATTGTTCGTCTGCTATTTCATTACTAAATTCACTTCTGAGACTTTTTATGCGAGAAATCAACTATGTAAAGGTAAAAAATGTGCCGTTTTACGAAAATTTATGGCTAATTGCAAATTTTGTCCGACTGTGTGTCGGAGTTCATGAGTTCCGTGACAGCGGCTGGTGCTGCCTCGCCGCCCGGTCTGTCCTTTCACAGACCCCGGGTACACTTTCGGCATAACTATAGTATATTTACAGTTTGAATTTCGTCACGGCATGTATATCGCAGCTACCCTAAGGTCTTACAAAGCTAACACTTTTGTCCGATTTCAATTTAAGGCATTTTTGTGAATTTCAGAGGTCTCGTTAGGAGGAGGCTAGCTAGCTCTCATTGATAGAGCTCCATCCAGCTCACCGCGGGCTCTATCAATGAGACTCGCGGACAAGAGGCGTTTATTTCCCTGATGGTTTGTTTAAATAACTCAAAACACATATACATTATACGATTAACTGGAACCTGTGGTAAGAGATTGACTGACCGCGCTCTCACTCACACACACCAGCCATTTAGCAGGAAGAGGGGAGGGAGAGCAGCGAGCTGCAGGCCCCGGAGCTCTGTCAGGGCAGCGGCATTTGGTAGTCCAGTAACCCCTGCCGGCCGTGACAGAGCTCCATCTAGCTCACAGCGGGCCGGGGTCTGTGAAGGAGGACAGGCCAGGCGGCGAGGCAGCAACCCAGGCAGCACCGTCCTCTGAACTCCGACACACAGTCGGACAAAATTTGCAATTAGCCATCAATTTTCCTAAAACGGCACATATTTGACCTCTACATAGTTGATTTCTCGCATAAAAAAGTCTCAGAAGTGAATTTAGTGATCAAATAGGAGACGAACAATGTATACAGTTTCTGATATCTGCGCGACCTACAGTCAGGTCCATAAATATTGGGACATCGACACAATTCTAATCTTTTTGGCTCTATACACCACCACAATGGAGTTGAAATGAAACGAACAAGATGTGCTTTAACTGCAGACTTTCAGCTTTAATTTGAGGGTATTTACATCCAAATCAGGTGAACGGTGTAGGAATTACAACAGTTTGTATATGTGCCTCCCACTTTTTAAGGGACCAAAAGTAATGGGACAGATTAACAATCATAAATCAAACTTTCACTTTTTAATACTTGGTTGCAAATCCTTTGCAATCAATTACAGCCTGACGTCTGGAACGCATAGACATCACCAGACGCTGGGTTTTATCCCTGGTGATGCTCTGCCAGGCCTCTACTGCAACTGTCTTCAGTTCCTGCTTGTTCTTGGGGCATTTTCCCTTCAGTTTTGTCTTCAGCAAGTGAAATGCATGCTCAATCGGATTCAGGTCAGGTGATTGACTTGGCCATTGCATAACATTCCACTTCTTTCCCTTAAAAAGACTCTTTGGTTGCTTTCGCAGTATGCTTCGGGTCATTGTCCATCTGCACTGTGAGCGCCGTCCAATGAGTTCTGAAGCATTTGGCTGAATATGAGCAGATAATATTGCCCGAAACACTTCAGAATTCATCCTGCTGCTTTTGTCAGCAGTCACATCATCAATAAATACAAGAGAAGCAGTTCCATTGGCAGCCATACATGCCCACGCCATGACACTACCACCACCATACTTCACTGATGAGGTGGTATGCTTTGGATCATGAGCAGTTCCTTTCCTTCTCCATACTCTTCTCTTCCCATCACTCTGGTACAAGTTGATCTTTGTCTCATCTGTCCATAGGATGTTGTTCCAGAAATGTGAAGGCTTTTTTTAGATGTTGTTTGGGCAAACTCTAATCTGGCCTTCCTGTTTTTGAGGCTCACCAATGGTTTACATCTTGTAGTGAACCCTCTGTATTCACTCTGGTGAAGTCTTCTCTTGATTGTTGACTTTGACACACATACACCTACCTCCTGGAGAGTGTTCTTGATCTGGCCAACTGTTGTGAAGGGTGTTTTTCTTCACCAGGAAAGTATTCTTCGGTCATCCACCACAGTTGTTTTCCGTGGTCTTCCGGGTCTTTTTGGTGTTGCTGAGCTCACCGGTGCGTTCTTTCTTTTTAAGAATGTTCCAAACAGTTGATTTGGCCACACCTAATGTTTTTGCTATCTCTCTGATGGGTTTGTTTAGATTTTTCAGCCTAATGATGGCTTGCTTCACTGATAGTGACAGCTCTTTGGATCTCATATTGAGAGTTGACAGCAACAGATTCCAAATGTAAATAGCACACTTGAAATGAACTCTGGACCTTTTATCTGCTCCTTGTAAATGGGATAATGACGGAATAACACACACCTGGCCATGGAACAGCTGAGCAGCCAATTGTCCCATTACTTTTGGTCCCTTAGAAAGTGGGAGGCACATATACAAACTGTTGTAATTCCTACACTGTTCACCTGATTTGGATGTAAATACCCTCAAATTAAAGCTGAAAGTCTGCAGTTAAAGCACATCTTGTTCGTTTCATTTCAACTCCATTGTGGTGGTGTATAGAGCCAAAAAGATTAGAATTGTGTCAATGTCCCAATATTTATGGACCTGACTGTATTCAGAAGACTACCTGATCTCAGATCAGTGGTGTAGCCTATGTAAAGGTTGGGGCGTGACAAAGCTAGAGACTAGAGCCAAATAAGGAGGAGCACTCGGTGGTTCGTTGAGATTTGCCCGTTTTCAGAGGCAGTTTCAAATTGTGAGATTTGCAGAGGAAAGAGGTGTCAATGGGATTTTGAGCATGTATGTATGTCCTATTCCAAACTGTCGTTATTCAACTATGACAAGGTAAAATCGGTGTTGCATTCTATCACCCCTTTAATCTAGTATGTTGAAACAACTTTTTCTTTAATCATTTGAAGAATTTAATAACATAAAAATGATAGTGAAAGCTTAGAAAATGAGAGGAAAGTCTGACATTGAAGTCAGGTGGCATTATATGCCAATTATGTTCTGGTTTTCATGGAAAACCCAACACAATCTATTTGTTTGTCTGTTTGCTATCCATTTTGGAGGGTCCAAATCTCCCCTGTTACCCCTAAAATGAGCCAGCTAAAACGATACGGAGGATTAAAAAAAACATGGACTCTTCAGAAGAGGTATTTATCTTGTTATTTTTATGTCCTCTTCGTCTCCAAAGCTGAACACTATTGTTGTCCTTTCTCAGCGGTGACGTAAAACGATTCACTCGAGCTGCTGCGTGCGAATGTCGTAAAATATTGTACGACTGTGGAACTTGCAGGATATCCTTTTTGTCAATGTATCAGACCTGATGCACAGTTGAATCACAATGTATGATTTCCTTAAAGGGGCATACGCTTTTGCCAATATTTAATTAAGAGGACCTGTTAATTGTAACACTACCTTAATGACAATGACTTGGGTTTGCACTCCTTTCAAGTGGTGCGTTCAACCTGCCGGGTGGCTAATTTATTTATTTGGAGCCCAGATAAGCTCTCAAAGCATATGGTGTCCCGTGGCAAAAACCTTGCCCATTCATCCACCAACTAATTTGTTCACTATACAGGGCAAAACCAGGGTATGGTGTCCACTCTGTATTGTTTACATCTAACAATGTGCCAAATAATAGAGCATGAGACATAAGACAGACATTTCTGTTTCCATTAGGCACATGTTAATAGCCATCTGCTCTAGCTCCTCTTTTTAACACTATCCTCTTCTGATGGCAGAGAGCAATACTGAGAAAGTATTGCTCTCCTAAAAGTCTGGCATAAGTCTGGTATCTGGTTTGTTTCTATATTTATGGACATGTGCCAGCTTATACCATGTGCTTCTGTGTCTGTGTTTGTGTATTCATACCAGCTCATGTCCTGCCAGCCCCTCCAGCAGCTCCAGCAAGCGTCTTCCATCACACAGATCTGAAAACAGATCCTCTACGGGTGGTTTTCCTGTCTAAAACACAGATACACATACAATTATCAATTCAAATTGAACATAATGTGCATTCATACTTAACATTCCAAAGATTCAACATGTTTATTAATACAAAGTTACATTTCTGCAATATTTAAGTCTGTAGAAACATTTGGCTGCATGGCTGCAAAACCAGAAACAGCAACAACTCCACTTATTCCATGTAAAAGTCAAAGGTTCAATCCCCCTACTAGAGACTTTGCTCCTTATTGGCTGAAACCACATCAGTGTTGTTGGGAGTAGAGAGACATCTTATAGTAAGCACAAACCAGCCCTGTGTTAAATGTGAAGATAGCAGTTAATACCCAAGAGGTTGTTCTTTATCAGTGCTGGTAAATCTTGGATTACAAGCTAGCAGTTACTTCACATTGGAAAACACTGCAGGCTGAATACACTGATAGTCTTCCTTGGGCCTTCACAGGTGCCAGAGTAAAGAGAATAGGAGGAATTAAGGAGAACATTCAGTACATATAAAATACCTTTGAAAAACCATGTTTTATTTGTTTCCCTTAACAGCCAAATAGCAGGGAACTACAATCAACTATTACCAGTTCAGGTACATGACATTGTTATAATAAAAGTATGCACATATAAGGCACAACTGGGCGCTATTATCCCAAAACCATACAGTATATACAAAAAAGACCACTCTAAAACAATAACTTAACAATAATTCTAAAATACCCTAAAACATCACCATCTTTTCTCACTGATATATTAACCTCAGTAGACTCCGCTCTACATTTGAGGCTGATCAATTAGTAAAATGACCTTCACGTACACAAGGTTTATTAGAGGTGTCATAACAGATTTGAGATCAGCTAATCTGGACTAATTTTTTAGCAACACTTGATTTAGCATGGTGAGCAGCATGATCGTATTATTTAAAAATTGAGAAAAATGTATTATGAGAAAGTGTAAGAGAAATTGGTAAAGACAGGAAAAGGGCAAGGACATAGACAATAAGTAAGTAAAGCTTTTCTTCTGCATGTATTCCCAGCAGCATCATGTACAAATGACATCATAAATCTTCCCCACATTGTTACTGTCCTGTTTACTGTGGCAGAGATCTCTTTACCTGCGTTGATCATGCACTTTTACAATGATGGCTGCCATGTAGAAGTCTCCACTCCTGCATCTAAAATGCATTAGCATCGGCAGTGAGACAGAAAGAAAAAAGTAGAAATAACCCAGAATTGTGAGGAAAAAGAATAAACACAATATAGAAAGAAAAATGAAAAGGGGGGGAAAAAGAGTATTTTTCTATAATGAAGAAATGTAGTTATCAATCTTGTGAGAAACAACTTCTTCCTATCAGTGTCTCATTCTCTAACATTTTCCTTTCATTTCTGTCTCCCCCACACATTCTCTCACATCTCATTCTCTTTCTCTTATGTTCTTATTTTCCTTCCTCTGTCTTTCTCTTTTTCCATCCCTCTCTGCCCTACACCTACGCCTCTCGGCATTGCCGTGAGACTCAACGTTTTTAAGTCATTCTCAATTCACCAGGGCAGTGTGTGTGTGTGTGTGTGTGTGTGTGTGTGTGTGTGTGTGTGTGTGTGTGTTAGGAGTGGATTATTTGAATGGGTTGTGGACAGTGTGTTGTTGTAGGTGATAAGGGAAGAAACCACAGGTGAGCACAGATAAAAGAACAGGAATCAAGGCACAAAAAGAATCATATGCACATTTGAATATCACTGGAAAACAGAATACACACAAATGAACACACCCATTAAAAACGTCTCTCTCTGGTCCATTTAATGACGGCCTTCTTCATATTTCAAGTACACTCTAACAATGAAGACAGTTCTTCAGTTGTTATCTGGGCTGAATTGATGTTCCTATAATTGCAGCTCTCCAGACTTGAAATTTGAAACTGATCTGTACTTATAACTGAAGAATCGTGAATCTTGTTTGACTCGTTAGTGAACACATACTGTATATATATATAGGGAAAGCTCAGAAAGCCTTTTTTTTAAAGAAACACCAAATAAGAATGAAGCAGTTAGTTACTGTACTGTTTGAGAGAAACAGTGGACAGGTACATTAAAAGAGCAAAGATACCAATATGTCCAGGTAAGATGTCTGAGGTTATATACACAGCTATAAAAATGTAAAATAAAAAACACTACCTTTACTATATTAAAATTGCAAAGTAAAGAAAGTAATGGAGGTGGAAGCAATGAACACACCACATTCATTTGTATTTATGGGTGATGCAGTCGCATTACAAGAGAGGACATCCAATGTGTTGATGAAAACTTGTTGCATGATGCTGGAGAGGCAGGATTAGCCCTACAATTCTTTGTTACTATAATATAATAGAAATTAGAAGAGAAACGACTATGAAACAGAAGATCAGTACTGCACTAGGCAATCTGGAAATTCCACCTGGTCACAAACTTCAAATCTGCGTTTGTGGTTGAACAAAGGCAACCTCAGACAAGGGCCTTAAACTCCATCAGGGCAGGAACAGCAGGTAACAACCCTGCAACAAGCTGAAAATCTCAGAAAATAGCATAAGAAAAAGGAGCGGGCAAGAACTGACTTCTACAAAGATCCCTACCAGTTCGTCAAGCCCCTGTTTGCTAAGGAGAAGAGCGGGACCCTAACAGTGCCGATAAAATAAATCGAAGAGCACCTGAGGAAAACCCACTCTGACAGCCGGCAGAACAAACCAGTTAACATCCCTCATGACGGAGCGGACTCTAGCTCACCCAGTAAGAGCGTTCGCCCCATGTTGGCTGAGTCCTGCAGCGGCGCGGGTTTGAATCCGACCGATCTTTGCTGCGTGTCATCCCGCATCTCTCTCACTGTCACTATATAATAAAAGGGAAAAGCCCCAAAAAAGTTATCTTTAAATAAAAACATCCCTCATGAAATGCCACTAATCCCTGTCTTGAACACCAGATAGAAACAAAGAACAACATGGAAAGAGGTCCAGTGGGCAAGATCGGCATCAACCCCACGGCCCAATTGTATCACATACAGGCTTTATAAAAATGCTCCGGGTGTCCTGAAATATTTTGACAATGAAAGTGGTGTGGGGAAAACAGATCATTCCAAAAGCATGGCAAAGCGCAGGAGGAATCATGATACCTGCACAGTGGTGACCAGCAGTACTGGCTGTCTGTCTCGTCTTTTGTTTGTTTGAATTAGTTGTTTGCTGCGATCACTTTCGGTACAAACCATCATTAGATGCACTGTCTTACGGACTGTTACCATAAGCCACTATGAGTCACGTATGGGAGTTGGTTTTAATAATCGGGTCGATATTGTTTGTTATCAGCGTGGCAAGCGAACCGTCCAGCAACGCGGAGTCACATGTACGCTACATCAGAGACTTTCTTCTACAACTGAGCACCTATGCAGGCGATTGGAATCATACCGATGCAAACATACCCACGGAGATAACAAGAACTTATCTCCGTAACAAGAACTTTTCTCTTGTATGACAAGGAATACAAGAGAAAATGAGGGAAGAGGGGAGGAGTGCACCAAAGATTCAGGAAGAGGAAAACAAATATTCCACTCCCAACTATCATTCTTTCAAACGTCCAATCGATAAAAAGGAAAGCAGACAAGCTGCGATCAAACACTCGTTATCTGCATGAATACAGGGAAGCATGTGTCCTAGCCTTCTCTGAGACCTGGCTTAATGATACCGTGCCAGATTCCGAAGTTTGTCCGGACAGATTTAGTATTGTACGCTTGGACCGATGCAGCAAGGCTACAGGCAAGGAACACGGAGGGGGCGTTTGCTTCATGATAAATGACAGATGGTGCAAAACAACTGTGGTAAGAAAAAAGATCTGCACTCCTGATATTGAACTTTTATCAGTTTCTATGCGACCGTCCTATCTTCCCCGTGAATTCCCACAAATATTTCTGACATCCAAGAGCAGATATAAACAAGGCAGCAGATATTATTTTTAATGTCACCCAAGAATTTAATGAAATCTCACCAGATGCGACGTACCTGTCCAACACGAAAAAATAAAATCATCGACTTATGCTACGGCTCCATCCCCAAATCTTACTCATCCAGTGCCAGGGCCCCCCTGGGTGGCTCAGATCACAACACAGTCCTTCTAAGACCCACCTATAAACAGGTTTTGAAAAGGGTTAAGACTGTGCAAAAGCAGATCCAGGTGTGGGATGAGGACAGTGTAGAGCAAAGAGACGTTGAAAGGATGTCTGGAGTGTACATTCTGGACCATCTTCGAGGACTCTTCAGCTGACTTGCACGAACAGACAGAGGCTTCTCGGGCCATATAGACTTTTGTGTGACTGTGGTCATTCCAACTAAGACCATCAAGGTGTACCCAAACAATAAACCGTGGGTGACGAAAGAACTAAAGAACATACTAAATGAGAAAAAGAGAGTCTTCGCTTCAGGAAGCTTACAGAACAGAAAAGACATGCAAAGGAAGGTCAATAAGGAGATTTATAAGGCCAGGTGTCAGTACAAGGACAAGGTACAGAGTACCCTGGCTGCGAGAAATTCAAGGGCTACATGGACTTTTATAAAGTTGATGGCCAACGCCTCCTTCAAGACAAGGAAAAAAATGTACTTCATGGATGACACAGCATCCCTTGCTCTGGCCAACAACTTAAATGAACATTTTACCCGCTTTGAAATAAATGACAGTGACAACGTCTCTGCCTGGAAACAGATTGTGATGGACGATGCTGGGATGGAGAGCACTTTTATCATCAAGGAGGGTTAGGGTTAGGGTTACCACAGGCCAGGTCAGAGGACAGCTGAGGAAGCTCCGGCCCAGGAAAGCAGCAGGCCCAGATAAAGTGTGTCCGAGACTACTAAAGACCTGCGTTGCAGAACTGGGGGAACCACTACAACGGATCTTCAACCTTAGCCTACAGCTAGGGAGAGTGCCCACCCTCTGGAAGACATCCTGCATTGTTCCGGTTCCCAAGAAGAACAGGCCCAGCGAGCTGAACGACTTCTGACCGGTGGCACTCACTTCACACCTGATGAAGTTGGGGCGGCTCTTCCTCAACCTCCTCAGACCCCAGGTACAACACGCCCAGGACCACCTGCAGTTTGCGTACCAGCCAGATGTTGGTGTGGAGGATGCCATCCCCTACATGCTACACCGAGTCCACTCCCATCTGGATAAGGGAAGCAGCACAGTGAGGATCCTCTTCTTGGACTTCTCCAGTGCCTTTAATACCATACTTCATACCCCTATACTTCAGGACAAACTGAACAGGATGGGAGTGGACCCCTATCTGGTAGACTGGATCAAGGATTATCTCACTGACAGGCCACAGCATGTCAGGCTGAAGGACACCATGTCTGACACTGTGGTCAGCAGCACTGGAGCCCCCCAGGGCACAGTGCTGGCCCCTCTTCTCTTCACCCTGTACACCTCAGACTTCTGTTACAACTCAGAGCTGTGTCACATACAGAAGTACGCCAATGACACAGCCATCGTTGGGTGTATCAGGGGTGACAGAGAGGAGTATTGGAGTCTGGTGAGGGATTTTGCTCTCTGATGTCACACTAACTGCCTACAGCTCAACACCTCTAAGACAAATGAGCTGGTCATTGACTTTGGGAGGTCCAGACCAAGACCGCGACCAGTCCTGCTAGAGGGAGCTGAGGTGGAGGCTGAGCAATCATACAAATACCTCTGGCTGTGGCTGGATAATAAACTGGACTGGACAACACACACCTGTACAGAAAGACACAAAGCAGGTTGGACTTCCTGAGGAGATTGCGGTCTTTCAACATCTGCAGCAAACTGCTGTGGATGTTTTACCAGTCTGTGGTTACCAGTGTCCTCTTCTACACTGTGGTGTGCTGGGGGGGCAGCATATCCAAGAAGGACACCTCCAGACTGGATAAACTGATCAGGCGGGCCGGCTCTGTAGTCGGCATGAAGCTGGACTCACTGGTGACGGTGGCAGAGAGGAGGACACTGGACAAACTGCTGGACATTACTGACAATGCCAGCCACCCCCTGCACACCGTCATCAGCAACCAGAGGAGCCTGTTCAGTGGAAGGCTGCTCCTTCCCAAGTGTAGGACCAACAGACTCAAGAACTCCTTTGTCCCTCATGCCATCATACTCTATAACTCCTCACTCGGGGGGAGGAGGAAATAGGGTAAAGAGGACAGAACAGAACAGGAAGGAAGGAAAGGAGTGGTAGCCACTCACTCATTCACTGTGCAATTACTTAATAATGTACTCACATACATACCTGGACACTCTAACTGCTCTTAACTGCTAACTTATGCTAATTTATTCACTGTATAATAACACAATGCCATACACAGTCCTCTGTATATATATTTATCTTTATTTATTCACTGTATAACACAATGCCATACACAGTCCTATATATATTTATATATATATATATATATATATATATATATATATATATATATATATATATATATATATATTTATCTGTAGTTTTTTTTACTGTTTTGTTTACTTTCTATATTTAGCTAAAAGTGTATTGTTATTGTTATTCTTATACTGTATTTTCTATACTGTATTTTTTTATACCTCTTTATATTCTATACACGTGTTTTGTAAGCTGCTGAAATCTGCTGCTGGAAATCTAATGTCCTTGCGGGAGTCATCCCAAAAGTATCAATAAAGAGAAAGCTAAGTCTAGTCTAAGTCTAAGTCTTTTCTAACAAAACAAAAAACAAACTTATATAAATACTTGCTTTCCATTTGCTAGAGGCCTGCTTGTTCATATGTCCCATGTACAGTTGAAGATAAAACTTTACATACTTTTTTGTCAGAAGAATACATTACATTTACATGTCCACATCACCCTAAATGTTGGGAGAAAAACGATTTGCTACAAACTAGTTGTGATGTCATAAATCGAGCTGCTCTGCAGAATGCTTACAACAATTTCACAGGCAGGAAGCTGTAAATGTATCTAATATCAAATGTATCTAGTATCTATAATAATTCATATCTCTGAGGATTTCAGAGTCTCTGAGCTACAACTCATGCAAGAAAACCTATTAGTTAAAGAAATTAAAAATCTTACTAATTGTTTCCGGACAAATTTTACAGTACCTGATTTTAAGCAGCAACTTTTAACAAGGTGTCTAATGTGTATCCTAAATCAAAATTTAAAGTGCTCATATTATGCTTTTTGGCTTTTTCCCTTTCCTTTATTGTGTTATATATCTTTTTTGTGCACGCAGGTTTACAAAGTGAAAAAGCCCAAAGTCCACCCCAAAGGCACTTACCATCTCCAACAGAAAACACTGCTCCAAACAGCTCTATTGTAGTCCAGCCTTTACTTCGTGACGAACGTGCGTCACTTTGTAACACGTTACTAGCTAGCTGCTAGCGTGGCACACCCTCATATGCTGCTTCTGACTCATAGACAGTTAAAGAAGTGGACAAAGTGACGCCGTTGTTTTCTACGGAGACCAGTGAAGTATATTAGAAGCACTTTTCCGGTGATGGCTGAGCGTTACTGCGCAGCCTCCAACTGAGCTTGCCGTCGTAGATGTGACGTCTGAAACCTGAACCTGTCTGAAAGTTGTAAGTCTTCTGGTAGCTGTGCCAAGAGAAATCGCAATCATTCCAAATCTTGCAGAGACAGAGAGCGTAGGTATATATATATATATATATATATATATATATATATATATATATATATATATATAATATGTTCATTTCTTTTAATTGTGATGATTATAACTGACAACTAATGAAAATCCCAAATTCAGTATCTCTGAAAATTAGAATATTACTTAAGACCAATACAAAAAAGGATTTTTAGAAATGTTGGCCAACTGAAAAGTATGAGCATGTACAGCACTCAATATTATCAGAATTACTGCAGCAATGCGGAGTGGCATGGAGTCGATCAGTCTGTGGCACTGCTCAGGTGTTATGAGAGCCCAGGTTGCTCTGATAGTGGCCTTGAGCTCTTCTGCATTGTTGGGTCTGGCACATTGCATCATCCTCTTCACAATACCCCATAGATTTTCTATAGGGTTAAGGTCAGGCGAGTTTGCTGGCCAATTAAGAACAGGGATACCATGGTCCATAAACCAGGTGCTGGTAGCTTTGGCACTGTAGTGCCAAGTCCTGTTGGAAAATGAAATCTGCATCTCCATAAAGTTGGTCAGCAGCAGGAAGCATGAAGTGCTCTAAAACTTCCTGGTAGACGGTTGCGTTGACCCTGGTCCTCAGAAAACACAGTGGACCAACACCAGCAGATGACATGGCACCCCAAACCATCACTGACTGTGGAAACTTTACACTGGACTTCAAGCAACGTGGATTCTGTGCCTCTCCTCTCTTCCTCCAGACTCTGGGACCTTGATTTCCAAAGGAAATGCAAAATTTACTTTCATCAGAGAACATAACTTTGGACCACTCAGCAGCAGTCCAGTCTATTTTGTCTTTAGCCCAGGCGAGACGCTTCTGACACTGTGTCTTGTTCAAGAGTGGCTTGACACAAGGAATGCGACAGCTGAAACCCATGTCTTGCTTATGTCTGTGCGTGGTGGTTCTTGAAGCACTGACTCCAGCTGCAGTCCACTCTTTGTGAATCTCCCCCACATTTTTGAATGGGTTTTGTTTCACAATCCTCTCCAGGGTGCAGTTATCCCTATTGCTTGTACACTTTTTTCTACCACATCTTTTCCTTCCCTTCGCCTCTCTATTAATGTGCTTGGACACAGAACTCTGTGAACAGCCAGCCTCTTTAGCAATGACCTTTTGTGTCTTGCCCTCCTCATGCAAGGTGTCAATGGTCATCTTTTGGACAGCTGTCAAGTCAGCAGTCTTCCCCATGATTGTGTAGCCTACAGAACTAGACTGAGGGACCATTTAAAGGCCTTTGCAGGTGTTTTGAGTTAATTAGCTGATTAGAGTGTGACACCAGGTGTCTTCAATATTGAACCTTGTCACAATATTCTAATTTTCTGAGATACTGAGTTTGGGGTTTTCATTAGTTGTCAGTTATAATCATCAAAATTAAAAGAAATAAACACTTGAAATATATCTGTCTGTGTGGAATGAATGTATACATTATACAAGTTTCACTTTTTGAATGGAATTACTGAAATAAATCAACTTTTTCATGATATTCTAATTATATGACCAGCACCTGTAGGAGATAACATAGGTACAGGCTAATTATTGCTAACTAAAATGCTAGTTAACATTAGTAATTAAACTTAAACAGCTAATGTAAGTCGAAACTGCCTGCGAGCTTCTCCTGTACTGTACGGTAATTACTCTACTATGCGACAGTAAGTCACGTGGTTATGACACAATCGTTAGCCAATTTTACAAAAACGTCTGCTATGGAGCCATAATGTGAGATACAAGGTAATGGAGCCTTTTATACATTGTTGTGTTTCATTAGAAATAAACAATGGACAAAGAGCCTTTAACATGCTTCAGATGTAAAGTTATTCGCTGTCAAAGTGGCGCCAAAATGAATGGCAGTCAATGAAATGCTAACGGCGGGTGATGGCTTGATAGCAACAAAATGGCTCCATAGGAGCTACGCTTTGTGGACGCTCGCTACCTAGCTATTGCGCATGTGCGACTCCCAACGAAGATGGAATAGAAGTGAGATGCCTCACTCTGTAACTAAAACAGAGTGATGTGCAGTACAACAAAAATATGGTGTTTTCTGAAAATTAAACCATGTAAACCTATTCTGATATAACCTCTAAATACTAGGGCTGTCAGCATTAAAGCGTTAATCGTGATGCGATTAAGGGCCGGGATAATGCGTTCATCTTTTTTAATCGCATTAATTGCATGCCGGCATTTATTAATTTATTTTACACTTCACTCGGCTTCACGTCGTGCCTAACAGGCTACTATTTTGACCCTTTGCTGCACCGTTACTTAGGGGCCGTTCGGTATTTATGGAATGGACCAGCGGAGGAAAATAGGGGAGGGTCATGTCTTTTTATTCTTTGCTGAGGGGAGGGTCATCCAACATTTGTATTCATGAAACAGCAACATTTCAAAGTGGCTTGTTTGGTGCATATTTTTCCATGTAGCTCTTAGTCTCGGCCCTCCTTCGCTACCAGATGGGTCTGACCCATCAGTGGGGGCAGGGGGGAGCTTCCCCCCTGGTTGCTGAAACGGATAATTGCATTGTTTAAAAAATGAGTGGAATAATTACGTCTGAATGATCAGATATTTTATAAATATCTTAAATAACACAAAACAACTAACTGGTGGTAGGTAATACATCTGATTTCATATACTGCTTTAGTTAAAAAAATATTACCTGGCTGACGATGGGAGCAGCAGGACATAAAAAACAAAAATTACTGTTGCACTATGTCTGGACATCTTACCGTGCCAAGGTTGCAATAAAGGTTTCCTAAATGCCACATTTGATGTCAGCTTACTAATTGATTGCGAGTTCTGTGTAGATTTTGACTTTTATACGTTATTCCACTTTGTTTAAACGGCGAAGTGGAGGAAGCCTAGTGATGAGTCCATAGCAACCAGTTTGTGTGTTGAATGTTACCCAGAGTGCCTTGCTGAATGGTCTCAATATTTTATTGTTTTATTTCATGTGAATACTAGTTTACTAGAGGAGTAACTTAGTATTTGAAGTAATTCAGTAATGCAGGAAGTGTGCATTTAGTTTCCATGCTTATTGTGTTTCCACAACAATGCAGACCTGTCAGCATCGTAGAAGACTCGGGTCTTAAAGACGTACTACGGTTGGCATATTCTGGTACGTCTCATTACCGTCGAGGGGGACAGTAGTTTCACGCATACACAGCCTGTATGACACGGAATTGTGCAATAATGACAGATTCACACATTTTTCTTTTGTTTACAGTAAATAAATAATAAACAAATACAAATCTTAAAGTCAAGTTCTTTGCATTCATTTGATTCCCAATCAAGATCCACTGGTAAGAATTGCTTTCCATTGTTAATATGTACTTAAAAACAGTTCTGAAATGCAAAATAATCGCATTTTAATCATGTGACAAAATATGCGATTAATCGCGATTAAAAAAAATGAATCCTTTGACAGCCCTACTAAATACAATTATGAACCTGAAAATGAGCATAATATGAGCACTTTAAAAGATTCAGATGCTGTTGTTGCCTTCAAATACATGTTTTTCCAGATTAGGTGACTAATAAATCACATGATTTCACGCAGATTTCATGCTAAAAAAACATCTCATCCACTATTAAATCTTACCCCGAGGTGGTTGTATTTCTTCATTCATTTCATATTAAAACCAATAGAAGTTAGTGAAAGTAAAGAAGAGAAGCTAATTGGTTTGTGTCACCAAGGAGAGAAACAATTCTGTGCTCGACTGTCCAACACACAAGGTGAAATAAACAATATGAATATATTTAATATCATTATCATACATATTGTCCTTTCTTGTGCAAAGCAAAAAAAGCTCTAATCTGGTTTGCTAAATTACCATGAGACAGTATTGCTGGAGTATACATTATGTTTAGACTGTGTTTAATTACAAATGCATCCTAAAAAAAGACAAGAAAAATAAATCAATGCATTGAAAACAAAGAAAACGCTACTGTTAAAATGGTTGCTTTTCAGGACATTTAACAATGTGTGCTTTACAGTACGTATAACAAACTCACTGGACAACTAGTTTTTGATCACAAGCGTTTCCTAAAAGTCACAAAGTGACAATATCTGTATGATTTAATTTTCCGTGTAGGATTCCAGTTACTTACAGAGACAAACATAAAAATGTAGTGAACATTTTCACCCAGTCTTTCTATCGCAGATATAGTTTAACGTGTTGGCATGCTTGCCTCATGTTCGGTAATCCTATTAGCACATTTACTTCAACTGAAAACCCACACTGGCTCAGAAAAGTGTGGTATAGTTATACAATGTTAGTATAGTTTAGTTTAATTTTACCCTGGTCGCTCATTCCTACTTTTGACGGTTTTTCCCTTGATGATAATCAAACCCTCCAGTGCACCATCCCTGTTACAGAAATGGAAAATGTAATTAAAGTGGCCAATGCGAACAAGTTTGCAAGCAGTTTATTTTCTTCTCACAGACAAATGTATTGGATTTAATCAGCTCAGCTCTAATTTAAAATCATGAACAAACACAGACACCCCCAGTGGTAAAATCAAGTCAACTTTTTCTAACTTTTGTTTGTGGTGTTTACATACATTAAAGCTACTTATGCATTGCTGACAGAAGAGTAGAAACACATCAGAAACAAAGGTGCACTGCATGATTTCGAACCACAGCACATATTTTGTTTCGTAGCAATGCTGCTATTTTCTAGCCTGGTCTTACCAGACTCTTGTACATTTCATTTGTACAGAGAGTCTGGCCACTCTCCATTGACAAGTGTTAACTTCCTTGAAGGTGGGTACTCTGTTGAAGTTTAAAACTATTAGATCTGCCAAGAGCCACTCTGGATCTCCCACAACCAATCGCTAACGTTTGGTTGTGACGTCGGCTTAGCATCGCTAGCGTTCGCCTTAGCCAACTCCTTCACCACTAATGGAGCGAGCTGGAAAATCAAACTTTCCCCCATGGCAACATCATGGCCACCAACAAAACTCAGCAAAGATTGTTCTTGCTCGGGCTTTAACTTCTGGATATTCGACAGCATTGCCACAACGGACCGAATGGCTTCGCTCGCATCTTTCTCTCTCGCTGATTGGACCGGTAAAGATTTGACCGGAGAAAACCCGCGAATATACCGCAAACCCAGACGTAGTACTGAAGGAAAATTAAAATTGAGCGGAAGTACGTAGGAGGGCGGAGCCAGGCTAGCTATTTTCCACAGTGCCAAAAACAAAGTCAGCAGTGAACCAGTGAAAATGAGGTTGATACCACTTCCAATAAGAAACCTTAAAAAGGACACTCATCTTTTTAAAGGTCCAATATGTAATATATTTACTGTAATAAATTCAAAAAATGACCCCAATGTGTCATCAGACATTAAGGAAACAAGCTAAGTTGAAATACTATCTTTTCTGACAACAATGCTAATGCCAGTATTTTCTCCTTTTGAAATTTCCGTTCCGTGATGGAATTTCTGTTTGGCCTGTTTGTTGTTATCAACTGCCCAGTTTGTCAGCCAGGCCGGGTTGCCAGATATACCTGTAAAAACGTAAACCCAGTGCGCTACAGCCATAAAAGCAGCAAACAAACGAACAGGATCAATTGAGACTGATTTTACCCGACAAAAAAAATGGCATGTTTCTAATAGTTGCGTGACCAGAGACGTAACAAACTCGTCTGGGTAAATATTGGAGATGTATTTGAAAGATGGAGACAGCTTAGAGCCCAAAAGAATGCAGAGGCTAATTTCCTCCTAAACAGGTAAGCATTAGCTTCAGGCTAATTTATCACAGCTACTAGGGACGGGCATTTTATGTCATTTCAACATTTGTGTAGCTACTCACATTGAATTATATAGCTAGAGTTTGGTTACTTGCAAAAACAATTGAGACACAGCCAGTGAAGTGATCCCGACTGGTCCTGGCTAACGGCGCCATGCTAACCCTGCTAACTGCTAACGTTACTGGAGGACCAGGCAAGCAGCCACGGCTGTTTACAACGTGTAGCCTGTTCAGCGGCTGTAGCCAACAACAGTGAGTTATTTGAAGCCAAGAGAGGGGGGCTATGAAATCGGAAAGAGAGGACCTTGAGTTTGCAGTGTGTTTAGCGATTGTTGCCGTAATTCTAAGCCAATAAAGTGTGTTCAGTCGGGTGAAAAAAGACGGCAAGGTAGTGGTATTTTTAGCGGTCCCTATCGTAATTCTAAGTCGAAAGAAGTGTGTCTGTCTGGTGTGTGGAGAGGATGGCGAGGTTGTGGGATTTTTTAGCAGTTCCTACAGTAATTCTAAGCCGAAAAAGTGTGTCTGTCAGTTGGGTACAGAGCTCCACGTGAGCACGGGCTTTTATGATAAAGCCAGCATCTAACGTTAGCTACTCCACTGTGCTGTGGAGTAATGTCTGGCTATGTGAGACAAGCGTCTAGCAACATTGTTGTGGATGCTCCGGTATCAGCCTGGCAACCAACGTGAACTTCGAGTCTCAGGAGGAGGGGGCGGGGGAGACGACTCTCTCCAGTATCACTAGCTGTCAGTATTACATATTGCACCTTTAAACTTCATTCAATGACCATTAAATCTACAGTACGTCACAAGTTATAAAGTAGACAGAACAAGCAGCCCATTCAGTCTCACTCCTCCCATGCTGCTCTACAGTAGGTTTAGTTTAGACTTGGAAAAGGATCACTCAGCTGTGACAGATCTTAATTTCCACAGCTTGATTCAGACCTGGTAAGATATCACACTAGACATTCTTCTGCAGTAAGGGATGCTAGAAGGATAGAAAATGCAGGGAGAGCATAAGGCTTTGAAAAGGATATATAGCTGTATATATAATAAACCTTGGCTGTATCTCTACCTCTCTCTCTCTCTTGCAAATATGATCTTTGGATCTACTGAAGGCATGTTCAATCCAATGTGGACCAATTCATATGTAACAGCTGTCACATGTTAACTTCTGGTTGGCTCTATTCTTCAGTGTAGTTGTATATACCTTACTGATAAACAACAGAACTAAACTTGAATCTCTCTCCTTTTATCCATATACGATCGGCCCCTCTCTTTTCTCCCAACCATACCTGTTCTTTCTGTTTCTCCCTCTGTACAACCAGAAAGTTTTGTTTTAATCTGGAGCTTTTGT
Organism: Sander vitreus; assembly: GCF_031162955.1. NCBI lineage: Eukaryota > Metazoa > Chordata > Actinopteri > Perciformes > Percidae > Sander > Sander vitreus. The sequence goes on along the minus strand of NC_135878.1, from coordinate 11,011,886 downwards.
AAAGATTCAACAAATTAAATATAACATGCAGTTAGTGGCCTTTAGAAGTGCTGGTCGTTGGATATTTGGTCAGAGCCTGGCCAACAGTTTCTAGTCTTTATGCTAAGCTAACCAGGGGCACGTTCAATCTCAAAACGTTTTGCTACGGTTTCCTTGTTGAATGACATGTTTCCTTGGAATGGAGTGAAATAGAGATGCACCGATTACAATTTTCTAGGCCGATTCCGATTTCCGATTTTCTTTGAGTTAGGCCAGCCGATACCAATTTTAGCCGATTCCGATTTAATTTTTTCTAACCTCTTTACAGCACACACAAATATTTATTTTCTAGCTTTTCTTTAATAGAACATTTTGCACAGAACATAGAACATTTTTTGAACAGATAATGAATCACTATAAAATAGAACTATATAAATTACTCCTAGTGTGGGAAATTCACACACATCTAAAGTGCAATGTTAGAACCATTTCCTTCTTTTCACATCCAATATCCAACAAAAAAAATGTGATTTTGGTTTTTAGTGTCGTCCCTCCACGCCCTACTTTTTCCTTGCAGGTGTTGCATATTGCAAACTTGTTATCTTCTGCACACACGCTGAAGAATTTCCAAACAGGTGACATGTAGCAGGTTAATTCACGAGGTTCCCTACATGTGCGAGAATAGCGCGGACACGCGCTTCACACCGCGAGCGGGTACGCGCGACACACGGTGGAAAAGTTGAGAGAAAGGAAAAAGAGACTGTGCTGTCGCGTCCGTGTGTGCATGCGTCCTTGAAAACTGTAACACGTATAACTTATGTTGTCCGTTAATTGTAGCATTGACCGGCATGAAATCGGCATATGTCAGACTGACCGGTCGCCGGTCATGGCCAAGCACGTGAAAACCGGTCGGTCTATCGGTGCATCTCTGGTGTGAAACGGTGTGCAACAACTTTGAGACATGTTTTCTCTTGTTTGATGGGTGCGTCTCTCGATGTGTCACAGGTGATACCCCATCAGCAGAGATGTGTACGTAAAAAAAAAAAACGTGTTGCTATGTTTTGACGGGCTTAACATGGCCCAGTTGCTGGCTCATACCTTCCAGATTAACATTGTTTGCAAAGCTACACTAGTTCAAACCATGAGGCTGTGTTATTATCAGTATAGCAATTGGGAAAGTTATTTGACAAATTTAAGCTTGTATTATAAGCACAAAGAAAATGACCTCACTACCGTCTGCACTCCTTATCCTTTCATATCATCCCTCCTTTTCTTTTTTGTTCCTCAGCTTCATTGTCCTCTCCTGTTCCCTCTTCTCTTCTATCAGAGTTATTCTGCAGTTTTTTTTTGAGGACCTAAGCACACAGTGACAGCCAGGGTGTGAAATTAACACCAGGCACTGGATGAATGCTGTCCTCCCCTCTTTCTGTCAACCTTTCCCCTCCATTCCTGGCTCTCTGAGGTGGATTATTTTGTCCATTCAGACATTATGGAAAAAAACAATAATTATCAGCCAATCCATTAAACTCAGTCCTCTAAAATCAATTCACAAGAGGGAATCTAACAATTACTTCACCTAAAGTAGCCAAACTAAAAAAAGAAAAGAGAAAGCTCAGTTTCCTGAAGTGGTGACAGACCCTCGTATATTCCTGAAGTGCCTTTTTTATGGTTTGCTGAGTAGCAAATCACACTAAAATCAGACACAATGCTGCTTCAGTGCCAGGCATTTCTCCTGTTTTTTTCTCCATATTCCTCTCACTCATTTTGCATTGCTTCTCCACACTCCTTACTACATCCTTCGTCTCCTTCTCTCCCTCCTCAATTTCTCCCCTTCTATAATCTTACTTTCTCCCATCTGCTTACTCACCTGTGTGTGTGTGTGTGTGTGTGTGTGTGTGTGTGTGTGTGTGCGTGCGTGCGTGCGCTCAATATGCTCCGCTGAGTTTGGATGAATGAGGGGATCTCTCTCTCGTCCTCTACTGCCTTTCTACCCCCCTGTTTCTATCTACCTTTTTGCCTCCCACCTCCAAATTTTCTCCCTCCCTTTTTCTCTTAGTTATAGTAAAAGGGGATCTGGCAGGCTGAATGGACATGAAAGAAAAAGGGAAGGAAAGGCAGGAAAGGAGAGGGGAGCAGATGAAAAAAAGAGCAGGAAAAGAGTAAGTAAAAGAGCAGAAGAGGTGACAGAAGAGGGGAGGAGAAGAAATGAAAAGGAAAGGAAAAGGGAAGACAGGAGAGGAGAAGGAAGGAGAGAAAAGAAGAGAATACATATCCAGCCTGTCTGTTCTCCTGGCTTTAATCACCTGGCTTAGATCAGACTCTGCTTTAATAGCTTTACTTACACACGCGCACAAATGAGCACCAACATGCACACACACTCACCTACCTCTACCATCACCATGGTAACGGCACACCTCTAGCACCCTTGTAATCAACTTTGAAAATAGGAATAGAAGTAATGTGTTGGCATGCACAAAATACACACACCACAAACAAAAACACAATCATAAACACAGAAATTTAATTAGAAATAAAATCAAAACAAGTCATTCAGTCCCTACGGAGGGACTGAGTAACTGAGTCTGAGTACTGGACAACGAAGTCCACCAACACTCAAGCAACAAAAATATATATATATATATATATATACACAGTATATATACACATATACACATATATATATATACACAGTATATATACACATATACACACATATATATATATATATATATATATATATATATATATACACAGTATATATACATATATATATATATATATATTCCTTTAAAACAATCCCAAATACAGCATGTAGAATCACAAGAAAAAGGGAAACCTGAAAATGTGCAACACTCTCCTGCTCCCATTATCCTAGCTTTACTGAACACACTCTCCAGAGAGAATGGACGTGGCGGGAATAACCTTTCTGTGTTTGTGTGTGTCAGTCTGAATCACAGCCGTTAAAGGAAATGCCTCTGAAATTGTCTGTGACTCTGAGAGACAAACAGAAAACCGCCCCAGATGAAAGGAGGTGGAAGATGCTGCCAGCGTTAAAAAACAACAAATCCTTTCCTCTTGTAAGTTTTCGTTTGAAAATAGAAGGAAATAAATGAAAACAAAACAGAGAAGGGGAGGAGGGTTCAGACTGAGAGAGAAATTTAAGAAGACATAGAATGAAAAGACAGTATGTGTAGTGCTTTGTCCTGCTCCTCCAAACCAGTGTGTCTGGATAGTACCCCACTTTTCTTCCATTAAGTCAGAGTTCATTTTCAAAGCAATGGGCCTTAGTCATTAAAACCAAGAGACAGAGAGAGAGGTTCCAAGAAGGAAGCTTTAAGCTCCTACACCTTTTGTGTTATTTGCTAGTTAGAATTAGAGAAAAGTTAAAATAGTCTTGAAATTATTCAAGAATACACATTACTACACAGGGATGAGAGAAAGCGATCACAGTCCAGTTAGAGACTCTGGCAAGTGCAGACAGGGAATAGAAGATATAGTGAATGGAGTGGATAATGGAAAGGAAGCTGTCTTACCTTAGCCAACTGTGAGTTTACCCATTTTGTAAAAGTCTTCTTTTGAACGTCTTCTCTTTCATCTGCCAAAAGAAAAAAGACAAAGTCAAAAAGAGCTGTGCATATCTGTGTGTGTGGCCTATATCTGTGTGTAGCCTATACTGTATATGTGTTTAGCCTACATGTGTGTGTGTGTGTGTGTGTGTGTGTGTGTGTGTGTGTGTGTGTGTATGTGTGTGAGTGAAAGAGAGGCAATCTGAGAGTAAGGGGGCCTGTTGCACAAAAGTAGAATGAAGAAATCCAGGATAACTGAAAAAGCGGAGCCAGGATGAGAAGGTGAAGCTATGTCAAGCCAGGTGTAGATAGCTGGGATAAGTGCACGTTCACGGCTTTCTTAAATAGACCACGGTATCAATCACAGATTTACTGATGCAGAAATGGAGAAGACGCGTGCGGCATATCTTTAACCCGCTGAGCAGCAGCTTTTAATGGAAAATTACGAGGAGGTGAAACATATAATATGCAAAAAGGGAAACATGGCTGTTGTTATCAGACAGAGAAAAAAAGCCCAACAGACAATAACGGACCGACTGAATGTGTAAGGATTTAAAAAGATCTACTTACTAGTCACTCCACATTTTTACAAAGTTGTACACTGTGTTTTAATTGCTTTTAATATGCTTGTTTTATGTGTTGGTTGTATTGCTGTATCTGTTTTTATGTGCTAAATGTGCTGGTTTTACTATAAAGTGTCTGATTAGCCTGTAAAGCACTATATAAATAAAATGTTTCATTATTTCACCTACTTTGCCTTAAAAGTGAGCAGAGGGAATTAATGTTCCTCGGGAAATTTACCCTAAGGTAAATGCGAGAATATGTTTTACAACCATATGCACGAATCTCTATAAACTATGTCTAATTCTAAATATCTTTCTACAATAAATGTTCATACAGAACAAACATGACTGGACAAAAACTAGAAAAAGAAGTAAGTGACTTCAAAACACACTGTAAGCATATCTGTAAAACAATATAGCCTATTATTCAGGGTTTTTTTTCCTCACTCCCAGATGCGTGACAGCACCAAAATAAAAAGATTGAGAAGCTTTGTGGCATTCCAACACATTCCCACTCCCATCTCGTAAAACACGGATGTTTGGTCAGGTGCCATTGTTGTCGTTATTGACGCTAAAAGTCTCCTTTAGAGTCTGCTGCACGGTGTGGGAGGATCCCCCTGCCTCCACCCGCCTCTCCACTTTGCACGGGGCAAATTTCACGGTGTCTCCCGGTGCCAGTGCAACCATTTCTTACCATGTAAAGAACTGCAATAGTAGGATTTACATCAAACTTGTGACAGCAATAGTGACAAGTAATGCATGTTAATAAAAATAAAGCAGAACACATTCAGAAGACAACAGAATAACTGTTAAACATGTTTATTTCGGATCAGAGCGGCAGCTGATTTAACACATCAGACTCCAGGATTAATCTTAGCCTGGCTGTTAGCCTGCTCTGGAACAGGCTAGCTGCAAAGAATAAATCTCCATGGTTACTTGGCTGGGTTTAATTCAACCTGCTTTTGTGCAACCAAGTCAAAGCTAAATTCTTCCAGGATAACTTGAATATCCCGGCTTAATCTCTTATCCTGGTTTTGTGCAACAGGTCCCAGGTCATGTCAGATGTATAGCAGCAGTTCAAAACAAACTTGAACAGGGCACACTTACTCTTTGATAAATACCAGTACATACCAGACTTCAATCTTTTCAACTGACTGGTTGACAATCTATGTGACTACAGTGTTCTTTCTCTCTAACAATTAAACACGCGCACACACACACACAAAACGCAAGTTGTGCTTAGCATGATAAGAGGCTCCTCTGATTTTGCTCAGGGATAATTGCATCCTCATCATATCAATCAGTGTGCCACTTACAGGCCTTCACCATCAAGTCAGATGACAAACTGAAGTGAGTCTGCGAAGTTCCAACTTGTTGTTGCCCTCTCTACTATTTAAAAATCATTACTGTGATCACATTGTGGCGCTGTTTTCCATTTGCTACCCATCAACAAAACCAACTGCTTTTGTAAAGTGACAATTGACCCATAATTTGAGTTTTCTCTTGTGTTCCTGAATGTGTTTAAATTTGGTTAATCATGTAGTGAGAGTAGGAGTTATCACTTTGTATCCAAGTCTCATTTTGGAATAAAATCCATTATAGGAAGTATTTACTGCATTGCAGAATTATCTACTGAGACATTTAAAAGTCAGTTTGTACCACAAACCCTTTGTTTCTCAGTCAGTTAATGACATTTCCTTTAGTCTCAACTCTACTTTTGCGTGTTAACAAAAATTCACATGACAAACTAAAATTCTGAATTGAATGATAAATAATGCATAAACAATCAATCAATCAATTTATTTTTAAAGCAATAACTGGAAGTATATGAGGACTGCATTCAGAGGTACTCCAGCTCTGTGAGGCTGTACTGAGCTAAATGTTAACATTAGCGAGCACATTTGCTCACTATGAGAATGCTAACATGCTGATGTTTAGCAGGAATAATGTCTACTATGTGTCACACCGGCACTGGGCTCTCCCTCAGCCACGCCCACTACACAGTCTCCTCTCAATCAGTATCATCGTTCACTATCCCCAGCCTATTAGCACTCCTCACCTGTTGCCTGTTTGAACTCGTTATCTCATCTACAAGAACCCTCTCCATGGCTCAGTTGTTGTCTGGTTGCATCACTATGGGACTCCACGTGTCATATGGATGTGCCCATGGTTGTGGCGGTGCCAGATATTCCTGTGTTTATCTCCTGTTAAGTTTATCTCCTGGCCTTTGTGCTTTTAAGTTTATTAGAACTATTTTGAATTTAAGTTTCCTGAGTTTGAGCCTATATTTTTGAATTGAAGTTCCCTGAGTTTTTTTCCCTGTATTTTTGGGTGGAAGTTTCCAGAGTTTTTCTGTAATTTTTACTTTTGTACCCTGTCCAAGATAAGTTAAAGATATTTGGATGATATTCTGTGTCCTGAGTCTGAGACACTATGTTCACCATCTTAGTTTAGCAAGGTAGCTTGATAGGTAGCATTTGCTAATTAGCACTAAAAAACCAAGTAGGCTACAGCCGAGGCTGATGGGAATGTCATTAGTTTTGCAGGTATTTGGTCATAGCCAAAGTATTGGACAAAATGTAATTTTGAGCCAATGATGGCGATACATGAAATGTCAGAAGAGCAAGTCTCCTAGCCTCGTGAGACCGTCCTGATCTCGCGATCTCCAGTTTTCCACTCGCAGATCAGTCTAGCATCTTGAGTTGATAGAGAAAATGTGGAGCCGTTCGCTAAACGACCGACCAATCAGCATTGGTTTTAAGGCGGGTTTAGGTGTGATGGGCTTGTTGGGCTAGCTATCCAGCTGGCCAGTCAAGTTTTCAAATGTAAAAATCTGAGTAAACGCAGAGGAAAAAGTTGGAGATGATGAGCTCAACTAGCCAGACCATCTCTGCGGCGATCTCATGACGACAAGCCGCTCATCAGAATAGGAAAATCAACTCACTAGTAGTTGTTTCTCACTCGGTTGCCAAATTTTTCAAGCGACTGAAAAGCATGTAATCTTTCAATTCAATTGAAAACAAACATTTGGAGACTTTTGTCATAATATTAAGACTGAAACATTGTTTTACTGTAACTTCAAATGATAAGCACCCCAATAAACCATATATATAATACAAGGAAGAGATACCGATGATTTTCAAGGTAGACTCGTTTCCCTAAAATCTACATAGTGTTCCGCCGGTGCCTATATGGCAGGGACATTATCCTCTACTGCAGTTTTTTTTTTTTTTCCGCTGTAGCAGAGCAGTGTAGTGTGGCCTGTGACATGCATTACAATGCAAATGACGACATTATGACATATAATAACACCTCTCCCCCACCTCTCTCATTTGCCTGGAAATGGGATCACTTCCCATTACTACAGATACTAAATAACACTCTCATCCTGAAACAGAACATCAGGTTAAATATTATACCAGCACAGCTTCCAGTGCTCTTCCAGTATGTGTGTCTGTGTGTGAGTGTTGACACCAGTCAGGCATTGACTAATGGAGCGGATAATGAAACTTCTCCCTTAATTAAAAGGTCCCACGTTGAACAGTGCACTGTGGTGAGACGCTGGACACACACAAGTATACACACAAAAATACAAGCGTACAGGCACATATATCCAATGTGAGAAAATGGCATGCTGAGCAGTGAAACATGAATGAAATAGAAGCATATAGCCAAAAATCTCATCTAAAGCAGGTAATCATCCACGTTGGTGTACGGTGTGTGTCTTACTGTATTCCCAAAATGCAGGATTCACTACTGTGAGAGTGCAATGTTCTTCTGCATGTGTACAGTATGTTCAATAAATGTAGTTTAAGATGTGAGTGTGTTTGAATTGGGATGTGTGTGTACACATCTGTGTGTAATTTTACGATATTTCAAACCTCTGGTCTGTGTCATGTCAACAACAAAGAAAAATAAAGTTGTTTTTTTTCCTGCCTCATAAAACTCTGTGCACATTTAAGTTAATAGACCTGGTTTATAATACATAAAGCATTTTTTCCTGTATTTGTTATCCATAGAGAGGATGTCAGTGTCTTTTGCGGCAGGAAGGTCTTGGGATTCAGACAGACTCTCATCAACCTCAGCATAGAGCTGGGCAATATATCTATTATATCAATATCGTGATATGAGACTAGATATTGTCTTAAATTTTGGATATCGTAATATGGCATAAGTGTTGTCTTTTCCTGGTTTTAAAGGCTGCATTGCAGTAAAGTGATGTCATTTTCTGAACTTACCAGACTGTTCTAGCTGTTCTGATATTTGCCTTTATCCACTTAGTCATTATATCCACATTACTGATGATTATTTATCAAAAATCTCATTGTGTAAATATTTTGTGAAAGCACCGATAGTCAACACTACAATATCGTTGCGGTATCGATATCAAGGTATTTGGTAAAAAATATATTTGATTTTCTCCATATCGCCCAGCTACGGTGGTCCTGAAATGTAAATCACAACAGCAAATAGAAAAACGCAACAGCAAATCATAAAACACGACGGCAAATAGGAAAACACGACAGCAAATATGAAAACACGACAGCAAATATGAAAACACGACAGCAAATATGAAAACGCAATGGCATTAACTTCTACCGGAAAAGGTAGGGCCTATCTAGTAGAGGATGGACCCTCCTGATTGGACAGATGGACTGTCTGTCTTTTAACAGGAAGGAGAGGTGAAAAACACGGAAAAGCGCCTACTTTTAACAGAGAGACAGTCCGTCTGTCCTTTCAGGAGGCTCCGTCCTCTGCTAGATAGGCCCTGCCTTTTCCAGTAGAAGTTAATGCCGTTGTGTTTTCCTATTTGCCGTTGTGTTTTCCTATTTGCCGTCGTGTTTTCATATTTGCTGTCGTGTTTTCATATTTGCTGTCGTGTTTTCCTATTTGCTGTCGTATTTCCTATTTGCTGTCCACCGTAGGTCCACCGTACCCAGCTTTACCTCAGCATTAACATAACAAAAAAAACCTGCAGCCCTTTAAAGGCATGCTTCACCTGCAAAATGTCACTGAAATAGATGATTGTTATTGGTCGCTTCGGGCCACATGAATCATTGAAACTGCTGACTGTAGCTTATTTATTTTGTGGCTCAGCATGTTGCTTGCTCATGACGTGTGGTCTTAACAGACAGCTGTCATTTCCTGAGCAAACATCTAGATTTATAGACACTTTTTAGAATAAAATGCCGAAATTGGCCCTACTCTTCATCATTACAGCTTGACTTTAGGATGTTACAGTATATTATATATACTTTATATATGAGCCAGTAACCTGGTTATCCATGTCCCTGTATACATGCATGTTCAGCATGTATGAGCAAATCAATTGTGTCTCATAAGATAAGTCAGCAAACAATTTATGATGAGTCAGTATCATGTGTATAGTGTAGAGTGAGTAGATTTATTTAATAGTCAAATGCATTGGACGTCAGTGGAAGAGACTTTTAACAGTATGGACTTCTGGAATTAATTACAAAAAAAGTTACTAAAGGTAACTGTCTTTCAGTGTATACATGTAAAGGATTGTTAGTTTTCCCTATGTGTATGCTTTCTAGTGTTTATAAACATGTCATTGTGTTTTGAAAGCTGCGTGTATATTTGCGTGCGCGTGTGTGTGTGTGTGTGTGTGTGTGTGAGTGCTGTCAGGCAAAGTGAGTGTGTAAAAACGTGTGGGGAGGGCAGGAAGCATGATCAATAGTCCATTAAAACCATTGTTCTGCTAAGGAAACCTGCAAGCGCGCACACACACACACACACACACACACACACACACACACACACACACACACACACACACATATACACACAGATACACTCATGACGCATGCACACAGCCACATGCATCTCATTAAAGAAACTGCAACATTAATAGCTTAATCTTGTTTAGAAAGAAGAGAAAGAAAGAAAATCCATTGAGGTAACGAGAAGGAAAGAATGACATAAAATCACAGGAAACGAAAACAGATTGGACAAGGCCTGAAACAAAAAGGAGAGAGGAAAGACTACAGGGAGAAAGGACATGAATAGAGATGAATGGAAATATAAAAAAGACCGCAAGAGAGAAGAAGAGAAAACAGAAAAAGTAAAGACAAATAAAGAGAACTATGTTTGAGAGAAAGAGAATGACAGAAAGCTGGAGGACACAAAATGAAAGACAGAAAAGAAGATGGAGGATCAGTCTCCAACTGGTTTCCATGACCAGAGGCAGAACTAGAAAAACTATCTATGAGACAGCAGAGAATCATTTTGCCGAACTGGAAAACAGCCTTTAAATGTACACTGTTTCAACTCACATGCTTAGCTGAAAAAAGAGTTAACCATATAGAGACTTGGAAAACACATGCACGATCTTAGTACCAGTTCTTTGGCTGAGATGACAGAATGACAGAATTTGGGTGACAACAGGGTACAATGCAAACCAGCCTGTAAATATAGGTCCACAGCACATTTACTATAGCATTCAGAATCAATTTCCTACTTGATCAAAAGAGTTTTTTTTCTGAATGTGCTTCCACATCACAGAGAAAAACAGCTATGTTCATGTAGAGAGGCATATCTCAGCCCTGCCTGCCTTTCATGTTTATCTCATATAGTATTCACTTCAAAATCATGAAACAACTTCAACATTCTGTAAGTGGTTCAAATAAGAGTACGTCTTTATGAACTAGCTGGGAAGATAACGTGTAATAATAATAATAATAGATAATAAGAAAGAAAGAACAAAAAAGAAAAACAAGTGTTTACAAATACATCCATTTAGTGCCTTGAGGCTACATTAGCATCTACAAGCATAACACACCTGCATCTTTGACTGAACTGTTGGTGCTCAAGTTCCTTTCGGCAAGGAAGAAGAATGTGTGAAATGAAAAAATCTCTGGTTTTGCTGCATCGATTATTCTACTTTTTTTATACAGTTTATCAGGAATCTGACATTGTCTGACATTGTTATAGGAGGATGCCACCCACCCAAACCATGGTCTTTTCACCCTATTTCCATCTGGCAGGCGATACAGGAGCCTGCGCTCCCTTACCAGCAGGCTTAGGTACAGCTTCTTTCCAGAGACTGTAACACTGCTGAACAAAACTTCACCTCCTGTCTAGCACTTGCACTTTAGCTGTTTACTTGTTTACCTGTTTACTTTTTACTTCTGCACTGTTTACCTGATTACATTTACTGCACGTTTACCTGTTTACATTTACTGCACTGCACTGTTACCATAACCTGCCCATACACCTGTGCAATATATATCACATGTATGTGATATATATATATATATACTGTATTATTTTTTTTTCCTTTCTGTTATATATATTATTTATATAGAATGTCTATTATACTCTCTGTACTTAACCCTCTATACTCCTTATCTGTCGATGTAGACATGTAATCTGGAAAACCTGTATTTATGAACTATACACTGTTGTACATAATGAATCTCTATCGTCTAGATAACTGCACAGAATACTGTACTCATCTGCACTCTGGTATTTAATGCTTCTTTTGCACTTCTGGTTGGATGTCAACTGCATTTCATTGGCTCTGTACCTCTGCTAAATGACAATAAAGTTGAATCTAAAAGAATGCCAAATGGGTATAGTACTCTTTTAGGATGAAAGGGTCATTTCGTTTTTGTTTTTTTTAACCTGGACCCTATTTTTTGGAAAGACGAACCAAGATGGCAATTGATTATAAAATGACTGTTTATTTAAATGGAGTTTGGTTGGTTTGGCGATTTTGGGGATGTTTCATGTTAAACAAAAATTATCTTTCTGTATAACAAAAAGGTCAGCCTCTGTAGGGATCTTTCCCATAATTTTGTCAGACACTTAGAACAATAATCGAAGAATGTCAGTGGTAAAACAAGCACTTTTTGTGGACATAAATTGAAGGTGCGCAATTGCCCAATCATTTACATTGTAGCTTGTTCTGGCGCTGCCAACTGCAGCGGTCTTCCTTAATACTGGACCAATGTCAAAGATTGTTGTTCCCATCAGTCACTTAGACACGAAAACAGGAAAATAGGGTCCAGGTTGAAAAAAGAAAAAACTTTACCCTTAAAGTTTTTGGTCTAAGAGTAATTCACAAAATAGTTCTGAGAGAAGTTAGAAGCACGTCAGAAAATTAAGACAACAACAATTTTAAAATGGATTAATAATTGAAGTAATTTTTTAAGCAAAATTGCCAAATCCTTGATGGTTCCAGGTTCTCAAATGTGAGACTTTGCTGCTTTTCTTGGTCTAACATTGTAGTGAACTTGTAAAGTGTTGGTTGGAAAACACAAGACATTTGAAGATGTTAAATTGGGCTTTAGAAAATTGGGATTTTTACAGTTTTCTGATGCTTTATAGACCAACCGATTAATGATGTCCATCATCTTAGCTTCCTAATTAAAAGTTGCTCTCAGCTGCTTTGTGAAATATGTTAAAACAAACTCTTAGTTGTGCCATTTAGGAGGATTCCTAGTAGTAAGATCAGACACTTGGTAAATATGCCCTCCCCAGGGTTTTTTTTTAAGTGAAAAGAGCGAAAGAGAGCTAGAGTGACAGTGAGGTAAATTGTTCATGTAATTGTGAGTTCTTTCCAGTAGGACTCTTACATGCTGACTAAACAATGGTTAGTGCCTGGGACAGCTCCAGGATCAGCACTCTGGACAGTGACTGTAGTAAAACAGTGGACAAACGGTAGATAAAAGTAATCCATCATAGCTGAAACATTTACTTATTGATTTAAACTTCAATTCTCCTGTTTGTTTTAAAAGATCTGCATGGTCTCACTTAGAGTAATTGTACACTATGAAACTTTTAACCCCCACCCCTTACAGTTGTGTTTGGTTCTTGAGGTTTTCCAACACATCTTCTAGCCATATTACAGTGCAATCAAAAACGTTCTCTAATATTTTTTCCATTTTTCTTGATCTGCCTACCTTCAAAAAGGCCAGCTCAGTGCTGGGCAGAAGACTGGACTCATTAAGAACTGTAGTAGAGGGGCGTGCATGTACCATAATGGATAATGACACCCACCCCCTCTACAACGTCCTGGCTGGACAGAGGAGCAGTTACAGTGAGCGACTGCTCTCGCTGCACTGTAGGACAGAGAGGTTCAGGAGATCCTTTGTCCCCACAGCCGTCAGGCTTTTTAACACCACCTAAACTGCCCCCCCCCCCCAAAAAAAAAAAACTGGGATCTGGGCTGTGTGCAGTGATTTTGATGCTCTTATCCTGTTTTTAACCCTCTTGTGTATGCATTTGCATTGTACTTATTTATTTATTTATTATGGGGAACTGTGTTGTGTATGGGAATGGGTGTTTATGCGTGAGCTGCTGGACACTCGAATTTCCACGCGGGGATAAATAATGTATCTATCTAGCTATCTATCTATCTATTTAGTAATATGAAGTCAGTATTTTATAATTTAGGGGCACAAATGACTTATGTGATGGAGGGAATTTTCAAAAGATTTCTCCAGACTTTTCAGAGCATAACTATTCAATTGATCTACACATGTACTATTCTCTGTTCCCTGGGGGAAAAAAAACACATTTGAACACCCCCCACTGAGAAGGACGCTGCGCTGGCAACACAACTTGCAGTTAACTTGATGGTGAGACAGCAGGAGACAGTCATCTAGATCTGCGGCACACCTAATGTCTGCCAAACCGTAGGACTTGACAAACGACAGAAAGTGACGAGGAAGGAAAAAGAAGTATGGAGCTGTGTGCACCCACAACATAGGCCACAGCATCAAAACAGCTGTCCGGCTAATAGAGTCTGGTAGAACTAGGTGGGAGGGGGTTGTTTGATCCAACATGGGGTGTACTTTTATCACATCAGTTTTTCAGCTAATGATGGCGAGAGAAACTGGAAGGTTGTTTTGATCCGTCATGGGAGCCAGCTGGAGCCTGTCAAAAGTGAAAGTACAGAGGCTCAGGAAACGATTGGAGAAACAAAGGCCAGGAAGAGAAAAATCGGAGCTCTAACCTTAACTTAGCATAGAGCTGATTGTCATTAAATATGAATGCAGATTTTATCTAAACATAAAAAACCAAAACTCAAGTAAAAGTACTATTAGTTCAAAGTTCAAGTAGGTGTACAAGGGTATATACAGGCCTATACATTTATATCTCACTAAATCATGCCTAATCTTTAAAAATATTCAAAATGAAGAGAAGTGAAGAAAAATGAAAAAGAAGATAACTAGGCTAATTGGGAGATATTGATGTGATGTTTCTTTATTAAAGGGTAACTTCGGTATTTTTCAACCTGGACCCTATTTTCCCACGTTGGGAACAACAATTTTTTAAATTGGTCCAGTATTAAACAAGATGGCTGCAGTCGGCAGCGGCGAAACAAGCTGCAATCAGGGGTGTAGTGCTATTTTTTTAAGTAGCGCAGCGCACCTCAGGTGCTCTAGGTAATAGGTGCTCTAGGCACTCTAGGTGCACTTGTGCGTGTGAAGTGTAGTGTAGTGTAATGTTTTCTATTTATCAATACATTGTCAGTGATGTTGAATAGTGGTGTAACGGACCATCCCTATGGTTCGGCACGCATGTGAACCGCAGATTAATTGCAAAGTATAACCATCACAGTGTGAAATACAGTTTTACTGCCACTGTTAACCTGTTAAATTTAAATATTTTGAACTTTAAACGCATCGCTCGGCGGCAATTCGGCAGCAATCCGTGCGCGACGCCAAGGGCAGCAGACCGAGAGGATGTCGTCTCTGCTGCTCTCTCTGTCTCTCCCTGAACTCCACAGCAGCCCTGTCTCTTTCACAACTGCTTTTCAGCTCTGTGACCTAGGTAGGCCACACCCGCCCCAGTCTTGCGGCCAATAGAAACTCACATGCTGGATTATGACGCGACACCGTGTGTACTTCGTCCATAGCAACCCTCTCCAATTGGTCCCAAAACGTCCCAGTTAGATAGTAAATGTCGTAACCATATTCCTTGTAAATCTTTACAATTATTCCCCGAAAGAACCAAGCAGACCTGCCTTTTTGCATGATTCAAATTTTCTTCAAAACTTTTAATTTTCAGCATGTAGCTTGCTAGCTCGAAGTTTGTTGTTGTTTCCTTAAAGGAACACGCTGAGTTATTGGGACTTTAGCTTATTCACCGTATCCCCCAGAGTTCGATAAGTCGATACATACCCTTCTCATCTCCGTGCGTGTCGTAACTCTGTCTGGCACACCCACAGCTAGCCTAGCTTAGCACAGATCCTGGAGGTAACCAGCTCCAATAAGTCGGTGTGTTCCTTTAAGCGAACAGAGTTTGAGAACGGACACGCACAGAGAGCGAGGGACATTTGGCATGTGTGCAACGCATGGGTTGTCAGGCAATTATCCTGGAAACCTTCTGTTGATCCAGACTAAGCAGGAGAGGAAAACCTGTAATTTACTCAGTTAGTTATTGTTATAGAAAACAACTGAAGGATTATTCCCAGAGATAGGCCTTTTTTATTATTTATAGTATAGTTTATTTCTTTAGATCATTTTTATTTTACATGTTTTGCAGCTGTATATTTTCTAACAGGGAAGAATACCCTGTCTTTGCATTTTATTTGAATTCAGTCTGTTTTAACAAAAGTGCTTATATATAGCATGTGGCTAAAAATACTTTAGATATGACTTTTGGTCCATATAGCCGGTATACTTTCTATACCTTTGTCTACCATCCGCCACTATGTGAGAAACACATAGCTTTCCCAGAGTAAATTTACATAACAGCACTGGCCATGACCAAAGCCCACACTTAAAACTGCACATAAAATCTTCCCTGTTCCGTGTTGCCAGAAATTGTTTTATAAAACATTTTAAATGAGTTTTAACACTTCGACAGCACGGGCATCGTTTTTGTCTTCCTTAATGGCTTTTGCTTTCAAAGTGTTTAAGGACAAAGAGAGTACTCTTCCCAGGATGTGAATACAAAACCATAATACATTTTCAACTTGAGTTATTATGTTCCATTCACATTTTAGGCATTAAGCAGATGCTCATGCGGAGAATGGCTTACCAAAAGTGCAACAGTAAAATAAGCTTAAGGTCTTCTCTCATCAAAATTGCAAACAGGTGGGCAAAAAGACAAGAAAGGAGGCAAAAATGTCCAATAACATTATGTAATATTAAAATACAAAATATTGAGATAAAGCAAGGACACAGTAAAGGCAATAGTAGTCTCCTAGATATCTTTGATCTAATCTTGGACAGCGAGAAGGCTGTTAGCCTTGCTGAGTGTCTCACACCACTGTCCTGGACACTGGTGGTGGTTTCTGCACAGTTACAGTAATATACTCAAGTGGAACTACTGTTTGAGACATCACAGCAACATGTTTAAAGCTTTCATGTTGAACTCCAGCAGGAAATGAGGAAATGAGGTCCCCAGAGAGAACACACAGCCTATACTGTTTCAGACAGTGCAGTTTGTAATGGAGCCCTGAAACTATCAAAGTATGGCCTAGTTATTGTCTGGTCTCTCCCTGTGTCTGTTATCCTGTTGGCTAAAATAAGTCTGCAGCGCTGGAAGAGTGTAACACAACTGTCCTGCAGTACAAAACAGTACTGCTTAAGAAACTGTCAATGCCATGTCCTGACTTTTTCAAAATGCTAACTATGGAACAATAAACATTTTCTCATTTACAGTACAAGCACGTTTTTTTAGAAAAAAGATGCTCCTTATAAGCTTGCCAGAAAATCATCTCATTTTCAACTTTTATTCAGTATCAACGTAATTTATTGATAATTGTCAGTACATCCAATAGAACATAGCAAACAGGAACTGCTAATAGCAAATTTGGTGTACTTCATTTTCCAAAATGTATATAGTAGAGTTTATCCAAAGAGTTTATCCAAAAGCGTAACTCACTGAATCCCGAGCATTACTGTATACTGCACTTCCTGTTTCTAATACAATGCATATAAGTTAAGACCTTTAACGTTTAATGTAACATTATCGAAAAGACTTTGTAGGAACAGAATCAGTTTCAAAATTTTCCTTCAACAAACTAGCAATGATGTCTTTGATTTTAAATGTTTTCTTTAAGAGCAAACATGACCAATCAAGCAGTCTAGTTTAACCACAGTGCAAAACATATTTTGTAGAACTATATCTAATCATTATTCAAGTCAAAGTTGGGTTACACTGAAAATTAAAGTACAAATCTCCATATATTAGCAGTAATTTCTCCAACAGCTAATCCTCTTCTGCTTTGCAAAGGAATTAGAGGGATCCTTCTTTATCTCCTAGCCTGCAAAAGGCTGCCGTGATGTACTTGATTTATTTAATCCCACAGCTATACATTTTTGTAAGTATAAGAACTCAAGGTAGATATTTTACACTCAAGCACACCATTATTAATGTTCTTCATCATGTATGTCATGATTAAGACTCAGCTGCTAACCATGCCAACTTTTCCATAGCACTACTGTATTCTCAGCGGAAGAGCCAATATCACATTCAAATGAAATGATAATTAATTTAGGCAGATGCTAAATGTCATTCTTAAGCCACATATCTGCCTGGAGGTTATGCAGAACCTGTACATATTATCCTAAAAATAGATTCGCACTGTGTGGGATAGATGGATAAATTCATGGCAACTGTCTGATCCATCATGGAGACCAGTCTCACAGTCCTGTCACGCGTCCTAATGGAGCTCAGTGAAAGTGTAAGCTAAATAGCCACACAAGGGATCCGTCTCCGTTGTCGCAGTGGCCCGACGGAACAGTCATGTTTGTTGCTGTTTTGGCCCCAGCTGCCTAGCAACTGTCATGGCCATTAGCCACGGAAGAAATCGGAGACCAATTCCAATCAGATCAGGTCATTACGGAGGATGAGACAGAGAGGAAGTGATGAAGAGAGGGAAGATAGAGAGAGATAGCTGGCGGAGAGAGGGAAGAGGTGGAAACAGATGAAAAAGAGAAGGAAAGAGGAAATAGGGAGAGACATAATGACAAGGAAGAGAAAGAGGGAACCAGGAAGTGACAGCAGGAGAGAGATAGAGAAAGTGAGAGAGAGATGATTGGAAAGTGAAAGGCATGGATGACAAGCTTATGTCAGTCTCAATGTCAATTAGCACCATTCACACTTAGGCAAGCACACACATATTATCACACACACACACACACACTCACATTCAAACTAAAGTCTGCTTCAGTTTTTGTCAGTGCCACACACACTGTTATGTTCACCTAATCTAGTGTCCACACACACACACACACACACACACACACACAAACAAACTGCCACAGGCTGTCACAGATGAACTCCAGCCACAGATGGGCTGGACTGGACAGTGATAAAATGTATGTATGTATGTATGTATGTATGTATGTATGTGTGTGTGTGTGTGTGTGTGTGTGTGTGTGTGTGTGTGTGTGTGTGTGTGTGTGTGTGTGTGTGTGTGTGTGTGTGCGTGAGTGCGTCAGTGTGTGTGTCTGCAGCTGTCCAGCAATAAAATCATTTTACAAGGATGTATAGCTGATACCTATCATCTGCAGCCAGCGAGCAGGAGGAAGGCAGAGGGAGGAAGAGAACAGAAGAAAAAGGAAATCCAGGGGGGTAAACTTACTGCGGTGGTTAAATAACTTGTAGACCCACGTGTAACACTACAATATACAGTATGTAAAGGATTTCTCTTTTTTTGCGAAGAAATCCCTCCACCAGATCCAGTGGACTATTATCCATGATAAGAAAATAAGTTTTTAGAAGATAGAAGAAGACAGCATGAATAAGAAAAAAGGAGAAAGATAAAATTTAGGGGAGGGATGGACAGACGACAGAGATAATGAAAAAGAAGAAAAAAGGAAAACATAGAAAGAGAAGAACGAGAGGTACAGTAATAAATGAGCGTGACACAGGGAAAAAAAAAGAGAGAGAGAGAGAGAGAGCGAGAGAAGACTAATTTCCCCTGGCTGGTAAAACCCTGTTATACTGTACATCCACACCACCACTGATGGAAACATATGGTGCTGTGTGAGTGTGTAAACACTACAGAGTATGTGGGAAAAGGTGCAACGTCTAACTGCATCTGAGTGACACACAAGGAGGTGTGTGTGTGTGTGTGTGTGTGTGTGTGTGTGTGTGTGTGTGTGTGTGTGTCTCTGTCTGTCTGTGTGTGTGTGTGTGTGTGTGTGTGTGTCACCTGGAGTAAAAAGGGCAGAAATGATGTTAACAAATTGATACACACACGCACGCACGCACATACACAGCAGGAATCTAAAGCTGCTGATAGAAAAAAGTACACTAAAGCAGCACAAGGCTAAACCAACTGTCACCTTTTCGTCATCGTCATTTCCCCTCAATTGTTTCCCTACACAGTGGATCCACATGTACATACTGGCAGCCACAAACCCCTTTGTATTCCCAACAATTAAACTGAGCAAATCAGAAGAAATTAGCTATACACAAACACATTTTTGCTCCTGTTAATTGATCAAAGTTTGGAGTAAACAGAAGAACTTTAGATTGAACAGTGAGAGCCACACTGTTATCTTCAATTTCAAATACATTTTTTGGAGGGCACCTTTATTCATACAGTACATATCATATACAAAGGCCATTAAAATACATCACCCCCCCCAACAAAAAAGCTTAGGACATATTGTCTGTTAATTAACTAATGAAGCTCAGCGCAAATTCTTTCAGGAAGACGTCAATAACCCAATCACTACTCTTTCTTCTTAAATCAAATCAGCTGTTTAGAGGTGCTACTTTTAGTTAAACCAATCAGACTTGGCCATGCAATTCAAGGACCAATCACAGCATTACAACTCTGCTTTAAATTTGTTCTCTCCCTGTGCTGTCAGCTGTCAATTCAGGAAAAGCGATCAACCCTCCACCTTCCCTGCCGCCTCCGGTCATCGTTTTTTCTTCCTTCGTTTTATCTAGACTCCATAGGGGGTTATGTCCTGTTCTCTACCCCTTTAAAATATTATTAATACGATGGAGTCTAATCTTCAAAGACTCTGTACATTTTATTATGCAGTTGTACAATAAATCTTTTTGCATATCTGCAAACAAAGTCTCTCCTGATTGAAATACCATAAGTAACGTCTGGTGGGTGGAAATCACTGCTAACGTTAGCAAGCTAGACCAGGGACGTCACTAGGACTGAAAGACAGGGGGGGCTTAGCCCCAAGGCTATGCAAAATGTTCCCTTGTAAAATCTTACTTACAAATGTTACTCTAATGTTAGCTTTTAGATACATCAAAGCTGCATGGAGGGAACTTACCTAGGCCAGACTGTACTCCTGCTGAGTTCTTCTGTAGGCTATGACTTAACTTCTTCACTTCTTTCATGCAAAAATTCAAGACATTCATCAGCATCTACTTAATATTCCTAGTACTCTAGTCCATAACCTGTCCTACACAACTACCTTACAGGGCTCTGCCTTTACTACCTCCCTCTCAAACTTCACCTTGGCTACGGAGAACCTGATTGCAGAGCTTGTCAGTAAATCAAAAACATCCACTTCCCAATTAGACCCCCTGCCTACCAGTCTTCTCAAAGCATGCCTGCCTTCCATTTCTCCCTTGCTCACTACAATAGTTAACTCCTCCCTCTCCACTGGCATTGTACCGCCCACTCTTAAGACTGCTGCTGTCACTGCCGTCCTCAAAAAAAGCCCAATGCTGATCCTGATGATTTGAATAACTACCATCCCATCTCCAACCTTCCATTTGTCTCCAAGATACTGGAGCGGGTCGTGGCAAATCAACTACATCAAGATCTCAACTACAATAACCTGTATGAACATTTCCAGTCTGGCTTCCGTGCTAAACACAGCATGGAAACAGCATTGGTAAAAATCACCAACGACCTACTCCGTGCAGCTGACTCCGGCCTACTGTCCATCCTCATCTTACTCGACCTGAGTGCTGCCTTTGACACCATCTCACATCCCCTCCTCATTGAACATCTGACCAACATTGGTATCGTAGGGGGTGCACTCTCCTGGTTCTGTTCTTACCTCACGGATCGTCAACAGTTTGTACAACTCAAACACTATAAATCAGCCTGTGCGACTGTGCCACAGGGTGTCCCCCAGGGGTCAGTGCTGGGTCCTCTCCTCTTCATTATATACCTCCTTCCCCTGGGCAAGATCATGAGACACCACAAAATACACTTCCACTGCTATGTTGACGACACCCAGCGCTATCTCTCCACTAAACCTTCATCTCCCCTTCCTCCCACCTCACTCAGCAACTTGGTTGAGTCTTCAAGACATTCAAAACTGGATGAACACAAACTTTTTGAAACTTAATGGCAATAAGACAGAAGTCCTGCTCATCGGCTCCAAATCCTCTCTTTCAAAACAGCATAACTTCAATATTACCATTGATGAGATCTCGGTCCCTCTGTCAACTCAAGTCAAAAGCCTTGGTGTCATTCTGGACAGTTCCCTTTCATTCGAATCCCAGATTAAAGCAATTACCTGGACTTCAACCGTTCTTTCACCTCCGCAACATCTCCAGGCTTAGACCCTCACTGTCACAATCCAGCACTAAAACCCTAATTCATGCCCTTGTCACGTCACGTCTGGACTACTGCAACTCCTTTCTCACCGGTATCCCTTCTAAGCTTACAAACAGACTCCAACTTGTTCAGAACTCTGCTGCTAGAATCCTCACTGGTACCAGATCATCTGAACACATCTCACCTATCCTTATCAATCTACACTGGCTCCCTGTGCACTACCGTATTGAATTTAAGACCCTTCTCATCACCTACAAAGCACTCCATGATCTCACACCCAGTTACATTTCTGACCTCCTACCAGGCTATGTCCCTGCTCGCTCCCACCTCTCTTCCTCGACTGGCTTCCTTGTCACCCCCACATTACGCCTCTCCACCATGGGGGCCAAGGCCTTCAGCTGCTCTGCACCAAGACTCTGGAATGCCCTCCCCTCCCACATTCGACAGGCAGACACAGTCAATTCATTTAAAATGTTAAAGACCTACCTTTTTAAGAAAGCTTTTAATCTTTAAATCTTCATAGCACTACATCGCCATGGAAACCCTCCTGACACACTTTTTTTTACTACTTTTCTGACGTTTTTAGCACTTTTCAGATGTTGTCTATTTTGTAAAATGTATTACTATGAAGCTAAATGTATTTTAATCTATTTCCTTCTGTTATGCCCTCTTAAATATGTAAGACAGTAGATGTCCTTGTGTAATAATACAAATAAAATGTATTATTACTATTATTAGAGATGCACCGATTAAAATTTTTAGGCCGATTCCGATTTCCGATTTTTCATTGAGTTTGACCAGCCGATTTTAGCCGATTCCGATTTCATATTTTCTAACCACTTTACAGCACACACAAATATTTATTTTCTATCTTTTCTTTAATAGAAAATGTTACATTTTGCATAGAACATAGAACATTTTTTGAAAAGATAATCAATCACTATAAAATAGAACTATATAAATTACTCCTGGTGTGGGAAATTCACACACATCTAAAGTGCAATGTTAGAACCATTTCCTTCTTTTCACATCCAATATCCAACTAAACAAATGTGATATATTTAGCAAACTAAACTTCTATGTTATGTATGAAAACAGGTAATGGCAATAAAATAATATATAAATAACAAATAAAAATAAAATAAAGTATAAAGATATTCTCAAAACACACACAGGCCTGTTTGAACGTCAACAGCAACGTTACCTGAAAACAGCGTGTAGTTCCTTTTTTAGCAAGTTTGCTTTATGTGTCATTGTGCATAAATATGAACACTGCCGTTGCTGTCAACGGGCTTGTCTGCTAACGTTAGCTTCCGACGGTTACCTCGGAACAATCCAGCAAATAGACGGTACCCTAGAGTGCCGTTACCTTAAACAGATGATTTAACGTCACCGCTCATTTTACACACAGTTTAACAACAAAACTAAACACTGAGGGAAGATTACTACATTTTTAATGTTTGTTTTGAGCAGTATGCATCCCCACTAACCTAGAAAGCGTTTTAAACAGTAACGTTAGTACAGCATGTCGGAGGAATACAGCATCTCTTTTTTTCTTTTTTCTTTTTTGTCTCCTACACCGGCCAGGGGGGCATAAGAGGCAGCGGGACCACACAGCGTTTGCTAACGTTAGCTTCTTGTCTCATCTGGGGTCTGATAAACTAAGATTAAATTCGAGAATAAATTCATCAAAGTCAGTGTGCCCAACGCTATTTTCCGATAAACTGTAGCTGTCATATTTCACGGGACCCGCGTGAGTGCGGTTTTCATGTTCCAGTTTTTCAGCCTCAGAGGGGAGAGAGAGCAGCTGAGCAGACGGCTCTGCCTAGCCGTGTATAATTACGACTTTATGACATTTCATAAACAGCTGATTGAGCGGCAGTGCGCTGCTGCTACATGCATATAGCGGAAACCCTGCATGTGCACGTGTGGTGCTGATGTTGCCCGAGTGAATTTGACCGGCATAAAATCGGCATATGTCAGACTGACCGGCAGGTCGCCGGTCATGGCCGATGACGAGAAAATCGGCCAATTCCGGTCACCAGCCGGTCAATCGGTGCATCTCTAATTAATTATTATTATTATTATTATTATTATTATTATTATTATTATTATTATAAATGCTATCCATCTGCTCGTGTAAATGTGTGATAAAGTAATTCCATACCTAATTCTTTTCTCTATGAGATAAGTTGCAGGTCAAATAAAGACAATTTAATTACACTAATTACTATTACTGCACGGTAGATTGGTTGAATCAGTGTCATGTCAACATCCAAAACGTCATGTCCAGCACAAATCAGTAAAACAGACAGAGGTCAGTGTTGCATACTTTATCATGTAAGCTGTTGATAAGCTTTTCCAACAGAAAACACTGCTCACAAACTGCTCCAAACTGCTCTATTGTAGTCCAGCCTTTACTTTCGTGACAAACATGTGTCACTTTGTAACACGTTATAATGCTCACCTAGCTGCTAGCGTGGCACGCCCTCATACTCTGCTTCTGAATGGCTATTTGTCCTTACCTAGGTACCGCGCATGTGCGACTCCCAAAAAAGATTGAACAGAAGTGAGATGCCTTACTCTGTAGCTAAAACAGAGAGCTCAACACACAGGGTGAAAAGAGGAGCTGCAGCAATGTGCAGTACAACAAAAAGATGGTGTTTTTTTTTTTATGAAAACATGTAAACCTATTCTGGTACAACCTCTAAATACAATTATGAATCTGAAAATGAGCATAGTATGAGCAATTTAATGCCGCCTGGCGCTGTTTCTCTTCGGTCACTCTCTACCTCGCTCATCCACATACCGTTACCGTGCAAGTGGGGGCTCGTTGAGCCTCTCTTAAACTCTGCCATTTCGACCAGTTGACAGTTCTTGAAAAATAAATAAAACAGACAGACTGCAGTGCAGTGCAGATAAATGGTGAAGGAAGATTGAGTCAACATAGGGCATGATACATCAAAATCCGGAAATGTTGGGTCTTCATCAGCAATAACTTAACACAACTCTTAAGCAAACATGAAATGTAAAATAAAGCAGATTTAAAAACTGAACTTCAAGCCACGGAGATTTAGTAAGAAGCTAACGTACTGAGAGGTGAATACACATCGACTTTTAAAAATGTCTCTCTCTCCTGCACAGGTCCCATGGGCTTCTGCCACCATTTTCCTCTCCTTGCTTCCATTTTGAGAAATGCTTTTAAACACCTGTCCATGCAAACACCTGTCCATGCATAAAGCAAGTTAAGCCTTTTTCTGCTGTCCCATCATTTGTGTGTACTGTATGTGTATGTCTGTGCCACATGACGTGGCTCCCACATGTTTCAGATTAACCCAGTGTGCTGCTTTGCCAGGTAAGGATTAACCTCACTACAAATGCAGATTAAGCACACACACAAGGACACACAGACACAGGAAGCCACACGCACGCACATTGTACAGAAAGACACGGGATAGAAAAGGTGCACTGGAAAGATACACAGAAAAAGGGGAGAAAGCGAGACGAATAAGAATACAGACACTTCACACACACACACACCAGTCTATTGAGTCAGTGTCATAACACATCTTTCCACTGTTATTTGTTTTCTACTTCCCCAATTCTCACAACGTCCCACATCTCCCATCTCTTTCTCATCCAAATTTCTGTCTTCATTTAAGCAGACTTTTTTGTAATTACATCTTCTATAAAGAAAAGTAATATTTCCTCCTGCTGTGTTTTATGAGACAGGAAGCCTTGGAGACACTTTTTCTGCTGAGTCAAACACAAAAGTTTTGCATTTGCACATGCATGCATGTACACACTGAAAGGTAAAACTCTGTGGTTGTCAAAGAATAAATGTCACTTTTTTTAGACATTTACACAAACAAAAAACTCGCCTTGTTCCCTCGTCAGACTGAAACCTTTGCCGCTGGGATGCTTTCGAAAGGCCCTCGGGTCATGCAGCCTCCTCATCACATTAAGATCACTGAAAGTCGGCTTTCAATTCAAATTCAAGATATGCAAACTGAAGTCTGAAGCTCCAATGTTGCTCCAGGTTTGTTTCACTGCAGCTGTCTCAATCTGCCTGGCAGTCTATTCACTCCTTAGGCTGTTTCAATCTTGCTAAGATTTCTCTCCTGTGTCGACTCATTTTCATCATCCAAGAGTGTCTCTCTGTATTTTCTCATCCCTGTAATTGGAAAATTGTTCAGTTCTGCTTAGAATGGGGATTACTGGTACTGGCATCAGATTTCATGCCCAAATCAGAGCGAAAGAGAGAAGAAATTATACCAGAAAATCCAAAAACTGTCAGAAAAGCAAAATGACTTGTTTATGTGCATTTGTACACATTCTGTTCAAGCATTTTCTGGGTTGCACAACTTTCATTAAGGTACATGTAAAAGCTTGTGTGTGGTGAATACCCACAACCCCCTGTGCACAACTCTGCGCAGACCATAGACTGTATAAAAAAGGTGTAGACATGCAAAATGCACAGGTATAACCTCAAGCTAAATGGAGAGTACTGGCCTAATTCAGTTTTTTGTCCATCTCCAGTGGCAAGCAATAACTTTCTATTGACCTTTCACTTTAGTTCTACTGCCTCTGCAGAATTTTGTAATGGACTTTCAGAAATACCCCCTGTAGTTTCTCATCTGTAAATGTCTCCCATATCAAACCTATGCATGGTTGCATCAAAAACACATAAAATATGGATGCAAAATACACACAAAACACACAACTATAGGATCAGCAAAGCCAAGTGCTCAGCGATGCATTTGGCAACATTAATAACAAAGTCTTTTTCACATGAAACGAAATACAGACTCCAATAGAAAGTTCAAAAGCAAAAATAGGGAAGGTAGAATTTGGATTTTCAAAGTAATTGTTTGACATTTTGGGAAACAGGCTTATTCACGTTCTTGCCAAGAGTTAGAGGAGAAGATAGATACCACTCTCATGTCTGTGCTTTAACTATGGAGCTAGAGCCAGGAGTCAGGATTAGGGCAATGCCAATAAAGTGGTCGTTAGTGTGGTTACACTTTTCAAAACTCCACCCAGACAAAGCTTGCTGCAATATAATATAATGGCGAGCCGAAAGCGGTCGTGTTAACCACACGGTTACACTTCCGTAGACATACACATCAGCATTATCTATGCCCTGATGACAGAATGACTGGAGGTTGTAGGGACACATTTGGGAGGAGAGAGGGAGGTAGGGAGTTTTTTTTTATTTTGTGTGGTGTGTAATAAAAACTGTTCAAAATATGATACAAAAAGGTTTTGACTTATTTTTACAACTAAAATGTAATTTTTATTATTATCAACAGTGGTAGCAGATGAGTTGAAAAGTAGCTCTGTGATACATGTAAGTAGAATCTGATTATTGTAAATGGACTTCAGATTTTCAGCAGTACTGCAGTCAGTGGGAGCTGCTCTACATTTATAAAAACCAAATATTAATACATTTTTTTAATTCATTATTTTTATTTCATGATTATTGTGCAGGCAATGGGTAGCTTTGCAAGCAGTGTCTGCAATAAAATCAACTAAAAGTTACGACTGCAATGCACATAGATATTTTCCTTGCTGGCAACACAACTGCTGAGCCAAGCCAGCGAGACGAGGAAAGTCTGGTCTCGCAAATTTACAGGTATCAGTCATGATTTAGGGCATTAAACACATCCACATACACACTAATTAATATGTTAAGTCTATGGGATAAATATATAGGACTCGGGGTGCAGTTCCTCTCTGCCCCAAATCTCGCCCGTAGTGTTTTAATGGGTGACTGACAGCCCACGTGTGAACATGAACTAAAACGAGAGTTGAGGCAACCACAGCTGACGCCCATTCCTGACTCTCGAATCTCTCAGATCACTATCGGATGAAGTTGTTGTCAAACAACTTTGACCGAATTGGCGTGACGTTACAATTGACCAGAAAACCAGTGACAGAAGTGAAGAATACAATAGATCATTTTGTAACAAGTTGTTTGTAAAACTGTCATGGCTGACTGCCTGTTGTGATACTAAGGCACTATTCTGATTTCCTTGCCTCCTTTTCCAAATCTAAGGAACAGACCAAGCCTGGATAAATACTGGTATAAATGACCTAAAGCACCTTTTAGAAATAATAATTAAAGGCAGGGTTGGTAACTATTTCCAATTTACACTTTTTTTTTTTTTACATTGTTTGAAATTGTCTTTACACCCCGGCAGCAATACATTAACTAATGGGCTCCAAATAAAAAGAGCCAAAAAATCTGTTATCTGTAGCTGCTGTAATCCTGTAAAGACGCCCATCAATCACTGAAATGCCTCCTTGCCCCGCTGCGCATACTCTACCCCTCCTGTGTATGAGCCTGAGCTCAATGCGCATCGTCGCCACATTGCTAACAGTAGTCTCTTTTAAACATTCTGTATGATATTAGGTGTTTGCTTACCGGTGAATGAGACCTAAAGTAAAATTGCAGAACTTCCTCCACTCTGCTCTGAATCAGCGACACAGGGACATGCAACTAGCTTTTTAACATTACTGACACTGGCTTTTTGTGGTTATTGATATGAGCCGAATAGGGAAAATATCAGCTGTTCTGTGTCTGTCTGCATTACTTTGTAAATTGACAAACACATTTCTCAGTGTTACTGGTTCAATTTTTGTATCAGCGGAAAGTCTGCTTAAGTTTAAGCATAGTCCTCCCCTGAAATAAATTCCACCATTTGCCACTGAGCCGCAGTGAAAAACGACCAATGGGTGTGTATGAAACCTGCCGGTAAACATGTCTGAGGCAAAATGAGCACGCTGAAGTACATGAAGCATGTCTTTAATCTAATAATAGAGAAAGCAACTGATGACAAGCACCCTTTATAACAACATAAGCTTCCACGAACAAGTCTCATTAAAACGCTATTGTGTGAACACACTCACTCTAAACACTTATCAGGGTGTTGTAGAATAATGTTCTTACTACTTGCAGATAAATATAATAAGAATGTAAAAGGTTTCCATAAGAGACCAAGTGTGTTTTGGTGTATGCTTATTGCACAGAGTTGTGTGCTGTCATAGAGACGGTAGTTACAAGCTCTCTGGGCGAGACACATCTGCATTCCCCGAACAAAGGAAACTCTGACGCACAGAAGGTTTAGCTTAAGCCATAACTACTGTATAGAGTAGTTAAAGGTCATGAGTCTCGAGCAAAATACATGGAGTAATAATAACAAGTGAAACAGGAGCAGAATGTACCGCTTCGCATGAGAGCAAATGAGGACAAGACATAACACAGTGGCCCCTACCCTGGCGTGTATTGTGTGAAGACAAGAGTCCCTGTACTGGGGAAGAAGAGGGGGCCCACGAAAGAAAGTATAAGAGGTGAGGGGAAGAATAGATTGGGGCTCACAAGGTCTGACAGTCTAGAGATATGTCTGTTGCTAGGGAAACTTAGTCTCTGCATGCTTTGTGATCCCACAGATCTGTGTATTGAAACTCTGATGCTTGACTGATTAAACAAATGTATTTGACTTTATCTTATCGTCTTATTTTGCTCTTGCTTAGGATCAATGTAATACCAATTTAATGAATGCACGGGATATATAGGTCTTTTATTGGAGTCAGAAACAATGTCCCAAAAGGGGGGGACACAGAGGAGGGAATCTGCAACAGTGTGTATGTGTATGTACAAAAACTGTGTATATTTTCCCCTGCAGTGATTGTGGTACAGCTCTAAAATCGTTTTCTGTGCTGTTTTCCAGTCCACATAAAGCATCTGCATTTTTTCTATCTAGTTGTGTGTTATTTGGGGTCAGGGGGGACGATACATCACCCAACATATGGGAGGTACATGGGGGGTGAGCACACATTCAGATGCAGACATTTGCTGCATGCGAAAACAAATAAACACGGGCACACTTGTATGACCAAACATCTACTCTTTACTCTCTTTTTTGTCCTTGTCTTATTTATTTTAATTCCCCCCTCTTTTTTAAATTATCCTCCTCTATCTTCTTTCTTCAATCTATCTCCAAACCTTTTTCTCCATCCTCCTCGTCTTCCCTCTCTTGCTAGCCATTCCCCAGAGAGATTAGCCAAAAGACCAATTTGCTTCCTGATTTTCACTTCTCAAGTCCCTAATTGGCTTGAGGGAATCTGGGAGGATTTGTAGAGGGGTGGAGCTCAAAAGAAAGCAGACTCCCAGCTAAAAGTGGACACAAATTATAGCAAAGAACTGACTTAATAAAGCCTCCAATCTGTAACTACAGCATGATGCCCTGTCACCCCATTACTGGCATTGTTTACACTTTGCTTTATTTAATTTAAAGGAACACGCCGACTTATTGGGACTTTAGCTCATTCACCGTAACCCCCAGAGTTAGATAAGTCCATACATACCCTTCTCATCTCCGTGTGTGT
The DNA here is from genome assembly GCF_031162955.1 of Sander vitreus. NCBI lineage: Eukaryota > Metazoa > Chordata > Actinopteri > Perciformes > Percidae > Sander > Sander vitreus. The sequence continues at coordinate 10,981,911 of NC_135878.1, read as the reverse complement.
TATAACTCTTTCCGACGGTGACAAAATAACGCATGTTATTTACATGTTGTGATTTGTATAGTCACAGTGTGTACAAATAACAAGGTCACAAGAGAGACAGCCATCTTCTAACCGTATATAAACTGGGAACTATATTCTCAGAAAGGTGAAACATTTCTACTCTCTGCTTGGGGCTTCTCAGGTGCTACAAGCATATCACTCTGCCCAAGTAGCAGAAGTAGCACTGCTTCACCTTTCTGAGAATATGGTTCCCAGTTTATATATGGTTAGAAGATGGCTGTGTCTCATGTGACCTTGTTATTTGTACACGCTGTGACTATACAAATCACAACATGTAAATAGGAACATGTTGGCGTTATTTTGTCACTTCTTCGGAGCAGTAGGCTAGTTGGAACCGATTACCTTCAGGATCCGTGCTAGGCTAAGCTACCGGTGGAGCTGTCGGAAAGAGTTACAACACCCAAGGAGATGCGAAGGGTATGTATGGACTTATCTAACACTGGGGGTTACGGTGAATAAGCTAAAGTCCCAATAAGTCAGCGTGTTCCTTTAAGACTTTGAACTCAGGGGAGGTGGAAAAAGTCAAAGAATTTTTGTTTTTAACCCACTTTTATGACATTTGACCAAGGAACAATTGGGAAATTAATTTAACTTAACAAAACATTTTAAAATGTCTAAAAATGACCATACCTATGTTATATAATTTTTTTGAGTTGTGAACTTACACTATACCAAATGTTTCCACCAAATGTCAAACCCAGAAAAATCTGTTATTTTATTTCTGACACGGGACGTTTCCTTTAGTCGCCTGTCAGTGGCTTCATATAACCTTTCACCCTCTAGTTACTCGTAACTTCCATCAAGTCACGGGCACCCAGATGATACGTTCGAGAGTAATTGTAAATCATACAATGTCACAGAAAAAAACTGTAATACAGATTTTTCTGCCACAAGGCATAATTTTGTGATTAATTACACGCCACTTTGCAACATAGTATTACAGCAGAGACCTTATTTATTGATACATATCAATACCGATCCAGCTTACCATTACTACCATGTGCTGGTAGACAAGTAGCTAACGTTAATGCCAATGCTTGGTGGGTTACAACATTGTTCAACATGCTCATGAAGTTATTTTTAGTATGATTGTTTTTTAAGCTTCTGCAGAATCTCTATATATACATATAGTACACATATATACCCATGTGAATACAAAGCTGACAAATGACACTGAATATTACATGACTGTGTTCCTCTTGAGTCTGTACAATCAATGTGTAATATAAACTATTATATAACAAGAAAGACAAGCAATCTGTTCTGACTCTGCTCACAATTCCCTTAAAGCATGGATAGGTCTATGACTTTGATTACTGGGTCAACTCTTGTTACCATAAAATGAGACAGAGATCTCCTGTTTGTCGAATCCTACTTGTCAGTATACACTGTACTGGGTATTATTCAGAAGTATCATACAGCGTATCAGTTATTAAATTAAGAATATAAAGTCATAGTGCAATACAAACTCTTATTATAGTACAAATTACATTGAATTTACTGTATTTATCTTACTTAATATGTTTGAAACTGTGTTGTTTGATTAAGTTGATTTTGTGTTTGTTATATTTTTCCTGTATTTCAATGCACTAATGAGGAGTACCGCTCCAAATTTCATTGTATTCTGTACAATTACAATTAAGGCTTTCTATTCCATTCTATTCTATCCAAAATCAAGTATATGCTTGATTAGCTACCATTGAGCTGTGAAACAGGAACTAATGCACACACTGCCATACAGAACAAAGGCTACCAAGAGGGATAAAGGGAACAAAAAACAATAAAACATGGACAGCAAAAGTGCCACATTGGTCAGTGACGACAGTGAGTGCAGGACATTGCAATAAGTCCTCTCATTTGTCTCAAATAGTTCAATACGCTACTATTCATTAAATTTGACAGTCTATATGTAATGTAAACACATTCTTTATGTTAAAAATAAAGCATTCTTTTTTCATCACTGAATATGGAGCAACTCTAATCTCAGTCAGTTATTTCCTATGCACATACAATACACATATATGTGTGTAAATATATATTGGGCCCAATGTGTTTATATTGTTATATTATGCCTTATAAGCAGTATTTCTAAACATGTTTACTTCCTCATGCTTTTTTTTTCAAATTTTCCTGAGATGGATAGTGAGCTCTGATATGGGATCCCTCTCCATATATTCTAATTTGTGCTGGGCTGTCTAATTGTTATTGCTAAACCTGATTCACAGCTGCAATGTGTATATTCAAGGAGAAAACATGACTCAGAGAATAATTACTTGCTTACTACTTCAAACCACCATATGTCAAAAAAACTTTTGACGGGTCATTATGCTTACAGTACCCTTTCTTTTTCCCTCTTTTCCTTCTTTTCCTGCCTACCACGTGAAGTATATTCATTTAAATGAAGATTTTGGAAGGTGCTCCTTTCCCTGTCACAGCATACTACGAGTAAATACTTTGGTATAGTATAAGTGGCCTCATCGGGAACAGAACTATAGCCCTGGGCAGTAATGCTCTACCTACAGTGTTGAGTTAAGCACAAGATCCATTCTCGATGTCCTCCATCTTTACTGTGTTATTTCCATTTATCCTCCTGTATTCATCTCTATATATTTCATTTCACTTTTTCTACCAAATAGCTATGCTAGTGGTCGAGTCGAGGGGCCAGGCTGACATTTTCTCCTAATGAGATATGTTGCTGTGAAGGAGCCTGTTTGAGTAGGCAGTGGGTGATAGGCAAGCTCATGCAGCAGCAGGAAAATACACCAATGCGAACCAATCTTGCTTTCTACCTCCATTTCTCTTTAATGTCAATGTGCATTTTCGCTCTTTTGGCTAATGGTTGAGAAACTGGCTGGCCTGCAGGGCAGACTGATGCCTAAGGTGCTAAGAGACTTGATGACTGCAAGGTGGGCACAACCAGGTCACTGTAATCTGACCTTTGTGTGAAGTTGCACTATTTAAAGGTCCACCACAGACTATGAAACATGGGAAACTTTCAGAGGCAATACAATTCTCTTTTGTAGAAGTGTAGAAGACTGTCTGCTGCCCACGCTATTTTTGCTTTATTTTGGAAACAGACAGCAGGAAAGTTAAGAAGGAAGAAAGACACTTACAGCTGTTTTAATCATCTCAAGTCAGTCAAGACAAGTCCAAGTCCAGTCTGAAGCCTGTCAGAGCAAGTCCAATTCAACAGTGCTGACAGTGTTGTTGTCATTACTTAGAATTCCTCCTAGAAACTACGCACTATTAGCCTGGATGCCAGCCGAACTTAGCCCCACCCACAACATTTGAGGTCGGGAAGTTCGGTCTGGACTTGATCCGTTGTGGAGCAACTATGCTCCAACCAGAGCTGTTCGGACCAATCAAATTGTCAGGGCGGGCTTTATACGATGATGGACAGATGATCAACAGTAACGTAATCAACCACTTCACCAAAGAGCGCTTGGGTTGAATTCGGAGAATTGAGATGTGTAGATTCTGCCATCGCGTCTGTTATAGAAGATATCGACAGCACATTAATTTTAAAATCCTCAAACGGCCCGTCTCTGCCAAGCCCCCAGGAAGAGCGCCATGTCTTAAAGCCACCATGAGCTTAGCGGATAACGGTGGTACTGCACCCCATGGCCCAGAAAGACTTTTCACATAGACTTTGCATGGCGAAAGAAACTTCTATATTTCAGCGGATAATTTTTCAACTTACCAGCCCGAACACTTAAAGTAGGGCGACCAGACGGTTTTGGTGACCTGTCCCCGGCTGGAGCTGTCCCTGGAAATGTCCCCGGTTTTCACTGTGACTGACAGACCCGAAATTGGAATGAAATAGTCGTGCACCCTACACGCACAGGCTCAAGACAGCCAGAGCAAGCCTCAGAGCTCAGAGATGTTCTAGAATGCCCATTTTACGATGCTAAAATTAATGTTTATTTACATGGAGTCTGGTGGGTTTAGCGAACGCAGTTTTGCGGACTTTTTTATGTTTTGAAAAAGGATCTTACTCTTTAACAGAAAGATCGACCTCCTTAGAAATCCTTTCCACAATGTTGTCAGACACTGAGAATATTAATCTGAGTCTGTCAGCGGCAAAACTAGCACTTTTATGAACGTAAATTGACATCCTATTAACTTACATTGTAGCTTGTTTCACCGTTGTCGACTGCAGCGATCTCATTTAATACTGGACCAATGTCAAAAATATTTCCTCAATAGTTTTAACTGTATCCGATACTCAATGAATGAGCTGTTGCAGAAACAAGCCCAGCGTGAAGCAATAAAGCAAAAGCTGTCAAAGAAATGTAGTGCAGTAAACTATGGGGTGCCGAATGTAAAAGTTCGGTTACAATTTTTTAGCTGATAAATTTTCAACATTTAGCTCACTTTCCTCACATTTAGTGCATTTTCCTCACATTTGAGACAGAAATTATATATATATATTTTATATCTAAATGTTAAATCTAAATGTTAAATATATATCTAAATATTAAATGTTAAATCTAAATGTTATATCTAAATCTAAATGTTAAATTTATATTTAAATGTTATATCTAAATCTAAATCTTAAATATATATCTAAATCTTAAATATATATCTGTTAAATGTTAAATCTAAATATTATATCTAAATCTTAAATATATACATCTAAATGTTAAATCTAAATGTTATATCTAAATGTGTCGCCAAGTGTAAAGCTAAATATTTAGAAAATATTCAAATCCCCAAGGAAACCATGCCCACTGCAGTGGCTTCAAATCGCGCTGCACTGCAATTTTCAGTCAACACCTGTTGGTACAGTAAATACTGACTACAGTGGAGCTGTTCGACTAATGTTACTGGATTAAAACACATTCGGTCAGTATTTTGTATTATTGACTTATATCACAGAAATGTCTTAATATTTGTGTGTACTATAATGCCGTTGTTTTGTTTGACTCATATCTCCTTGTGTGTTTAACGTTAGTTTGACTCATCCTTCACAAGCAATCTAGCTCACACACTGCAGCCGACATGTCATCTGAACAGGCCTCGCAGCACTGTAACTAGCTAAGTTAGCTAGGTCTCGCAATGCGAGACTGAACAGCAGTAGGCCTGTCACACTATAGCCACACATAAGTAGTTTTCAATACTTAGGTTACATTACCGTGTTTTATTAACCTGAATTATGTTGCTATATTAGCTTGTGAAGGAGCTATCCGTTGCTAACGCTAATTTATCTCAAAAAGCAGAAACGTTAGCTAACTACTGCCAAGATATGATTTCAATAGAGACCAGAGAGGTGTTGTAAGACTCGTCAAGTGTTGTCATGTGTTTACACTGTCTTAAAATGAAACCATATCTTGGCAGTAACATTAGTTAGCTACTGCTTTTTGACATAAATTAGCTAGCTAACGTTAGCGTTAGCAACGGATAGCTACTTTGCAAGCCAATAAAATATAGCCTTGGCAAACAGAATTAAGGTTAATAAAACACGATAACTAGCTATGTAACCACTATTACAAACTTCTTACAAGTGGCTGGATTGTGACATTTTAGTTGTGTTCGGATGAATATGTTGGATGCATAGCTGGACTTTATCCATGCTGGGTTAATGTTAGATTGCTTGGGAAGGATGACGCTAGTCAAACACGGAGATATGTAATTCAAACGGTATTGTGATTAACACAACTATTAAGGCATGTCTGTAATATACCGGTCGGTCAATAATATAAAATACTGTAGATCAGTGCTTTCCAACCCTTCTGGTCTGAGGTTCCCCCACAGCCCTGTCATATAAACTCACATACCCCGCCCTATCAATTCCCAATGTGTTCACACTATTTATCATATTAAAGTGAATATTCTTACATTTTCATGCAATTGAACTGTAAACATTTAGGTTGGTTTGATCAGAAATTCTACTAACTAGACCTTTTACTTGAAGTGTGGTTAATGTTTCAAAAGTCATCCATTACTTTTAACTAATTGTTTCAACTGTTCGCTAAGTCAGTAGGCCACTTTTAGCTATTTTGTTCTACCATTGATTACTTTGCTATATGTTTTAACATATGTGTTGAGCTGTTTTAGCTGATATATTGTTTTAAATCAATCATAATTCAATTATTATTTTGATTAGTTAAGCTGCTCTACAATCTTTCCAAGTACCCACTGGCTACAGCAGAGATACCCCTTGCTGGGGCATCAATGGGTGCAGCGTGATTTGAAGCCACTGCAGTGGGCATGGTTTCCTTGGGGATTTGACTATTTTCTAAATATTTAGCTTTACACTTGGCGACACATTTAGATATAACATTTAGATTTAACATTTAACATTTAGATATATATTTAAGATTTAGATTTAGATATAATATTTAGATATATATTTAGATATAATATTTAGATTTAACATTTAACATTTAGATATAAATTTAACATTTAGATTTAGATATAACATTTAGATATACATTTAACATTTAGATTTAGATATAACATTTAGATTTAACATTTAGATATAAATTTAACATTTAGATTTAGATGTAACATTTAGATATAAAATTAACATTTAGATTTAGATATAACATTTACATTTACAACACACATATATGTAATTTCTGTCTCAAATGTGAGGAAAATGTGCTAAATGAAATGTATCAGCTAAAAAATTGTAACCAAACTTTTACATTCGGCACCCCATAGTAAACATTACAACATTTCCCTCTGAGGTGTAGTGGAGTACAAGTATGAAGTAGCAGCAGGGGTGATTCTAGGATCAGACCTTTAGGGGGGCTCAGCCCCTAATGAGAGTGTGACATGGATATAGTGGATGCAAAAGTGTTCATCTGCGCCATGAAATTACCAACTTCTTCACAACCGCACTCCTGCTCTCCCTCTGACAGATAGAGACTCAGCCAAAGGGCCAAAATTATAATGTATTCTCATGTAAACTATTTATGTCAGCACAGACATTTTTGTTAATTGCTTAGCCAGTGTATCCCACCATAATGGTTATTATATTGCCAGATTCCAGACATTCCCACTTACTTATATATATCCCACTTACAAATATGAATAAATATTTCTACTGGTATGATTCCTAGTGACATTGATGCAAAAATATGAAGAAAAAACTATTCCACCTGTGTGTGCATGGTTATAATTCTGAAGTGCAAAATAGTTCAGGCTACAGCACAAACATTTTCATCCATAGATAAGAATAATAATTATAAAAGTATAACCGCTGAATTTCCTTTCGAAGTGCACCAGATTGATGCATTTAAACGTTAAAATAAACAACATTTTCTTACAGGGGGCTTGTGCCCCAGTACAGCTCTAGGTCTAATGACGCCCCTGGGGCAGTGTCCCCATTTTAAGTTTTACAAAGATAAAAACATGACCTTATTACCATTTACGCTTCTGAGTTGAAAATGTCCCCGGATTTTGTCTCAGAAATCTGGTCACCTTAAAGGGTCCTTGTTTAAAACGTCACGTTTTTAAAATTTTTAACATTAGCTAGTAGCTGAATCCAGAGTTATTAAACTAGGTATGACAAACGCGCATAATGGACGCGAGCGGACCTGCAGGACTGCGCCCGCCCGCTCACATGACTGTTCTCCCGAGGTCCTGTAGCTGTAATAATGGATAGCTAATGGTTGTAATTCACCATGTGTTCTATTAATACATACATGGTATTATCTTATGATACACCCAATGGATGTATGTATGCTGTAAAGCCTGTAACGTCATGTATGAAGCGTTTCCCAAACTGGCGGGGCTATCGGCTAGTAGCTATTAGTGGTAGCTAGCATGGATGTATTAAGAGAACGGTAATACTATAGCTACATAGCTATATACCTACATAACGTTACTACAGCCATAGTAATTACATCGCCTTGGTTCTCTCTTATGATACATCCGAGGGCTGTATGCTGTAAAGTTTGCATGGATGAGCTCTGTTCACGAAACTGCAGGCTAACCTTAGTAGTTAGCGCTAGTTGTAAACAATCAGGAACAACAAAAATACAATGTTTAACATATTTTAGACAATGAAAAACGACAAGTTCATTAATTCGCCACTTGTAAGAGACACGAGAGAGAAGCTCATGAACGAGCATGTTGCTACCAGTTGCTACGACAACACAAACAAACTGTTGCTGGTGCGAATGTCCATCGTGATGTCATGGGCCAGTCAACGCATAAGAGCCAAGCTCCATGTTTGCTTTATGCGCTTTTGAGCCATTTTTACGGTGTTCGGCGGGAAGCCCTGTACATTCCAATGAGAGTTGCTCAATATCAATATTTGATAGTAATGGCAGTTAATCAGGCATCCTGACCCCCTTATACTGCACTTCAAACAACAACCGACCTGACCAAAATGTTCCCCTGATTTAAAATGAATCATGGGTGACCAAATTGTGGTTAAAATCTGGCTTAATCTGTACAGGGTGTCTGGTTTAAGGAACTGCACAAAACTGCACGAAAACGCTCAGCTCCGCCTAGCCTGCAGACACACCTTTAAATGTAAAGACAAAAAAGGAAAAGGCAATGAATCTCAGTAACAGGTTAGTAATATGGCTCGGAAACTTGCGTGGCAAACATACTGTAAATCCTATGCAGACAAAACAAACTTTCCTGAACACTGTTGGACACTGAAATAAGAAATCACACTATATCTATCCAGGGATGTTTAACTGAGAACGTCTGCTCTTTTGCAGAGACACCCTGTTTCACACAGTAACACAAATTCTAACTTGGGACCTGGCTGTCACAAACACTTGACAGTGGCTGTGAAGGGAGTAGAATCATGCCACAGTCATTATCCCCATGGGGATTTTCAGTGTCTGTCCGACCACATAAACAAGAATACTTGACACCTGAGCCATATTAATGTCAAGCACTCCAAAATAAACTCACATAAGACTCCTGGTTCACAATCAATACAAATTCACTATGGTGGAAGAAGCATTCAGAACATTTGTTCAAATAAAATTAAATACCACACTGTACGAATACTCAATTACAAGTAAAAGTCCTGCATCATTCTTCATAATTTTTATGCATTTCTCTAATTGGAATAATTTGTAATGATACAATGATAGAAAAAATGAAACTATTATTCATTTTACTGTTGACCTCTTGACATTCTCCTCCCAGCTTACGTTAAGCGGTGTAAAGTGTAACTGTATTTCCCTGTAGAGGATTCCAACACCAGGACGTAACAGTCTGGCTGCAGCTGCCGTTGTCGGAAAAAACAACACAGACGGTGTGTTTACTTGTAACTCGCCAGCCTTGTGGTGCATTTTAAGTTATTGTAAAATACCCTTTTCCCATCTGGTGCTTGTTTTTGTCGTTTACCAGCAATTCACTGGTGAAATAAGTAATTGTTATAAGTTATTGTTATTACATTATTAATCAATCATTTAATTTTGACCATATGGCCTTAGCAATAAACAAGCTGTCTTTAATGTCGCCAACTGTCATTTTTGTGTATATATATATATATATATATAATATATATAAAATATAAAAATATAAAAATAAATATATATCAGTTCGGGCACTGTTTAAGCACCAGCACCGTTTTAAAAGTATCGTTTTAGCACCGGTATACCCAACCCAACGATACCCAACCCTACTCTTAAAGAACTATGTGAGTCCCTGTATAGCTAAATCTTTTGTATTACTAGAACAGGCTGTTCTGATATTTTGTACAGTTTTCTCCAACTCCTCCTGCTTTGCCTCTCCCCACTCTTCCCTCTCATTGTTGTCATTGCCACGACAAATCACCTATACTGATGACAGCAGCTGATCAATAAGCTGTTAGTCCTGGTCACGCTTGTCAAGTCAATTTCCCACTAATGAATCCAGTTCGAAGGCAATCTTCTTTGATGAACTATCCAAAGTTGTTTATTGTGCACTTCAAGCATTGCTGTTGTACTGTTGTAAACGGGTAACACTAAGAGAAACTCATGATGATGCATCTTGAGTTTCCAGAGCCCATTTCCTTGTTTTCTTGGCTATTTTTCTTAGTTCTGTGGCCAAATGTAGAAAACATCCCATCCCATCAGAATATCAACAGCAAAACATGGATGGAGTTTGACAGCACTTTTAGCAATTTTTCAGCAATCTAAAACATCAGTGGTAAATGCCAGGTTTTGCTGTCAGCCTCTCAGAATCAAAGAAACAAGGGCTCCTTTCTAGATTAATCATTTTGAACTGATATTCCACAGACATACTGGGAGAAGTCCATCTTAAGAAAAGTGGATACGGCAGCACAAGGTAATTTCAGCTCAAGAAATGAATTGTATTGAAAAAAGATTAACGCAGATTAATCCATTCCATATTGACGTTTGCATACAGACGAAAATCTGGTGCCACTGATATGTCTGCGCTTCTCTCTGCTGCTCTGAAACAGATGTTACAGGAAACACAAACCCCGCTGCATGTGACGCTAGTTAACACAATACTCAACAGCAGCTAACGTTAGCCTACCGCTAGCTAGTAGCTGGATTAAACACGGTTAAAATGCTGACAGCTAACGCTAAACGGTGTAAAGACACTGTGACTGTGTTTTACTGTAGAGGATTCAACACCGGTATGCAACAATCTGCAGCTGCCGTCGGAGAAACAACACAGACGGTGCGTTCAATGAAACTGGTAAACTACAGCCTCGTGGTGCATTTGAAGTTATTGTAAATGTTCTTTTCCTATCTGGTTGTTGTTTTTGTCGTTCAACAGCAATTTACTAGTAAAATAAGTTATTGTTATTGTTATACATTATTATTAAATCATTTAATTTTGACCATATGGCCTTAGCAATAAACAAGCTGTTCTTTAATGTCACCAACTGTTGTTTAGTACCCTTTTTTTTTTTTTTTCTTTTTTTACTTTCTTAAAAAGTATTGGTTCAGGCACTGTTAATTATGTATGCGATTAATTTCAATTAATTAATCACAGAGTATATAATTAATTAGATTACATTTTTTAATCGACTGACAGCCCTACATTTTACATTTGACATTTTCTGCATTGTTTAGTATATATTTATGGGGGAAATGGAAAGAACTTTGAGAGCACTACACTCTTTGACCAATTTTGGATTAACTTATAGCTGTGAGTCAGCTTTCTCCGTTAAGAACATTATTAAAACCAAGTAACGTTCCAGGTTCCTACTGTACACGTGCATGAGAATGGCAGGGCAATCACAGGCCAATTTATCTCTAGGAGACAAAGTTGAAACAAATTTAAAAATAAATAAATGAGGAGAAACGGGGCTGCTAAAAGCTCTTTGAAATAGGCACATTTTATTTATTTAATTCAGAAGATTCTGTCTTGTTTTCTTTTACTTGAATTTTAGGCCATAAGTTCATTGTGCTAGGATACATTTTGTGGTTATTTATTTTCTTTCCATACAAGTGCTATACAAGTTCAATGTTTCTGTATGTTAAAAGTATCCTTTGAAAATTGACAATACATATTGAAATGATATTGATAGACATAAGGGAAGGCTTAAGGATGCAATGTAGACATTATGAGGTTCGGACCTTTGCTGAGAGGAAATTTTAGTAACTGGACTACTTTAAATTTTAAGTGAATATTCCTGCTGAACTGTATAACGTCTACAGTTCCATTCTGGCCAGGTTGCATGTCTCTACAGTTTTACTATCTAATGTATCCCTTGTAATGCTCCCTGTGTCACTACAATGTGAATTTTACCTATGTTAGTAGGCTTCTTCGCCGGGCCATGTTGATATAATCCATCCTCCTTGCAAAGAAAGTTTTCTTTGCAAGGAGGATGGATTATATCAACATGGCCCGGCGAAGAAGCCTACTAACGTTACATTAGACACAAAGTTTTGTTTTGACAACTTGTAAATGAACGTTAACTTGTTAATAGCAATCAGCTGTTAAATCGGTGCTGATCAGATCCGTGTATCCTGGATCTGGTCGTCTTCGAGTCCAACATTTCTTGGTTCTGCATGGGTCCAGGTCCCAGCTTTCAAATAATAGACGGGTCCGGTTCAATTCTGGGTAGTACATTGTCTTTTGGGATTTTGGGTTTGGTTTGCACGAATCTTTGGACCCGTGAAGACCTCTACTCAGTAGGTGTGAGGGGTGCAGCTGTACTTCATGCCAGACAGGCCCCATCAGCAATTTGGGAACATAACAAATATTTTCAACAATACTACAATATTATGCACCACCATGCACCATGCATGCGGCCATAAACAGCAACATTGCTTGTTCGAGTCTGGCTAGGGAGCTTTGTTGCTTGTCATTCCCCGTTTTTCTTTCTCCCCATTTCTTGTCATCTCTACTGTCAAAAATCTCTAATAAAAGCATACAAATGCACATACACAAAAAGCTACGAAATAACAACATTACGAGTTATGGTTAGCATAATTATACCTTGGTATAGACTGGTAAAAACACTGAGCATTTGTCCAGTTTCTGTCTGTTTATGGCTATTTGTGTCATATGAGGCCCAGTTACAGTGTAATTGAGTAATGTGCATAATAAATGATGTCTTTGTGAGCTCTTTGTGATTCCAGAGAAGATAAACCACCAGGTTTAGTGCTGCATGACTTGGTGGTCAGTCACAAGAGTTTTCCCAGAGATTTCCCCACTTGATACAAGTCAATTTGAGAAACACTTTCTTGTACTTTTCCAGTTCAGGTTTACAACACCACACAACACTGAGCGTAATACATGCACACACAGCAAGGGGACTTCTGTAGCAGCTCCAGGACCTTTGCATTTCCAGGCTGCACAATGCATCTAAATGATGACCAATATTAAACTTCTGCACCACAATACACAAGAGGCTGAAGATTTCAGATTGCATTCTGGTGTACTAATCAGTGCATTTACCCATAAAAAACCATTGCATGCACAGAATATCACTGAGCTTGCACTGAATAAAAAATCCCTCCAATGCAATTGCTTTTGGGGATTTCTTATCTTGTGTTAGTATTACAACTCCGAATCTACAAGGGTTTCATAGATTGAATGTTTTGTGTGTTTTTTTTTTTTTATATCATTGTAAGAGAACAAACAGTACATCAAGTTTTAAGTATTTTAGGAATAGCTGGAATTGGAAGTTCACTCCAGGAATAATGCCAGAAATGACCAAAGAGTCTGAAAATTATCACAGCTATCGTGAAACTTTATATATGAAAGTGTTGATGAAGTGTAGACACACTCACACACACACTCACAGTGGCCCTGTCACTCTCTTTCACTTTATCTCCCCTGTGCTTCCTCCCACTTGTTTTTTCTTACAAACAAAGACAAACACACTGCAGGGGTGTTCTCAAAGGGAAACCGAGTATTGAGTGCCCTCTTTTCCTATCTCTTCCTCTCTCTCTCACACAGACAGACACACACACACACACACACACACACACACACACACACACTTTGCTGGGGCGATCTCCATTGGGTAACCTATGATTGAACTCTCCTCCAGCCCTCTTTCTCTCACCCCTGCCGTGACCTTATAATGATCTTCTACACTGAACCACGCAAACACATGCATGTATACACACACACACACACACACACACACACACACACACACACACACACACACACACACAGTCTCTCTAAATTCCCACACTGGGTCTGTAATGATCTGCCACGCACTCCATGCTCTGAATCTTTTAACAGTCCACTTCTCCACTTATTCTCAATGGAGCGCTCTGCATGTAGAAAAAGGCAAAGGTACAAGACTGTGTATAAACGATTATAGACTTCGGTGGTAGCAGCTCACTAGCTGTTCGCAGGGTTCATGGGTGTGGTAGACATTTCCATGTTAACAGCATGTGTAATACTTCTCCATGACATCACGAACAAAACATGTTTTTCTTAAAACAAGGTTGATTTCATACAGACTTGCGACTTCTACAGAGGCATAAACCATCGTCTCATAGCTCGTGGTAAGTCTACCTTGGATGGTTTAGACTTGTGGAGAAAATGAATGGGATTTTCACTTCCGGAACCACACTGTTAAGCTCTATTGGGATTGGGTGGTTAATTAAAAAGATAAATACAAAGTAAAATACATTTTATTTTATCAAGGGATTGGTGGTAAATGAAAAAGAAAATGCTTTGCTTTTTTGCCAGATGATTGGATGTTAAAGGGAAAGTATTATTACATTCTACTTTTTATTTAGCTAACAATATTATCTACTGATGTATTCAGTGATATTTTCTGAAACCTTTTACTACATTTCGACCACTGCCTGTATTCCCATGATGTCTTGAGCTGCAATTCAATGGAGCATCCCATGGAATAAAAGAATGAATAGGGGCGGACTTCTTGTCACACAGAAAAGTGTAAGACTTAAAATGTTTTGCATATTTTAATAGACATTTTATGAAAATTCAAAAGCACTGAAGCACAGTTTATACAAGAAACAAAGATGAAACTTGAGTGCTTCTGAAATAAGTGAGCTTTAGCATTTGAAAATGTCAATTTTTGTATGCATGTCCATGTGAGTGTTGCTGCATTTCCTGCTGCAGTTGTGTCTGTGTGTGGTGATCATGTCTGTGTGTGTGCAGAGATGCATTAGAGCCATGCAAAGGCAGCCCCACTAAGTCCCAGGCATTCCCTGGACATCTCTAAGTGGTTTTCTTAGAGCCACAGCCTGGCAGCAAGACCCCTATTACTGATATAGATGTACTGTAATAAGACAGAGATGCTCACATACTCAAACACACACACACAAAAAGGGAGTGTATCTCTACTATCAGCAGCACATAACAAGCAATCTGCATGCAAGGAAAACAACCGTTGCCGTGGTCAAGTTAACAACAGTCTGTGTAGGCTAACGCTTATCAGTTCAATTTTCTAAGTACAAATGGATATTTGGAAAAACAGAAAAATGGGTTCAAATATCAAATTTTTAATTTTTTTCCGCCTTGAAAAATTGGATCTTTAAACTGTTTTACCAATTTTCTGTTTTTATTCAGAGGAACAGAAATTTAGAAAATTACAAAATTGCGTCTGGGCTCCAATTATTCAATACTGCAATGATATTCTCTCCCTCGTTCCGCCTAGCTCCGCCCCGCCCCCCACTCGAGCACAGCAGCCAGACCTAAAGACAGAATGAGAATGGACGAAGTGTTGGAAATCGAATATCCAAAAACATTCAGCGTTCACCGAGAGGTGAAACGCTTGTCAATATCCAGCACAGACTTGAATCAAGATGGCCTAGTGTCATCCTCCGCCCATACACAGGACCACTCAGAGGCGGAGTGGCAATCGGGAGAGTCAGGACTTTTCCCGGTGGGCTGGTATTGTTTCGAGGCCGCGAGGGCCGGTCTGATAATAGTTATACATTGCAAGTTCTTAGCAACACCATCCGCTGCCCGCTAGTCAAACTGTGCAGCCTCTGCTCAACCCGTACGGCGGGCCGCAGCAACCTCTTATTTCAATAATGTCTAATGATGGGAAGCCAAAAAAGAAAAGGGAAAGGTGGCGCTGAGATGGTCAGACCCAAAAGAAAAAAAAGGGATCGTGTTGCTATGCTGTGTGTTGTTCGTTCATTCACCATCCGAACATTCATCTCCCCTCTTCTCAACAAGATTCCGAATTATATTCTCGTAATTATCCAGCGTCGACATGACTGCCCCGAGTCTTCTTGAATGCCCGACTAAACACATCCAGACACACCCACGATAATAGCCAACCAATCGTTGGTAACTAGGTGGAACGAGGGAGAGAATATCATTGGAGCCCAGACCAATTTTGTAAGAAAATTGGAAAAACAGGTTAAAGATCCATTTTTTAAATTTGTCAAGGCAGGAAAAAAAAAAAAAAAATTGTATATTTGAACCCATTTTTCTGTTTTTCCAAATGTCCGTTTGTGCTTAGAAAATTGAACTGATAAGCATTACACGGACCAACAACAGATCAAGAGTAACATAAATATAGTAAACTCATGTATGTACTGGCAGTATAAACATGTGTATGAATCTCAGATGAAGAGAAGAAACAGAGTCCACAATCAGTCAACAGGATTTCATAATCTCTTCATCTCATTTTTCTTCCTTTGTCTATTTTTGCTCTCCATCCCTTTCTCTGCACAAATGCTTGTAATCAGAGATATTGACTGGCTGATTGATGGCCACTTTCATGTCTAAAATCAGCCACACATACACACACGGCAATAAAGAGAGATGCACACAAACACACAGAAACTCCATTGTCCTCCTGTCGTCTCCCCCTCTCTCAGACAGATCATTATCTGGCAGTAGATGGCTCTGTAACAGGAAGGAACCCAACACTCAAAGGGCAGGAAATTAAGAAGTAGTTCAGCCTATCAAGCGCCTTAGGAGACTACAGGATAAGAGGGGGTGTGTATCGCCCTATCAGTGTCTCTGGGGAAAGTCATGTGACCAAAGAGGCAGGAAGTGGGTTTTTAATAAAGTCACGCCCAGCCTGTCAGATATATGCCCTGAGAAAGTGCACCAGGTTTTGAAGCCAACTTGACATGGTGGCAAAACGGGTGGAATTACAACATCTGTGTCCATCAGATGATGCCATGGGGCCCAAAAATACTTTTTCCCAAAGACACGTATCAGTGGATAGTTTTTTTTGGATCATCACAACCCCAGCTAAATGACTTGTTTCACTATCAGAATTTGATCAATTCAGTCTGATAATATTTGGAGAGTCTAGAATAGCAGGATGGCGATTAAATAATTTGATCCCCATTCAAGTTAGCCAAAATACTAAACCGGAAGTAGCCAGCTTGGCCAGCAAAAGTCTCTAGTGCCCCTGCTCTATGGGCCTCATAGTGCAGAAGCAGTGCCGTTCATCTGGGTATTTACATGCTGTAGTGCAAAGTAAAAGTAAGTGTAAGTCTGTGCTGACCTTTGACTTCCTTACTATCTACCACTACCATTTTAACTACAAACTTCATATACTGCTGGATTTATTTCTTACCTAAGAGATACATTTAATGCCATGGTACAAATAATCCTTCTGCAGAAACACAGATAGATAATATGTTGATAAGGACTCTGATGAAGATGTAACTCTACGTTGAAACGTTAGTCACTGTTTTGCACCTTAAGTAATAAAACCATCAAGTAAGAAGACATCTGTGTTGCACCGGCTATTTTTTGTTACTTTAGATAATATGTTCAATTTGACAGAGGCTTTTACCTGAGGGACCTTAAAGTGCCATATATAAGCCAACCAATTGTCTTATTTTTATTTATTTTTTTACAGATAATTTTTTTGGGCATTTGATATGAAAAGGGCGAGAGAGGGAGAATGACATGCAGCAAAGGGCCGCAGCTCGAACCCGCGGCCGCTGGGTCGAGGAGTAAACCTCTATATATGGGCGCGTGCTCTACCAGGTGAGCTACCCAGGTGCCCACCAATTGTCTTTTTGAATCAATTCATTTCTCAAGGGCCACTGTGTCATTCTATTAAATTTATAGCAACTTTGCTTTCTGTCACCACTGAAGGCAATATAACCCACCTATATCAGCAGTCAAACTGAATCAATACCTGGAGAAAAGATCTGCTACATCTGCATGAACCAGCATATTATTGGCCTAGTTGCATATAAAATCAACCTGAATTCTTGGTTATATTATCTGAAGCGGAGAGGACACTGACCCTCCACTTTGTATCAAAAAGAAGAGTACGTGCTCTACGTACTGCTGCCTGTCGCCCTTCCTTCCCTGCTTTCTCTTTATAGGTATGCATGCACACATGCTGCACACACTCACACCCACCACAACAAGTACAAACTGACTGAAATGACAATGAACCTCTTATGCCCTTGTCAATCGACCAGTCAACATGAAATCAATACACAATCAGATTATATTAGGAGGGCTCGGTGTAATATCTGGACCCCGATCAGACTGAGCGACAATCCCTCTAGAATAATCTTCAGAATTCATCCGTTCACAATGCTAGTTTTATATTCACTGCAAACGGAAGGAAAGCAGATCTTGTCTAGAAATTCCCAGCGACCCAGGCTAATCTCTGTATGGTATCTGTTTGCAATGAGGATTTCGTTCCAAGCCGCTGAATCACGACAAGCACCGGCCCGGCTCAATCTACCACACAGGAATGAAATAAGGAAGATTATCATCTGTTTCTGTTGAACGCTGGGCGAAGGGCATCATATATAATGTATATTTACTATAAAACTGTTGTTGTCATCCACACCATGTTAGAGTTACTGCAGAAAAGCACAAAGAAGTCACTTGCAAAGACATGCAAGTGTAATGCCTTTTGTTTCACATTTAAAAATGTAATGTAACAAGAAAAGAGGAAATTCAGAAGGGAAAATGTAACTGTTACTTTGGAAAATTGTAAGCTTCACAAAGCGTAACCCTATTATTTAGTTCCCTGTATACGTATCCAGGTTTATGATGATTGCCAGTTTTTTTGTCAGGATACTCAAAAACCTGATCCAAAATGGGATAGTAGTGTGCATGTAATTGTAACTGACCAACAAACTTACTTAGTGAGAAGATGTTAAACACATCCGACTGTACATTTTAAATGAGTCAAAGCCAAAGTACGAAGCCCCAAAGTGTTCAATATTAAATAAATAAACAATACATTAGGATATAAATAATCATATAAATAAATACAGACAGAATGTATGATATAACCATGAAGTTATGAAGAAATAATCCAATGCATTTTCAAAAGTCAAATCTTACATCATCAGTTTACAAAAGGGCAAAAAGTCTTTATCTGTCAATCAAGGCAAACGGGGCAGAGTTAGTTATGCGACTGTCTGGTTGCTCAAAGCAACAGCCAATCACAAATCTGGCTTTGCTCTGTTTGTCTTGATTGACAGATAAAGACTGTCGAATAAAAACTGAAAAGTAAATTAAAAAACACTGCTGGAATTATATTAAAATCTAATAATCAGAATCCGTTTTCAGTGGCCAAGTAAGTGTGAACATAAATGCGGAATTTGACTCTGGCCTTTTGTTGCTCTCTAAGTACATACACAGAAATACGGCTTAAAACAAGGCCAACAAAGCTGAACAAGGTAAACATAAACTTCTTGATACTATGTACAGATATACAGTAAGTATAGTTTGTCTATAAAAAGTGTACACATGCGTTCATACATACACACGTAAACAAACAGCTCGAAAACGTGTGTCTCACCTATTTAAAAACATATTTTTAAAGGTTTTTTTTGCATATATTTTGCTTTTATTTATACTTTATTAGTCTTTGTTCTATTTATTTAACTTTAAACCACACTGTTGAAGAGCTGCTAAACAAATTTGCATTCTACTCTGAGCACAATAAAAATAAAGATCTATCTATCTATCTATGATGATTGTTGATTTATCATCTAATAACATCAGAAGCTTCGTCCATTATGTTTAGTCTATGAAGTGTATCATGTTAGCACTGTAGTTTATTGCTGCTGCTTGATTTTCTTTTGTTTCCATTCAAATATGCTATCTGGCACATGCACGTCGATACAAAAGGGAAATGATTTAATGTACGATTTTTCATATATTATTTTAATGATGCCTTTGCAATATTTCTCTTTAGTTTCATGCCTGTGTAAGACACTGAATTGAAAATAAATTGAACATGGTGGTTGGAAGGAAGGTCCGCATTTAGCACAGTTATTAATTAGGCAATAAGCTTGCAGGAAAAGCAAAACTTGCGTCTGTCTTTATCAGGTGAATTTTCCAATTCAACAGATGCTGCCGTATAAATCAAATAGAGATAGGGCACTTCAAAGGGTTTCCTAGTATAACATATTTTCCTTTGTAGTCATATCCCCCTTATGCTAACCACACCTTTTATGGTGATAATGAGACATCATCATAATATATTCAGACTGATAAAGTCCAATCTTGTCACAGGACAGTATCCTCATGTCAGTTTTGAGGCTAGACTCTACGTGTGTGTGTGTGTGTGTGTGTGTGTGTGTGTGTGTGTGTGTGTGTGTGTGTGTGTGATAGAGGGGAGAGAGAGAGAGAGAGAGAGAAGTCATCCTTTCCATCGTATTCAGGGGCTGCAAGGCAATTTGGGAAGCCTATGATAGCATCGATTTTATTCCCTCCCTCCCACATCCCTGTCTTTGGGCGGTTCCTTTTTCCATCCCACTTCTTCTGTCCTTGTTCACTTTTCCCCTCTTTCTCTTCTACTTTACACTGTGTATCTGGATTAGAGTGCGGATACCCGACCCGAGCCCGACGGAACCCGACGGGACGCAAAAATCGTCATTTTACGTCATTGGTATAAATGTATCCATAGGCAAAGGACTACAGCCAGTACTTCCATAGGGGGTTGGACTTCGGCTTTTCACAGAGATTGCCGAGGTAAAAACGAGTGTCAGCCATCTTGAATCATCGCTTAGCTTCTCAGCAGAAACAGATGTATTCATCCCGAAGGAAATTTTAGAACAACTCTGGGATTTGGTGTCTTTCATCCACATGAGCCAAAAACACATTTTCTGGCTTTTCTCGGCTTAGAAGGCACCAATTTCAATTTTTTTTTCACATTTATACTACATAAGTGACCCAATTTGAAATGAAATATCCCTTTAAGTTTTGTACACATTGTGTGCGGTGTCCGAAATAAACCCCAGACTGAAAGCCAAGTTCATTCATTTGCTCACCAGAAATGTGATTTTAACCCCGATGTGACTACAGTCCACCACTTACAAACACAAAGGAACATTGTGAATGCTGGCCAGGGGGCTAAAAGCATCATCTTTAATAGGAAAAGCAATGTGAATAGTACTGAGTGATGCAGATGGGGCGACTTGTACTACACGCACACATACACACACCCTTAAATAGACAAATGGACATACTGATGCACACAGGTGCATAGACACAAAAAACACGTACATGCACACACACACACACACACACACACACACACACACACACACACACTCTTTGTGGGGACCCGTCATTGACATAATGCATTCCCTAGCCCCTTACCCTAACCTTAACCATCACAACTAAATGCCTAACCTTAACCCTTACCCTCACCCTAACCATAACCTAATTCTAACCCTAATCCTAAAACTAAGTCTTAACCCTCAAACAGCCCTTTAAAGATGCGGGGTCCAGCATTTTGGCCCCACAAAGCTGTCCGGACCCCACAACTATACTGTATTCCCGGTTTTGGACCCCACGAATATAGTTAAACAAGAACACACACACACACACACACACACATTGATGTTAGCCAATATTAACCATCAATGGACATCGCTAGAGCAGACAGAATATGGATGAACCTGGATCACACTGAGAGACAGCAAAGTAATGCTAGCAGGCCATATTTGGCCATAAAATATCCTCTAAAAACTTCCTGCAGCATGAGATTTTCAAAGTTTTCAATCTGTTTGGTATGTTTCCTCCTTCAGCAATCTACATCAACCAGTTTGGACAGGTCTTAATAGAAAATCATGGCGGACCACAAAATAACCAATTTACCATCAAGAGCCCAGAGTCAGAACTCACATACACAAACGTTCAGTGCTGCTTACATGTCAACTGACATTTCAGCTGCCTGCATGGACTTGAAATTTCAACTGCTTTTCGTGCTTATACTTCAACTTGATTTTACCAATTACATGTCAACTGAAACTTGAACTAATTTTGATTTTATCTTGAGATTTTACTGCTTAAATGCCTGCTTGCTTATATACCAACTGACAACTTCAATGCATTTCAATGCATTTTTAACTATTTCTGGCACTTTAACTTCAACTGTCAATTGCTTTAATGATTTACATTTCAACTGACATTTCTCACCACTTAAAGGTGCTCTAAGTGATGTGACGCGTTTTTTAGGCTACAACATTTTTCGTCACATACAGCAAACATCTCCTCACTATCCGCTAGCTGCCTGTCCCCTGAACACACTGTAAAAAAACGCGGTCTCTGAAGACAGCTCAGGCTCCACAAACGGCAACAAAAACAAACTGCGCTAACCTGCCCCACGAACCATAACAAACAGTGTTCCAGCCAATAACTGACAAGAAGGAGCTGGTTGAGCCATCACTGCAGCAGCGTTAGCACGTAGATTACTTCCACAATGCGTATTCATGACTCAACCAACTCCTTCTTGTCAGTTATTGGCTGGAAAACAGTTTGTTATGGTTTGTTGTGCAGGTTGGCGCGGTTTGTTTTTGTTGCCGTTTGTGGAGCCTGGGCTGTCTACAGACACCGCGTTTTTTTACAGTGTGTTCAGGGGACAGGCAGTTAGCGGATAGTGTGGAGATGTTTGCTGTATGTGACAAAAAATGTTGTAGCCTAACAAACGCATCACATCACTTGGAGCACCTTTAAATGACAGATCAACTGTTTTATCTCTTAGACTTTAACTAACAGTTTCAGTGCTGACTCTGCAAACCAAATTTCAGCTGCTTTCACTGATAAGACATCAGCAGACATTTCAGCTGCTTTCACATCTTACTAATCAGCTGGCAGTTCACCTGCTTCCTCTTCTTTCTTTTAGTGTTTGCATACACACTGACAGTTCAACTGCCTACGGGGCATGAACTAGAAATTGAAGTGTTCAACTGCTTTCACGGATCACACTTTACTTGACATTTTAACTGCTTAATGATCTCCAACTTAAACATCTCACGTTACATTTATAAATTACAGTTTGCACTGGCAATTTTCAGCATAAGCAAGCACAAATGTAGCTTTTTCTAGTGGTAAGTTATTTTGACAATAATGATTTTATCTTTCGATGTCTCCATTCTCTACTATCTGATGCAGACAGTAATTGTACAGCAACAGTAATTTGATTAGAATAGTGGCCAACAAAACATAAAAGTGATGGAATGGTTGGAAAAATCCACATTCATTAGAGAAAATATAGACCATAAAATCATATTTTTTTTTATCAAATTTTATTGCATTCTATTGTATTCATACAGCCAGTGCAATATTTTCAGGTCTCCCAAAATGTGTTCAATGTTTGCATCCAATTAAAAGGTTTGTATAGCCACATTCCACAACATTGCAGGAAAAACAAGAATTGTGTGACCAAAGAAAAGCGCCTGCATTCAACATCATAAGACCAAATTCAACTCTACTATAACTCCTCAAAGCAAAACACTCCCCACAAAAACTGAGAGAGAAATGTAAAATTCCGTTTCAGAGCTGTTCTGTGCAGCCTTTGCTTTAATCTACAAGGAAAGCCTCTTTAAAAAGTAACCACAAACAGGCAGGCTGCCTTTCAACTATGCTTCTCTCCTGTCTTTTCTCCCATCTGCGTCAACCTCTCTGTTCTGCACTAACCTGGGCAGGAAGTTGGAACTTTTCCTGGCAACAGAAACGTCAATGCCAATATAACAGCAACTCATAACAGGCCAGAGACGGCTCTATCTGTTGAGTTAGTTCATTGATTGGCTGTACATACATTTGTATCTCATCCCGCTTTTCATCCTTCCATCCAATCATCTGTTTATAGACTGTTTATAGAAATATTGTTCATATTTGTACTGTCAACTGGGCAAATTACCATGCCTTTAATCCAATCTAATTTGCCGTGTAAAAAAAAAAAAAAAAAAAATGTTAGAGTTGACTGCACTACGATTTCAGACTTTGTGTTAATGTTCATTTCGCCAAAAGACTGTCATCAAATATCTACAAGCAACGCAGCTCCTTGAGTAACAGAAAAGGATGGTATGGAAACTATTTTATCCAATTAAGCCAGCGTAAGCGATTCGATACATGGTGTCTCTTGTGAGACTCGTGTGACGGTGCAACAAGATGGATGGATGGATGGATAGATATATTCAAAATCATTGAAATATCTATGAAGTTATGGTAGAGAATTTACGTAATATGTATAAATTTAAATGAACTGTTTGGCAAATTGATTTTTTGAAGGTTTTTTTTGACATTACCTTCAATTTCAAGCTATTTATTTATTTATGTATTTGTTGCAAACATCAACAATTGCACTTATTAACTTTACCTATATTTGTTCAAATGCCAGCATTATGCGCCTTTAAATAATCATTGAGTGCCTCCTTGTTGACAAATAAAATAGCCTGTTTTAGTAGGTTGTTTTTTTCTGTGCCACCATGTAGTGTTAAGTGCAGATAGTTTACCACATCATAGCGGGTTGACTAGTTGGCAATATATATATTTCCATCCTGGTCTTCTTGTATTTAGAGACTTGTGAACTGAGAGATCCTGTTTATTCATGAGACTGTAATGTTTAATGGACTGCAACAGAAATATACTGTAGCAGAATATAGCACTTTTCTAGTCTTAACGACTACTCAAAGCGCCTTACACACTTCAGGCACTATTCACCCCATTCACACACACATTCATACACTGGTGGCTGAGGCTGCCATACAAGGTGCCACCTGCTCATCAGATAGACATTCACGCACATCAACACACTGATGGTGCAGCATCTGGAGCAATTCTGGGTTCAGTGTCTTGCCCAAGGACACTTCATGTAGACTACAGGGGCCAGGGATCAAACTGCCGACCTTCCAATTGGACGACCACTCTACCACATGAGCCACAGCCACCACTGTAAGTCTTAACAAATAATTGTGTTGAGAGGTTTGAAAATATTACTGTTGTTGATTTTCCTGCTATCACACTATTATTTTTTCTCATTCTGATGTTCATGGATAAATAGAATCTTGAGGAAGAAAATGCCAAGGGGGAGGTAACATGCAGTACAGAGAAAATAGAAAAATGCATTTTCCCAGCTTGCTAACATGTTAACCGTTAGCTCTGCATGTACAGTAGTTTACCAATTAGCCCCTATCACTACATTACCAAGCCTCCAACGGTCCATTTTGTGAAGACGCACAAATGAATTTCATTGTGCAGGCCTTTAAGGTGTTGGACATATCACAATTCATTTAAACACGTCTTAAAGCCAAAACAGCCAAAATGATGAAGATCATATCTAGCAGACAGTGTGTAAAATTAAAGTGTTAGCGCCTCCTTTACTTTACTAAGTGATCTGTCTGCAGCAAGGATCTCCTTTATACCAGAGCAAATTCCCAAAGACATCACTCCTCCGTTTAGTGGCCCAGTCTCTATACACGCTGACCTTGATTAGAAGAAAACCGAAAAGAAATAATGCAGATACACATGGCGGTATTGTTAAGCTTTAGCCTGTGACACACAGGATTTCTTTATGTGGTTGAATTTATGTTCCTTGCTAACGGAGTTTACACTGTGAAGGCTTTTGAACCCTGTTCTGTCAAGACACCACCCTATAGACTAAACATTGTCAAATCATATGCTGTAAAATTGATTAAGATCCCCGAAGAGAGCAAAATACAATAGGCCATATAAATGCAGCACAGTGCAAAGGCAGTTTCCCCCTTAGTTTTCATCCTGGCATCATCTCAATAATGAATGAATGAGCTCAGCCATCTAATTATTAAATACTGTAGCACCCAGGTCCAAAAGCCCTTTAGCCCATCGCTTTGGTGTTAATGGAGACAGTTTATATGGGAGAAACTGTCAAAACGGTCTAAATTAACATTTACAGTTAAGTGTTCCCAATGCAGTTAAAGGCAAATGATGATGGTGTGAAGTCATCATTGCTGTGGTCTTTCTGCATCTTTTACTTGTATTTTCTATTAACCTTTAACCCTGATTGATGCAGCTTTGCAGACCTTATACCAACTGTCATTAAACAGTCAAACTGGAACACACTAATGTAATACACATACTGATGAATCAGCCAAACCTTCTGTCTTCTTATGTCTGTTGCATATAAATGATTCTTTTTAGAAATCATTCAAAATTATCACTGCTTATAACTCCAAATTGAGACTTTTTCATTCTTGAAATCCTTGTGGTTGTTGTCTATTAATCCATGGTTACAATGCAAACATGAACAGTTAACAGTTAATGCAACAAGGCTTTCTATTGTAGAGATTCAGCACAGTTATGCTAACATAACATAATGTCCTATCAACCATGAGGGTCGGGTTCACACCTAATGGAATCAAACCAATTATGAGGATGATACCTTGTTTCGATTTCCCAACTGGTTTGTGTTTCTAGTTTGCGTTCACAAAGTCAAACCTCAAATGATCCAGAAATTGTAAACAAAAGTTGTCTGGTGGAAATGTTGTTCGATTATCATACAGTTAGCAGGAAAAAGACAACAAACCCCTGCCAATATGTTCCTGCATATCGTACATCATGGAGCGATGTCACGTTCTGTTGATGTTGGTGTTGATCTGGAGCGCATATCAGCAGACTTTAGAGGGCTACAAGGACCGGACGAAACGTTCACATGCACAGCGGGTAATACATAATGTAATAATGCAGGCAAAACAGTACCAAAAACATGACATAAAATGTTACACTTCCTGTGATTGGTTCGAATGGTGTTCACACCAGAAATGAACCACTCCAGAGTTCACTTGGCAGCGGTTCGAGACCAAAGACGCGGACCAAAGAACAGTTGTTTGGTCCACACCAGAGTTCAAGTCCGGCATTCACACCAACCGAAATTTCCGGTTCAACTCGACTAAACAAGGCTGGTGTGAAGCGCTGTGACACACGCCATCAATTCATATAGAGATGCTGTTTGTTGAAAACATGAGGACAATGTTAAATTGCTTGAACATTGTTTTCCTAAAGTAATTTCTAGTACATATTCATGTTCTTTATGTTAATTGAGAATACTAACGATTGAGACCATACAGTATACTCATCGTGAAAATTTTACTGAGGTAATAAATCAAGTAAAAAGTAGAGTCATTTTCTCATAGACTTCTATGCTCTTTAATGTTTAATTTCTTATACTGCACTGTAACTTTTATTCTCGTATTTTAATTTAGTTTTTAATTTTTTAATCTGTTTTCATGTAAAGCACTTTGAATTGCCCTGTTACTGAAATGTGCTATACAGATAAAGCTGCCTTGCCTTGCAAGCCGGCTTCTTTTTGCAACCAAAGTCATCCCCTACTGTAAATTAGATAGAATGCAGGTTTAAGGCACTACAGCATTGGCTTCACTTTTCAGAAAAGGATGCTCTGTTAATTATTTTTACCGTCTATGTTGAGAATGTACATGCTCTCATTATATTATTGTGCTGTATTAGCAGGGCCTGAAATTAACACCCGGCCACCCGCCAAATGCGGGTGAATTTTGCAATTGGCGGGTAACACTGTCAATCTACCTGCCACATTGGCAGATAGCCAATGAGAATTGAGTGATTCAGACGCATAACTATCGGTAAGCAAGGGGCCTGCATCACTGGAAGACAATGATTGACAGCCAGGGCCCCCCTATCACATTTTCATTACTCGCGACAATCCCAGCAGTCCCACGTGCAGCCACTGACCAAGCAGGAGTGAGAACGGGTCAAATTCCTTTCCTTGTTTCTGTTATGAAGACGAGACGTGTGTGTGTGACTCAAACATCTCACATTTACCAAAAAAGCATACAGCGAAAGACCGTGCAAAACATTTCAGACCGTTTTTTTTTTTTATTTTTTTTTTTTTTTTTTTAACATGTACGCTGTAACAATTTTTCACTCTAAAGTCTCTGAAAGCTGCTGCTGTTTCAATCCTTTCGGCTGTCTGCAGCGGGCGGGGCTGCTCCGTTCTCCCCGCAACTGATGCATGCGCACACACACACACACACACACACACACACACACACAAACACACACACAATCACACACGGTGGATGCAGGAAAAACCGGAGATGAGACGACACGATGATCTAAATTGAGGACAGCTACAGTAAGTGCAATGATAATTTAAAGTCCACTAAGTAATTTATCAAACCGTATGAATGTGTGTCCCAGGCCAGGATAGGAAATGAACTAACAATGTCAAGATCAACAAGCCACTGACAGTGACATATATGTTCATATTTGATTCATTCAATAAATTATTATTTTTTGATTTCAATCCACCAGCCGTTTTCATATTATACCAACATTTGCAGCATCCTGAGCCTTTTTGGTAAGGTTCCTAGGAAATCTCAGCCCAGAGTAATTAATTAATAGTAATAATTATTATTCGCCCCAAAACAAGTTTCCTTTTTATTTTTAAGGAACTATAAAAAAAAAAATTGCAACTTTTTTTGCAACTTTCACTGTCTTCCACAACTTCATTGCAACAAACATACAAAATAAATTGCAACTTTTATCGCAATTTTTTACAAAAGCTCCCGCGAAATCAGGCATTTTGGGCCGCAACAATCTCAAAAAAAGGCCGTGAAATCCTGGAGGGACTGCCCTTGTGTGTTTTTTCATGTGTTATGGTGCACATTCACTAGTGTTTTTTTTGTTGTTGTGGTGCGCGTAGGCAATTCCTGATTTTGTCATCTCATCTCTTATATGCAGTGGCATAAAGAGCCAACACCAGGCCCCTATGCAGGATTATCAAGGCGGGCCCCCCTACTACAGCAGGTGATGACGGCGCATGGTGGTCGTTAAAACTTCAGGCCCTGTGTATTAGAGAGAGGCCAAATGGCATTTGTTGCAGGTTGTTACTTCAAAAGATGATCAAGCAGCTGGATTATGGTATATTTCTCTCTCTCACCCTGTCCCCATCAGGCTTTATTTTTTCGCTTTACCCTATTGCAACCCTGTTTGTCAATTACACACAAAGACACACACACAGAACCAGGGCTTGGGGGGATTTAATGGGAGTCTGTGATGTCACATAAACAGTCTCTCACATGATGAGGGGCCAGGTGATTTATCAAGGGCCTCAGTGCTGCTTAAGGATAGCTGTCAATACAATCACGGCTTCTGCCAGCAGACACACGCACAGGCAACCGTTAAGCTATTCATGGTTTTATCTCTTTCCATGGCTCAATTCGGCTGGCTAGACAGACACACACACACTTCATTGCTGTATTCAGCCAGGTGGTCAGACAGTCCAGTAATGTAAATATGAGGAGGAATTCATGCTCTCACTTTCTACATTTTCCACTATTTGCCCTTCTCACCCCTTATCTGAACTGATAACATTTTAGAAAATGCACAGATGCACATGCTGTGGACTGGTTGCCAGCTGCTAACTAATGCAACAGACTGTAATACTAACATGATAAAGGATTGCTCTTCCTCAATCTCATGTAGTCTGGAAATCACGTTTTAGTCGTGAATCTACACCAGAGATCTTCAACAGGGGGTCCTCAGAGTCACTGCAGGGGGCCTCCAAATTATTGTTAATGTTTTAGTTGTTTCGAAAATTAAAATGTCTGAACATGAATCCAACATATTATTAGCAAATATAAATCTCCACTGATGATAGGCTAACTGGCCTATAGGTAAGGTAGTCACTAAAATAGCCATCCAAAGATACAGTTAAAGGTCCAATATGTTCAATATATATATTTCCTGTATTAAATCAAAAAATGACCCCAATGCGTCATCAGATATTAAAGGGGTGATAGAATGATTACATAGGGTATTTCACACTGTTCCTTAAGGTCTCCTAATAGGGTATGTAACATTGGTTGGGCTGAAAATGGCCCGAATGCTATTCTGTGGGTCCTAATGCATCCCTCTGTTTTGGCCCTATTTGGAACGAGAGCTTTTCTTCCAAATATGGTATGCTCATGAATATTTAAATGAGCTGCGCACTGATTGGTTGAGTGAACCACATACACATACAGTGGAGACGAGACAGCAGGTCTCATATTTCAGACACTGCAATGTTATACATTGTTCATCTGCTATTTCATTACTAAATTCACTTCTGAGACTTTTTTATGTGAGAAATCAACTATGTAAAGGTCAAATATGTGCAGTTTTACGAAAATTGATGGCTAATTGCAAATTTTGTCCGACTGTGTGTCGGAGTTCATGAGCTCCGTGACAGCAGCCGGTGCTGCCTGGGTTGCTGCCTCGCCGCCCGGCCTGTCCTTTCACAGACCCCGGGTACACTTTCGGCATAACTATAGTATATTAACAGTTTGAATTTCGTCACGGCATGTATATCACAGCTACCCTAAGGTCTTACAAAGCTTAGCTAACACTTTTGTCTGATTTCAATTTAATGCATTTTTGTGAATTTCAGAGGTCTCGTTAGGAGGAGGCTAGCTAGCTATCACTGATAGACCTCCATCAAGCTCACCGCGGGCTCTATCAATGAGACTCGCGGACAAGAGGCGTTTATTTCCCTGATCGTTTGTTTAAATAACTCAAAACACATATCCATTATAAGATTAACTGGAACCTGTGGTAAGAGATTGCGGGCGTAACAAGCTCACTGACCGCGCTCTCACTCACACACACCGGACATTTAGCAGGAAGAGGGGAGGGAGAGCAGCGAGCTGCAGGCCCTGGAGCTCTGTCAGGGCAGCGGCGTTTGGTAGTCCAGTAACCCAGAAACTGTGACTTTGCGCGGGTATGGAGTGCTGCGGGCTGCCGGCCATGACGGAGCTCCATCTAGCTCACAGTGGGCCGGGGTCTGTGAAGGAGGACGGGCCGGGCGGCGAGGCAGCAACCCAGGCACCGGCCGCTGAACTCCGACACACAGTCGGACAAAATTTGCAATTAGCCATCAATTTTCGTGAAATGGCACATATTTGACCTCGACATAGTTGATTTCTCGCATAAAAAAGTCTCAGAAGTGAATTTAGTGATGAAAAAGCAGACGAACAATGTAGCTATACAATTTCTGAGCTATTGACCTATTCAGAAGACTACCTGATCTCAGATCAGTGGTGTAGCCTATGTAAATGTTGGGCGTGACAAAGCTAGAGACTAGAGCCAAATAAGGAGGAGCACTCGGTGGTTCGTTGAGATTTGCCCGTTTTCAGAGGCAGTTTCAAATTGTGAGATTTGCAGAGGAAAGAGGTGTCAATGGGATTTTGAGGTTCTACGTGTGTCCTATTTACCCACCAAACTGTCGTTATTCAACTATGACATGGTAAAATCGGTTTTGCATTCTATCACCCCTTTAAGGAAACATGCTAAGTTGAAATACTATCTTTTCTGACAACAATGCTAATACCAGTATTTTCTCCCGAGTACCCGAGTTTGTTACTTGCAAAAACAATTGAGACACAGCCAGTAAAGTGATCCTGACTGGTCCTGGCTAACGCAGCCATGCTAACCCTGCTAACTGCTAACGTTACCGGAGGACCAGGAAAGCGAGCCACGGCTGTTTACAACGTGTAGCCTGTTCAGCGGGCGTAGCCAACAATGGTGAGTTATTTTAGACAAGAAAGGGGGGCTGTAAATCGGGAAGAGAGGACCATGAGTTTGCAGTGTGTTTAGCAATTCTAAGCCTAGGAAGTGTGTCTGTCCGTCAGGTGGAGAGGACAGCGAGGTTGTTGCGTTTTTAGCGGTTCCTACCGTAATTCTAAGGCGAAAAAGTGTGTCTGTCAGTTGGGTACAGAGCTCCGCGTGAGCACGGGCTTTTATGTCAATATAGCCAGCATCTAACGCAGCGCTGTGGAGGGTCTGGCTAGTCCACACAGCATTCCGTGATGGGAGAAAAACGTGCTCTGGTTTATTAGCATTTCTTTAAACCAATCCCAATCGTCTTGGGCGTCGCCAAGCACCGGACGGAGCAACGGTGCCTCTGCAAAATAGCCTCGAGAAGGAACTTGTTTTGGTGGAACATGTGTACGTTCAAAGGTTGTTTTAGTCGTACAACAGAAAATTCGACAGATAGTCTAGCTAGCTGTCTCTATTTACCATGCAGAGATCTGAGGAGCAGTTATAGTCCTCATAAATCCACCAGAGTTTAAAATGCCAACACAAAGAAAGCGGAAGGTGACGGACATCCAGCCGAAATGTGGGACATCCGGTGGAATTTCCGGAATGAAATGCCATCGATATAGACTACATGTGGCATAAACCACCTCTGAATGCAGTCCGAGTGATCAGATATCAATGCATCCTCAATGCGCCCTGGGTGCATTCCCACCTGTACTTACAGCTGTCCACTTGTGATCAGATCACTCAGATCGGATTTTAATACCAGATGAAATTCAGTCTTCATGTGCTTCGGCAACTCATTTTTGTGATTATTCTGACACCACATGAATCCAGCACAAACGCCCTATCTCGCAATGTTAACGTAAGTAAAAAATAATTTGTGTATCAGCCCCGTGATTGGAATCAGCTCCAAAATGTATGACAAGTTTATTGCCACCTTCTTTTTGTAATGACACTCCATACATTTGATTCACATTTGCTTTCCAGTTAGATACCAACCTTTCTTCTCTTTGTTTCATGTCCCTCCTCTGTCTCTCTCTCTTCTTTTTACACACACAGTTTTAAGCATTGCTCGCTCAGTCACAGCAGGTCCCCCAGGATGTGACAGGGGCGTATTAGGCGGTGAGAGGTAGACCGCCAAGGGTGACAGAACAATAATAATGCACCTCAGTTTAACGGATGGCATCCCCCCATTCAACCCCTTCCCATCCCACCACCCCTACCCTAGCAACCCTAACCCACCAAACCAAGCGTGGTGAGAGGGCTCCGTCACCTAACAACTGTAACAGCTGACTAGACTAATCAATCCACACAAATAGAGACAGAGGATGGAGAGACTATGCAACATGAGAGAAACAGAGAAAGAGAAGGTGGGGGTGACAGTGGGAAAAATAGCAACAACAAAAAAAGAGATGCCAAAAATAGAACAAGATTCAGGTACACAGAAAGGTAGAAAAAGAGAAGAGAGAAAGATGAGACAGAGGGAGGGAAAGGGGGGGGCAGAGAGGGAGATTACGTCTGTCCTTGTCCAAAGAGGATAATGAGGTGAGTGGAGCTGAGCTGACCCAGTGTGGCAAATCCCAGTGTGCACCTGGTGCCTGGGAAGCAACATACAGGACAAACACTTGTATGACTATACTTATGAGGACTGTCCTTTCCTGACTGTTAAAGTAATGCTTCACTTTAGAAGAATATTACTCAGAGGTCAGTTACAGAACATTACTGGAGGTCAGAAGAGTTTCATGACTTATTCAAGGACTCGCTGACCTTAGCTGAGGTTCTGCCATTTTGAACTTGTGTCATGCTTAGGGTCAGTGGTGGAAAAAGTATTTAGATCCTTTACTGAAGTACATGTAACAATACCACACTGTACAAACACTGTATTACAAGTCCTGCATTCAAAATCTTAAGTTAAGGTAAACAAGTATTATCATCAAAGAGGAAAATCAAAAGTAAAAAAGTAATATCTCCATCTTTCTTAGTAATTATTAGTTTGTTTTTAGCCAATGGCAAAGTCGGTCTGCTGGTCGATCCACTACTTTGGTCCAGACTGAAATTTTCAGTCCATGTCCATGGATTGCCATGACATTTTGTACACATATTCATGGTCCCCAGAGTATGAATCCTAATGATTTTGGTGATCATCTAGCCTCAGTGCTAATTAACTAATGTTAGCATGCTAACACACTAAACTAAGATAGTGAACATGGTAAAAATTATACCTGATGAACATTAGCATGTAAGCATTGTCATACAATTGTTAGCATGCTGATGTTAGCATTTAGCTGAAAGCACCACTGTAAGTACAGCCTCAGAGCCACTAGCATGGCTGTTGACACTGGTTGAATCCTCTGACAATCTAGTAAGATTATTTCAACCTCTTTCCTTTATATATCAAATCACTTCAAGATTTTTCTAGAAGTATGACAATCTTAAAAGCAACAGAGTTAAGGATTACTGCTGTGGTATGAAGGAAAAAAAAATCTCAATTCATGAAGCCAGTTTAAACTAGAAATGGCCCGATACCATTTTTTGCTTGCCGATACCGATTCTGATACCTGAACTTGCGTATCGGCCGATACCGAGTACCGATCCGATACCAGTGTGTCATATATTTTATTATGTTTTAACAACTGTATACTACTGTCCCTGTATGGATGTGATATTATTTCTATATTTGTTGTCGGTCTGGCTCAGGTTAAACTCTTTGTGAAACATGAACAAACACACAATGAACGCCCCAGAACTTTCTTTTATTATGCAGTTTGACAGTCAGTTATAACAGAAAAAGAACATAAGTAAACTACTTTAACGTAGATTTTCTTTAGGGCTTTATTACGTGGTATCGGATCGGTGCATAAACTCCAGTGCTTCCCGATACCGATACCAGCGTTTTAGCAGTATCGGAGCCGATACCGATACTGGTATCGTTATCAGCTCATCTCTAGTTTAAACAGGTTGAAATTATCTCACCACAGCCTTTCAGGACTCATCAGTAGCCAAAAATGTGTAGTGTGTAAAATTAGTAGTAGTAGTAATGTGTTAAAAACAACAACTAGTGACTACAGCTGTCAGATAAATGTAATGGAGTAGGCCTGACTACATTTCCCTCTGAAATGTAATGAGTACCTAAAATTGTAGTACAGTACTTACGTAAGTGTAGCCTACTTACTTTCCACCACTGCTCAGGGTTAGAAGACTGGCTGCAAGTCAACACCCGATCAAACCAGTAAAATGGATCAGAAAAGGGAAGTTGGCTAAGTTACTATTTAGCAACTAGGTATACAGGGCTAGAATGTAGTTGATAATAGCTAGTTAATTATATTGCAGAAATGCTAAACATTTGCTAATATCAGTTTTCAAATATGAAGACTTTCAACTTTTTGTTGTTGTTTTATATCTTTATGGTAATTGAATGTCATAGTTTTGGGACATTTGGTGAGATGCAATAAGTGAATTGAAGATACACCATGGGGCCGTTTTATATATGTATATGTTCCTTACATTTTATAGAATAAACAAATTGCTTATTCAAAGAATAATTGACAGATTAATCAATAAATAAAATATTCTGTAGCTGTATGATGTGAATCTTATAGTATGGCAGCTGGGCTGTATTTGCCCTTTCTAGTAGAGATTACACTCAAAAATTGTATTGTGTGATATGAATTTAAAATAGCTGCTGTATGAATAACTCGTGGAATAGAATCACCCTTTAGCACCTGATTATCATAATAAACTGGATTTGGTTTCTATCACTCCATGTTCACAGAATATTTTAGAAAATCTAGTATTAACTACTTGTGATGTACATCTGAACTACAGCCAGGGAAAACTTGATGAACAAGAGAATGCATTTACTTCAGAGATGTTTCCTAAAGTTTGAATAGGAGGAATGGCTTGAAGTGAAACATTTTTATTTCTATTCAACGCTCTTATAGCCAAGAAACTCACACACACACACACACAAACACACACACACACACACACACACACACACACACAGGTCAGGGAGGGTAAAATCGAAATGCTGCTTTTATAACAGCTGCTTCTATCCACCGGTGTAAAAACAGAGCATAAATGCCACATTTATTTAATGGGATAAGTGCAGGATAACTGCCAGTTTACTAAAATGTCGACCAATGGTACATGTGCCTCTTCCACACACAAAAAACACACATTCATTCACTGTCAAAAACAAATATATGCATTTTAGGTCATACAAGCACAGAGAGTTCATCAGTAAACGCACTGGATTGAAAGTGCCCATATTATGAAAAAAACACTCTTTCTGGGATTTGGGGTGTTCTTTTGTGTCTCTGGTGCTTCCACACGCATACAAACTTTGAAAAAAATCCATCCATGCTTTTTTGAGTGAGATACGGTTTCTGAATGTGTCCTGCCTTCAGTCTCCGGGTGAGCTGTTCAAAATCGGCACGGCTTGTGATGTCACAAGCCGAAACGAGCTGGCTAACTGCAACCGTTAGCTCGTAGCGTTAGCATGCTAACGCTAATGCTAACGCTAGCATGCTACCTCGTTCTCAATAGCAAAGCACTGCTACAACACACACAGTTCACCATAATCTACAAAAGAACTACTTACATGTGCGCCCTCATTTAGAAGTCTCCCAGCTAATCCTTCCTTGTAACTGACCGAAGTTGGAGAAACAGCCTTTCTTTTACTGTCTATGGAGCTAGCTAGCTGACATGATCTACATCTGAGCTACTGCACATGTGCGAGTGCAATCAAAGATAGTACAGAAGAAGAAGAAGAAAAGAGGTCTCACTCTGTAGCTAAAACAGAGACCAAGTGAAAAGAGGATCTGCAGCAGTGAGAGAGAGCTGTGCAGTACAACAAAAATATGGTGTTTTTTGAAAATTAAACCATGTAAACCTATTCTGGTACAACCTTAAAATACAATTATGAACCTGAAAATGAGCATAATATGGGCGCTTTAAGGACCTCTCATTGACACACACATGCAACATCTTTGTGGTGGAAAATGCTCAATGTATTAGCACAAAAGCATCTTACGGCTTGATAAGTCTAGTGTATTGGGTCCTAAAGACTTTCCTCTTGTACAGTTTTGGGATCTAGGTGTGAATTACTTGAATTTCCCTTTGTTCCAGATGCATCACATTCAGGACTGGTCTCAAACACACACAGTTAACTCAATAACCAGGTTATGCCCGTTCTGCGCACGTGGATGGTGCGCATGGTCGCCGTGAACCATCTGGTCTTTCATACTGATTGCGGTCAGACCGGCTCAAAGAACGGACTTCTTCTCTACTGTAGCCAATCATTGCAACGCGGTCTATGCGAAAGCATCCGCATTGTTACAAAATCTTGGAGGTGCGCGGCTCGGCGATCAGACCCTCCGACCCTCCACGCAAAGTCGACCAGGCCGCATTTGCGTCATATCGCCGACCGTACCGCACTGAACGCGCTGAACGCAAGAAGCATGAAATGGCTTTCATGCTTCGTTAATACACCCTTGTCACAGCATAACAGCCAAAACCCACCGGGGCGCAGAAGCCCTGCAAATAGCCTAAAGCGCCGTGAAGTGAAGCTATTTTAATTTCGGCGCCCATGTTATCCAATCTGTCCGTTCATACCAGCAGCGATCAGGCAGGAATCTACGCTTCGTGGCTATTCGCGGAGCTATAGCTGCGTGTGTGTTTTCGCTGTAGGAAAGCACAGTGCTCTCGCCACATGACTGACAACTTGTTCAGCTCATTATGTCTAACCATTGTCGGGTGGAATTAGCAAGCTAACTTCATTAGCGTTATTTAACAATAACGTTAGCCAGCGGCCGCAGCGGGGGCTGTTCGGTCCCTCGACACAACGTTGACAGCCCCAGAGATGGACAATCTGTTTAACCATGTCCGGGTATCGGCTGCTACCTCGGCGGGGATTAAAACCGCAGACTCTTTGCTGCCGATGGCCAACCACTGATTCGGGCAACGCTGTTTTATTGTTTGGTATCATAGCAACGACTACGACTCACAGCCCTGGCGGATTATTTCCGGTTCAAAAAACACTCCAGGGGACTGGGGATGGGCAGTTGAAGCATGGGCATACGCTTAAACCGATCAAACTCCCTGGTTACTGAAGGAGTTCTCTAGGTCTGTTAACCAGGTTACGAGAACTCTGCTTTTAACAGGGGTGTGGTGTTTACATGGCGTTTGACAAATGGGGATATTGCCTTACACCCGAATATGATCAGTTTTTTTAAACTGCATGTTAAACTGACTCACTCAATTACACACACTCAGTGACTGGGCCAAGCCTCCCTTTTATCACAAGACACTTTAACCATCATATAACATCACTCCTGGATGTTGTCGTAGGAGCATGAAAGGGATCTTACATCTCTCAGCCATGCACAGACGGCCTGCACGCTAATAAGTCTCACCTACCAGGCTCAGTTGGCGCTGGCGCCAAACCCTCGCCTGAGGGGAGAGGACTACAAACAGACAGGAAGTATGGGTATGTGTTGTTTGTTTACTAGTCACAGTTGGCTCAGGCTCACAGCCACTGGGCTACCAACGGAGAGTCTAAACTGCCCCGACAGCCAAGCACACAATGCAGGGTGGAACGATCAGCTGGCTAGTCGGTCTCTAATGGAAAAATAAGTATGATACTGCTGTGGGGAATTTTCAGTGAACATCTTTGTGTGAGCAGAAACTCAATAATTGGAGGACTCTGTCATTCACTAATTGGGATAAAATAAAAAAAAAGAAACATGGCAGTTACTCTCAACAAAACAGACAGTAGAAAACAAGATTTTCTACAGACCAAAAAGTGTATTGAGCCTACCCTTTTTCACAATACACTACCTTTTAACCTAAAAAGGTAGCACTCCTCGGCGCCCGGGTAGCTCAGTTGGTAGAGAATGCGCCCATGTGTAGAGGTTTATTCCTCGATGCAGAGATCCAGTGTTGAAATCCAACCTGTGACAATTTCTTGCATGTCTTCCCCCTCTCTCCCCTTTCATATCTATGCTGTCCTGATGATTAAAGGTGGAAATGCCAAAAAAATAATCATTAAATAGTAGCAGTCCCTACTAATACATTTTTAATATATATTTTTTAAAGTACATATTTTCAGTTTGTCTCCATAACAGTTTCAGAAATTCAGCTCTTTAACTGATTTTTTATTTTTACATTAGTCCACAGCATGTGTTTTTCTAACATTCATATTCCTCTCAAGTCATATTGGTTTTCTCATTTTAAACAATTCTTGGATACTTTCAGTTGGTAATTTGCTTTTGACTTTTTGACTTTGATTTGTAAAGTTTTAAAATGCCAAGTCTCTGAATTGTACAGCCTTTATTTAAAGCACTCACTAACAGTAAAGTAGGAGACATCTTAGGTCCAGCTGTTGAACTTAAAAACATAAAAAAAGTAAATAAATAAAATCAGAAACTGTATTTTTATTGAGAGAGAAAGATAACATTTTTTTTTTTTTATAAATTTAATTTTAATTTGCAGAAAAAAAACATACCTGACACAAATTATTACTTAAACCTTATTTTGAATAATTTGTATATGTAAATATGTATTTTTCTTGAAACATATCTGGAAAGGGTTTTTAAACAACATTTCAATTAAGTTATCCATGATTAGTACTGCTTTAAAATCTACTTCATCTCTGAATTTAACATTTAATATGACAAACAGGTTTGTAGTTCTTGATTTTGTTAACTTGTATGGCTCTTTTGAAATATAAGAAGTGCTTTTGTATTTGTTTCATATGTTTCCCTAGTGATTGTATAGAGTTTTTTTTAATACTTAATTGATTTCCTTGTTTTTCTCATATGTATCTCCTATATAAAACACAGTTTAAAACACAGTTTCCACTTACGTACCATGTTTATGTCTTAGTGGGGTCACTTTAAACTCATGCTTTTCAAATTGGTTTATAGTAACCTGATTGTACTTTATATTATTTCTGTCTCACGCTGTGTGGTATCAATATGCCCCAAGGGACTTGTGTAGGTGTGATGCTCAATAGTGGGTTTATAGTAGCCTTACTGTACTTTAAAGTATTTTCATCTGCTTTGATATATAGACTATTTTATCCCTGTTTATGAGTTATAATACACGTGAGTTGGTCTATAGTAAGTTTATGTGATCCAACATAATTTGTGCTATTTTTATCTCCCAAGGGATCACCCTTATATTCTGGGCCTTGCTGTGCAGTGTATCTTTTCAAAGTATCCATTCATCATATGCTGCTATGTAATAGCCAGCTTTAATTGGCTGTCAGTCCAGGTCTGAGCTATAGAAAAATGTTTCTATACAAAAATCAAGCTGCTCCTAATTATTTTAGGAAATGGAAACTAAGCTCTTTTGTTGAAGAGTTTATTAAATCCAGTTTAACCTTTATTTATAACGTGGAGCTGGCTCAGAGTGAACTGTCATTACCTCATGTAAAGGGTAAACAAAACAAGAGATTAAAAAAGGGGTTGTAGACGTTGAAAGTGTGAGCGAGACAGGACACACTCAACACGCGTACCACGCGCGCGCGTGCTAAAACACACGCGCGCTCGCACACACACACACACACACACACACACACACGCACAGCTGAGTGTGGATGTCCTCCATTGCTAAGGCTCCCTCTCTAAATGTAAAGACACTGTATTAGAATGACAACAGAAACATGTGTTGCCAATAAACCAATACAGATCCAATGTGTTAAGACAGCATTAGCAGATAATCCCTCGCAAACACGCACACGCGCGCGCACAGACGCACGCGCTAAATGCTGAGGAATTTCATAGCCTATCACTTGCAAGTCTTGCATAACACCGCCCTGACCGCCTGTCGTACAGAGTTTATTCCTATAACATGAAGATAATAAGCTACGGAATTCACCAAACTCGCCGCAAGACTAATCTTCCAAATTCCTGTCTCCTGTTAAAATGACCTGACAGTCGCGTGCAGCTGCTCTCGTGACATTCACGTTAGCTGGACTTGTTTGACTTAAATAAATTGCACCCAAACCGCCGGAAACGCCAGCGGAAGAGATGACTTCAAGTGTTTGGTGCGCATTCTATCAACAATCATCCCAGCCTGCTTTCCAGGGTCTTACCTGAAAACGTGCCTTTCTAGCCGCTTTCCATCTCAGCTGCCTATAATCCCGCCTAGCCGGGCTGAGCCGCTCTCGCACAGCTGAACAGGTATGCTAAATGCCGGAGGTGTTCTCCAAATTCCCCAAGCCGTGCGTAACCGACCTTCTGCTTATCCAGGTGAACGCGCAAGCACGGCTGATGTAGGTGCGTCTGTTAATGTGTGTGTCTAGGTGTCAAAGCCGAACATGAAGGGCTACACTGAAGTGTGTCGGAGTGCTCCGGCCGTTTGTCCGCCCGCTGTCAATCACAAATAGTCCTGTTGTTTGAGAGCCTCCCGGTGCCGTTTACAGAGTGGCCGAGACTCCTCCTCCGGCGGCGCTCTCACCGTCTGGCGTGGTCCGGTGTACAACAGGCAGAGAGTCTCTCTCTCTCTCTCTCTCTCTCTCTCTCTCTCTCTCTCACTCTCTCTCTCTCACTATCAATTTGCTTTATTTATTTCTCTCTCTCTCTCTCTCTCTCTCTCTCTCTCTCTCAATTTGCTTTATTTATTTCTCTCTCTCTCTCTCTCTCTCTCTCTCTCTCTCTCTCTCTCTCTCTCTCTCTCTCTCTCTCTCTCTCTCTCTCTCTCTCTCTCTCTCAATTTGCTTTATTTATTTCTCTCTCTTTTATATCCTCCCCTCTGAGGTGGTTTCTACAGGCTGACAAGTAGAGTTCAGTAGAGGGTGAGAGTCTAAGACCCCACTGTCAATGCTGTGTAATGGTGCTGTAGTTTCCCATAATGCAACTCAATACTTTTTTTTTAAACTACACACACAAACTATCGAGCCCAACCTGAGATAACCCATGTGACATCAGTATGACATCATGGTTATTTTTTAAGGGTTATTTTCTCAGACAAAGTTTCTCCAGAGCCACAGCAGACATTACACAACTGTGTTCACAGGCTGTCTAGTGCTCCTTGTGACGAGTAACATTGGTGAAGTGCTGTACAGTAGAAGGCTACTTGAGTAAAGGTAGTACCTGTCAGATAACTCAAGTGGGAAAAAGGGTACAATATTTTCCTCTGAAATTTATTGGAGAAAAAGCAGAAAGCAGAAAATTGTAAGACAATTACCACACACTGAAAGCAAATATTAATTGCGCTTCCGAAACAATTACTTATATAAGTAAGACATTAGGTAAGGTAGTCTTTATTATGCCCGAGGGGCAATTTGTGATACAGCCAGCAACCAACACATACAATGATTACAAAAGACAACAACAAAAATAACATAATGATTAACCATTCGGTGCACGTATGGCAGTGATAAATGAGTTTCTAAATCTGTTAGTCCTGCAACTAGGAAGGCTGTAACTATGGCCAGTAGGGAGGGAGCAACTGAAATGCCTGTGACAGAGGGTGGTTGTGGTCTGCTAATATTGACTCTGCCTTCTTAAAAACCCTCGCTTTAAATAAATTGTCGAGATCGGTCAGAGTAGTGCCTGCAATTTTCCCGCACACTTTCACTATCCCCGAAGTAATATTTTAGTCTTTTTGGTTCAGTAAACCATATACTAAGGCAAAAGTAAGAAGTGATTCAATAAAACAACAGTAAAAGATTTTAATCAGAGTCACATCAATGTTAAAATT
This sequence comes from Sander vitreus, assembly GCF_031162955.1. Classification (NCBI taxonomy): domain Eukaryota; kingdom Metazoa; phylum Chordata; class Actinopteri; order Perciformes; family Percidae; genus Sander; species Sander vitreus. The sequence goes on along the minus strand of NC_135878.1, from coordinate 10,939,989 downwards.
TCAAAGCTTGGGGCACCTGGATAGCTCACCTGTTGGAGCGTGCGCCCCATGTACAAAGGCTCAGTCCTTGTCGCAGCAGTCGCAGGTTCAACTCCGACCGACCCTATTAATGCATGTCATTCCCCCTCTCTCTCCCTTTTCACATCTTCAGTTGTCCTATGTAACAAAGGCCTAAAAGGTCCCCCAAAAAAGCTTTAAAAAAAAAAAAAGCTTACGAAAGAAATACAAGCACTGGTTGGCTTTCTTAAACAGCACGTTGACATGATACACAAAGGTCAATTTTTTTGCCTAAGACAGCCCCTAAATATTTATGTGGCTGTACACACTCCACTTCCTGATCACTAATCCCTGAAATCTACTGCCATCTCTTGGGTTTTTGCCACGTTAATGGTTAAAAATAAGGCTTTACACCAATTAGTAAAATAATCAATAGCAGGACCAACATCAGGATCATCATTGCAGAGCAAGGACACAATGAAGAGCGAACTTAATGATGTGATGACCTACATGCTGGCTTTGGCAGGAGTTAGTGTATAGGACAAATATACAAAAGTAGGAACAGTACAAAAAGTTAGGATTTTTTTCCCACGTTTACTTTTTCTTTTTTACCAAAGTTAATGTCACGTCTCGTCCCTGTGTCAAGTTTCTGTGTTTAGTTGGTTTCATGTTTTCTGTTAGTTTTCCATATCCTGTTTTATTTTGTAGGTTCTCTGTTCTCCCTTGTGTTGTCTTGTTTTACTTCCTGTCTTTTGGTTTTCCCGCCTTTGAGATTGTCTTCCCTGCCCTGATGTCTTTCACCTGTTTCCCAGCCCTTGTGTCACCTGTCCCTTGTTAACCCTTGTTTACTTGTGTATTTAGTCTCTGTGCTTTCTGGGTCTGTTGTTGGTTGATCGTTCATTTGTCGTCTGTCTTTTGGGAAGAGTTCTGTCCTGTGTATTGCTGTGGTTTTGTGTTCCTGGAGTTTTTCTGTGTTTCCTTCCATGTTCCTGCTTTCTCTGGATTACTTTTCCTGCTTATAAGTTTGTAAGTCTCCTTGTGTTTCATTAAAATTATTGTTTATTCAAACTGCTGCTTACTCCTCGCCTTCCTGCACTTGGGTCCAAGCCTGCAACCTGACAGTTAATGCATCATCAATCAGCCTTGGACAGGCTTCTTTTGTACAAGATTAGCTATAAAAATGATTTCGGAATGAAAACATTTTAAACGCAGCCCATCAGCTTGACTGATGATGCATTGACTTTAATGAAACCTGTAATTATTTCCAGTTTCTCCCTATCCACTTTGGTTAGTTGAATGCTTAGCTAGCTGTTAGGTAGCTAGGCTTGGTGTCATTATGGATGCTATTAATTTCTCAGCATTTCCAAAATATAAATGATTACATTAGATGAGTAAGTGTTGTATTTTTGTAAATAATCACACAGGCTAATGGCTTTAAGAATCAGCCAGTTAGCTTCAGTTTCTCCTTCACAATCATTCTGTGAGAGTGGGTGTACATGTTTTCAAAAGATGGTCTCAAGTTTTAAGAATTTTTTTTATTTTTTTTATTTTTTTTTTTGGGCTTTTATTGAATAGGTAAGCTGAGGACAGGAAAGTAGGAGAGAGAGGGGGATGACCTGCAGCAAAGGGCTGCAGGTCGGAATCGAAACTGGGCCGCTGCGGTGAGGACTGAGCCTTAGTACATGGGCACATGCTTAACCAGGTGAGCTAACAGGGCGCCCCTGAAGACCTCATTTTAAAGCCAAGCCCTTCATTTGATTGAAAGTAGGAAACAAATTGCAGCTGGCTAAATGCAAGCTGTTGTTTTTTTTTTTTAAACAGACTCTCCCCCTCTCACTAAATTCCTGATTAATGCATTTACTGTTGTCTATTGAGTTTTAAAAAATGTCGGACTGCCTCTGTATGGAGCCCTGCAGCTTTTAGTGCTCTGAAACATTCATCAAACTGAACAGTTGTAGCCCAGGAACGTTTTACAAAACGGAGTTTGATTTTGGAATATCTAAATGAGATAAAACTTAAATGAGGGACAATTATCAAGCGTGAGGATCTGCACTGGGGTGACTTGATCTCCGCTCAGCTCTGCAAAGTGTATTTTTCGTCTCATGAATAGAATATCAGCTCATTTCCTGGGTCATCTGCTGCTTGGGTAATTGGCTTAAGGGCTGAGAGCATATGAGCACATCCAACTTTCACATCCAGGGAAAGGGGCAAACAAAAAGGAAAGCATGTTTGTCACTTAAAATGTATTTTTAGTTGTTGAATACTAAAACCAACATTTAAAACAAAAAAAAAACTTTGTAGCAAATAGGCTTACAATCTATCAGCTCATCCAATGGGTAAAAAGGTTGAATGTTTAGTATAAAGTAGCAAATTCTTCACTCTTTTAATCTCTTCCATCTCATATGTCTCATGTCTTCCCACGAAAAAAAAAAACGACACCATAAGTTGTTTGTTCAAGCAGCAATTATGACCCATTTTTGTTTATAGTGGCAGCACTATATAACACTACAACACGAGTTATCTCAAGAAACTTTACAGACAGTAGATCTAGACCAAACTCTATAATTTACAAAGTTATGGCTGCAGCAAAGCAGGAAGTAATGTGACAAAGTATAAGAGTGCCAAACTCTGCGTAAAGAGGCAGGTTGGGGCGGTGGATGGGTCAAACAAACGCAGGACTTTTACGCAGGAGCCGGGGTTTGTGTCCCTTCGAAAATGAAAGTAAATGGAATGCTTTATTTTTTACTTTTATAGAACAAACAGAACTATGTCATGCATAGCCGGAAGTAACGTAACAAATATACTAGGGCTGCAACTTACGATTATTTTCATTGTCAATGATTATTTGCTCTATAATTGGTTTGTTTGGTCTATTAAAAAAAAAAAGTCGGATTAGTGTCTTTCATATCCCAAGATGACATCCTCAGATGTTTTGGTTTGTCCACAACTCAAAGATTCATTTTACTGTGACAGAGCAGTAAATAACCTAGAAACTATTCACATTTAGAAGCTGGAATCAGAATTTAAAAGAAGAAAATGTTAAATGACTCAAACCAATTATTCAATTATCAAAATAGTTGGCAATTAATTTAATAGTTGACAACTATTCGATTAATCTTTGCAGCGCTAAAATGTACTGATTTCATCCAAACCACAATCCTTTACTAAACCTAACAAAGTAGTTGTGTTGCCTAACCCTCACCAAGTAGTTTTAGTTTTTTTTTTGTGCCTAAACCTAACCAAACTTTTAAAACCATGACCCTTAGGTTTAGATTTGTGGACGGAAAACACTCCTGTGGGTTGTATTTCCTGCCACCGTTAGGGGCCTTAATTTCTGAAACACAGCCATTGGTCATATAAGAGGGTAGGAATAAACAACCTATATGGTTGAATGGCTTGGAGGACTTGTTGCTTTTATATTTATGGTAACCTAACATTTCCTACTGCTGCTACTCCACATTAAAGGCATTTAACTGGAGAAGCAGTGTGGTTTTTATTGTGAAGCAGTCACAGGAAACACAACATATTTGTCACAGAGGTTAGTGGTGACAGTGATCATTCACTCATCACAACACATTTACAAAACCAGACATGGTCATTTTAATCAGTTTTCTGACAGCAGATCAGTTTTACATATTTTAGGGTGTAATGGAGTATCTATGGTGATCTTTAGGACACATGACCAATCGTGTGTCTCACTAGTATAAGAAATGGAAACGGCCGTAGGCTGTAGATGCGTAATGGAGAACATTTGTGTGACATGTTTTATTTTTGATGGACTTGCATTGAAGCTCAGATTTCGTTACACGTGTGTTCTTAAAGTCAACCATTTAAACATGCACAATTTTTCAAAAAGTCACTATCCACACCTCAGGCATTAAGATCAGGCAGAAGCTTTGTTAGCAATGGATATGGTTAGCAATTGATGAGAGAATTTGTGATAAGTGGCATTACTGTGTTACATACCAAAAAAGCTATATCTATCTCTCAAAAAACAAATTATATATAATTTTTTTTTTAACAGTTACTGTATCAAACATGTTATTGGGTTTTGAAAGCAGTAACTACTCTACAGTATAAGGCCTGTGCTGCCAAGTGTGTAGTTAATCATTTTGTTAAATTGCACTGCAATATTCTTTATAATTAAAATAGTAAGGCATTCTCATTTATTTTTTTCATTTGGCAGTATTAACAAAAGGAAATAAAAGGGACCATTAGCAACCATAGCAAAGAACACGACTTGCATTTCTTTATTAGTTTTCTTTGTTCTGAATTTGAAATATATTACAGTCAAAGGACGGTGGAAGGGTTGTTACTGCGCACATCACTATTCATTTTCTTTGAGAACTATGCTTTAAAAATCCTTTTGTTTAAAACTTAAGGCTTCCTTCTTTAGTCATATTGTGCATTATCCTTATGTGTCAGCTCAATTGCACCATGCGGCTCATGAGTCAGAAGTCATCTATCAATAAATCCATTACACATACATTACAAATAATTCCCAGTTTTTAAAAACAGTGGAATGGAAGTCCGATCAAACATCCTACTGATATAAATAAATCTAATGTTACAGGCTAAAACATTACAGTGGAAATGTAATACATTTGTCCAGTCTATGTGCCTCATACCAAATGGTTTTTGGGTAAAAATCCAGCTTTTTAAAATGATTTAATGTGCCTCTTTTCCTGCCTGCTCATGTTGCATATAAACACTACACATTTAACACTGGATGAATATTTAATGAATACATTTGCATTATGCCTATCGAGTATTCCTCCTAAGATAACAGCAGAATGAGTTTTAATGCGTATCCAAGGAGTGGCCTTTGTTCAGTGATGAAGGCCAGGATGCTGAAGCCATTTGTCTGCAATGGGAATAAAGCGATCCTTCATCTAAAACTAGTTCTGTCAAGTGCAGCCTTATCTATTTAACATTAAATGCTACTGACAGGGTAATGCACTGACTGGTCTGAGCACAGCGGACTGTACGTGACAGTGATTTTCTCCGGTGAGTCGACATCATCAAAAACATTGGAGCCAAAGTTAGGACTCCACACTTCTGATAAGAATGGGTTGCTGTTTACAGCAGTCGTAGAGAGAAAGATTACATCCACACATTAACACCTGGGAGAGTATAACCACAGTTTTGTTCTACTGGCCTGTGAGTAGGCTGAGCCGCGGGGCCTGCGGAATGTTTTGGTCAAGGTTATCGTGGACAGAGTGATTATTTGTATACCATTACTACCCAGATGTTTCCAGCTGATTGGAATTGACAATAGTCCAGTAATAAGCTTCAGGGGTGTAGCACAAAATTCTGGACCCTGTACATAGGCATTCTCTATAGGCCCCTGCTTGCATCCACAGGAATTTATTCTAGGATCTTTGTCAGCCATCCTCACATGAGGGCCCTGTATACTCAGTCTCCTTTTTCCACCAGTCTCACAAATTTATCTCCAGTTACTTTGCATATTTATACATATGTACGTATACTGTGTGTGTGTATGTGTATATATATATATATATATATATATATATATATATATATATATGGGCTGTCAAAATAACGCGTTAATTTCGATTAATCTGAGAAAAAATATGTATGTAATATATATAATTTTAATGCGTTAAAAAAAATAACGCAGATTAATCCATTTCATATTGACGTTTGACCCAGAGCCGTTCTAGCCACCATTCAACTGTAAAATGGAGGGAGACGAGAATGTGCTGCCTGGATCATTAATTGGAACATTTACTTGTAAAAATCTTCTTCTTGCCAACCCTGGCTACCGAAATCTGGTGCCACTGATATGTCTGCGCTTCTCTCTGATGCTCTGAACCAGACGTTACAGGCAACACAAACACCGCTGCACGTGACGCTAGTTAACACTACACTCGACAGCAGCTAACGTTAGCCTACCGCTAGCTAGTAGCTGGATAAACACGGTTACAATGCTGACAGCTAACGCTAAACGGTGTAAAGTTTGACTGTGTTTCACTGTAGAGGATTCAACACCGGTATGTAACAATCTGTAGCTGCCATTGGAGAAACGACACAGGTGCGTTCAATGAAACTGGTAAACTACAGCCTCGTGGTGCATTTGAAGTTATTGTAAATGTCCTTTACCATCTGGTGGTTGTTTTTGTCGTTCAATTTACTAGTGAAATAAGTTATTATACATTATTATTAAACATTTCATTTTGACCATATGGCCTTAGCAATAAACAAGCTGTTCTTTAATGTCACCAACTGTTTAGTACCCTTTTTTTTCTTTTCTTTTTTTACTTTCTTAAAAAGTATCGGTTCAGGCACTGTTAATTATGTATGCGAGTATGTAATTAGATTACATTTTTTAATTGATTTACAGCCTATATATATATATACACACATACACAAAAGATCCAATAATAAAATAAATATACTATCACTCTGAAAGTGTAATTTTACATTTGATACTTAAGTTTATTTTGCTACTAAAACTTTGGTCTTTTAATTTGAAGCTGCATCAAGTGATTGGGAGCAGCATAATGAGCTAAAACAAATTACACCTTTTAAAGCTGTTATGGTAAAGGTATTAGCACTCAGTTGCCTTTTTACATGTCCAACAGATTGTGTCCACCTGATGAATGCAAGCCCACAATATAGTTCCTGCAATAGAGAAACTGCAGTTTCAGGGCCACAGTCCTAGGGTTGCATTTCTAGGACGGTAGGACCCTAGTTTTTCGAGACAGCGCAACCTAGCGATTTGGATGACCAACCCAAACACTATCTGTAACGACTTTTAGTTTTAAATGTTTTACATGGCACATTGTAACTCCATTTGCATTTCCCAAGATATTGTTTGCAAATGTTTTCTTAATATTGAACTGCATGGTTAAAATAACTTTCTAAATGGGTTCTGACCTTGCATAACTTTCTCAAATTGAGCTACAGAATGGGCAGTGGAAGTCCTTGCAGCACTAGGTGCATCTTTTTAATATGGGCAAGGATCTACCTTCTTGGATTGTTATATGCATCTTCAGTGGCGCAAAAAGTGGGTATGTGCTATTTGCGGCGCATAGGGGCGCAGCACCATGGGGGGGCCAAAGCGATGGTAAAAATTAATTATAAATAAATGTTTCGGGATGTTCTATATGTAGTTGCGTTTCTAAATAATTTCTGCATTTCCTCAATGTTATATAACATTTTAGAGGACTAACAGACTAGAGTAGGCGCTCTATCTCATAATATTCCATCATAGAATGTTGACATAGAAGAGGGGGGGGTAGGGCGCCGTGAGCGAGCAAGTACGAGCATATGAGTAGTGAGTTGTCATCTATGGAAAAAGATGGATAAAGCAAAAAAGCTGTCGGGGGGGCTAAAAATAGAAAAAAGAGGGAAAAGGAGATGGCATGTCAAGGGATGCGACAGCAGTTAAATAAGTGGATGGTGAAAGGCAACAGGTTGGATTTAAAATGTGACGTCTGTGCTTGGAGGCTTGCAAATATTCACTAGCTAGCGTTTGCTAACACTGGGAATGTAGCAGCCAAATGGGGGTTTACCATGGACTCGTGCATATATTTGCTACCAAACTTGGAGGCTTGCAAATATTCACGTTAACAGACTGTTCTCAGAGTAGCTAGTGTTTGCCAACACTAGCAGCTAAAGTGGGGTTTACGGCTAGCTTAATGCAAACCAATGTTGCTGATAGCTACATTTAGATTTTTGTTAAACCCGATGGTACCAATCCCATGCATGACATATCTCAATTTTATTAAGGTAAAATAACAACTGGAAATATAAGGTAGCATGCACAATAAATGACAAGAAGCTGGAAAACAGAACTTATGCATTAACGCTGGTTTACCATGGAATCATTAATAGATTTTGTTTTACCATTAGCTGTTCATGTTAGCTGTGCTGTCAGACATAGAGGCTATAGTTACATCGGTTGGGTGACATGGAAGCTGTAATTACAGGGATCTCTCTCTCTCTCTCTAAAGGTCTGTGTTAAGTGGCCCTCCATATTTGTACTTTTTAAAATCCAAAATGTGAATTTAATTTCAAATAGCAGCATAACCTTAATGCATAATAGTTGTCTTATCAGATGCCATCACTACGCTGATAAGAATTGAATTTAGGCTGCTATAATTAACAATGAGTTCATTTCATTCAGGTGTGAGGATGGTGGATCAGGAAAGACGGGGGAAGGCAACAGGTAGGTGTAACATTAGGTGAAAGTGTAGGGGGAGCCACTTGATACCAACAGATTCATTTCTTAATATTATTAATATGGAAAAACTAATATGGAAAATATATTACATAATGTTTGTTTGGCAATATGTCTTAGTGGAGAAGAACACAGGCAAGGAGTGAATGAGACAGACATGAGGTTGGCGATGGCATCAAGTAGAGATAAGACCAGTGATGACATCAGGTAGGAGTTCTATTAGACCACATAAAACTAAATGTCCAGTTCAAGCTTTCGTTTCATTTTGCACTTTAACGTTAGTGTTGCCTACAGATGAAGTCTGATTACTTCTAATGCTGAATCAAAATAATTTAACATGTTTTGTTATATGCTATTAGGCTAATCTTGCCATTGCGAATGAAAAATGCGTTTCTGTATCAAAACCCCGGGCATGTGGGAAATAAAACAATTAGCCTATGTCTGACAGCGTGGACGTAGTAAACAAATCAGAACGCAAATTTAAACATCTGCAACGCATATGCTTGAATGCCAACAATGATGATTTATTTATTGTAATGAAAATAAAGTATGTTTATATATGTATACAGTGGCACTCATAAGTTTATGAACCCATGCTAATGTTGACTAAAAAGAGGAATAAAAAAAAATCATCTGTTGGAAATTGATCTTAATGCCTTAATTAAAAAAATGAGGAAAAAAATCCAACCTTTGTGAATGAATAATGTATCGTAAATAAATAAAAAATAAAATACAGGGGGCATAAGTAAGTACACCCTATGTTAAATTCCCATAGAGGCAGGCAGATATTTATTTTTAAAGGCCAGCTATTTCATGGATCCAGGATACTATCATTGACATATATATAATGGCTCTCCAGGGTGGCAATTATTAGTGCGGGAACATAGGGAACTACTGCACAGGTGTTTTAATGTGAAGATGCTTGCTCATATACATGTATGTATATGTATACCAACAGCTGCACCTACAGTCACCAGTCCGTCAAGCTCCTGAAGTTTGCAGATGACACCACCCTCATTGGTCTCATCGTTGGTGGGGATGAGTCTGGGTGGACCATCTGGTGACCTGGTGCTGCACAACAACTTAGAGCTTAACACTCTAAAGACAGTGGAGATGGTTGTGGATTTTAGGAAGAACGCGGCCCCACTTGCCCCCATCACCCTGTATGACTATGCAGTCGACACTGTGGAGTCCTTCAGCTTCACGTTTTCATTATTCCACCAAGCAGAAAGTGTTCTCCACATAACCTTACTTGGCTGATAAATTGAGTCACAACCCCCTTTTTATTAATGACCAAACACCATTTGAGCAAAACTGTAACCCTAATCCTGGGGATATTTTTGACATAATAAATCATCTGTGTTTCTTAGACAGATATCAATTTAAATCTGAAACAATCCAGAGCTTTGAAAAGGGAGAGCCAGCATCATTTAGCTTTACTAATCAATGCCAATTTCATCTTTTTAAAAATAGCCTGAAGACAGATACAAAGCAAACAAAACAAAAGACAGACAAACAAAATAGCTTAAAGACAGACAATAGCTGAAGTGAAAGTAGTGTGCAGGTAGCAGACACCAGACTACCACTATTAATGATCTCAAATTATCTTATTTAAACTCCTCTTTAGTGTTACCAGTAAGGTCTATGCAGAGTTGCTGGGCTATTTTGCAGCCTTACATCGCCAGACCAAATTGCAAATGCAAGTTAGTCCAGAACTTCTGAGTTAATTTTCGATTTCCAAGGGGCGTTATCAATGGCCGTATGACCAAAATGCCTCCGGACGCAATTGGATGCCTATCAGAGCGACAAAACATGTGATGTAGCGCTAAGTGACAGACAAATTAGACTACAGCGTGCAAAGACAAGCTGTGATGGTGATGTATCAATGTCTGTAAACAAGTGTTGCTGTTTTTACCATCAGAATTTGAAAATAGTAGGCTACTTTAACCAGTTAGCCATCTTGGTTGTTTATCAAAAATGCCTTAACAGTGTTCCTCTTTACTGTGCTATTTAGTATTTATTTATTCTCGGGTATGCTTATTTAATGACTATGTGTTGTTGTATGTTGTGTCTGAATGTGCCTGACTATAAATGAAGTTCCCTCATGGGAAAAATACATTTCTTTTGATTTTGATTAGATTTTTTGCTAGGTTTATGCACACAGCTCTGTAAGTTGTCGTCATCTCAAACATGCCCCATAGATAAACGGGTGTGATTGGCCTGACCAAGGCATGGTCTGGTGGAAATCTGTTTGAACGGGAGGGGATCTGCCAAAAGCAATTAAAAACATGAGATTGCAGATTCGTCTGGTTCCCAGGCTAGGTATTTTGATGGAGAGTGACATAATGAGAATTGACTATTTACTTAAACCCACCTGTCTTAGGTACTGTTGCTACATCTGTCAAACTTGGTCAATTTCGCCATTTTTATTTTGGCAAGTAAACTAAATGGTAAATATAATCACGGTGCAAATTATAACATTATCACATGTTGTCTAACAAAATAACGACAACCCCCTCAGCATTTATATTTGTCTCTCCATCTCTCCCGTGCGCAGTCTTTCAGTTCAACAGGCAACACACAACTTGTAATCTGATCGTGAACATCCACACTAACACTTTAAAAAAATAATTTAGAAACTATTTTTTTTTTGTTTCAAATCACTCACATAAATAAGATTCCTGATATTATTATACCGTATAGCTCACACACACAACTGTCAGACAAAAAGTGTGATTAGGTTCACTTTCACTTCTGATATATTACACTTACCTTAATGTGAATATAATTGATTATACTGTAAGTGCATGTGAGTGAATATTGGTGTGCAAGTGAGTTTCTATGTCCCATTCATTGTCTCAATGTGGTGTACAGCCATAGTGCAAATGCATCAATTCTGCAGCGAAGGAGAGGCAGCGGGGAGTACCAACGTTAATAGCCGCTGCTCCTGGCAGCTAAAGGGGGGTGTTTTTGTAAAAATCAACACTAAAAACCCATCTATTTGGTTTTCTAACACTATTCTGTAATTATGACAATATAGGTATGTGCAGAATAAGTATTTAGAAAAAGTCGGGGCAGGAGGGTAACATAGCACACACAGTATGTTTACATGCACACCAACATTCCACTATTATTCTGAATATGACAATATTGTGAATTTGATACAGAACAGCATATTCTTTTTGGATATTCCGAATTAAGCCTTTTTCCGAATTTAGCATTTTCCTATTAAGACATATGGGATATGCCTGTATTATTCAGGTTTTAAAGGTATTTTAGAGCATTCAGAATATGCGTCTCAATCTGGGTTTTTACCGCAGTTTACGACCTCTTGCCTGTTTACGGCTTACGGTCAGCTCTGTGCATTGCTATGGTTGTTGTACACAAACCAACTATCCAACAGTTCGCAAGGCTGTGGTAGAGATTAATTCTCAAAAGAAAACACTGAGAAACACAACTTTTAAATATTATGTAAGATTTTCACATCAACAGGTTGTTGGATATGCACAACCATTGCAACGCCAACCTTTTTAAGAAGGTGGCTGAATGAATGGAGGGAGGCTGTGTTCGCACAGTCGAACAAGCCCGCCACTGATGGAAAACTTTGAAAAAAAATCATATTTTGCATGGCTACATGTAAACAGGAATATCATCTTTTCGGAAAAAGGGCAAAAACGTGTACATGTAAACGTAGTCAATGACAATGATTAATCACAACGTTAAATGGCATGGGCTATGGCAATTCTAGTGTTAAGGAAGAGGATTAACTAACATGTTTGGTGAATGTAACACTATCTCGGGCTACGGTTACAGGAGTGTAAACTTCCCCAAAGACATTAGTAAACAATTTCTGATATAGTAACATCCCTAGCCAGCTTGCATCCATTTGATGTGCTAGAGTAGACGCTTCTTAGCCTTGGAAGACTTGCTAGGTTTACTATAGTAACTGCTGTTCGGGGAGGGGCTTAGCGACTTAATCAACATCAGTCAATTGATATTCACATTTTAGGTGTAAGGTGTTAATTTGTGATGATCGCTACTCAAAAAAGTCTTGTAACGACAGAAACACAGAAATACCCAAAAATATGTATGATGAAGGACATTGGGTCTTTCAGTAAAAAAGCATTAATTATCATTGTGTTTATTTATTTTCTATCATATGTAGATAGATTTGGTTTTATTTGAGACTAAAATTACTATGTCCTTGCATATAACCCTTTTCATTGTTGACCAGGGATATATCTTTCCATCATGTTCGAATGTACGGATGATTTCCGACCATAAAATCATTGATTGCTTCATTACATCAAGATTGCATGGCTCTAACTCATAATCTCAGTGCATGTATCCTGTAGCTCCACAGTAAAGCAATTGGCTGATGGGAAACAGGACCCAGGCTGAAAACGTGGAGAGTTTTGTTTTAATGTCCTGCAAGGGACAGGTCAGTCCCCGAAGTGGAGAAGATTACCAATAACTAGAGGGCAGCTGGACTGATCTCTGGGATTGCCTGAACATTGTATTCCAGCTGTGATCTGGTGACTGGAGAGCATCTGGTTTTTCATCTGCTGTGCCCAACCATGACTGCTGAACAGCCCTGGAGTGAAGCACTGAGCCCAACATTTCTCCAAGGACGCTGCAGACCCTGCTCTCTGCTGTCTTTGATAAGTCCAGGGCCATGTGTGTATATATCTTTCCTGGTGAGATGCTTCAAATATCAAATTCTGGTTACCATGTGTTCAGTAATGATTAGGATCCATTGTATTCCTGTATAGTGTTGTAGTTGCAGCTGGTCTGAAGTATTTTCCCTGACTGTACTCTCATTATCTCTCAGCAGACCTGGGACTATCATAACTCTATTCTGGGCTTGCTTGCCTTTGCCAACTTCATGGTTGCCAAACATCTAAGAGCAAAACAAAATCCTACAATACAGTGCATTATCTGCAGCTGAGCAAGTCTGCGTACATTACACCACCCTCAAATTGGCATGTCCTCAGCGAGAAAACATATGCCTTTATTTACAGTGATCATGAGCGTCAATAAGTGCAGCCAGCCATTTGTCAGTCAGTGCAGAGAATCGAAAGGATCCTGCTCGCTCATTGGCTGGGGAACCTCTTTACGGGGTTTTAATTGGTTTGACGACGACCTCTCTGTGTGTGTAAGAGTGTGTGAGTGTGTCTGTATGGGTGTGTGCTTTGGCGGGGGTGACAGATAGGAACACAGCCGGACCAGCTGGCTGAAAATCACAGCAATCTGCTGCCTAGTTTAGCTGGCACAAGTACGCACGCACGCATGCACGCACGCACGCACGCACGCACACACACACACACACACACACACACTGACACCCCCCCCCCCACACACACACACACACACACAGTGTGCACACACATACACACACAATGCACACGTACATTAGCTAAAGACTTAAGTATATCAATTATTCACTACACATTACACGCAGAGTGCCAATTAAGTGCTGAAACAAGAAAAAAATCAAAAGAATAGAAGTCACAACGTATCACAAGGAATAATAAAAAATGATTAGGTTAAAAACATTTTAAATCATAAAACGTTAAATTATTTGGAATGTCTGTTCTGTAAATTACCATATAACACTGACTAACAGTCGTCACTAAAAAGAAACTGATTTGTGTAATTTGGCTCTGACATTAGCAATACAGACTTTTTGTCCATCCCCCGGTGAAACCACTGGTGTGTGTCTTCTCTTTTTCCCTCTCTCCACAGAGAAGCAAAACCATTTGCAGGTCATTAAAATAATTTATTACAATTCTCAATATTCTCTTAATTAAAATTCACTTATCGCAGTTGGGGACTTGAGAGCTAGGCCATTAAGGAGACTGCTCTCTTGAGTGTATGTATAGGAGTGTGTGTGTGTGTGTGTGTGTGTGTGTGTGGGAAGGGGGGGCTATGCCAAGCTCGCTTCCTGTTTTCCATTCAGCCCCACGGCTGCCTCCTCTCCGTGCAAACTTTGATTGTTTGACCTTTGACCTTTACCGTATCTACGGCAACGGCTTTACCAAGTTCACCAGGAACTCCCAAACCGCAAGTAATACCCCTTTTCCATCAACATTTGCGTGTATATGCGGGGGTTTTAAACACATTGAATGCAGATTGTAACCTTTCCCATTGCAGACAAAAGCCAAATGTTAGTGGGTGTAGGTGAATGTTTTGGACAGTGGGATAGGGGTTCTCTCTGCCGTTGTTTTTTACATAGAGCCTAACATTAGCTACGATAGCTGACATTAGCTAATGCTAGCTAAGGTCTTCTTACGGTGGACCTCTACATTAGTACGTAGTTAAGTTACTTTAACCAGTTTTGTCCAGTTCAAATGGATACTAGTGTGGTTTCCCATTTGGTTCAGTTTATTTAGCTTGGTGTGAAAGCTGTCCATTGAACTCTAGTATACAGTGCTTGAAGTGGAAAAAGAAGGTGCCGGTACTCTCTTGCATCGGCAAATCATTATGACATTTGAGATTTCTACAGTGAAAAACAAAACTTGGAGATATTGCTGGTATAACAACAATTTATTTATTAACAACATAAATATATGTATTTAAACAAGTGTGTGTGTGTGTGTGTGTGTGTGTGTGTGTGTGCGTGCGTGCGTGCGTGCGTGCATGCGTGCCTGTGTGTGTGAGATTCTCTTGACAGCTTTAGTCCCCTCTCTGTCTGGCCAGCAAGTGACGGGATGCTGCTACATGTTTTGCAGCCCAGTTTGTTATCTTTAAAAACGAGCCAGCTGTTCGTTGAGCAAAAATACATCAGCAACAGTCAGGCCATCCATGTGTTTCGTTACTCACGTTATTGTTGACGTCAGTGTCATTGACTAGGGTAATGTTAGGGTTGGTAGCTGCAGACTCCTCATTAATGCAAGCTGTTCCGCTCACATCAACGTTAACGTTAGTTTGAAGCTCATGAATTGTAGCTATCTGATGTTTCTGGTTGGACTTGGACCTCTGTTGATGTGTCTGGCTCTGGCACACGCGTTCTTTTAGTACCTTTCTGAAGCCAGGCTAACATAACGACTTACAAACTCGACACACTTCTTTTTAGATTCTTGGTTTTCAGCAGTGAAAAATCTGTTACGGTCAGGCAGCAGGCATCAGACAGCTTTTCCGAACTGAGGTAAGTCACGTAGTGCCCTCTGGGTAGTGTAGTTTATGCAATCTCTCTGACACTGATGCTTTCTCTGTCAGTGGTAGAGTACCAGCTACATACAAGAAGTAGCGGTACGCAAGAAAAAGTGCAGGTACTGCATACCGGTGAGTACCGGCCCACTTCGAGCACTGCTGGTATGGATAAATAAACCGACAAGGACCACCTGAAAAGGAGGGTCGGGTCCACTTCCAGGTGAACTTCAATACGGCTTGGTTGTGGTGTGAGATCAAAGCAGACCAACTACTGGATTTTGTGATAAAAGATATAATTGTAGCATGAATTCAAATGCTAACTATTAAATCCATGTGCTGATCACAGGAATTGTCAAGGACCATTACGTAAACAAAGTAACACAATGCTCGTCCTCACAGCTCTAGTCATTGTTTAAACACTGAAAAACACTGAAACATTGTGACTCTTGTCCACTTTTATAATTGTTCCCACTGATGCTGTGTCGCAAGCTTTTCTTCTCAGCATCTTCTCTGTACAAACAGAACAAAAAGATGCTGCAGGCAAAAGTTCAGCTGCAATTTCAATCATAAAAGCCCTGAACTGGATTTGTTAGATACAATGGCTTAACAGTGGGGGCAGATACAGGGATCCGGAATCTAATGCTCTCCTCTCTAGCTCACACACACACACACACACACACACACACACACACACACACACACACACACACACACACACACACACACACACACAGGGCTTACAGAGTGTGCGTTTTACACTGTAGCCATGTGTCAGCTCCAGCTGCCTTCAGGCTCACAGGGAGTTCTTGAGGAAGTGCCTGGGTTGCCAAGGACCTCAGCGCCTACTGTATTGTATCCCAGCTACAGTTGCTATGGCATCTGTATTGTTGCGCTGCCAGCAGCGATAAATGTATGCATGTTTCCCACAGAGACCAATCCTGCAGAGGGCGGAGTCAGTAGCTAAATGAGCACTGCTCAAAATAAAACGCACACACAAAATCACATAGACACATATTTGAGTGTTTGCAGATACACACATCTCACCCGTGCACACTGGTTAATTGTATTACTACCTTGTAACTCCTGGCAGCATGATACTGGAATGTTTAGTCTTTTTATGTTCCAGTATGTGTATCCTTTGTGCCTTTGATGTGTCCAGCATGTTGCTCTGCTGTGAGTTTATGTGTGTGTGTATATAGGATGGAGAGAGAAATAAAGGGAGAGATTAGTGTAGTTACAGTGTAAGGCCTCAGTAATCTACTCTGCTGATGTTTGATTATACTAACAAGCCAGGGGAGTTCAGATTACTCTCAAATGTTCCCAAGCTGATACACCAAATAAACTCAAAGACTGTTTGAATCGTACGACTGCCCCAAGTGACACAATCTGTAATCTAATCCAATTGTTCTATTTGTTAATTTATTGAAGACTTTTACAACCCTGCCCTGGGTGAAATAATCCTTCGGGTAATTCAATTGCGGGTTTTGTTTACTTATTGATAGTATTTTCACTCCAAAAATGCCGGCCCAGCTTCCCCTGGTGAGCAAGCAATTAACCTGTGTGACACCCTCAAGTCAAGCCAACTGCACAGTAGTAATTTCCTCATTATTATATGTCTCAAGGAGCATCTGAAAACTTTAAATCACTCCTCTGTTATCAATTTCATAATTGGAATTATTATTATAATTAGGGGAACTAGTCCACCAGCAATCTTCTTCTGGGATTGAATTAGTTAAATGTCCACGTACCTGAATACAGACTATCCGGTGAATTACAGTGAATGGATATTTAAAAATTTCTAGAAGATGCGTTTCAGTAATAATTGTTTACAACATATATCTGTAAATGTTATTTCAACAGACATTTTAATGTCAAGCAAACAAACATTTTAATGGTTACGTTTAGGCCCTTGATCATGGTCTTGATTAAATAATTGAAAAAGTCAAAAGTGACTTGAAGCACAAGGCAGGACATATAATCAAAGCCATGATCTTCCCCTAACCTTCAGTGCTTTTGTTTCTTAAAGGGGTGATAGAATGCAAAACCGAGTTTACCTTGTCATAGTTGAATTACGACAGTTCGGTGGGTAAAATAGGTATACATAGTACCTCAAAGTCCCATTGACATCCCTTTCCTATGCAAATCTCACAATTTGAAACTGCTGCTGAAAACGGGCGAATCTCAACAAAGCTAATAGTTGACGTCAACTCGGTGGCTGTGCCTTATTTGGCTCTAGTCTCTACCTTTGTCACGCCCCAAAATGTACATATACCACTGACCTGAGATCAGCTAATCTTCTGAATAGGTCGAGCAGATCTCAGAAATGTTATACATTGTTCGTCTGCTATTTCATTACTAAATTCACTTCTGAGACTTTTTTATGCGAGAAATCAACTATGCACAGCTCAAATATGGGCCGTTTTACGAAAATGTATGGCTAATTGCAAATTTGGTAAACGGTGTAAACGGTGAGCTCCACACAGTCTGATGAGATAGCGGCAGCCCGCTGCGCTTTACATAGTTGATTTCTCGCATAAAAAAGTCTCAGAAGTGAATTTAGTAATGAAATAGCAGACAAACAATGTATAACATTGCAGTGTCTAAAATATGAGACCTGCTGTCTCGTCTCCACTGTGTGTGTATGTGCTTTGCACAACCAATCGCCCCGCAGCTCATCTAAATATTCATGGGCTTACCATATTTGGAAGAAAAGCTCTCGTTCCAAATAGGGCCATTCCACAGGGTAGCAGTAGGGCCCATAGAATAGCACCCGGGCCATTTTCAGCCCAACCAGTTACATACCCTATTAGGAGACTGTAAGGAACAGTGTGAAATACCCTATATAATCATTCTATCACCCCTTAAAATTAACCATACGCAGAACGCAGTTCAGGATGAGCTCCAGGACCAAATTTCACAAAGATAGACTTTGATTATGCCTTAGATTAAAATAATATTCAGACTTCAGATAGACATCCTAATTCATCAGCTGCACTAAACTATCTAGTTCTTGAATTCACTGTTTCAGAGAAGGATATTTTATTGGGAAAATTCAGTGAAGAGCATTATCTGCAGGAGCATAAAATGTCAGTGCAGTGCAGAACTGTAGCAGAGCTGAGCTGCTGTGTCTTTTTAATATTTAATATTTCCAACAGGTTACTGTGTGCCTCATTCCTGAGCGAGTAATTGTATGTTTGAGCACAGAGAACTGTATTGTGCAAACACATTACATTGCATTTTGAACAGAAATTAACACTCGCAAAAAATAATTTAGTTTGAGTAAACAAAAACCTATTCCGTGCACAATAAATGTATTTGCATGTCTTTTTCTGCTCGCAGATAGACGCTGCTGCGCTCCGGTCATGTCTCCCTCGTTCTCAACCTCTTCACTCTGCACGCTCAACTCTAGACACTCACTCAAATTTTCACAGCGTTACAAGTGTGCCACAAAACCAACCAATCGGAGAATTAAAGTTAAATTCTGATTTGCTGTTCGTCTCCAATTAGATCGCAAGTAGCAGGAAACATATCTACAGGGAAACAGTCTTTGACACAACACCTGCAAGGGGTATCTCTGCTGTTGCCAGTGGGTACTTGGAAAGATTGTGGAGCAGCTTAACTAATCAAAATAATAATTGAAATTATGATTGATTTAAAACAATATATCAGCTAAAACAGCTCAACACAGATGTTTAAACATATAGCGTAAGTAATCGATGGTAGAAATAAATAGCTAAAAGTGGCCTACTGACTTAGCTAACAGTTCAAATGATTAGCTAAAAGTAATGGATGACTGTTGAAACATTAACTATACTTCAAGTAGTAGGCCTAGCTAGTAGAATGTCTGACCAAACCAACCTAAATGTTTACAGTTCAATTGCATGAAAATGTAAGAATATTCACTTTAATATGATAAATAGTGTGAACACATTGGGAATTGATAGGGCGGGGTATGTGAGTTTATATGACAGGGCTGTGTGGGAACCTCAGACCAGAAAGGTTGGAAAGCACTGATCTACAGTATTTTATATTATTATACTTCGTTTAAGAATGCTTGATTCTGATTGGCTGGAGGAGGGCATTAACCCGGCAGGTTGTACGCTGACTGAGCACAGCGTCATCAAATAGTAGATCAATACGCTGCTTGTATTTTTTTTCTATCACAGAAATTTCAAACATGAGGTCCATTGTAAAAATAAACCTCGTTTAAAAAAGTTTCTAAAATGTGTCGGAAATCTATCGGAGGGTCATTCGATACATAGTTTCGCAGCGAGATACAATGTAGCAACTACGTTATTAAACTAATAAACTAACGTTAGTGATCAGATGCAGCCTTGTGTGGTTGCTATAGAAACTAATTAACGTTAGCTACAGTTGAGATAAAAATGGACAAATTCATTGTCAATTTTAATATATTTGGAGTAGGGAAGACATTTGAGGACTGGTTAAAGAGCGACAAGGACGACGGAATGACAAAAGAAAAAGACAAGGCCCAGGGTACCCGTTTCCGAGATCTGACAGATGAGGAGCTGCGTACAATTGAAGACGGGGCCCTTGAATCAAACACGAAAAAGGCAACTGCCTTTGCTATCAAGGTTTTCACGAGTGGAAGAGCCACCAGAAGGATAGACTGACAGTGACAACTGACCCGGACACCTGCAGCGCCAAAGAACCTTGTGTGGTTACTAAAGACACTAATTAGCTACAGCTGAGCTAACGTTATTCACCGTAGTTCTAAAGGGGACTACTTTTTGAGGGAGATGAACTCAAACAGAGTATACATTTAATAAGCATGCAATACAAATAAGAAAATGCATAATTATTAAAGCATTTGAATTGTTTTATTATGTTGGCAAGCAAGAAGTAGAATAAACGGGATAATCACCTCAAGGCAGGGCAATAAACAGTTTGATATGCCTGCCGTCCGAGACGAAGGGCGATAAGCCGTCCACAAGCCAGGCATATCAAACTGTTTACTGCCCTGCCTTGAGGTGATTATCCCTTACTTATTGACCGACCGGTATATTACAGACATGCCTTAATTGCTGTTTTAATCACAATACCGTTGTGTTGTTTGAATTACATATCTCCGTGTGTGACTAACGTCATCCTTCACAAGCAATCTAACATTAGCCCAGCATGGATAAAGTCTATGCATCCAACATATTCATCTGAACACACCTAAAATGTCACAATACAGCCACTTGTTAAGAAGTTTGTAATACTGGTTACATAGTTATCGTGTTTTATTAACTTTAATTCTGTTTGCCTAGGCTATACAGTGAGGCAAAAAAGTATTTAGTCAGCCACCAATTGTGCAAGTTCTCCCACTTAAAAAGATGAGAGAGGCCTGTAATTTTCATCATAGGTGCACTTCAACTATGAGAGACAAAATGAGAAAAAAAAACTCCAGAAAATCACATTGTAGGATTTTTAATGAATTTATTTGCAAATTCCTCGGGAAAATAAGTATTTGGTCACCTACAAACAAGCAAGATTTCTGGCTCTCACCAGACCTGTAACTTCTTCTTTAAGAGGGTCCTCTCTCCGCCACTCGTTACCTGTATTAATGGCACCTGTTTGAAGCAGGCACCATCTTGGGAAAACAGTCACGACCAGTCGAACAACAAACGCCGTGCTTGAGCTATGTTACTGGTTACTGGTTACACGGCGTTCGGTTTTCGTTCCTACCCTCACCTATGGTAATGAAGGCTGGGTCATGACCGAAAGAACAAGATCCAGGGTACAAGCGGCCGAAACTGGTTTCCTCAGGAGGGTGGCTGGCGTCTCCCTTAGAGATAGGTTGAGAAGCACAGTCATCCGTGAGGAGCTCGGAGTAGAGCCGCTGCTCCTTCGCATCAAAAGGAGCCAGTTGAGGTGGTTCGGGCATCTGGTAAGGATGCCCCCTGGGCGCCTCCCTAGGGAGGTGTTCCAGGCATGTCCAACTGGGAGGAGGCCTCAGGGAAGACCCAGGACTAGGTGGAGGGATTATATCTCCAACCAGGCCTGGGAACGCCTTGGGATCCCCCAGTCTGAGCTGGTTAATGTGGCTCGGGAAAGGGAAGTTTGGGGTTGTGACTGTTTTCTGTACACTAACAAAGTTCTCAGTGTTTCGGTTTATATGTGGGACCCTCATTATGCTAATTCAAAAACATCTGCATTCCATTGTTGGTCTAAGAATTCTTTCAAAGAAGTGTTGGACAGAAGTATGTTCCATGCACCCTTGTGTCCAAAAACAACTTACATAACCACTCATACTGAGTGCTTGAGCAACTGTGGCATCAAGTCCAAAGCCACTTAATGAATTTAATTGTAGCTTAAGGGCGTACAAACAAGTCAACTGACACTGCAGGCCCTGCCGCTAGAAAACTGACCAGCCAAGTGAGACTGGCTCATTAAGACAACATTCTGATTGATCTGCACTTCTGCCTGGGTCAAATTAAATCTAATGGAGTTAACTGAGCAAGACAACTACCATACTTGAATTGGACGGTCTCTAATTAAGCTCGAACTATCCTGCAGAGATGTGTAAATAATCAACGATAGAAAAACATTTGCACCAAACTGTTGCGTTTGATGATTTTGACAACTGTGCTTAAAATGGATGATGTGGAGTGCTTGTCTCTGTAAAGGCGCTGAATAAAAAACAGCGAGGCTGCTATTAAGCTTCCTTTCCAAGGCCACCTCTTAAATTTCATCCAGCACATAAATGCTATTTAAATCAATTGACAGAAGACAACAGATGGTGAATCTCAAAGAGGAAGGGAGACGCTGCTCAGTAATCACAAAGCCAAAAACTTCGATCACTCTCACACTGCATTTTCTAAAACTGTAAGTCAGGATCCAAAGGGGACCAGGGGCAGTAAATCTAAGAACAGCAAGGTGCACTGCAAAATGCCATAAGAGGTATTTTCTACCAATGGCCATCAAACTGTATAATTCCTCCCCCCTCTGTAAGAAGGACAGCTAAAACATCGGACACTTAGAACAATAATATCAACATCATGTGCAATATTACTTTTAATTACTTTTCATTATCATGCACAATATTACTAGTGAAGTGGAGAGGACAACAGTTTTGCTTTGTAGTCAATGTCCCTTTGCATTCTCCAAAAACTACATTCATCTTCCAATCATTTCTAGTACTAGGATCACCAGGACCTGAGGCCAACATCTCAAAGATCATGTTTTTAACCAGTAATCTCAGTATACACACTGCCTGGGTGCAACCTAGCATTGAAAATGAGGTATGGAGTTTCATTTATTTGGGCATTCTCTCAATAAGCAAGCTGAATGGATTTGACAATGAAGCACTGACACAGCACTCTGAAGAGAGCCAAGTGGAGAGACGGGTGTTCTTGATTTGCACTTAACATGGTAAAAGAAACTAATCATTTTCAAAAGTGGGTTTTTGTATATATAATTAGAGCTGCAACTAACGATTTGGATTATGAATCACACAATTACTCAATGGCTGGTATTTACCTATCAGCTTTTCAATTTAACTTGAGACGTGCTAACTAACAATTAAGACAATTAAGAGAATTTAAATTCGGAACCGGATTATAATTTCATATTTTAAATGCAAGTAGGCTAAATGTTGTTTGAAGAGCAGCAACAGTAATGTTTACAACAGCAAAGTCACTATCAACTCACTGGAAACTATCTAAAATGTCAGTAAAATAAATAATATTCCTGACAAAATACTGAGTCAAGTTTAGAAAGAAGGAAGAGTCAAGAGATTTATGGGGTCTGGTTTCTCAGCCAGCAGCTAGGTTTACAAGAATATGCTAATTTCTTTTAGTTGATCCAGTCTAGCACCCCAAAAGCCCTGTTTAATTCAAACAGTCTTTTGTGTACATATATGTAACTTTGAATGACAATATTCATAAAATGATCTAAATGTTATTCCTTCATTTAGCGCATACATTTCAAAAGTGGCAGATACCATTTCTGAGTGGCAGACAAAAAAAAAAAACTTGCCTGCCACAGTGGCAGGCAGTGAAAAATGTTTATTTCAGACCCTGCCTCCAATGTTTAATTTGTATTTGTTTAGTTTATAGTTTAGGTGCATAGGTGGCTTCAAGGTCCATTTAAAAGCCAATGTAAGAGTTTTGCAAGAGGTCAAGTGTCATCACTCCCTAAAGAGGTTCCCTTTATCCCCCAATCACTGTTAGTGCAAATACTTACAAGTCCCGCTGGACCAACTGTCCCCCAGTGTCAGTTCCACCTGGCTACATCATTTTATAGTTAAACTTTTGACTTTATTATTAAAGATTGCAGTAATATACATAATAGTACAGTTTTTATCAGGACCTGTCCGTGTCTGCGTCGGTTTCCAGCAGAAATCAGGACCTGCGGTGTTCTTTTGCCAAGACTTGGCTAGATCCTGGAGGGCTGACTCTTTTTCTGCTGTTAGTTGAAGGAGCTAATGGGATAACATTTCACTGGAATTGTACCTTGTACGAGTTACTGCTTTACATGGTTGAACGGTGCAAGAAGATGGCTTGGGTCTGTGTTGCTTGGCTGTGTTTTGATGCTTGCATGGCTTCTTATACTGAATGGGGATACTGTTGATGTGTAGCCTAACTGTGCTAATGTCTTGCTGCTTCCTGTAGCTCTGCATGGCTTATTGAGAAAGTGTATTTGTTGCTCTAGCTGTCTGTATGGTGTCTTGTTGACTTCTGTCTGTATAGTTTAACCTGTAGTGTTTCCTGTTGCTCTGGTCGAAAATCATCTGACCAAAGGACTCCAGTTGAAAATTAGCCGGTTGGCTAACACTGGCACATTTACAGAAATGTTAATTAATGTGTGTTGTCCTTTAAAAAATAAAGAATAAGAATAGGAACAAATAAAAATGTATTGATTGGTTGATATCCCCCCATTTATAATTTATTAGCCCTATATAACTGCTTACTAAATTGATTACAATGTAATGTCGTAAGCAGATAGGCCTAGTCGATAGCCAATAATATCAATCTACTTATGCACTGTAAAACTGATACTACTGATGGTTCTATTAAAAACTAGAGCTGCAATGTTCGATCGATTGACTAAACATTTTCGACAACTGTTTTGACAACTGATTAATCATTTTAGTAATTAAAAAAAAAAAAAAATCACTTCAGCACTGAGCTTATTCACCACAAAACTTTCAGAAGCTTTGGATGACAGAACTCACCAAATGGAGAAAAAAAAACTACTGTAGGTTGTAGAGTGGACAAAGATATCACACAGGCACATACAATTAAGGAAAAGAAAAGTTATTTATATGGTGTTATCTATGGTCCTGGCTCCCTGTTTCTCCTCTCAGTCTTATGTAAGTTGAAAAAGGGTCCCTGTCTGTCAAGTTCTGGAATATAATCTATTTGCTAATTATAAACCAAGGCTAAAGCACGACCAAGCTGCTCCACTGAGCTCAGGGCTGTACCCAGAGGCTGGGGAAGAATTAGAATAGTCTGCGCACACACACACATGCACATAGCCTCAGAGTGATTAGACCCGCCCTGGATGCGAACAGCAATTAACTGCAATCTGAGCCCTGTCCCTCTCCTCCCCAGCCCTCCCACCATCTCTTTCTGTGTCTCTCATCCCTCGTTCTTTTATCTGCATGTCAGCCCTTTCACTGTCTTGATTATTATTAAAGGGATCCCTTGATGTTTTGGATTTTACTTGGTATCTTTTCTTCAGCACCCACAGATCGCGTTGCTGCTGAAGAAAGCGATTACACATACGCTCCTGGATAGGAGAAAAAAAATGGTCTTGTGGGTTGTTTGTACTTCTTTAAACCAATCACAATTGTCTTGGGCGGCACTAAGCTCCAGTCGCAAAGACGGTGGATCTGCAAAATGAACTCGGGAAGGAACTTGTTTTGGTGGAACATTTGCACCCGCAAAAGAAAACGCCACATAAAATATTAAAGGAAGTTAACTGTTCACACAATACAGTAATGTGAGCTATATAAATTAGCTGAATACATGGTTAAACGTTATAAGCCAGGCAACATTGCTTTACTTCCCAATCTTTAATTTCCTGTCGAAGTTTTCCATCATTAGTATGTACAGTAGCATGTTAGCTCCGGCACTAGCAGCTGTTGCTTTTAAAGACTACGACAGTGGCAACATAGGTGGAGCAGAACGGAGAAAAAAAGAGAGTATTTGGCCAGTGGGAGGCTTCACACAGCGGCCCACATCTGGTGGGTCAGACTGCCTGCTAACCAGCCCACAGACCCACAAAACATCCCACAGAATCTTACTGGTTCTCATATTTACGAAACACAACTTTCAAAACTCCAAATTATTACATTATTATTCTCTCTCGTCATGCCCTCATTCCTGCCTGCTCCTTGGGTGCACTGTTCTCTAGAACTTTAAAACTGTCATTATTTTCTTTTGCTCCTCTATTTCTTCATCTTTCTCACTACCCTGTTCCTCTGGTCCCTGAACCCCTCTATCCAAAAACTTGTTGTCCTACAACTTGCTCTCCCAAACGTCTGGGCTCCTTTTTGTTTTTTTTCACACCTCCCAATTCGTCCATCTTTCCCTCCTTCATATCATCCATTCAACCCTTTCAACCTAAGTGGCCCCATCTGCCCTCTGGCCATCTGTCTCCATTTCTCTACATTTTTCTTTCACTCCCTTTTTCATCATCTGTAGTTTCTAAATCATCTCTCCCATTCCATTTTTCCTTTCCACAACCTTGTGACACTATTTTAGGGAGCAAAAATAAAAAGAACATTGCTGACAACAGTTGAAAAGAGATATTGAGAAAGGTGTGAGGAATAGAAGAGAGTCAAGAAGCAGGGAGTGTGTGTTTAATGTCGGTGTGTAGAACTAGACAGTGTGAGCAAATAAGAGATTATGAAACAACAAAATAGTCATGAACATCAAGAACAATGTGGAGACAAACGGCGAACCAGGAGGAGAGAATAGAGTAGAAAAACAGAGATTCTGCAAGGGAGAGGAGTGAGTGAGAGAACAAACAAGTGAGTAAGAGAGCAAATATATTTATACATCATGTTTTAATGTTAAATTGTGGCACAGTGAGCATAAGCTTAACTGTATCTGTGGATGGCTACCTTATGGCTACCTTATCTATAGGCCAGTAAGCCTATCATCAAAAAAAGAGTTATTGTTGCAAATAATATGTTGGAATCATGTTAATGTATATTTTCAGACATATTTTATTATATTTTTTGTTTTGTATTGAACTATCGAACAATAATTTGGTGGCCCCCCTGCAGCAACTCTGAGGACCCTCTAGGTGTCCCGGACTCCCTTTTGAAGATCTATGGTCTAGGGGTTGGTGGGTTGGTTGGTAGGGGTTGGTTGATGGTTTAACCTCTATTTTACATTAATTCTCATGTAAATTAGCATCAGTTTGCTGCTGTATCTAAATCAGCATCAAATCAGCTGAGCAGACACTTCACTCTCAAACTACAGAAATAAACTGAAAACATGAATAGTCAAAAACAGAGGAAAGACATACAAGACAATAGCTTTCATTATTGATCAGTCAGATGTTTACCCAGGGCACACATCTGTACAAATGCTATTTAAGAATCCTCACATCCCACTTACAAGATGTTTTTGTGTTGCTAAATACTTCAATAATGAATTAAGTCTAATTTTAATATACAGAAGACTATGTATAGTTTAGAATCTGTAATATAAATAAAAGTCTCTCTGACTACTAATGACTACCATCAGCCACACAACATGTATTCATTCTGTTAACAAAATATAAAAAAAAAAAAATCAAACAAATATCAATCAAAATCTCTCCAATTCAACAAAATGAAAGATTTATATAAAACATCATATTGTTGAGTCAAAATCTAAACCAATAAGCTGTTAGATCAGATGAGAGCCAGGGGTTTCCCATCATGTTATTTGACCACATTAACCACCAAGGCACCACACCTCAAACAGGCATTTGATGGTTTGTCCCTTAGCAAGGATGAGCCAAAATGTCCTCATTCCAAGATCTAAAACTCAAATTGGTCCTCACAAAGATAGACGTACAAGAGCACACAACACACACATATATGGAAAGTGTCTGATACTGATGCAGCAGAGAGGATCAAAGTGGAGCAGATCTTATTTCTGGCCTTGTGAGTCTCTGTCTCTGTGTGTGAGTTTGGGAGGGAAAGGCGTGTACATGCACGTGCACAATATGAAAAATGATTGCTGACTTTAACAGACCTACCAATTGATCTCACTCATGCAAATAAGAACTGTTTTTTAAATGATTTATTTTCAAGAGACAACACCTAAAACTTATCTTTGTCGATCCTTTTTCTTGTTGTATTTTAGACTAATTTCTTTCACTTTAATTGTCTGTTTAAAAGTTAAAGGGGCGCTATGCTGTTTTAGCAATTTCTTCGCTATTTTCTCACTTTTTGCTCGCAGGTTTCTCTATATATTTGGCAGCTCCGATGCTTACTTGTGTCTGACTCCTTGCTCAGTCAGTCTGCCGTTTCCTCATTCTCTGTTCCTCCGACAATGCTTTGCTAGCTTTCTACTTCTTTTTTGCCGGCTCAGCCATGACGATAGTGTGAAAAACTCCATAGCTACCTTGTTCTTATAGCCAGCCGGTTCCTGAATGGGGGCGTGTATGTGTGCAGTGCCATGAAGCAATTTGTTACATCGCAAGACCTGATATCACGTGATACTTCCTGACGCTGAGGCCGGCAAGGGTGGTTTTTCCGCTCACAGGCGCTAGGGGGTATGGTTGGGCGATGTCCTCTAAATTGGCGATGTCCCCTAAGTTGACGATGTTGACAGTAAAACATCGCGATGGACGATGATATCGCCGTTAAGCTCACACATAAAATAGCACCCTCATGAATTAGCCTACTGTTGCTAACATACATTCATAAATCCTACATAACATCAGACTTACTTATTGATGCACGCACACCGCTCTGTCCAAGCCAGGGCGCAGAGCATGGTTACCGTATGCTGATACGTTACAGTCTATGTATGTTACTAGTCAAGGTAGAGCGAGCTGCTACTGACAGGGAGAGAGAGAGACTGTAAGGGAAAAAAGCTTCCACTTAAGGGGCCCTATCTTGCACCCTGCGCAGCACAGCACAGTGACCAACACAGTGGTGGACGATGATATCGTCCATTGGCACAACGGGAGAAGCGAGAAGGCCACCATTCAACCTGAAAAAAGTCGTATAACCATTCCAATGACTCCGAAGCTGTTCAGTTAAGGTAAATTAAGCTAAAAAAAACGGCATAGTTCCCCTTTAACAAACTATTGATCCACATTTTGACTAGTTGAAAATCCCGACCAATCCAAACCCAGGGAGGATTCTGATCCCAAGCCCAATGTGAGTGGAAATGTTTGCATACAGGTTCAGGATTCACACCCACCTGCGAACAAATCACACAAAGTCAGATATGGTGTCCTTTAATGACACCTTACCAACTGCCTGTGTGGGGTGATGACAATAGAGGCTTGACACATCAATGAGGCATGATAATCTGCAAGGCAAATTACTTTTTGTGGTTGACTTCAGACCAGCGTGAGTCTTCCTCCGTCCTTATTGATCAGCACACACCCTGCTGTGAGCTGTTGGCCCACTTCTGTTGACTCCTCCTAACCCAGAAAGGGGTTTTGCAGGCTCTGACATGTGGGTGCGTCTGATTGAGCAGGGAGGGGGTTCCTCTGGGATCCTCGACTACCAGACTCATTACAACACACACACACACGCACACACACACACGCACACACACACACACACACACACACACACACACACACACACACACACACACACACACACACACAAACACACAAACACACACAGCCTCCTCTGGCCTGTAATGACCCACAAACTCCATGTGGGTCAGATCATACACTAAACCCTCCACTCCATCCTGACTGAGAGACAATGTGTGTATAAACGTATGTTCATATCCATCACTTCTCAGTCATTCATTTTGCCACCCATCCCTTTCTTCCCGCAAGAAAACAACAGTTGCCTCTTTTTCTCTACCATATTTCATGTTATGTTTGTTTTCCCCTCCATCCTCTCTCTCTCTCTCTCTCTCTCTCGCTCTCTCTCTCTCTCTGTCTCGCTCTCTCTCTCTTTTATACAGAGCCAGACTCAAATCTCCCAAGAACAGGTGGATCTGTTCCCACGCATTCATCTTCATTGCCAGCATCTTACACAGTCTCTCTGAGGACAGGTACAAAGCCACCATCTGCCTCTGCTGCCATCTTCTGTCCATAAATGTCATTACTAGATGCAGATCCACTGAATCAGAGTTGGGAGTTAAAGTTTGGGTTTTAGACTTTTAATTGTAAATTGTGACTTTCTAAGATTTTCTTCCTAAGGGGGAACAGGTGCTTAATAACATCTAATCAAACCTAATCCTTTGCCTTGTCAACAACACTGCAGGCAACTGTAGGTTTTAAGCAAAGTAAGTCTATCCAGACTTGCTGACGAGTGCAGTTTATGTTACTGCAGATAAACACACCGTTTAATCCATTACTTATATTGTTGCTTGTGTTTTTGTTTGTTAAAATGATGCGTCAATTTCCTCTAGTTGACATTGTTTCAAAATGTTCATACTTGCTGAAAATATGTATCATTTAATATCTACTATTAGTCATCGTTGAATTGTTTTACTTGTGAGCTATAACTGAGTCTTTATGCAAGAATCTGTGTTCTCTTCACTCTCTTTTTTCCATCATTTGGTAAAACCTTTGGTTGTATTTTCATTCCTGTAAGGCCTGTTCTTTTTATATGAAGCATTCTACCAACTTCAAAAATGAATTTCTTTGATACTGGGGGGCTAAAATGTCCAAATCTTTATTGGTACAATTGAGCAACACAATCAAGAACTATAATGTTCTATTGTTCTTCTGGAGATGCTCCGTCTTGGATGGACATACGGTCAGGTTCCTTTAAGGTACCATTGCATTTGTACCTGTATTCAGCCATTGCGGGTTGTTGTAATTGCAATGAAAAATTAATTTAAAAAAAAAATGAATTTCCAATATGAAAGTTAAATTAAATGAAGAGACATAAATAGAAGTGAAGAGATGAGGATGAGAAGAGAGGTGAAGAGAGTAAATGTGAAATGGAGAGAAATGAAGTGAAGAGAAGAGTGAACTGAGGCAAAGTTAGTCAAAAGAAGTGAAGTCAAGAGAAGTGATGTCAAGTTAAACAAAGAGAAGTAAGAGAAGTGAAGTGAAATAAAATGAAGAGAGACAAGGCGAAACGATCGAAGAGAAGAGGAAGAGAAGGGAGGTGAAGAGAGCAGAACCGTCGCATTGGCTGTGCGAAGTGTGCCACCGTACAGGGCCTCGCACCTCTAGGGGCCTCTTGCCTGGCCTGCAATCCTGCAGGGGTTTTATTTTTGACAAGTCTATATCGACGACGTTCCATTTACAGGATTGTTCCGGTTCCGCCGGATGTCCCTCATTTTCGGCCAGACGTACCTCACCTTCCGACTTCTTTGTGTTGGCATTCTAAACTCCGGTCAATACGGGAAGAACCAATAAAGAAATTATATCTATTTTTTGAGTAAAATTCTCATCACACACTAGACAGCCATTTTAATTCCAGAGCTCGCCTCCCTAAGTGCGCGTTCCACCAAAACAAGTTCACCGTACCTGCATCCAGCACTTTGTGGAGCAGATTTGTGGTGATGTGTTTATGTCGGGACGCTCTAAACCATCCAGACATTTCCTGAGGTAAAGCTTTCCGTTTGCTACGAGACCAGTGACATGACTGGCTGAGAGTATTTAATAATCACCACACCTGCTGTTCTACATTCACCTTCACCGAGCCCTTTTGCACAAACATGTATGTAAAGCATCTTTTGAGGAAGAGAAAAGAGAAGTAAAGAATGCAGAAAAAATAAGTCTAAAGAAGAAAGGTGAAGAGAAGTTATATCAAGTCAAAGGAAGAGAATGAAGTGAACAGAAGTGATGCCAAGTGAAGAGAAGAAAAGTTAAAAGATTTGTTTTGTTTTGATATACATGTCAGCTTTCTATCCTGGCCCCCTGCTTTTTCTGGGTGTACCCACTGTTTTGCATATTACACAGGAGTCCTTAGTATGGCCTGAATTTACCTGCCTGTCTGCTCCAGTCAGGATTAGTGTCCAGAGGTCTGTGCCTAGGAAAGGAATGATGGGTAATAGCGAAGATGTTATGGACCTGCAATGTGTGATAACAAGGCAGACATGGCTACACATCCAGAAACACATACACGTAGATGCCGTACACACACACTCCCAGTCTAACAGACCAGATGACGAGTTGTCAATGTTGATAAATTCTACAATTTTAAAACCAATCTACAAAAGTACACAGACCCTCCCACGGCGCCACACCCTCACACACACACACACACACACACACACACACACACACATATATTCAGACACACCCACTGACACACACACAGCCTGGCGTAGGGATACATTAAGTGGGAAACAGGTCCTCTCCTGCATACTTTTGTGTTGCCAGGGATGGTATATTGCCAATCGTACTGAAAAATGCAGAGCCGAGGAAAAACTGTCTCTATCCATCCATCTATTGTGAATAAACATCACAGTGAGAAAATGAATGCATTGCTTAGAAAATGAATGGCAACAATTACAAACAATTCAAAATGAATTCACAGCACGTACAAAGCAGCAACTTCATAGCTATTTGAAATATTATATTATATATATAAATTATATATATATGATGAATATTAATATTATTTTTAAATATATTTTCAACAGATTTGGGGAAATCAAAACGTATGACTTCTGATGTGTTGCTTATACATTGCGAAAACATTGTGAAAATGTGTACAGTGATGTTATGTTGTCTAAAACACAACTGGTAGACAGGTGCAGAGGAGAATGAAGTCTAGCACACTGTCGCCACTTTTTTTTAATGACTTTAATGCTGACAGTGTGCATGAACCTTGGTGGAGAAAACATTTGAGAAAATTGGAAAAACAAGTAGATGTAACACACTCCCTTGCACTAATCAGGATTTAGCAACATTTCAGCCCAAATCGGAAACAGTTGGGGTCATTTGCTTATCTAGTCAGTCCACTGTCACTACAATCTGATGTAATGGGCATTTAGCTATTTTACAACTTTTAAGGACCAAAATCAAGCAAATATTTGACAGATTAATGAATAATGTAAATTATTATTATTTTTATCCCTGGCCTGAACTGCATGATCAGCTGATTTGTTAGACTGACTCTTATTTATTCTAGGTTTGCAATTCATTTTAATTAATTACAGGAAGTGTGAATTGAACACATCCTTACATATAATTATGTAGTTCTTTCCAGGAATTATGAAGAACTTATTACGATTTTATGGACCTGTAAAATAAAGCGACATTTCACAGTTGTTTTGGATACATTATACCAAACAGTATGTGGTATGGTAAGTATCTAGAGTGTTGCCTGTACAGAACTGAGACGGTCAGCTAGATTTAGCTACTGCCAGACCATACATTGAACAACAACTTGGGTTGTCAAATATGACACAAGGAGGGAGATGAGAGGAGTGGGGCGCATAAAAAGAGCAAGAAAGCCCTAAAAAGACAAGAAAGTTTCATTGACAAAGAATGCAGAAAAAGGGAGAGAAAACTAAGTTGATGCTATTGAACAAAGGAGAAACAGTAATAGGGAGATGTACAGTAAATAGACTGGATGACAGAAATAGGGTGTGGAAAAAGCTATGGAAGTGGAAAGTGGGAGAGGTTGAAAAGGGGGAGTGAGAGATAGAAAGAGAAGATAGAGAGAAGGTGGGGGCATGGCAACCTCCCAAACTAGGCTATGTGACACCGCACAACAGCCGTCCATCAGGCCAGCTGACCGCTATTTCCAGCATGAGATGACCCACCAGCTGTACAGTGGGGGAGTGGGCAAGAAACACACACAGAGACAAGAGAAAGTGTGTGAGAGAGAAAGAGAGAGAGACAGGAGGGGGGAGGATACAGGCTTTATTTATGCATTGGAGCTTTATTTAAGCTGGTAGCTCACTCAAGGAAAAAAGTTATTTACACAGACAGACAAGAGCAGAAGGGGGAGATTACCTGTCCCAGTCCCCATTTGTATAAGAAAAACATGACCCTACTGTTTGACTCTGTGTCTCACCGCCCAGTGAACCATTCTAGGTCATCCAGTATTTACAAGCGCAATAACAGGAAATAAAATCTCTGCTCATCAACTAATCCCAGCATGCTGTGAGAGATTCAGTGTCATGGTCACAGATCACACAAACAACACTTTTCACCAGAACGTTTTTAGCCCTGTGTATAGGTGGCAGGGTAGCCCGGATATAATTTAGTCCCGATTTAGTTCTACAAATAATACTAATGATACTGTTGACTTTAAATGCAGCAAGGCGAGGCCTGGACTGAACTAACTGGATAGTTCAGGGTTAAAAGGATTAAATGTACTAAATTTGGCACACAGGGTCACAAGACATAACAATAACCTAAGAAAACAACATCACATCACAGGGAGGGGCAGCCCAAGCACATCCCACAATGTTTTATATTGCATGCCTTCATGTTCTTTGATGATTGATTTATGGCACAAAAAAAAAATCAGGAACATATTTACGCAAGTAAAATTAGTACAATGTTGAGATAGTTAAGTATTGCCATTTACTGGTACTACTTTTCAGAGGGCCATATTGTGCTTTTTACACAATGACATTTAGGCCTATCTGACAGCTAAAGCTACTTTTCAGATGAAGATTGGACTCGATCAGCTGTTTTTTAAAATTTTGTGACCTGAAATAGTATCTGGATTCAGATGTCTAGATGTCACGAAAGAGACGTTTCTCCTCTAAACCTCTCACATGGTTTCATCTACATTGAAATTGAAACTGTTTAAGGTCCAAAGAGGTCAAGTTATCCATTTCACAAAAAAAATAGATTTTCATCATCAAATTCATCTTGTGACCATTTAGTGGGGTCCAACCCTAGGTTGTGAACCACTAGACTAACCTAGGTAACTGTGTGCAGAGTAGTTAAAACTAGCTCCACCTCGAGCAGCTACAACAGTAACATTTTACTTACAATTTGATGCATCAGTATTAACAATCTAATATATTATTATACATGACATAATATATATATCAGTTAAGTCGCTTTTCCATTACATGGTACCTGCTCGGCTCGCCTCAACTCTACTCGCCTTTTTTGGTTTTCCATTACGAAAAAAAGTACCTGGTACCTGCTAACAGGTACTTTTTTTAGTACCACCTCAGTCGAGGTTCCAAGCGAGCTGAGGCGATACCAAAAGGTGACGTGAAAGCAACAGACGGGTGTCCTGAACAAACCCGCTATTTTTAAACAGTTTAACCAGCTGTGTTTTTTTGTTGCTGCCTCCAGCTTCATTTGAAACTAAATGTGTCTTCTGGCTGTGGCAACAACAACACACCTTCCACGTTCTGTGTGTGTGTTGCGTTAGGTCACGGCAGTTTCCTGCGGCGCCGTTTGTTTTACAGTTCTGCGGAGGCTCCAGGCAGAGCTTTCGCCATAGTCTACGTACACACACACGGCCGGCTCGACGCAGGCACCAGCGCACAAGTATAAACATCAGGCCACTTACATAGTATACGGCGAAAGCTCTGCGTGGAGCCTCCACAGAACTGTAAAACAAGCTCAAGTGGCCTGATGTTTATACTTGTGCGCTGGTGTGTGCGTCGAGCCGGCACATATAACGACCAGCCACGCTGAGGCGGTACTAAAATCTGCAATGGAAAACGGACGCACAGTGTGTCGAGTCGAAGCGAGGCGAGTAGAGTCGAGGCGAGTCGAGCAGGTACCATGTAATGGAAAAACGCCATTAGAGGGGCCATTTTTGTGTGAGTGTTGTTATTTTTTTAAACTTCTGTACTTTTACTTGCAGGACTACAGTAATAGAGTATTTATACATTGTTGTGTTGCTATTTTTACTTAAAGCTTTAGTGCGTAACTTTTTGATATTAATAAATATCCGTTACATTCAAGCCATTGCCAAATGAGTTGATACAAAACCAATTAAAACTATCAGCTCCACAAAACACTCTCTGTATTTCTCAGCATGGCTGTGTTTAGAAATTGTTGTCGTCCGGCGACTTTCGCATTCAGAAACTCGAGTGAAGATAATGACCTCTTCTGAAGAGTCCATCATGTTTTTTTTTAATCCTCCGTGTCCTCCTTGGCTCCTAGCAACTGCGCGGTGGAGGGGTGGGGGCGTCTGCGCAATTACGGAAGCCTTGTGTCATGTGGATGCAACAGTGGTGAGAATTCCTCAAGGGTTGGGGGGCAGAAACTACACACTATAGCTTTAAAGGATCTGAGTCCTGGCAAAAATATCACTTTTATGTGCTCTCCTGGCTTGAGTTTGCACATTAGGATTTTTTGCTTGTATATTTCTATATGTTTTACAAGCATGAGAATTTTTTATCTTGGATAAAAATGGTACTACCAGCTGCATAAAGTTAAAGTCTTATTTTACCTTAATGTATTTAAATAAGTTTTACCATTATTTCTCCTTTGTGTTAAAATCTTTAAAGAGGTGCTCCACCAATTGTACATGTGAAGGTAAGTTTACTTGTCACCAGGAGTACTCTGTGTACTTGTCTTTTGTGGCTCTGGAGGAAAGTCCGAATGCCTGTGGTTCTTCTATTTCGACCATTCTTTTTTTAATCTGTGTCTCACAGATCTGTCTCTCATTTTGCTGCCAATTTTATGGAAGTGTAGAAATAAATCAGAAAGTGTAGAATCAAATCATGAATTCAATCGCTTGAGTACCCCTTGATTGTTATCACTTATCAGAAATTAGGAAAAAAATAGCTAAAGATCCTCAAACTTTATTTGCCACTTTAAGTTTATGCAGATAGTGAATTAACAACGACTTGGAAGGCCCTGAGATCTACTGTGCTGTATATAGGATTGATGAAAAAGGTAATGAAATTCATTCATTCATTGTGTCTTAATGGCTCATAATTGACATATTGTGAAACTATAACTGTAGTATACTTTACTGTGTTTTCTGCGACAAGCAGCAACTGAAGCGTTCCCGAGAAAGGTCACAGGCATCAGCTGTTGTTGGATTTGCACTGTGTCAACATCCTCTTTGAAGAGGAAGAAATTGTGCTCATGGGAAATGTAGTTCAAAAATAATATAAATACATATAAAGTAAGGATAAAACAAGCAAAGTTTGGAAACACCTATTGGTGTTTTATTTCTTATCTTCAGTAATGCTTATTTTTACCGATATAAAAATGATTCAGACACTAAATGTATTATTTACATTTAAAATAGTTTTGGACCCAAAAGAAGATCAATTAAATGATTCAAACTTCCATTTAGTCGATGTTCCCACAGTGTTGCATGACAGGGGATAATACTGTTGAAACTTGGATTTTGAATTTGTTTTCCAGTACAGAAAACAGTAACTGTCTATAAATATTTTGGGAAGCCGTTTTTCTTTGGGCACGCTGCAGTTATTGAATAGGTTTAAACTGTGATTTGTCAGTCCATTGTATGTTCAGCTGATATTCTAATAGTGCTAACACTAGACTAACCTATTTCTATTGTGAAAGTTTAAGAATAGCTTTGCTAAAGAAACACACCTTTTAATTCCAGCTTGCTATTGGCATTATTGTGCACTTGTCACAGAAACAGGAAGCTGGCCCTATTTAAATCAGCACACATTTTGATGCTAAGCTTCCAGCTTATTTTACCAATGACAGATGATTGATTCTTCTATTCTTATTAAACCTTGCTCAGAGTTGTCTTTGTCTCTTGCTTTCAATTGTCAGTCTGGTTGAACCATTGTAGTCCTATCAGCCATCTGACTAGACCCAATAAAGCTTTTGTGGCAGGAGATTCTCAACTTTTGAACAGTATTGTACATCATTGTATTCATAGTTTAGCGTTTTAAACTACTTCTTGCTGTGACAAGTGTCAGTCTAATGGAAAAGTGTGTGACTGTTTGAGGAGTTTTCAGTGGTATGCTACTGAGCATCCTCAGCAGTGTACACAAGCATATGGTGTCTCTCGCGTGCGCAAATCGACACACACACACACACACACACACACACACACACACACACACACACACACACACACACTTTGGAAAGCTTTGATATCCTACCAGATCGAGACTTGATTATCTCCCCAAACTCGTCCTCCACCGGCTCGTCGCAGTAGTCCTCGGGGCGCACACTGTCCGCCATCGATAACAGGGCACCGGGTGTTAAAAGTTCTAGGCTACGTGTGGGTGACTAAACGGACAGGTTAAATCCACCAGGAGGGGGAACAGACCCAAAGTACAAATCCAGAACAAACAGCCAAAGGTAGAGCGCAAGATGTGGACACAAGAACGGAGCTCCAGTGAAGACGGGGAGGACGAAGGCAGGAGGAGGACCCTCCGGTCTGTCAGACAGGGACAGACGGAGCGGAGCAGGTGTGCAGGGGGAGCTGGGTGTCGGAGCATTCCCACCTCTAAATAGTAGGATGCTCGAAGGTGGCCTCCATGCCACTAACCCACCGCCCCTCCCCTGTTTTGGCGGACGCCATGCGTAAAACCCGACACCCAGCGGACACTTAGTGGACACTTATTTCCGTACTGGGACGATGAGGTAGTTGAAAAATATCGAGGTGAGTCAACTATGGACTCAACTTTGACCTGGGTGGTGTTAACATAACAAGCCACAACCAATGTGAACAAATTAATATTCAAGCATAACGATTCCCCCTATAACCCAATTGAGTTTAGTAGGTTACTGTTGATCACTTTGATGTTCATGTATTTGGGTCACAGAGTTTTGAGCAACAAGATGGATGAACTTCATTGTAAAATATAATCTGACCGATGCCATGGTATTCATGAGCCGCAACTTGAGAAATGACTTAAAATCGTATTTACTGTGTAGCAGACAAATCGTTTTTCTTTGCTGTTCTCTCCAGTGAGGAAGTGCATTGCTCACTGTGGTTAGATGGCAGCGCCGTTACACACTTACTAATATTAGATCTGCTGATAAACTGATATACCCACTTGGATTTCCTGGCTATTCAGAAGTAGCCTAGGTCTTGGTTTCTGGCTCCATTGCGCACGACACGGTACGCATTGATATAGAACTAAGAGTTGCTATTATTAGATATGATGGTGTGATGGATCCAGGCGCGGCTCTGGCCCACAGACACCCAACTACTCATAAGTACCAAAGCCTTCGGGGATGTAGTGTGGTGTAAGTGAATGAAGTGTTCCAAAAACAGAAACCTAGGCAATGACTGGCATCCCAAGCAGCCGCCGACTGGACGGTCTGCACTGCTGTCTGGACAGGGGGAGGTGGTTGGTGTGGGTTGCCTGCTGGAGTGCGGGGCTGTCGTTCAGCTGCTCCACTTGGTGATGTTGAGATGAAGGAAAGTCGTTAAATTCACAGTAACCCTTGTGTTTTGTTGACACTGGCTTTACTTTCTCAGTCAGTCAGTTGCACATGTAACCAGGGCAGTTGTGGCCTAGGGGTTAAGGATGCGAGCTTGGGACCGGGAGGTTCAATTCCCCAGACTGGCAGAATACAGTCTGGGTGAAAGAGCTTGTCTTTCACCCAGATTGTATTCTGCCAGTATGGGGAGAGCTTACCACCACTGAGGTGCCCTTGAGCAAGGCCCTTAACCCCAACTGCTCCAGTAGAACTGCTCAGTGGCCAGCAGACCGGACTGTGGATGTGGAACTGTGTGAATGTGACAGATGAGAAATTGTTCTCAATCGACTTACCTGGATAAATAAAGGTAAAAAAAAAACACACATTTCAGAAGTCAAACCTCAGGAGGAGGTCAGGAAAAAAGCAGATTAAGTATATATTTTTATTTTATTTTGAACTTATTAAACCCCAATATGTACCCCAAATGGTTATTCTCTTTGCCACAAACTGAGCTTGTATTTGATGAAGGTGACAGAAATGACTATAAACCATTGTTATTAACCAAATAAGTAAATATTTCATGTTTATAAACTATGGGGGCTATACATGAACAAACATATTAGTCTCCAATATGACAAATTCAAATAGACATAGACAAGTTGTAGTCCGTAAGATTTGAGTTCGGTTGTTTCTAGTGGCAGCTTTGGCGGTAAGAAGTCATTGCAGGCGGGCCTCTGGGCCCAGTTTCTTTCGAAAATGAACAGTGTCGACTGTATGACGTCGGTAGATTGCAGCTCTCACCTGCGCGATGCTTTCACATGCTCCATTGATAGCAGTTTGGTCTAAGAGCTTAAAGCTTTAGTGCGTAACTTTTTTATATTAATGAACGTTCGTTACATTCAAGGCATTGCCAAATGAGTTGATACAAAGCAAATTAAGACTATCAGCTCCACAAAACTCTCTCTGTATTACTCAGTACAGCAATGTTCAGAACATGGTGTTGAGTTGAGTGAATTGGTGTGTGAGCGAAGATAAAGCTTTTCTGAAGAGTCCATCATGTTTTTTAATCCTCCTTGGTTACAAGCAACTCCGTGGAGGAGGGATTAGGGTGGTGGGTGATCACGGAAGGCTTGTATCATGTGGATGCGCCGACAGTTTTGTTGTCATTACTTAGAATTCCTCATGGGGGTCAACAGTGCTAACGCAGCTAGCACTGTAACACTTAGTCACCGAGGGGGTCGGGGAGGTGCGATGTTTTCCGCAGTAAAGCTGTCTCACCACAGAGGGTTGAGACTGCGTAATCATAGTTGAACTTGTTAGCACGGTTAGCCACGTAGCGTTAGCAGAAATGAGTGGCTCAGCCCGGTTAACGTTAGTGCACTTAGTCGAGCAGCAGAGGGCATCTAAATGAGACAGAATGTGAAATAAGCTGGGTGCCCAGATAGCTCAGTCGGTAGAGCAGGCGCCCATATATAGAGGTTTACTCTTCGACGCAGCGGGCCAGGGTTCGACTCCAACTTGCAGCCCTTTGCTGCATGTCGTTCCCCCCTCTCTCTCCCCTTTCATGTCTTCAGCTGTCCTGTCAAATAAATGCCAAAAAAATAATATAATAATAATAAAAAAAAATAAGGAATGTAGATAACCTTAGCTGATGAAGTGGAGGCCATGGAAGAGCGGGCAGCATGCACCGCCTTCCCCTTATTCGCCTCACCTGGGGAGGAAAGAGCCGAACGTCCCCTCCGACTCAAGTGCGGCGCCTCACACTGCTAACATTATTAGCTGACACAACATAGCAACAGTGCTAACATCTTAATCTACCTGAACATCAGAATGTGCATGGAAGACAAACTTTTGAGGCTATACAAAATGTGCGCCCTTTATTGATAAAATAAGGGGGTTGTTTGTGGTGCTGCCTTCTCCCGATGGTAGTGGCACGAGCCGGTCCAAAGCCTAAGGTGGGAGTGGATGAGCAGTTCCGTAGATGGTAAGTGACAGTGGCGATCCTATCCCGAAGCTCTAAGTAGGCTAGCGGCGTCCTGACGCTAGCTTTGAGCTGAGAGCCCAACTGCTCTGAGGCTTTACGGGAGGATTCCAGCCTGGCTATTATTCCTGAATGTTTGTCCAGAAAAGTGACTCCGTGAATAGAGGGTGGTTCATTACATGGAGGACAGACTAAGCCAGAGGTGGCTGTGCCAGCATCAGCTCGGTCCTCTTGTGGGTGTGGGAGTTTAGTTTATAGCCTACATGTATACCTAAGTATGAAACTTATACAGTACATAACTATCAATCAATCAATCAATGAAGCAATCAATACAGTCACGAAACGTTAGAGTTGAGATCAAAATGAAGGCTGAGTTCGAAGATGGCTGTGGTCTGAGCAAAAGCGGGGGTAAGAAGTAAGGAAGGGGCCCCTGTCCTGATTTGGCGTCGCGGCTGGTGTGATCCCAATCGCAAGATGGTCTCTAGATATTAGCAGTCAATCTTTTGCAGCTGATTTAAGTTTTACAGATATGAAAGCTTCCATTTCTTTTGTGTGTTGCATTTTGGGAAAAGAGTGTTGTATACTGATATTTTTTAGTATACTTGATTTTGTGATTTGTGAAACCTGCTTAGAGTCACAATATAGTGGATTTGGGACACCCTCAATCAGTGCTCTGGGTAGGCATGGCAGAACGTGGACAGCAGGGGGAAGTATAAGCACAGGTTACAGAGTACAGCATCAATCTGTACTATAAACTAGGCCAGTCAATCTTGGAAAGATGTTTTCTGGAGACATTTCCCTCAGGGCTGAGTAAACAACAAAGCTGTAGTTGATTCTAAAAATAAATAAACGGAGCAAGAGAAAGAAATAATCCATTGTAGTATTTCATTGTCAGATCATTCAGACACCCCCTGATTGTGTGTTTGATGCTAAATGACACAGATGTTGAGTGTGGCAGATTTTAGGTGTACTTACTGTGCTGATGAGAGCTAATCCAGGCTGACAAGCTCTTTAACCGACCCCACTCTCCTGGAGGTTTTTAGCAGCAGTAAGATTGGCAGAGAAATCATTTCACTCGATTTTTCAGTTAATCAGCTGTGCTATAACTCTAATGAGTAGAACTTTAAAGTCTCTCAGAGCAGAAAAATACTTAAAGCACATCTACAACGTGAGACAGGTGCGTCAGAGGGGGACAAGCAGGTCAAAAGTGGCAAAGAAAAACTCCCGCACACTGTCTAACTTGTAAAAATATATACATTTTAATTATATATTTTTTCCTAAAGATGGTCTAGTACCAAAACGTTGCCGACTATTAAACTTTTCAAAGTCTCTCAGAGGAAAGAGTGCTTCTAACTTCAGTTTGTTTTGCAGTCTTTCCAAGGTGCATGTTACTGGAAACCAGTCTGTGTCATTTCACATTTGGTACAAGGAACTTTTAAAGCTAATTACCCTGTAGCCAAATGTCGGCCAATACC
The DNA here is from genome assembly GCF_031162955.1 of Sander vitreus. NCBI lineage: Eukaryota > Metazoa > Chordata > Actinopteri > Perciformes > Percidae > Sander > Sander vitreus. Next base: position 10,897,766 of record NC_135878.1, on the reverse strand, counting down.
ATTGGGCATGCAACATCAACAAGCTTTTTTTTGGAAATCTAATAATACACTGGGCGAGCAACCCCAGTGGGCCCAGATGGAAACGTCCTCTTCGTGTCTCTCACTTTGGTCGGTGGTTTGTTCCCAATTGCCTCTCTCAACTAAATAAGTAGCTCAGAATCCATTTGTAAAACAACACTTTAACTATGCACCCAACTGGAGAATTAGCACCACCATCTGTTTATTTTGATGCGCTCCACTCCTTGTAACAGCATAAAAGTAGTAGATGGAAACATGCATCCGTTCAAATCTTCCTTTGCAGATTTTCAGTAAAACTGTGCTCTCTTTAGATGCTAAAAAAGCGTCTTATAATGTAGAGTGGAAATACCTGTTCTGTATTCTTAATAGGCCTGGCAAACTCGATTCCTTTTAAGGATTCGGGTTATTCTGAGTCACTCACTAAACTGATCCGGGTTGTGCGAGTCACTTAAGTCAATATTGATCTATAGGCGAGCCGAGGCGAGCTTGCAATGTTTCGGACTGTCTGCTCGACCTAATTGCATTTTAACATACTACATTTATACACCAAACCTACAGTAGGCCTAGCTAGGCTACGTGCAGAACATTGTATGTTATTTCAGAAGTGAAAGCATGGCTTTTGTTGTTGATTTGCTTTACCCTTAGCTCGAGGAGAGGCTGCACTGCTACAGATCCACTCATAGCCGACTGACTCGCGCGGGAGCTCGCGGGTCGACGAGGACTCATGAGTCATCGAGGCATCGTGAGTTCTCGAGTGGTCTGTGAGCTTGCAATGTTTCCGTCTCTGAGTCTGCAGGTCGGGAAGTTGTGTCTCGGACTGGCTCTCTGCTCGCTCAGTCGCTTGAGTTGACTTGTGGAGTTGTTGTTGCCTACGAAATTGTAAGTTATAAAGCTTTTGGCAGCTAAGATGGCTAGGACTAGTAACAGAGGTTTGTGTGTGGCGCTGTTATCATTTTAGATTGAATTGTAGTAGGACTCAACTGATCCAAGTTAATGATACTAGAGACTCGCGACTCGTGAGTTAATTTAAAGAGTCGGGTTAAAGATCCGAGTGAATCACGACTCAAACAGGTTTAATTCTTAAAAAATGTGGTAACTTGATAGGTGGTGTGGTGTGCAGTTTCTGCGCTGGGTGTGTGGCAACTTATATGGGAAGTGCTTAGGGCTTTGAATGAAATGGCTTTCCATAGTTTGCAGATTTACAACTCTATGATAGACTCTTAACAATATAAACTCCACAACAGCTACAGGTGTACAGTCATTAATTAAGATAAATGCAACCTTTTATTTTGTAACTTTGCCGAGGTACAATAATTATGATTATAACCACACCCAATATGTGATTCTTAATTTGTTTGCGCTGTTGTTCATTTCAGTGCTAGCCCCGGCCTTTGAAAGCAAACATTTAGAACGTATCATTTCTGTCACCTCTCTGGAGCTCAGCCCTCCTGCGGCCGCGGAGACAACAACAGCTGCTTCTCTGCTGCATCTGATCTATCTTGTTTCTTTTGTTCCATTCTCACAGTTTATCAGATTTTTTCATCTTTTTGTTTTTACTCTGTAACAGATGCGACTTAAAATGTAACCAAGTACAAATCTTCTGATAGTTAAGTAAAAGTAAAACAACTGTTTTTTTTTTTAATGTAATTTGTTACTTCCGCCCCTGGGAATAATTTTTAGTTTTTGGATGAGGTGTTGGCTTTACATTGTTTTGTAGAACAATGTAACAACTATAGTATTTATTAAGCTTTACTCTATCAATTACAGTAGATTCCCATTTGTAAAACGCAAACATTTCGTTTTTGGGAGTTGAGAACAAGCTGTAAGTGGATGTGAGTAAAAGGCTTTATTAACTGGAGCTCATCAAACACAGACTGCAACCTGGGTAAGCCTGGTTTGCATTAAAGCCGAGGAAAAACTCCCTTTTAGGCAGAAACCTTGAGTGGTGAGGAAATCTTCCACTAAAGATATACATGCAGCATTTACACCTCAAAATGCACCAATTACATTGTCATATTAATAATGTATTTTAAAATAAACACCCTAACCAGAATATATTGCACTAGATATATATTTTTAAGTCTTAGTTAGTCCACTGGGTGCACTTAGGGGTAGCTTACCGTTTCAGGATGCTGACAAGTTTACTTCAGCATGCATACATTATTGTAGTGTATATTTAGCTAAATTTAGCTACGTGTTGCTAAATTTAGCCAACATCTCTGGTTTTGTAAGATAATACTGCATGACAGTAATTATTTCAGAGCTGAATAAAGATGACAAAAGATATAGGATGTGACAACAAAATGAGAGTGAGAAGGAGACATTTTGTTCAGTGCTTTAATGTGCCAACGTACAAAGAGATAAATGCTGATTACTGACATCTCTACAATGGCATCTAAAACATGCCAACATACATGCACACACACTCTTTCTCTATCTGTCTAACACACTCTTCCTCTGTCATTCAGACACACATTCATACACACTTCCTAAACCCATATGCACATCATTAGACAGTGTTTCTCTCCAGTCTACTGGGAGATGAGGCCTAAGACAGAGCTGTCTCTTGTTTGCGAGCCTCTACTTTTCATCAGTAAATTAATAACCAAACAAATGCTAATATCTACGAGTCAGACTTGGGCTAAAACATACAAGGAACCAGCACGTCAGACACCCTTGGAATCAGAAATACCAGGTATAACGTATTAAAGAATAGTTGTGTTTTTGTAGCAAGCTCATTTAGTTCCTCATATAAACTACACTGAGGTGCCTTACACAAATAATCGTATTTACCCAGAACCACATTGAAGTGCTTCATTAAAAATCAAAGCATGTAGGTCATTTTTGAAATTGGTGCAAACATATTTGCATTGTCATTTAGAATCAGAGACTCATAATTAAAACTGACGTGACATTGATTTCAGCTCCTAATTAATAAATCAAAACACAGCGACTTTAACTGCATCTGCTCATTCCTGAAGGCAGCAGCTATGAGAAGTTAGAGTATGTTTGTTTTATGTATGTTGTATTGTCACTTTGAATCTTGGATAAAATATGTACTAATAGCAGCAGCTGTACAATGTTAAACTGCCCCGGCAAAATAAAGCTGTAAATCTTTGATCGGAAAGGGGATTCATCTCCTTTAGAGTGTTTATGTGTCTGACAGATAAATTAAGAATAAGGGTGCTGTAACACCACGCTGTAAATCAACATCAAATATCAGTTTCAGAGTTGCTGCAAATAATAATATTCTGCACAAAACACATACAACCTACTGTTAGTTTTTTGTTTTATTGCCATTATAATAATGGGGATATTGGAAATGATTCATGTATATTTTAACCCAGATCTGTTACAGTGTTAGTGCCTAAGGCTCCTCTACACCACCAAAGCACAGAGACGTTTCTAGGTAGCAAAAACACCCTCACTAAGCTGTGATCATACAGTATTAAATATAGTGGCCATATCAAATATCATACTGGTGGTAATTATCTCTATTACAGCACTTCCTCATTGTGTCAGGACTTCTGTTTAACTCTGCTAGCATGGAGTAATAACACACAGGTGACACAAAGTGCTTTGTCCATGACCTGACAGAAAATCTGGTGAACATACAAAGCTAAACACTGATTAACCAGAGCCCTACCACTGTGCACGGTGAGCGCTGACATCTTTCAAACTGATAAAATACTAAAGAGCAGGGTCACATGCTTCAAAAAGCACCCGCTGACCCATATAGCTGGTATGACTAATGGAATAATGGCCGTAACAGTGAGCGCTGTTTCTGCTTTTACTCAGTGCCAAATTAAAAGATGGGTAAACTGTGACATCCAGTCACTAAAAAAAACACATAAAACCATTGAAGTTCAGGATTTTTGTCCTCCTCAGAAGACTCTACTTTTATATAACATCAGTTCAATACTACTTCCTAGAATATACACTGTGAATTTACAGCATGAGGTTTATATCAGTCTGAAATGGCTTGTAAAGTAAGATTAAGTGACTTTAGTCTCCACCACATCCTGCACACAAGTTTATTGTTTAGTAACGCTTTACATTGCAGCCTACAAATTACAGTGTCAATATTTTGGACATGCAGGGTACCAATGACAATATGAATATAATAACATATATGTGTTTAGGGGTTATCTACTATAGAAAGTGGTCTAGGTCTTTCTCCAACATCAGTTTTTTACCAGATAAATTCTACATTGGATCCCCAAACTATTACTGTTCTATTATTTATTCATTACACTATATATATATATATATATATATATATATATATATATATATATATATATATATATATATATATATATATATATATATGTATATAGTGGTATACAGGTATATTGGTACACCTGTCTTCCTGGGCTTAAAGTAATAGTGTTTTTCCCCATGGCAACAATAATTGATCACATATTAAAAGAATAGTTGGACATTTTGGGAAATACTCTTTTTTGCTTTCTTTCCCAGAGTTATTTCGATACCACTCTCATGTCTGTGCCAACAGCTAGTTTGACTGTACGGATTAAACAATCAAAATACGCTAATGTTTTTATTAATGAGCTTTCCAAGTGCTGGTAGTTAGATTTTGAAATTCGGACGGAACCAGGCTAGCTTTGTCCCATTTCCAGTCTTCATGCTAAGCTAAGCTAACCAGCTGATGGCTGTAGCTTCATATTTCGTGCACAGATATGACAGTTGTATCAGTCTTTACAACTAAATCTTGACAAGAAAGCAAATTTCCCAAACTATTCCTTTAATAATGATAAGTTCTCTGTATTCAAGAACTTTACTTTACATTTTTACAATTTGTTGTATAAAAATAAATCACAACTTATTTAAATATCAGTATTGTTACTCCTTTTTTCTGCCTTGTTATTCAGGAACAATATCAATGTACCCTGTAATTGTAAATTGTAAATAGGTACTCAGTAATTTAAAAAAAGAAAAAAAATACTTAGTTCGTTATTTATTTCAGGGGTCACCGGAGGAGTTTTGGGACCTTTAGTCAAAATAGACCTGACCCTCCCTTCACCAGCAATACATTTTGGATGATCCTCCAAAATTATATGGAAAAAAGGATGACCCTCTTCAACTATTTTTTGATGCGTTCTGTACTGGTTTGCGCTTGGCAAATACATGCAGATAGCCATTTTTTTTTTTTTTTTTTTTTTACAGCCATGACATATGTGACTAAACCTCTGCATTCTCATCTGACGCATCACACTCCTCTGTTATGGTGTGGTGGCCATTTCAGTAGATTTACTCACTAACATTGTTGTGGAAACACAATAAGCATGGAAACTAAATGCACACTTCCTGCATTACTGCATTACTTCAAATACTAAGTTACTCATCTAGTAAACTAGTATTCACATGAAATAAAACAATAAAACATTGAGACCATTCAGCAAAGCACACTGGATAATTCAACACTGGTTGCTATGGACTCACTAGGCTTTCTCAGTCATTGTATATTTTAGCATATAGGTAAAGCTGCCAAAGCTGAACATTATCCAAAACTCCATTTTTCAGACGAGTGTCAATTTGGGAGCTTGCATGCTACCACTCCTTCCTTCTCAAATGCCTTATAATATATGTAATATATATATATATATATATATATATAATATCACCGGACCGAAAGGATATTTGAGTTGGGTATGGGTGCAGCCTGGAGACCTCCCGTCTCATTCCCTCCCGGCTTGGTGCAGTACGCAAGCTTTGACTTTTCAAAATAAAAGCTTGCGTCTGGTTTGTTATGTTTTCGTACTGTGTTTTGGATGTTTTTGAACTAAACAGTATGGCAATCATGCTAATGAATACAATTATTTTTTCATCAGATGTCTTAGTTACAACACGATGGAGATAGCAAAGCAGTTTTGTGTTTATATGTGTGAGCGGGATTTATTCAGTTTGGGAAATCCCACGGTCTCTAAAGCTACAGTTCAAATTGTCTCAACCCATCTGCTAGCGATAGGGGCCGAGACTGAGAGAGCTGCATGGAGCTACATAGATAAATATGCACCAAACAAGCCACTTTGAAATGTTGCTGTTCTCACGAATACAAAAGTTGGGTGACCCTCCCCCCTAGACTAAAAACAATTTGATGACCCTCCCCTCAACAAAGAATAAAAAGGCATGACCCTCCCCTATTTTCCTCCGGTGGTCCATTCCATAAATACCAAACGGTCCCTTACAATGCAATTTATTTTTAAGTCCAACTTAAACACAAAGTTGTTACTCTAATTCCCTAACCTCTTGTCTTCTTCACTTTTTTATGTTTAGCTTGTTATAGGTACGCAGTCATTATTGTATTGATACCCGTAACTTGTGGGCTGTAAGTTATTGAACTCTTAGGCACATCAGAGCTCAGTCGTTAATAAACTTCAATGAGCTGATTTTACTGTTGTGGTGACAGGTAAAACTCATCAACAACAGAGGAAATTATTTTGTCTGTGGTAAGCATCTTTGTGTCAGTTTATATAAAATGAATGGACTTCTGTCAGCTGCATGAATCATGTGGCGTCTGCACAGTTCTACATTTGTTAAGGTGGCAAGAGGGCCAGCCTGGATTCTATTTTTGGGTGATGGTTACTTGATAGCTCCATAGTAAATAGGTGACAATGGAGAGCACAGAGAAATATCATCTAAATATTTCTTATTTTACATTCGACTCACTGTGCACCTTTAAAATTACAGAATGGGCTTTGAAGGGAGAATGGAGGTCACAGGGTTAGGAAAGTAATTCAGCACACAGGTGAAGGTGAATTTACACTTCATCGGAGAGAAAACATAAATAGGGTTTTGCACAATGAAAGCAAAACTTAGCTTGCTTCCTGTCTTATCGCCTAGTAAAATCTGCATAGAAGTTACAATATTTACACCCAGAAATGACAGTGGACTCATGGCTACCAAACCATACCAAACAACCTTGTGGACAGGGGAAATGAGATAAATACTTAAAAGCAGTGATTATCGAATGTTCTTTCTGTAAGGTTGTGATGCTTTGGTATAAGATACAGTCTTACATTTTCAATATGTGTCTATATAAATCCCAGCGACCATATAATAACAGATAATACTGACATTTGACACTGGCTGATATTGACATTTGCCTTTCCTTGCTTGTTTCCACCCAAAATCTACACTGGGTGTGGCCGGGTTGGCTTAGTAGTATATACTGAGAGGCTTATGCCTCGACGCAGAGGTCCAGGGTTCGAGTCTGACCTCTGACAATTTCCTGCATGTCTTCCCCCTCTCTCTCTCTCACCTAGCTGCCCTGTCAAATTAAAGGCAGAAAAGCCCCAAAAAATAATCTTAAAAAAAACTACACTGGGTGCAGGGCTGATCCCTGACATTTACTGTAGACAAGGAAACAGCAGTCTGATGTTAATAAAACATGGCCTTATTTTATCAGTGGATACACTGATCTGGGTTAAAAATATTTAGCTACAGTGGTCATGTTTACATGCACACATTAATGCATTGATTCTTCATACTGAGAGTTAGGTGAATGTCTAATTGTGTCCTTTAATTTATTTTGTTATCATCAGTTAGGTACCTTTTTTTTTAGATTATGATTTCTGACTAAAATATTGCTGATGCCACCTATGCATCTCTTTTACCAATACATAATTCAAAAAACAGCTAAAGCTTCCCTTTCACCTCCACCTGAGCTGGCTACTTAAGTTTATGAAATGAGACATAGATGTACATGACCCAAGGGGTGTCTAATAAAGTCATAGTTCTCCATAGGTTTGTTTTTTTTACGTTCCTCAGCTGAGTGCATAATCACATTATTACACTCAGAATGCAGATCCTAACTTACCTAAACTATTCATGCTCATGTAAGGATGCCCACTGAGAGACTGTAACTGTCTGTAGTGTGTATAGCGAACACACCCATCGACAAACAGGATGCAGATAAGTTGGACCAGAGAAGGAAGGATTCTCCAAAAATCACAGTGCGGAAAATTTTGGCTCATTGGGAATCGAAATTTAGCAGACCCTTGAAGGCTGCTAAGCGCAGTCCCGTCTCACACCTCCGATCGTTGCTAATCAATCATGACAGCTGCATGTGCACACCCTGCGGGTTGCCACGGTAACAGACAAACAGGTCGATAACAGAATATTGAGCGGGTGTCTTTATTTTATTCCCCCCTCTTACCTCCGGCCCATGAGGAATCTATCTGTCTTATTAAAAGTTATGAACAGCAACTGTAGCGTCTGATCCTCTTTCATGTCCTTGTGAAAGTTTAAGAGCTCCAGAGGACTCTGAAAAACAAAATGCCATAATGATGCACTGATGGAGTAGGACTCTGGGGGTAGATTGCTGAAGCCCAGCCCGAGGATTTAATGTTTACAGATGAAGATACATGTGTCTTTGCATGTGCATGCGTACGTAAACGTGTGGTAAAAGCCTCCCAGTGTGACATCCTGATTCCAAAGTAAAAGAGTCAATAAGTTGGGTTGTTAGTAGTGACTTGCAGTTTAGTTCACAGGGAAGAAAGAACAGAGGTGCAATCATCACCATAAACCTCCATCCTTTGTTACTACAGGGTTGTCAGTTCTACCCTGTGTCACAAGTCCTAGGATTAAACTGGTAAGACTCCTTCCCACCCACTAACCCCTCCCCAGGACCAACTTGGTGTCGTTAGGGCTGTAAGTTCAAATATGCAGCCTCAGCACTCACATCTGTTATTTGAGGCAAGAAAAGAAATCCCCCGACCACCAGCTTCACCCCTTGAATTTCCCCAGGGTGGAAGCTTGTGGTAGTACAGTTATTGGTTCAACTACGATGTCTACTTTATACTTACAGTTCTTGGGAATTGAGCGGTTACAAAAAAACAACAACCTTGCTTGTCTTCTGACTACCTCTACCAACATGACGGGTTCTCGGCTTGCATTAGAGCTAGTAATACTCCTCGTAGTTTTTGGGGTTGAGGCAGTAGAGGATTCCCCCACCGAAGGAGAAGATGGTTCCTCCCCAGGCCAGGCCGTAGCCCCAGTTGAACTCGTGGTAGATTCTCAGGTTGATGCTCTCGATGAACTTGATGGGATAGAGGACCAAGCTGCAGGCCTGGAGGACAACTGAAGGAGACATGCAGACCATACATTCAAGTATAATTTCTTAAAAGGAGACATATTATGCTAATTTTCAGGTTCATACTTTTGTGGGGTTCTACTAGAACATGATTACATGCTTTAATGTTAAAGGTCCCATGACATGGTGCTCTTTGGATGCTTTTATATAGGCCTTAGTGGTCCCCTAATACTGTATCTGAAGTCTCTTTCCCGAAATTCAGCCTTGGTGCAGAATTACAGCCACTAGAGCCAGTCCCACAATGAGCTTTCCTTAGGATGTGCCATTTCTGTGTCTGTAGCTATTGAGGAGGAGAGAGGGGGGGCAAGATGGAGGGCGGGGGTGTGGCCTTGACCAACTGCCACTTTGCTTGTTTTCAAGCCATGATGTCTCTCTCTCTAATGGGTGGGCCAAATTCTCTGCTCGGGCAAAGCAGAGAAAGGGGAGGTAACCTAGCTCCTTATGAGCTCATAAGGAGCAAGATTCCAGATCGGCCCATCTGAGCTTTCATTTTCTCAAAGGCAGAGCAGGATACCCAGGGCTCGGTTTACACCTATCATCATTTCTAGCCACTGGGGGACCATAGGCAGGCTGGGGGAACTCATATTAATGTTAAAAAACCTCATAAAGTGAAATTTTCATGCCATTGGACCTTTAAATAAAGGTTAGAAAAATGAAATCATTTAAAACATACTGAGTCAGTATCTATATTTAGTATAGCTATTACAACACGATACCAGCCTGGGTGACAGCTTGAAGAGGCGGAAGGGTTATAAATGTTGAAGATTTGTATCTACTGTGTAATTTATTATGTGTGTGTGTGTGTGTGTGTGTGTGTGTGTGTGTGGGGGGGGGGGGGTTGTTAAATATCACATTAATTAGGTTATTGAATCAAAAGTGCATTCCAAGCAAACTTGGAAAACTGAACTACAGTTCACACAACACAATAGTTCCCTCCAGACTTGTCACAAAGCTCAAGGACCTGGGATTAAACATCTCCTGACAGGCAGACCCCAGGTGGTGAGGGTGGGCAGACATACGTCTTTCACCTTCATCCTTAACACCGGAGCACCCCAGGGCTGTGTTTTGAGTCCCTGCTGTACTCTTTATTCACACACGACTGTGTAGCTACTTTTGACAACACCAGCATTAAGTTTGCTGACGACACAGCTGTGGTGGGCCTGATCACAGACAACAATGAAAAAGCCTACCTGAAGGAAGCAGAGGACCTGACCCGTTGGTATCAGGACAACAACCTACTCATGAATGTCGGCAAGACTAAAGAGACGATAGTGGACTTTGGGAAGAAGCAGGGAAGGAACCAGACGTCACCCTGCAGTGACCAATCTTGTAACCAGCGATCAGACTTGGCAGTTTCGTTTTGAGGCGGTGTGAGAGTCCTATACAGTAAACAGCAATATCACTGCCTCTACCCCTGCCACAAGATTTTTTTAAACACTATGAGGGTAAAAAACGAAACACAAGCACTTAACTGCCCGGGAGTTTGTCTAATAGCTGACTGTTTCCTGCAACAAGCTCCAGCATAAAGCACAGTCCCTCCATCTTTTTTCCTTCTTGTGAGATGAAGCTGCCTTCAAGTGCGGTCAGAAATGTCGAGATCTATAAACGATCTGACGGAAAACAATAAGTGTGAAACATAAAGTCTACTTGTGCTACATTGGAGGGTTAAGGAACACAATGTCACACAAATGGGCCCTTTAAATGCCACTCCCACAACCTTGTGGTGAATCGCCCGGTCGCTTTTTCTGGTCTGAATTGGCCCTTAAGGGATGGAGGGTTGAGCAGAGGGGGGGCGGGGGAACGCAGAAAGATAGATGTTCAAAAAGGAGGGGTAGGAGAGATAGATGGCAGTGGAACAAAGGAGAATACATCAATCGTTATTTCTTCAAAGGGAATTCTTCCTCTGGGAACATAAACAAGCTCTTGCACTTTCCTGCATGAAAAAAAGCCAACACGGCTTGCACAATATTCAAAAACACGCAAATATGAACAAATATCAGATGGTGTGAAAACAGCCTTTAAGAGGTAGTTTGTCGTCAAGAAGTGTGTATGTGATCAATATTTCACTGAGTGTTCCCTTATAGTCCATCCGAACACACTTTGCCTTAGTGTAAGATATCGTTTAGAAAGGTTGTTTGTGTCCCATTACGGTGAAAACAACTACATTTTGAGTGTATGTTTATGTTAAGCTCTAAAATGATATATCAGTATTTTGCTTGAAGTATTGATTATTATTAAATCAAAGCAGTGAATTTCGACTTTTTGCAAGTAAAATAGTATATGCACACATTTTGTTCGAGTTCCAATTCATGGTGTTGAAAAAGATGTACAACATAATCTAGTTTTAACAACTTCTTCAACTTTATTTATGGTAGGATCAGCTTCTTAACTTCAGAAAGGTTGAAATGAGAATTTACATTTGGAAAATATACTTCTGGAACCAGTGGCTCTTCCCACTTCGTACCTCATTTTGTATTCAAGTAAACTGCCTGTTTGCTTTGCTGAGATAAAGACAGAAAGGCTTCTAAATCATTACAGCATGCAAAATGACTACGCAATAGCTAATGACTAGTCGTGGTATGTAAGGGGCGTTGTTCAGCTTGAAGCGGAGGGATGACAACCCCCTTAGCTGTGATATAATACAGTAGCTAGCAGCTGGCATCGACTTTTTTTTGATAAATGCTAAAGAATGGCACAGAATAACACATAAAAAACGAATTGATCGAGGCAGCGGTAGAAGAGTAACTCTTTTAGCTAAATAAGAAGAATTCCTCTTTAAAGCTTTATCTCACTTCTGTGGTTTGCACAGTATAATAACACTGTTGTTATACTGCTTTGCAAAATGAAACATTTCATGCCTAAAATAAATACATTTACCAATTATTCAGGGAGGTTAGAATGGGGGGAAATTGTGGAAACTTTGCAGTTGTCCAATTTGAGGTTAGGGATGGAGGGGAAATAAAAGGGACAGGCGTGACACTCCACTGCGTGTGTGTCATTAGGTGTATTTTAGTGCATAATGTATGGCCTTGGGCCCAGGACTGGTGTAATTGTGGAATGGACTACAGTTTATTGTGTGTGTGCTGACCTGCAGCAAAGAGCATAAAGGCGACGGGTGCGTAGAATCGCCGTCTCGTGCCGATGCACACGGCAACTAGAGCGACCAGGAATGACATCAGCACCAGGGCTCCACCTCCTAGCAATAGGGCCAGCGTAGCGACCTGCCAGTCTGGAAAGACGGAGGAGAGAAGGAGGAGAAGAAATGAGGATGGAAGACCAAGGGTTGGAAGAATGGAGGAAGGTGGACAGAGAAAGTGGTAAAGAGAAGAAGAAAGTGACAACAGTGAGTGAGCACAGGGAAGCAACATGTATGCAACATAAAAACTTCAGAGACCATTAATGAATAAATGCCACATAGTGAATGTGTACCAGAGCCAAAAATGAAATGCACAAGACCTTGAGGGTGGCCTGCGTGAGGCAGAACCATAAGAGACATAATATTTTATATGACATTTTATTTTACTGCCCTTTACCACCATCAAGTATGTTGATTAAAGGGAGAAAGAGGTATGAGGTGAAAAAGGTATAAAAAAAGGAGTGAATAATGAAATAGGAAGGAGAAAACAAGGAGAAAAGGAAAAGAAAATGATGGAAAGTGGAAGGAGAGATGGGAGAAATAAGGGTGGTGAAGAGGGAAACAAAAGGGCAGGAAAGACACAATGAAGCAAGGGGCAAATGGGGGGAGAAAAGGAAGGAAAGCATATGAAAAAAGGATGGAAGGTGAAAGAAAACAGAGGAGTGTGGTATGAATCAAAGGATATGAAGGATAGAAGTGAGGCAAGATGACAGGAGGAGAAAGATGAAGGAAGGTTGGATAGACGGAAAGTTTGGACAAAGTTAAAAGTAAAAAAGGAAGGAATGGGATGAAAAAGGTAGGGATTAAAGGCAATGGAAAGATAGATACTGTAAAGAAAAAAGAACCCTGAAAAACAAAGGGAATCAAGGAAGAAAGGCAAACTGAGGAAAAAAAGAGAGCGATGAAGAGAGGTTTGGTGGCAACGAGGCAGATAGCATCTCCAAGAAGCTGATTTTACAAGGACAAAGAAAGGGCAACATGCAAATAAATGCCAAAAAGAGGAGAAGAGGCTGAGGGTGGTGGTGGTGAAGGTAAAGGAAATAAGGGGGATGAAGGGAAAAGGAGGTAAGGAGGGCGTGAAGGGGCTGGGGACAGAGCATCACTGAGTGAAAGTAATGAAGAGCGAGAGAGAGCACTTAGTATACCTGAGCTGACAAAAAGCCTCAGCTAAAAAGCTTTGCTGGCATGCTATCAAAAACCTGTCTGCATTTATGTAAAGGGAGCACTGCTTGATGCACACTGAAATAGCACATACAAAGATACATGCTCTCTCACACACACACACACACACACACACACACTCACATGAAGACACACCCACTTGGTACCATAATCTTGTCAAACTCGAGATTTGTGAGTATTACATATACATACACAATCTGTGCATTCCTCGCTAGCTAGCCTGAAGCTAATTTCAGATGACAAATACATTCACAATGACACACAAAATAATATATTTACTGTAATGGCTGATATGATGCAGAGCATCCCTCCCTGGTGGATGAAAGTAAATATGCTGGTTGTAAGGATTTCAGTGATTGTGAGGCATTAGTAGCCAGTGTCATAGAAAGAGCATGAGGAATTTCTGCATCCAGCAGATGGGTTAGATGCGGACTCACTACTAGCCAGCATCAAGCATACACTCACTGTAATATACTGTAGACCTACATTTTTGTTGTTGGTCAGTGCATAATGTCAACGTTGCAGCATAGTTTTTTGAGACACTACAAATCTATAAATGTTATGTCTGGGTCGGTGGTGCATGATCTTTTAATGAAAAAACAAAAAGGAACTTGAGCCAACAGTGCAGCGCATATAACTCAAGAAGCTATGTGTCACTTGATGGGCATGCCAGTATAATGCAAGCTGGGCAGTCAAGAAAACTCTCCCAGCAATCCGGGCCACCCTGTGTGACATCTTCCGCCAGTCAGAGGACAGAGGCAAAATATATCATTGATGAATAGTCTGTTTTGCATCTCATACTTTTTCGAGAATTTATTCAGAACAACCAAATTCATCTTAGATAAGCTACAGTCCCAATTTGGATCTCATAGCGGATGATCTAGCCCAGGCTGTAATCACTGCCATCTCAGAAAAGCAGAACAAATGGAAAGAAATCTGAAAGCAAGCAGAAGGCCTGTGCGCAAACACAGGAATTGCAACAGAGACTTCACTACGTGATAGAACGTAGGCCCAAACAGCTCGACATCTGGAGGGTTTTTGAGGCCCTGTTAGAAAGAGCACGATTGGACAGAATGGATGACCTAAAAACACTTTCTATCCTGTTATAGACAGGTTGTTAATAGAGTCAAATAATGTACTGAGAGGTGTGCCAGCCCTAAGCTCAAAACACATCTTTCTAGACAACAACACACACAACCCATTGCCCGTCATTATGGAATCAATGAGGAAAACTTGTCTGCAGAGCTCAAAGAAACAGGGACATACTATCACCAGCACTCAAGAGTTCCTTTCTATCATGAGGCCGTACAAAGATGCATTTATTGACTTGTATAAACCGGTATGCATGTCTCTGACACTTCCCGTCACATCAGTAAACTGTAAGAACAGTATTTCTTGTCTGCGCCCTTTTAAAAATTATTTGAGGAAGAGCAGTGGGGGCAACCAGTAACCTGGCACTATTGGCTATAAACACTGAGAGAACAAGGGTCCAGGACAGCGTCAAAATCAGTGATGCCTTCACACTCAACCACACAACATACACATAACAGACATATTGTTTTTTTATGAAGATGTCTAGTGGCACAGTAAGCGCTTTTTCCGTTGGTTTGGTTTAGTTTCACATGGAGAAAAATTCAAGCTAACCAAAATGCTATTACTTCAAATCACGCAATAATGTACACTCCGCTTATTGGTCAGATGTGTCTGGGGCGGGATCAAGAAAGTAAATACACGAAGAAGGTCCTGTGTTCTGGACTTGCATCTCCATGGTCAAACCAGCTAATTTAATTTAAATAATTTTCCAGACATTGTTTCTTGAGCGGCTTTACTACGTCTGCTCTGCTCACCAAGACTCAACTCTGCCGGCGTCTGTCTCCAACGTTAGCGGCAGCTGGTTCGATAACCCCATTTAATTTATTTCTTATTTTAGGAAGGCAAATCATTCGTTGGTACAGTATATAAACTGTTGGTGTGCTATGTTGGTTGACCATCTAAATAAATGTTTGAGTACATTTTGTTTTATTTTTTATTATTGATTCAGAATAAGCAATCTTTCAAATATGTCACCCCCTTGCCTTGAGTCTGTCTACACACTATGGGTGTAACACATGCTCTGATTATCACTGATTGCAAAGCACACCTGACTACAGGAGCCGTTTAGTTCAAACCTTAGTTGGGTCGGATACAGGTTGGATCACATTCTCACCACAAACGAACCGTACCGAAGCCTACCAAAGTTCCATTGTAAACCAGATGCCAGTTGTTTTGGTCCACACCAGAGTGTGTCTCCTCGATGATGAATTCTAAGTAATGACAACAACACTGTTGTTGCATCCACATGATGCAAGCCTTCCATAATCGTGCACCACCCCCACCCCTCCTCCACGCAGTTGCTTGTAACTAAGTAGGACACGGAGGATTAAAAAAACATGATGGACAACACCATTTTCTAAACATATCCATATGGAGAAATACAGAGATAGTTTTGTGGAGCTGATAGTCTTAATTAGCTTTGTATCAACTCATCTGGCAATGGCTTGAATGTAATGGACGTTCATTAATATAAAAAGGTTACGCACTAAAGCTTTAACACCTGCCCAAATGTGTCAGGGTTTTACAGTAGAAATGAAACTGTGGTGACCAGCAAATTGGGATTGGGAAACCCTACATTTCAGAGCACCCTCATTGATAAGAAAATCTCTGGCGCTGCCACTGCATTTAGCATGACATAGTTTTTGTGCTATTATTCTGTAGTTGCCATTTGTGGCCACAGTGGTCGCTGTCTTAGCAAAAGTTACACAGTCTCATTTGAAATAAAAGTGGATGGTCATTAGAGCTAAAAAAGGAACAATAGCTTCCTCTATTTTAGACTCTCACTGTCAAGACAATTTGCTATTGGTCAATGGCAAAATTATAAGTTCACTTGACTTCTCTGCAAAAAAAACTTGTGCAGATCAATTGGAATGGATGGATTTTATTGTGAAATCATCATCAACACACACACACACACACACACACACACACACACAGACACACACAGACACACACACACGCACGCACACGCACAAACAATCACACACACAAACAAACACAAAATACTGTGATCAGATGGGATGCTGTCAAATTGGCCTGGGTCATGTAAGCTGCTGTAAAACCTATTTGCACTGCACTACACAGCTAAACTAGAAAGTGCTATATTCCAAAATATATAAATAAATAAAATAATCTGTACTCCTAAGGACATACAGTAGCTCGTAGAAGATAAACTTCAAACTGAAAGATCTGGATAAAACATCAGTGAACCGCATCTGAAGCAGAAATGTAGCATGTAACATCAGTACAGATGCAAACCCAATGCACAGTAGTTGGCATCGATGGTATACAGCAGGGCTATTACTGTAAAGTGATGTATTTTTTATCTTACAGATATTTAAGTGTAAGTGTGTAAATACGGGAAACGCCTAAATTTACTGCTCTAGTGTGGTAAAAAAGCGTATGAAAGATTGATGGTGGAGGGGAGAGATAAGGAAAAATTAGAGATTTAGAGGCAGAGAGAGAAATGAGACAGAGATAGAGGTGAAAGATTAGATGCAGAGGTGGATAGTGGGAGGCTGAGAGGAAAGGAGGAAATTAAAGATGAGAGGAGAAAGTGAGAAGACGGTATTGAGGGATATAGAGCAGAAAGAAAAGGGGGGATTAAAAAAAAAAGAGTACAATCAGAAGCATCTTGTATTACTACGGAGCTCCCGAGGTCAGTTTAGAAAAAACTATTTGCGCACAGATTACAAATCCATGCCCTCGGTTTTCTAATCTGTGTGCACAGTTTTGCAATCTGTGCACACGAATTTGTGAACGATTTAAACAGCTTCTTTCTTCAGAGAACAAGGAATTAATGATAACTTACGGCACGGATCATTTCAGTAAGTGCCTCCAAGCCTGTGTTAACATGCTCCAGGGCCCACCAGCCTCCCTCCTAACCCCAACTAAGTGCCACCAAGCCTGGGTCTTGATCTCCAGGCTTAACACCCTCCCTCCTAACCCCAACTAAGAGGCTCCAGGCCTGGGTCTTGATCTCCAGGCCTAACACCCTCCCTCCTAACCCCAACTAAGAGGCTCCAGGCCTGGGTCTTGATCTCCAGGCCTAACACCCTCCCTCCTAACCCCAACTAAGAGGCTCCAGGCCTGGGTCTTTACCTCCAGGCCCACCAGCCTCCCTCCTAACCCCAACTAAGTGCCACCAAGCCTGGGTCTTGATCTCCAGGCTTAACACCCTCCCTCCTAACCCCAACTAAGAGGCTCCAGGCCTGGGTCTTGACCTCCAGGCCCACCAGCCTCCCTCCTAACCCCAACTAAGTGCCACCAAGCCTGGGTCTTGATCTCCAGGCCCACCAGCCTCCCTCCTAACCCCAATTAAGTGCCACCAAGCCTGGGTCTTGATCTCCAGGCTTAACACCCTCCCTCCTAACCCCAACTAAGAGGCTCCAGGCCTGGGTCTTGATCTCCAGGCCCTAACACCCTCCCTCCTAACCCCAACTAAGAGGCTCTAGGCCTGGGTCTTGACCTCCAGGCCCACCAGCCTCCCTCCTAACCCCAACTAAGTGCCACCAAGCCTGGGTCTTGATCTCCAGGCTTAACACCCTCCCTCCTAACCCCAACTAAGAGGCTCCAGGCCTGGGTCTTGATCTCCAGGCCTAACACCCTCCCTCCTAACCCCAACTAAGAGGCTCCAGGCCTGGGTCTTTACCTCCAGGCCCACCAGCCTCCCTCCTAACCCCAACTAAGTGCCACCAAGCCTGGCTCTTGATCTCCAGGCTTAACACCCTCCCTCCTAACCCCAACTAAGAGGCTCCAGGCCTGGGTCTTGATCTCCAGGCTTAACACCCTCCCTCCTAACCCCAACTAAGAGGCTCCAGGCCTGGGTCTTTACCTCCAGGCCCACCAGCCTCCCTCCTAACCCCAACTAAGTGCCACCAAGCCTGGGTCTTGATCTCCAGGCTTAACACCCTCCCTCCTAACCCCAACTAAGAGGCTCCAGGCCTGGGTCTTGACCTCCAGGCCCACCAGCCTCCCTCCTAACCCCAACTAAGTGCCTCCAGGCCTGGGTTAAAATAGGCTACCAGGGGCATGAAAAGTTTTTAGACCAGAGAAGGGGAGGGAAGCGGTAAAAGGTAAACCGCATCATTTATAAAACCGAGGGCTTATGATTATGAATCCGTGCGAACAGTTTATAAAACCGAGGGCACGGATTTGTAATCTGTGTGCATGGTTTAATTTTTTTTCTTCTAAACGCCGTATATTACAAATGCAAAGAAACCAAAAGTTTTCCATTTCAATGAAGCTGCTGATTAGATTATTTTGTGGACAAAATGTTCAGGCTCAGGTGGTTTATCACTCATTCATATTTAACTTCCTTCGAAGCACGGAGCTGCTTCACTCTGACCATAGTCTATATCTTCTTCCAGGATTGCTCCGTTGACGACGGAAATTTCGCCAGATTTCACTCATTTAGGCCGGATATCTGTTGCCTTGGGCTTCCTTTGGGTTGGCATTTTAAACTCTGGTTGATTTATGAGGACTATGAGTAACCTTTTCTCAGATCTCTGCAGGGTAAATCCAGACAGCAGAGTTTTCTGTTGCACAACTAAAACAACTTTTGAACATACACGTTCCACCAAAACAAGTTCCTTCCCGAGGCTATTTTGCAGAGGCGCCGTTGCTCTTTATGGCGCTTAGCGATTGTGATTGGTTTGAAAAAATGGCAATAAACCAGAGCACGTTTTTCTCCCATCCTGGAATGCTGTGTGGATTAGCCAGACCCTCCTCCTCCTCCGCGCCGTGGTGGAGAAGGTAGACTACTCTGGCCATCACTCTGAAAGCAGCCACAACCAATCAAATGTCAGCATGAAAGTGAAAGGCATCAAATAACCAATCAGAAGCAACGTAAGCAGCTATGGATCAGTGAAAATCACAAGTCTCACTCTCTCAGACACTCACACATAGAATCCTTTAGAACCTTTTTGACATGTGTCAATGCATGTTGTCAGGACCTTTAAAAACAGGTAAAAACCAAACTGCAGGCCATCTCACCAGCTAAACTAAAGTTTACACGTAACTAAAGCTAATTTAACCCATTTAAGCTGTTTCTTGTAATTGAAAAAAATATTTTAATGCTCCAATGTGTTAGTAATTGAATTTTTTATACCACATAAATAAGGCAGTAGCTAAATCTAATCATTATGGTGAAAAACATTTAGCCTAGCTTGGCAGAGTATCATTAACTGCCGTCTCTGCAGCCTCTCACTCTTGTGAAATGAATATGATTAGATGTGGTCAAAGATGTACCAACCAGCATCTGTCGGTTGGTGTTCGTAAACACAGCGTTCAAAGTTGGCCCCTCCTCTCCGGCTCAACGAGTCAGGGAGAGAGAAAGCAGCGGTGGTCGAGCGAGCTAGAGAGTGAATGAAGAGATGCATCGGCGCTGGCAAGAGCAAAGCCGCAAAAAAATTATTTTCTGATTGTTTCACGGCTGTTACGTTCTAAAGCACAAATAAACTGACACAAACAACCACACACCTCCACACAACCATGCAGGAAGGTGTGATATTGCCGGACTTTGTGTGAATGCAGAGCTTGTCGCATGTGTGTCTCAGTCAAACAGTCACAGCGCAAGAACACAGTGATGTAAACGGGCTGGACACCATGCACGCTGGTTACACACTCACAGGGGGCCCAATAAAAAAAAAAGAGAAAATACAGGCAGAGGTCAAAGTCTCTGTAGATTCATACACCGGCAAAATGTATTTAAGTAAACATTAATCTATTACACTAGCTTGACAGTATCGGCCAAGTGCATCCTATTTTGAATGTAATGTTTTTTATCACTACCACTACAGTCACTCACTACAACTGTTGCAAATACCTCGCCCCCTCTTTCTTTCTCTCAAACACACACACACACACACACACACACACACACACGCACACACACACACACATTTTTCAAATTGCATCATGGCCATATTTAGGCAACCGTAGATCTTGCCTTATGTACCTTATCAATCCTCCCTCTTTCTCTCACTTGCACTAACACACTCGTTGGTGTATGCAACTTGCTAATTAGTTTCCTTGACCAGTTTCTCACACACAAACACACACTGTGTGCTGTTCTGTGAACCTCTCTTTCTTTTTTTCACATACACACACACACACACACACACAAACAGAAATACCTCTTGCTGTAATGTGACTATTTGCCATGTGACAGGATTACTGCACTGTCACATTTTTTTCTTTACTGTAAAGCCACTCTAAGCAGTCACCCTGATTAGCTGCTGTATTACCTTGGGGTCCTTTCAAAAACAGATCCCACCAGTGCTGTAGCTGCAAATGTAAAACCAGAAGTACAGTGTAAACGTACAGTACATTGTTGTCATTTTAACATTTCACCAGCCACAAGAGATAAATAAATGATCCAAATAATAGAGAAATATATGCAGATTGCAGAAACCTTTATGCTTTCAGTGGATAAGACTCTTTACATTCTGTGTCTATGGTTTGCATTAGCCCCCTCGTGTTCCCTGTTGGTCGCATTTCCTGTGATGCTCATCACCCTTCAAGATGCAAATACAGTATCACTGCAATAAGTAATGAACATTATTGATTATTCTATCCATTACTTTTTTGATTATCTAATTAATCGTTTAGTCTACAAAATGTCAAAAATAGCTTTAGTTAGCTTAGTTTCCCAAAGAACAAAGTGATGTCTTCAAATGTCTTATTTTTGTCTGACCCACAGTCCAAAACCCAACCCAACTTCTTCAATTTACAGGTTTACAGTTTCAGGTCTAACATAAACTGTAAACTATAGAAAATAATAACCCTCTATATTTCACACAGTGGATTTAAAACATTTGAAGGTAATTTTCTGCTTATATTTAATGTAAGTACAATTTAACAACCAAAATATGAAAGAAAAACCAGCTTTTTTTAAATGAAGATACCACCAGAAGAATATAATTGTATGGAGGACAATTTTGTTCTTTTTTTATAATACAGTAATAATAATTTAAAATGTGTTTATTTTAAGACTTTAACAGGCTTTTTTTGCTGCTGCTGTGATACTGCTCTGTAAATGTTTTAAGAAAGCTTGATTTGCGTGTGCGTGTGTGTGTGTGTGTGCGTGCGTGCGTGCGTGCGTGCGTGTGTGCGTGCGTGCATGGGAATGGCAAGTGGGACCTACTATTCCCTTGTCTGTCTGTCTGTCTGAATGCCACATCATCTCCCATTCCTCGTTCAGCCGCTACAAATAGAACAGCGTCTCTGAGGGCTCAGCTCACTGAAAGGAGAGATGGAGCCAGAAGAAAAAAAGAGGAGGGAAAAGGAAGGTCTGGGTAAGAGAGGAAAAGAGGGAGAGAAGAGACTTGACCCTGGAGAAAATGGAAAGGGGGCACGAAGATGGAGAGGGCTAAGGAGAAGGAGGATGGTGAAATTGCAAAGGGAAAATAATTAACATTGTAAATGTAACAATGAAGCCCACTGGAAGGAGAGAGGGACAGGAAGGAGGGAAGAGAGGACAAAAGGGAATGAGTTACAAACAAAAAGGAGATGAAAAAGGCTAGGGAAGTAAAAGCAACGGATGGATCAATAGACTGATAGAGAAAGATCAGAAGGGCAGAAAGTGAGGCGGCATTACTGTAATGGAGGTTTTTAGGTCTTCAAGACTGGTGAAGGTGGGTCAAAAATGACACCACTTTCCACTAAATGCGTTTAAAATCACACCTGGCTACCAATTTGAGTACATGGGATTTATTCCTAAATGTGCAAATATTTCACATGCAAAATTGGCTAATAAGCTGAAAATGCTCACCAATTTTCATAATTCTAAACAATATACAAACAGTGTAAGAAAAGAGAAAACATAGTATGGTTTACTTGCTTTTAGTGATGGTTTCTCATGCTGTAACCAAATCCAACAGCGAGCCTGGGAAATCTTTGGTCAAGGTCAGGTGAATGAAAGACCTATAGCACTTCTTTTGTTCTCAGTAATGTATTGTGCTTCTGTTTCATTTGAAGCTGTTGGTGTTGCATTTAAAAAAATCTGAAACAGATACTTTGTTTACCAGATTGAGCATGAAAAGATGAATGAGAAAGAAAGGGTGAGGGGAGGGGGAGCAGATGAGAAAAGGAGGTCAATGAACAGGAGGGACGAATGAATAGGTGGAGGTAGGTGAGCCAGACAGGAAGAGGTAACGGAGTCAGAGAAGGAGTGACCGAATAAAGACAGGAAAAGAATAGGTTGGCTGCCAGGTTTAACTTCTAGTGTTAAAACACCTTTCAACAGAGTACCGTGTGTGTGTGTGTGTGTGTGTGTGTGTGTGTGTGTGTGTGTGTGTGTGTGTGTGTGTGTGTGTGTGTGTGTGTGTGTGTGTGTGTGTGTCTATAAGATGTTTCATCTGAAGCAGTGTCCCATTTGCCAAATATGAGGGACTTCAACTCCAAGAGTTTTGTGTGGAGTTGACGTGCTCTCATATGCTGGTTGCTGGCCGACTATTGAAGCTTCTGTACTGTCATCAATATAAAAAATCCGATGGAATAACTTGCTTCATCTATTTGTTAAAGTGAAGGCCTTTTGTCATTGTGGTACATAAATGTTTTATGGCTTTATTCAGACATGAAAGGACATTTAGATCAACAATGAATGCGTGATATGTGGTACCTGGTGGCACTGCTGGTGCACAGCGGTGAGTTGGGAAGTAATGATATGAAGGAAGAAAAGTGAATTTGGATCTCTCACACATCATCTGTCTGCATCATTAATGGATTGTAAAACTTATTTTGCTGTTTAAACCTTAATTAATGACTAACATGAGTGTGAGGGACAACAACCGCCTCTTCTCAGAGTTTCATCATTTATTAGACAATTCCGCTTCTTTTCTTACGTCTAACAGCATTGAGCTTCGGGCAGCGGGGAGCTTCAGAGTAGGTGGATAATATTGATTAAAGCAGCTTAAGGTTGAGTCATTTAATTCTTTTTTAGACTTAGACTTAGACTTAGACTTCTCTTTATTGATCCTTATGGGATGACTCCCGCAAGGAAATTTGATTTCTAGCAGCAGATTTTTGTTTCTTGCTTGATAGTCAACATTTCATACATGCAGCTGACATGAATGAAATAATATAGGGAGGGAGTGCTGGTCTCAATGTATTTATGTATTATTATATTTATTATTATTATAGACTGATCTTACATGAGAAAAATCTCCCCAATGACCTAAAATGAAGGCGCCATCATGGCCTAGGGTTTGTGCCATGTTCATGTCATATTGGAGTTATCCATCTCGTAAAATAGCATACATCCAAATTGAAATTATGACTGGGTAACTCCGATTTTTGTGAAGGCTCCAAAATATCAGGGCAATATCCTAGCAATTAATAATACAGAAAAGTCTGAAAACCAGCCACACATAGATGCCTCACATCAGCCAATGTAAGTAGATTTAATTTAAACCTCACATGACCAATGCTCGCAAGTTCATCCATCCCACACGATGTGAACGTGGGATTCATGTCCACATGGAGACCTTTGTTGCATGTCTTTCCCCTTCTCTTGCTTCTCTGTCATCTCTTTACAGTCAAATGTCGAATAAAAGACATACAATACCCCATGTTACTATGTCTGACCTAGTAAAACTGCTGTTGTGATTTTTACAGTGACTGTTAAACTGCCATTACGTGTACATGTCTGAAAGGGGCTTCAGATACTCATAACACTACACACTATTATTGTACCTGTATCAGTTAACAAGGAAACTCAAATTGCAATTGCAACAGCTGGTCTTTACACAATAGTTCTGTTCTATCCTATTCCGCAAAGTGAGATCCTTCCTTTATGCCTTTGTTTTCCCATCTCAGTCCAATTAATTAAAAGCTTTGCTGTGCATGTTGTGATCTAAATATGTCTTACTCTGATTAAAGTTTTACAATCTGTCTCTGCATATAACCACATTTTGCTTGTTGTTTGCATGGTTGTTGGGAATGAGGCATTTGTGTGGAGCTGGTGGGTGTTCCTTTGTCAATTTAACCCATAGATACATACTTTGGATCTTTAGAGGCCTGGGACCATAGTACACCTTGTCAAATCCATTATTACTCAATTAAGCCCTTAAGTCTCAAGTTTGAATGATTTCCTGGTAATTTGTGTATTTGTGTTTTTACTCTAAATCTTTATAGCATATTTAAAGAGACTGTATTTTTGTCATGGTATACAGGCAGAAGGTAATAGGTTTTTGGAAATAAAATGGCGGAGGATAAAAACTTATATAAAATATAAGGTATATATATATATTAGTGCTGTCAAACGATTAAAATATTTAATCACGATTAATCGCATTAATGTCATAGTTAACTTGCATATATATATATATATATATATATATATATATATATATGTTATATTACAAAAATAAGGATATTGATCAATTTGAAAA
The DNA here is from genome assembly GCF_031162955.1 of Sander vitreus. Lineage (NCBI taxonomy): Eukaryota > Metazoa > Chordata > Actinopteri > Perciformes > Percidae > Sander > Sander vitreus. The sequence continues at coordinate 10,872,829 of NC_135878.1, read as the reverse complement.
TGACACTTTTTGGCACATATGGTAGTATCTCAGAGGTACAGAAAAATGAACGCATGTGTCTTTGCGAAATTGCTTGGTTATGTTGTGGCATAGTGGGCTAGTTCAAGAGCTACTGCAGCTGGCCAGCTAACCGGTAATTGCTAGCCAGCTGAGCTAATGCCAGTTAGAATGGCCCCAGGAGATTTTCTCCAGTTTCTCTTTACTGTCCTGTTTATCCACCCTGCCATGTTTCCCTTGTTAACCTGCAATCTATGGTGGCTGAAGGTCAAAACACGAAAGCATTTCAGAAAACACGATAGCATTTGACTAAACAAAAAAACATTTTAGAAAACAAAATGCTTGGTTACGTTGTAACCTTGGTTCTCTGAGTGAAGAGACTCTTTCCACCGTTACATATTCCATATGTATGGGGATGATCCCACTGAGGTCAGGTACGTGGATACTTCTTTAAGACACACCGGCTTGACCGGCCACGCCCTATGCTATTTCCTATAAAGCACCTGTGCTGGCGTGGAATCACTGATAGTTTGATCAGAACAGAATAGTGCTGCCCAAGCCCAGATAGTGTAAAAACAAGATATAATGAACTGTTCTAAAAGAACACTATGAACAATCAACCAGGTCAAGGCCCTGCAAGTCGCAAAGGCCAAGCCTGAAAGGCAGAGGGGTTGCTGGGAGTAGGCTGCAAGATGCAAGACCAACCCCAGGAACACATAGAGCCTTTTCTCTCAGCACACACTCACAAAGGAGGGGCTGGCTGCCACATTCAGCAAATGAAGGTGGACCGAGATGACCACTTGGCCGCTGTACATATAGCAGCGTGGGAGGCTTGCCACCATAAGTCCACAAGGTAGCAACGCCAATGGTAGAGTGCCCCAGTACCCATGACGGGACAGTCACACCCGAAAATATATTCACCTGTTCAATAGCGTCAACAACCCAGTGGGACAGACATGGCTTTGACAAAGGTCCGCCCAGATGACCTGAAGCAGAATTAACCGCTGGACAATCTTCCTGAGGGCCCAAGTGCGCTTGATGTATTCCGCCAGGGCCCTGACCGGGTAAAACATGGACTGGGGCCACTGGGGAGAGTGAGTGGAACCCTGATGAAACCTCTCTCAGGAATGCTGGATCGGGGTAAAGGATAAACTGGCCCCATCCTGTCATGGAGCTTGCCTACTCGTCAGGCTGAGGTATACCAGAGTAACCCAGTGTGAAGGGAGATCCACTTCAGATCAGGAAGGATGCCGACGTGCTCCAAGGACCATGGTCAAACCCAAAGAGTGACTAAAGGACTGGACTTATGACCGGAGAGTGAAAGAAGGAGTGGCAGAAGGAGGAGAGGCGTAAAGCAGACCCTGAGGCCATAGATGGCAGCATAAAAAACAAAACGACATTTGGTAAGACCCAAACCGGAAAAGGTAGGTACGTATTGGACGTAATGATTCCTTGTTGCTGATTGGATGCACTGGCTGTCAGTCTGTGACAAACAGTAGTTCTTCTTTTGGATTTAAGGCAGACTGGGTGCCTTGCAGCACATTGCTGCCTCACAGATAGGGATGATAAAATCAAGTAAAACGTTAAATTGCTGTGCAGCAGTTCAAAAGCTGGAAAGGGGGAAAGGCTCGGCTGAAAAGACATGCACTGCATGCATCATTTGAAAATGTTGCACCCTTAGTATTAGTTTTAATACAGTAATAAATGCCCAGCAGAGGGTCGTTAGGCCACGGACTCGGGAGTCACCATACGCACCTTCTAGTTTGGTTTGTGTGCAACATAGTAACATGCAAACGGGCTGGGTGAAGGTGAATATACTGTAGATCCGCTGGTGTGGTGATTAAATACTAATAATAATGTATTTCAGCTCGTACATGTTTTTTTTTTGTTTTTGTTTTTTTAACCTTTATTTATTCAGGGAAGGTTCACTGAGATGAGAGGCAGCCTCTCTTTTGCAGGAACGCCCTGATCACTTTCACTCATTCATTCAGTTGCACACATTCATACCTGGAAGCTGCCCAGTACAACCACAGTCTGCTCTGCTGGCCACTAAGCAGCTCCACTGGAGCGGTTTGGGTCAAGGGCCTTACTCAAGGGCATAGAGTTATTACATTTTGTCGGAGCGTGTCTCTTTTCACCGGCGCAGCATTTCTAGCCTTTACAGCACTGTAGTAGCAGAGGAAACTCACAGACCAATAGCATGCGTTGTAAATCATCTCACTTGATGCTACTCTGTACCCAGTAGAGTGGGGGTAGAGGAAATACGGAGAGAGACCGGAGAGACCCGTAACGTTGTTCTGAAACACATGGCGGTGGCAGAGACATCAGTACGACCTAAGTCATCCAAGGTGTGGGAGCATTTCACACTAAATAAATCAAAAACGTGTTAATTGCAAGATAAGCAAAAGCGACATGGCATGGCACAGGCGCACCACGGTGATGATTCAGCACCTACAACGTAAACATGTTGGAGTCCTTGATGAGGAGGAAGGAAGTTCAACAGCAGGGTAAAGTCACTACAGAATCCTACTTTTGTTCCGTTTTGAAGTGAGGAACGTAACGTCCCTCCAGTAGCTCTTCTGGTGCTGGTGTGGTATTTACTCGTTATCCAGCTTGACAAGCATGACAAGCTAGCGTTAGCTCGTTAATAACAGTAGTAAAGCAGGGGTGGTATAATTTGCAAGACTAAAGACACATTTCTATTCACTTGCCTTTTTTGGCCCATTCATTTTTCAATCTATTGTCATGTATATATTCTGTGCTTTGTCCCATATCAGTTATTGTTGACAAATATATTTGTGTGTGTTGTACTTTTTAATTTCATTTTAAAGTTCTTTTATAGCACTTGGTCATCTTAAGCTGTGTGTAAATGTGGTGTACAAATGAACTTAACTTACACATGATGGTAATAATTTAATGAAAAAGCTTCAAGTGAACGTGTGTGTGTGTGTGTGTGTGTGTGTGTGTGTGTGTGTGTGTGTGTGTGTGTGTGTGTGTGTGTGTTGTCTGTATGTATGTTGTCTTTGGGTTACTTACCTTTACACAACTATTAACTAAAACAACAAGTATGTATGTAAATATGTATTGAGTTGATGTAAATTAATGCTTTTTTGTTTTTTTATCCGATTCATCGATTAATCGAAAAAATTATTAACAGATTTTACAGATTAATCGATTATTAAAATAATCGTTAGTTGCAGCCCTAAAGGCTAACACACATAGCCGACACATACTTGTCGCACCAAGACATCTAATTAGGGAGTCCTGGTCTGGAGTCTGGATGTGTATGTACTGTAGGGTTGCACGATATTGACATGGAATGTGATATTGTGATATTCATTATGAATATTGCGATATCGATATTAATTTAGATATTTCTTTAACAAATGTAAAATTACAAAAGTTATGGTAAAACGCATCAAAATAGATTCATAACAAATAAAACAAGTTTTCTTACAACAAGGTTTATTTCAACTGACCGTCATATTGGACTGGTAAAACATGAATAAATAAATAACAAACAGGACATGTTTTACTGGTTGTACAGTATAAAAACAATAAATAAATAGCAAGTCTACAGAACAGGACATATTAGAAAAAAATAAAACTATATTGCATACTTATCACGACACTTTCGATATAATATTGCACAACGTGATATTGCGATAACGATATCCAGTCGATATATCATGCACCCCTAATGTACTGTGGGAGAATTTCCAGCTTACAAACTCATATGCTGTGTGAGCATGTTGCACGTTGAGACAGTGGTACCCCAGATCTCATTCAGGTCAGTGTCCAACATGACAGCAGTAGGTCATAACCTATCTCAGGCAGAGGAGTAGTTCAATGTCTTCATAGATGACAAAAGCTGTACAGCTGTATGATTAGACAGGGCTGCCTCAAGCGCTCCCATTCGACCAAGGTCAGTGGAGGAAGTTACATACACGTACTTACCCATGCACTCATTTGCTCACATTTATACAAACACAAACACCTAACATACATACACACAGAAAATGCATTAGTGACACACATATTGAAATACTGGATAAGATGCTCTTTGACCCAGTGTCACAGATGAATGTGCTGCATGTAATGGGGTACCTCCAACATGACTTGTAACGTAGGTAGGAACAGTTGTTGTAAATGATCCAATAGCATCTTCACACACGCATAGATGAGTGAAGAAGGACCTTATTTGGTAATATCTAAATCTTGTATGTCCAGTATGAGTTTAAATATTCCTTAAGGAAGACGGGAACTTAAGATGTTGGGATGGTCCTACACAACACAACATTGTGGTTAAACTGTACTGCTGTATCTCCTCGATTGAGATTTCATTAAAAGCTTCTGTGTAAGTTATCAAAGTTTTCTGAACTTTCTTCACGTACCCAGAGTCCTGCTCCTAATTTTTTCCATAACATGTATAGTATGTGTGCGGGAAGGAAAGAAATAAAGAGAGGAACTTCTTAAAGTAGTGGTCACAGAGGGTCAGTGAGCGGTGTGTGTATGTGTGTGTGAACATGTCCTAAGAGAGGAAGTGCAGAGATGCACCAACAGAGAAATCAGAGTGACATGAAATATTCAGCTGGGCTTCAGAGGAGAATGTCCAGAAATAGGTCAGCTCAACATGGAAGCCTCTTATTGGCGCACACACACACACACACACACACACCAATTTACACACTGACATACAGACACCCAGACTCCCCTTTTGTCACACAGACAGACACACACACACACACACACACACACACACACACACACACACACACACAGTAATTCACTTGCATACAAATACACACTGCACAGTTGCCACACATACATACACACACGCACGCACACACACACACACACACACACACACACACACACACACACACACACACACACGCACACACACAGAGTAATTCACTTGCATACAAATACACACTGCGCAGTTGCCACAAATACTGTACATACACACACGCGCAAGCACGCACGCACGCACACACACACACACACAATCATGATCCCATCCCACACACAGAGAGAGCAGCAGAGACTTATGGATTGGTCACATATCAGCTGTGCAGGTAGGCTACATAGAAAGAGCGAGGGAGTGTGTGTGTGAGATAGACAGATAGATAGATAGATAGATAGATAGATAGATAGATAGATAGACCGATAGATAGATAGATAGATAGATAGATAGATAGATAGATAGATAGATAGATAGATAGATAGATAGATAGATAGATAGATAGATAGATAGATAGATAGATAGATAGATAGATAGATGTCTGACAGTTTAAAGACCTTTAAAATGATTCCTCTTAAATTGTAAAAGTACAAAGTGTAATTAGCACCAGCCAGCTCCCATTCTCACAGTGGTAAAAAGCCACTTTCACCTCAATTAAAGTAACGCTCGTGAACTAGTTTCCCTGGGAACCTATCCAACATTCAAAATCATCCTCTCATCTCCGGCCCAAAACAGCAAGATATCTCCTGTGTGTGACAACAAGGCCGTTTTCTAAAAAATAAGAGGCAGACAGGATGAGCTCTATATCGAGCCAGTGCCTTTATTTCCCTCTAATCCTCCTCCTGTTTTGACAAATTCATTAATAAGGCGCAGGTAAGTGGCAGCACCCAGGAGAGTTGATGTACTTTGTCATGGAGGTGGTGGCAGATTTGCTGCTTTAATAATCTAGACGGTGATCATTGTGAAGTAACAAAAACAGGCTGAATATGCATGTTATAACTCTTGAGCAGCATTCATTTTACTTTTATTTCCCTGAAATATAGCCCAGCAGCCTATACAGGTGCTTGCATTGTTAAGTCTTACCAAAAGGAAAAAAATCATTATCATCCGTTATCAGACATTATAACAGATATGCCTTCTCACCATTACATTATAACATAAAACAACTTAAAATTGCATTTACGGCCTGCAATTAATTTTTTCATAATTTTTATATTAAATATAATCTGCCAAATATTCTCTAGTTAAAGCTGAAATTAAAATGACTTGTTTTGTTTTATCAACAGTCCAAAAACTCAAAGATATTCAAGTTACTGTATTTTAGTAGATGAAGAAACCAAGAAGCATTTTGGGCATTGTTGATTAAAAAATATGTCTTTAAATTAAATTCAGCTCTAATGCATTCATAAATAAACTGTTTGCATCCCACTGGTGTTCATCTAATGCTCATCCACATCTCCTCGGAGACCTCCCTAAAAGAACTGTTGCCAGCCACTTGTGTGCCCATTAACACCAGGGTCCAGTATTTACCACTTTTTTTGGAAAATGCTGCTTTTTGAGTAGAAAAAGAGGAGCGGTGAGAAGGAATGTGAGGGGATTTCTATGGCAATAGAAGCCTGCAGGTACACTATAACAAACAGCAAACTTTTTTTAATTTTTTTTATTTATGATCCATTTTTCCTTTACAGTTTTCAAAGCAGAAAACACTTATTTGAGTGTATTTCTATTTAAAGTGCACTCCAGCCCGGCAAATTCCTTCATTTCACCTCCACAATAATTAATGTGGATATCACAGGTTGACAAGGACTGTCAGTATGAGGCTTTGTTCGTTGTTAGAGGCAGTGGGGAGTCACTACCTGCCTAGGCTTGTGGAGTCAATAGATTACCTTTGGGGATTTCCTCTATGAATTCCCTTCTAGAGGTGAGGAAGCATCCCTCCATCATCCTCATCATCATCATCATGTCATTCAGAACAACTCTTTGTTCTCTACTACATTAAAAAGCTCATGTCAACGCATAATAGAAGACACGTGGTAACTAGCCTACCTTCTATTCTGTCCGGTGCGCGCGGGACAGGATAGATGGAGCGGTTGTTATGATTTTATAATCCCATACATTGTGAGTTCCCTTCCTTCTCATTACCTGAACCCAGCGTGCTGCTGCATTGCCAGTCTTCGGTGCTCGCCGGCTTCCAGCATGACTCCCACAGGGACAGGTAGTACTGGTCGTCGGCAGTCACCCACGCCGGGCTCATCACGGCTCCCACATCCAGGCAGAGCGCCAAGAAGACGCACACCAGCCCGACCAGCTTCAGCGGCGTCAGCGGAGAGCTGCGCGCCGACTCCTCCGTCTCGGTGACAGCAGACGACATGGCGCGGCTGGAGAGTCGAAGAGGGGGGGGACCGGTTAAAAACCCGGGGAGGATGCCGATGTGTGTGTGGATGTACTCCTTCCAAAGGTGTGTGGATGTATATGCGAAAGTCGATCGGGGAAGTCTAGTTTTGCTGCTGCTGCTGCTGCTGCTGGTGGTGGTGCCGCCGCAGCCGCCTGCGTTGCGCGCTGGACGGACGCTGCGCCTATGCCACCGCTGCCGCCGCGTACCGGAGACAGCGCTGACGTCAAGGCTCCGAGGGATCAGCAGGTGCTACAGGGTCCTAGAGAGAAAGAAAGGGGGGAAAGAAAGTAACGCCGCTTAATCATGGCCGAATCCAGGATGTGAGGAATACAGAGGTCCACCAGCCACCAATCAAACTTTATACAATTGTGTGGGTATTTAACAAAACTTGACCTATTCATGGCTGTTCAGTTATCTATGTTTCTGTAAATCTCATCTCCCTACTCCCCTCTACACTGTACAGTTAGAGAGTATGTAATTCTAGTGAAAGAAATCACTTTTACAAAACTTCTTTTTTGTTGTTGTAGGCCTTAAACAGTCACATTTACTCAAAAGATATATCAGAAGCAGACTTGTGGGTTTGTCAGGCTACTACGAGCAACACCATTCACCGTTTGATCCATGGTTATTATAAAATAACCACTATAGCTCCTTTAAGTCATTATTTAAATACAGTACAAATGTCATTAGCTTCAAAAGGTCAGTATTTAGCCTATAATTTTTTAGTTTTCCATTTAAATTGAATAGGCTATCTTTGAGTTCTGGACTGTTTTGTCAGACAAAACAATACATTTGAGGATCTTGGGACCTGGGAAATTATCATGAGCATTTTCCACTGTTCTCTGATATATACCAAATGAATTATTGATTTGTTTGAAAAAACAATTGTCAGATGAATTAATAATAAAAAATAACTGTAGTAAAGCTGTCTTCACATAGTCAAACCCCCCAAATTTCCAGATATATTACTGAGATCATGACCTCAGTGAGTCGGAGCACCTCCTTGTTGTTGAAACACATACTGTAAGGTCGATACAGCATTATCAAGCTCATAAGCTACCGGTCATACCAGACAGCAAATTGCGCAAGGGGTATGTTATATTCCTTATAAATTCAACGTTTTTATTTGTTAAATGAAGTATGTGTTCTTTCTTCATTCAAAAGGTACCTGCTTTAAATTCCACTTGCTTTATTTAAATGTGAGTGTCATGTTGAAACAGAGCAAAATGAGAAGGATGACTCCATCATTTAAAGAAAAATCCAATTTGATTTAGGAAATTTGATCATTGGAAATAATATAAATTATCTCACCCCATTAGCCCTTTATTCGTGACTTCAGAAAAATCGGAGGTTGGTTTCATTAGCAGATTAAATATTAAGGACTTGCAGTAGAGGGAGAAGCAAAGAGCAAAAAAGAAGCGGAAAGCAGACAGCTATGGAGCTATGGAGGAATATTATTGTTTCTTCTGCATACTAATGACAAAGCCAGAGATGAGAAAGAAGAGACAGGAGGGTGGGGTGGTGGGGGGTCGATAAAGCAGACCTGAGCAGGTTCAGGGAGGAAGAGCCATCCATATGTTTATTCAACCGGAAAGAGAGGAGGTATTGAGAGACTGATGGAAGGAAAAGATGGCCTTGTTTACCCTCCATGAGGACAATAATGAGCGATGATGAGGGAGAGACAGAAGGACGTAGGGGAGCAAAGCAGAGAGCAGAGGAGAAGAGAGGGGAAAGGTAACTGAAAGAGGAGGGATGGAAGCCTGGAGGAATTAAGACAGAGGCTAGATAGAGGTCTTAATGAGTAGACTCACTGTTGAGCCATATCAGTTATTCATAGTTTAATAAGAAAATACCTCTTTGCACTTGTTTTATCTTTGAGACACATGGCTTCTCAAACAAAAACATCATCTTTATACTCCTAAACATTTGTTTTTATCAAGTAAATAAATACAATAAAATAGTTAAATGGTAGGAAGTGGTAGTATATTATGAATAATGAAGGAACATGCCGATTTTGTTGCTAGACCAGTTAAAGCCAATAAAGGACAGTGGCTAGTGATATTTACTTTGTTTTCTGTATTAAAGGGCCCACAGTGGGTTTTTTTGTGGTAAAAAAATTTAAACTTTCAACTTAAATTAAATACTTTACAGAAATGCAAGACTCAGTCATTGTTAAAAATGGAACGGAAAGGCTGTTACGTGAGGTCATTCTCTTACTTTCTCAGCAAAGTAAAAGCCACATAAGCATTTATTGGAAACATAATGCAACTTTATCGTGGACATTTTTAATTTCCAGCCCTTTATTGACATTCAGTGGAAGAATAATGAAGGTACTCGACAAATTGTATTTATGTTCTTTATGAGCTGAGAGATTCCGTTTATACTGGCTCAGTGGGGACATACATACGGTATGGTCTTCTGCTGATTGTAGCTGGATGAAAAACTCCAGGGACAGTCAAAGACGTTTAGTGGAGTTTTCATTCTAATTTTCAGCCTGAATGTGTCAAGTCCTCGAGCTACAGAAAATGCTTAGCTTGAGCTTTTTGGAAATTGCACAAGTAGGCAAGACAATTACCTCAAACCAGAAATAAAAATCAAGAGTACTCTAAATACTTAATTGTTTACTTTATACTCTCAAATATTTTTTAGAAGAGAAAAGAATTTCAGGATGAAGAGTCCGACAAACATATCCCAAATCAAATAAGAGCAGGACAGAGCTAAGGTTAGCCTAAACTCTGATATTACAGCATCAAAGTTCCCACACAATGGATGTGTCAGTAACATGCTCCTTGACTTTAGAAGTAATGCTACGTTACCACTGTAGGTAATAAACTAGTTAGCCAGGAATGCTAACGTTAACGGTTTAGAGCAGAGATCTTCAACAGGGGGTCCGGGACCCCTAGGAGGTCCTCAGAGTTACTAAAATATCTTAAACCTTATCTTAACTTTATTCCAACATATTAGCAAATATAAATCAGCTTATTTTTTTTATTTTTTTAAACAAACAAAAAAAATTAGATACTGGCCTCTAGGTAAAGTAGTCACTAAGGCAGCCATCCACAGATACAGTTAAGGTTTTATGTTTGACATTAAAACATGATTTAAAAAAATCATCAAGAACTATTATTTGGATAGGTTATGCAATAAAAAAGGTATGTAAAAAGGCTTGAGGCCGCCCTACACGTTATTGTAGTCCTAGTTTATTATGCAACTTCATTTTAGACAACATATGTAGTAGGGGGTCCCTGCTCTGTCTCGGTTTTCAGTAAAGGGGTCCTTGTCTTAAAAAACGTTGAAGACCCCTGGTTTAGAGCATTAAACATGTTTAATCCATTCCTTACACTGTAGCTCTCATATCTTTGGAAAGGTAAAACATTCTGAATTCCTAGAACCATTAAAGAGTAAAGACAGCTTGTACTTATGCTACACCACAGCAAAATAATTTGAAAGTGATGACTCGGTTTTGTCTTCGTCATGAGATAAATGTTCACAAATTCAAAACACCAAACACAAGGGTGTAACTTTGGGTTCAACATTCGGGGGGGGGGTTGAGATCACCAGCTATCTAGCGAGTTTGTTTCAGCAGGGGGCGGGGACAAATCAGCTCCATCCTACGTAATTACGCCTATGACCAAACAGCAACTTTTCTAGACATTCAGTGGAATTTATGGCCTAAAATATGCACTCTAACTGGATTGGGCACTGAAGACAAGTAAACAGTGTGAGACGTGTCTTCTCTTCATTGTGATCGCTGTGTTTATGGTCTGGTGCTGCTGAAGAACTCCACTCTTTTGTTATCTTTCTGAATGTCTGTGAAGATACAGGGGTAGAAGGGTTGAAAGGTCATGTTAATAGTAGTGTAAGAGAAAGGTTTACACATATCTTTAACTGGTGTTAGAAAAAAATAGAATGAAATTCACTTGTCCTCTTTTGTTTTCTATACACATAGACACGCGGTCACTATGTTATGTACACATAACATAGTGACCATCAGTCACTCAGAGCTGGGTAAAAATTCTAAAAGTCCTATATGACAATTACAGGGGAACTCCACTGATTCTTCACAGCAACGTGTTTTTCCAGGTGTTGGGGAGTACTACTGCATATGTGAAAAAGTTGAATAAAGCCTTTTGTGACCAGAGCTTGCTCTGCTGATGTCGTGCCCACATTTTGCATCCCTGCCAAGAATTGCAAACGCTTGGGCAGCAACAATAATTTCTGCAGAATGAATGTCCTTAACACTCACATCTGCTGAGAATTGCATCCACCTCACGAGCAGCAACAATACATAATTTATGCTGAATAATGCATCCCTTAACCCTCATTGCTGCCGAAAATTGCATCCAGGTAGCAAGGACATTTTTTATTTATTAGAAGCACTTTTCCGGTGATGGCTGAGCGTTACTGCGCAGCCTCCAACTGAGCTTGATGAAGTAGATGCGACGTGAGCAACCTGTCTGAAAGTTGTAAGTCTTCTGGTAGCTGTGCCAAGAGAAATCTCAATCATTCCCAATCTTGCAGAGAAAGAGAGCGTAGGTATTTGTTAGGAGATAACATAGGCACAGGCTAATTATTGCTAACTAAAATGCTAGTTAACATTAGTAGTTAAACTTAAACAACTAATCGAAACTGCCTGTGAGCTTCTCCTGTACCGTACGGTAGTTTGTCTACTATGCGACAGAAAGTCGCGTGGTTATGACACAATCGTTACAAACGCCTGCTACGGAGCCATAACATGAGATACAAGGTAATGGAGCCTTGTATACATTGTCGTGTTTCTTTAGAAATAAACAATGGACAAACAGAGTCTTTAAACGCTTCAGATGTGAAGTTATTTGCTGTCAAAGTGACGCCAAAATGAATGGCAGTCAATGGAATGCTAACGGCAGGTGATGGCTTGATAGCATCAAAATGGCTCCATCGGAGCTACGCTTTGTGGAGGCTCGCTTACCCCCTTGGCTACATAAATAAGCCGGAGAGTTGTCCCTCATCTGGCGATAGAAGCCCTGCTTTCCCCGTTCTGTTGGCTCAGAGTTCCACAGCCTAAGTCCACAGGTACAAATTAGTTTGAATGTAGTCTGAATGTAGCCATGTGGCCCAAATCAGAAGTGGAAAAGATCGGATCTATGTGACTTGGGCTGTTTGCACGGCCATGAAAAAATCAGGATTTGGGTCACTTTTGCCTGCAGTCTGAACGTAGCCATTATACTTCTAACGCTCTTCTCCTTATCTTTAACCCGATTGACTTCAAAAGTGGTCAGTACAAGCTAAAGATCTTATCAAAGCTAAACTGTCCAACGGTGAGGGCGTGGCAAGGTGTCAGATTTCTATGTAATGCTGTGAAACAGGAAGTGGTTGCAATACATCATATCCATTGCTCCACATTCTGCGCACTGTTATCTCCATAATATTGCTCTAAAATTCAATATTCAATAATTCAATCAAAAAAGGATACAGCTAAGAGTGTCTGAACATAAATAACAAATTAAAACTTAACTATGAATGCCATTATTAAGAAGCTTGAGCAGTAGTTGCAGAAATTACTGAGAAATGCAGTCTTATTAACAACACTAACAAAATAGCTATATGTGGAGAACAGGGAAGTGATATTGCGAACAATAATTGCATATAATTGCAATTGCATAGTTGAAGAAAATGTTTGCAAAACACTAAAGGAACAATGTATTTAGAACATAATCAACTGGATCTTACCTGTAAAGCCAAAGAGGAGCCATGACTGGAAGAAAAAAATCTTTAAAATGAAAAAGATTACTCAATCCGAAACAGTCAGACATTTGTTTTACATTATCATTTTAACTATACATTATCTAAAATTTAAAAATGTTTTGCCACAACTTTATACCAGGCCATAGTACAGTAGTAGTTGTTGTTGCTAGGTTATATCACTCAAATATATAGCTATGCTGAGCTGCACAGTAGACTCTGCAGCATAAGAACTAGTCTTACTTCATGAATTTGCAGTGAGAAACAGAAGGCTGTAATTTTATTCTGACAGTCCATGTACTGAAGCTGCTGACAAATTGTTACGTGTGTCCTCAGCTATTGAAGATAAAGAAAGAAAGAACAAATCCAGTTGAATTAGGAGCTTCTGATGCACTTCTCAAGGACAGAGAGAACCCCAGTACAGATGAAAAAACGGTGCATCATGAAGGTTGAGTAACAACTAAAAGTGAATTAACTCACGGCACATGGTCTTTTAAAAACAAATTGTAAACTTGAAGTTCTCAGTTTACTTTTAATGGATTTCAGTGTCATGGTAGTAAAGTATGTACTCCTTAGGATAAACTAATGGTGTTGGCAGTGGCAGGTGCTAGAGAGCTTTAAATGCATGAGTTAAGTGGTTCTTTTTTAATTAGTCCAAATGCTCTGAATCCTGTGTATGCAAACACATGAAAACCTATTAATCAAATATTCCCACTGCGTTTCATGTGTTCATTCTGTTTTTGCAAATCGCACTACAGGCTGTGGGTGGTGCCAGCGGAGCCAGATTTTTTTTTTTAAATGACCTGCTTCATGTAGTTCTACTCGAACGTAGGGTCAGTTTCAGCAAATATGACAGAAAGTTAGTTTTATAAGTCTTATAACCTACTGCACCTTTAAGTAGAGCTAACCCGGAGTGAAATGCAATGCCTAACTGAAAATTGCTGGTGTATCATGGGGATATGTGTCCTTTGTTAATGATAATGCAGGCCTGCTTGAGCCATTACGTATGTAAACAAATCTGTTGTGCCTCAACCTCAACCTAAATAGTGTGTTATATTGTTTTTTTTTGGCACTTTCAAAAATACTATTACTGCATGTTTCATTAAAAAAAAAAAATCATCTTCACCTGAAATGTTCTTCATGATAGAAACCATGAGAATGTCAGCTGAATGACAACTTTAATGATATCAGCTAAACTCATGCTCACACTTTAGATTAATTACCGTATATGCTTAAGGATTTAATTATAAGAAAAAGAGTGTTTTTCTAAATATTACTCATAAATTCTACAGACAGACTGTGCATCCAAAGGATTGCTGAAACACATTTAAAAAAAAACATCCTATTTTGATATATATTTGCACAGCCCAAAATTCCAAATTTGTCTCAAGGGGCTTTAACATCTGAAGATAGTATACAACACCCTGTATCCACAAAAAATAAATAAATGGATGAATAAAACTCTATAACAGAAGAAAAGGGTGACATCCCTTTATAAGGATTGATGCTTCCTACCTTTCCTGGATAAAGTCTTATTTGACTGTGTTAATGTATCTAAGAAACAGGATGTGGCTGTTTTGGGTTGGAAAGACTACACATTAATTACACACACTGATGTCAATGCTGATTAATGTGCATTCACGCTTATGAATTAATAAACAATGCTTGAATTTTGGGCAAATTGTTGGATTAACAGTCTTGGCTACTAAACGAATCAAACTCTTCACACAGCACAGCTAACCGCAATAATGAAATAACATGAGATTGGTGCATCCAGTCTGATAAAAATACTTAAATCCCTCTAATTCTAGCTTCAAATATGAGAAACCTCGATGATTAATGTAATCTATCCCATGTCTTGACATTTTATAACACATGTGGCACGGGAAGAATGTAAATCACCTCAGATGACTTGCATATCAAACACTGGAATTAACTCATGTACAAATCAAAAGCTTCCTCGACATAAAGGCATCCTTACTGTATCTCTCTAGGGAACTCCAAACTTCCCCTTGTCACCCGGTAGGGAAAGCCAATTTACAGCTACACCAATATTACTGTACATTATTACTGAGCTAAAGGTCATAACATAAGGAAAAGAGTAAATAGCAAATGGAAAAACACTTTAATTAACATTTCCTTTTAGACTTTCTGGAAATTCTGTTCAAATTTGCAGTACATGCGGATAAAATGTGACTAACACTGCTTTTTTTGAAAGGGGTCACCAGTCAAAAGGTTCAGAACCACTGGTTAAATCTTTACCATTGTATTTGTAAAATACAAATGCAATATATATATATATCCATCCATCCATCTTCGTCCGCTTATCCAGGGTTGGGTCGAGGGGGTAGCAGCTCCAGCATATATATATATGTGTATATATATATATATATATATATATATATATATATATATATATATATATATATATATATATATATATATATATATATATATATATATATATATATATATATATATATGTATATATATATATATATGTATATATATATATGTATATATATATATATATATATATATATATATATATATATATATATAATAAATGTAGTAGAGTAAAAAGTAAAAAGTACTATATTTTACTTAGAAGTATAAAGTAACTGGATACACTCAAGTAAAGTACCTTGATATTGCACTCAATTACAGTACTTAAGTAATATTCACAATCCCTATGATCTTGTTTACCAGCTTACTGTAAACAACAACTAAATGAAAAAAGTTTGATCTGATAGTTCTTCTAAACATTAAATACAGATACGGAGCAAATGTGAGTTGTTTTTGTTTATTAAAATTCCACTCTGTGTTATTTTTAATTAGATTTTTTTTTGTTGCAATTAGATGATGAATGAGCACCACAGTGTTTTTAAGCATAGCTCCCGATGAGCATCAATAATGAATCCAGTGATTCTTCAAAAGAGAAATGGCTCTCTGAGGGTCCTTTACAAAATGAATCGCTTAATGTCCCCTTTATTTCATTTGCTACTAAGTTCACGTAATGGAAGAGTGCACAGTATACAAGTCTGTATTCATTTTTCAGAATTTGATTACAGTGGCTTTGTGATATGTTACATGTACTTATTATAAAAAGTGTATAATAACAAATCAGTCCCATAGAGTATTCGTTATTCAAATGAACACAGGCTGAAGTACCACTGACTTGATGCGTTTCGGCTTTCGTTTTCTGAAGAGGTTTGGAGAATTGCCTTAACATGGGATGCTCAGAAACATACTCAAGGAGGTAAATGTTGGTATTTTCCTGTTTCCTGTTATTTAAGGACATTGCCGTTTTTAAATATGGTTATTTAAAGGTCCAATATTTAATATATTTACTGTATTTAATGACCACAGTATCTTATCAGATATTAAGGAGACATGCTAATACTATCTTCTCTGACAAAAATGCTAAAGCCAGTATTTCCTCCTTTGAAATTGCCTTTTTTTGTTTTAGCCTGTGTGTTTTTGTCAACTGCCCATTTTGACAACCAGACATGAAACACAAACACGCAAAAACAACAGGCTGCAATGGTAGCATCAACCAAACAAGCTGGATTAACAGTGATAGATTCATTCTACCCGACATCTTTCTTAACTTTCTGCCTTAACCCGAATATAATATTTTTTTTTAACTGCATGTAAACACACAGACTGAGACGGACATATGACAGAAACCGAAAGTTTGACTTCTTCATATTGGAAACATGCAATTTAACTTTGGCAAAACAACCGTGTAGTGTGAATTGTTGGATTGGGACATAGCTTGTGTTCTCTACAGGTCACTCTGCAATGTATGCAACGTTATGTTATGGAATATTACTGTGGCTATTGTTACTATCGCCAGCTTTAAGGTTATGATATGTTGGACAGTAAGATGATTTCCACTTTGTGTCATACAACCGTAATGTGTAATATTCAGTACATTGCATAGACAAGCTGTATAACGAGGTCTGGAAAGTAGTAGCTAGTACCGAAAATCTCCCCCCTGCTGAAATTCTTCCCCGCTTCAGTTCAGCGGCCGTAGCCGACAGACGGTGACTGGGGCCGCGAGCTCGCGGCCTTTTTAGCGGCTGTTGCAGTGCCGTTAAGCCAAGGTGACTGTCAGCCGGGTCCGCGAGAGTACAGGCTTTTATGGCAGTCAACATAGCCAGCATCTAGCAACTCTGCTGCACTGTGGAGTAATGTCTGGCAATGCAAGGCTAGCATCCAGCTAACATTGACATTGTGGGACGCTGGGATTAGCGTTCGCAACCCGGCAACCCCCGTGAACTTCGACGCTGGGGAGGAGGGGCCGGGGGAGACGACTCGCTCCAGTATTTTGAATTTGGACTGCAGTAACCATTTTAAACGCTAGCTGTCAGTATTACATATTGGACCTTTAAATCTGTTTTAATACAGAATATAACATAACCAGAAATGTTCAATATTTGCATATTCCTCTGCTGTGTGGGGTGTGGTGGCTATTTAAGTGTATACTTCCTTAATGTGTGTACTGCAGGAAATAAACAGTTAGAAATGTTGTAACTGAAAGACTTTGTAAGTAACCCATAATGTTTGGTGTGTGTTCTTAAACAAAAGGAACTTGTTTTGTTTCTATAATTGATGTCTTAATGCAGCTTGGACTATCCTGATTTGAGAACAATTTCTCAAAACCAGAACCATGTTCCACCCGGGGATAAGATAATTACAATTTTGTATCAAACAAGGTTGGAAAAAGACTAAATCCTTTGCAAAGGTTTTCATTTTCTTTCTGCCGTGTGTGTGGTGATGGGTTATTAATATGTTGGTTCATTAGCATATTTCATATTCTGGTGCCGAGCACTTTTAGACCTCTATCTGTCTCCATTGGCGGCATAGACAAGACACAGGTGCTGGATGCTCGCTGAGGATAGCTTCATGAGAACACAGCACACACTATGGTGAACATACAAACGCTGGCTCCTTTTTCACCAAGATAAGCACACACCCATCAGTCAGTGTAAAAGCTTCAAAGAGTGTAATAACACATTTAAATGAAAGCAGACACACCAGCATGTCATACACTCACATAAAATCTGTCAAGTCATCGAAGTTGCTTCCAAAAGATGTCAAACAGAATTCAACCAAACCAGACAAACACATGCATGCTGTCCCTCACACACAAGTGTTGCTTTGTCACACAACACTTGGATGCAAACAGAATAATAACTCCTACAATCGTCAGTAGCATGAAATATGTAACAATGTCTCTTACACACACATACACGCACAGACGTGATGATTTTTTATGTGTCAGAGCTGAGTTTTCAGGCAGTAAAAAAGGGGAGAAGATGAAAGCAGGGTTGAGCAGCTTGCTTTTTCTCCCTGTCTTTTCTGTCATGTTCACCAGAGGGTGAGTTTTGATAGGTGTATGCACACATGCACGCACGCACGCACACATGCACACACACGCTCAAAGGAATAGGTGTAGACACACACATGCAGTGTTCGGGAGAAGTGCCGCAGCAATAATTCGATTTCACTTCAAAGAACCACGCAGTTGTTTCGGTGGGAAACGGGGCTGATGTGTGATTGGCTATGCAAACTAGCGGGTGAGGGACAGTGGGTACTCCAGGATACCGGACCATTTTCCTCTGTGTGTGTGTGTGTGTGTGTGTGTGTGTGTTTGTGTAACTGACAAGAAAGTTCATAGTAATTTAAATATTATCCATCACTTTGATATCAAACTAAGTAAAAACAGGAGTCATGAGGTGGGAAGATGTCTGCTTTGAGATGCAGAGTTAAGATTGATTGGTATGACACTCTTGTTTTAGTGGAATATGCCCATTCTGAATGGCAGTTCACTGTTGGGTGTTGGTATGTTGCTGCTATTCAACTGTATTATGGCAATTAAAAACAGCATATCCGTCATGTTCCATTGGCAGATACCACTTCTCACAGACATATACTAATTCTTACATATGCCATATATGCTGCTGCTGTGTGCTACTTATAAAACACCTTACAGTCATATACTGTATAAAATGGTGTTTTACTCTTGTTTCAATGTCATATGTCAAGTGGTATGTCGCTGTTTTTCTACTGGCATAAGCCACATGAAAACATTAGCACTCTAACATTGAGCACTCAATATAAGCCAGTTGAATATTGTGTTCGGCGGCAGAGGAGGAGACTGTGATGCCAGAAACACATGCCTTTTGATTTATTTGCTATTAGTTCATTTTCTGAGTTATTTTCTTTTTATATTTTGAGTTACATGTGTGTACAGGGTACCCCTAGGATCTTTTAAAGACCTTTTTAACCACCTAGGCTAAAATTTTATTAAGCTTCATGGCCATATAATAGAAAATCTGTATAGATTTTAAGACAAAGAAAATAATTATTTACCTCATATTCATATTTAATACACAATAGTTGTTTTTACTCTAATAAGATCAAACAAATTAAATATTTGTCGCATTAAGAGCTTTTATGCTATGATTTAAATAGCACGCTGGTCGACACAGTCACACACTGTTCACACCCCATGGAAACCCATCACCATCAAAAAGGGAACTCTTAGCTGAGTGCAGTGATGCTTCCCACAAGTCTATGTGGAATAGTTCATTATTAGGGATGCACCAAATTCAGATTTTTGGGGTTCGGCCTACTGCCGTAGCTCGACGTGCACCTCCAAAGATTTGTAACATCAAAGCGATGCAGACCGCAAGGACTCGTCCTGTGTGTTGATAGTCGGTGTTTCAAGCAGCCTACTGTGGGGAGTAGCAACATGCTAGTTCACTGACATAAGCTTTGCAAATAAACTCAGACATATTTTGGTTACAATGATGGGGTTATCTGTTTGTAAAGTGTTTATATGTCAGTAACGTTTTAAAATTAGCACTTCGCCAGCAAGCTAACATAACAAAAACTGGCTGGTAGACACCTCGCAAGCAACCTCACACTTATTTTCTGGTTACAGTAACTAGGTCAATGGATTTCACTGTCTATTTCTCCATACTTTTTACTAAATCTAAGCAAGAAAAGGCCAAACAAATAAGATTAATATTTTAGCACGACAGTCTATGGGGTTTGCCATTCTGAGTACCGTTTCGGTGGTGAGCGACACAGACACAGGCGACACCCCCTAGCGTTATGGCGGTGAAATGCACCGCGATGCAAAGCAACCCTGACGCAGAACTCCGAAAGGGTCACGACGGCGTAGAAGCAACAACGTAGCTACGGCGTGGAGTTGACGCAGAAGCATAAAACAGCCTTTAGGCTGGCCACAATAAAAGGCCACTCTAAAATCCGGGGGGTCCGAAAACCAGTCAGTATCTGGTGTTAGGGTTTCTCTCTCTCTCTCTCTCTCTCTCTCGACCTGACTGCAGTTCGTTGTCGTAACCGACTTGAGTGGGCAAATGCTCACATTCGATGGCATCTAGCACTTTGGAGAGGTGTTCTCTTCACGGATGAACCCTAACCCTAACCCTAACACCAGATACTGACTGCTTTTCTGTGTCACTCACCCAAAATTTCGCCTTGTATCTGGGATCCAGACTTGTTGCCACAACTAAGTGGCTATTCTGCTTCAACATCATCACAGCTGGCAGGACACTGGACATACACGCATTTTCTGCCTTTATTTCTCTGGTCAACTCCTCAAAGGGTCTGACCACCTTGAGAACATCCTCCATTAGAGTCCACCCCTGTGCACGTAGATGTTTATGGCACGTTTTTGTTCTGTTAAACGTTCGAACATCAGATATGTCGAATTTCATCGCGTTGACACGTCCTGGATTAAATGGTGATTTGGCAGCCCCGACTCCTGCTGTAGAGCAGAAAGCCTTGATTGAGCACTTGAAGAGTGCCTGAAGTGACCAACAGTTTTCCTGGCAAGTGCGATCATGTCAGAGACACTTTGTTGTGATAAAAGACTGTCTTGGATGCACAACTGGAGCGTGTACGCAAAACAGCCAGCACTTGGAACCCCTGCCTCGGACATAGCTTTCCGCATGTTTGCAGCATTGTCCCTCAAGACCAGGTGACACTTGTTAACACTCAGATAATTTCTTGCAGTGCATGTGCAATGTTTAATGCGGTGTGCCTTCCATCGAATGCTTCACATCAAAGAATAGCATGTGTGCGCTTAAAATCATCATCAATCCAATGTGAGGTCACACTGATGTAGTGTACTCACAAGTCCATATGTCACATGTAAATGCAAAAGCCTGTGCTTCGGCAACGTGTGCTTGTATGCGGGAAGTGATGGACTCATGCATTTCAGGGATGATTTTGTCAGCAAAAAAGCACCTGGAGGGGATTTTGTAACGTGGCTCAAGCAGATGGAGTAGCTCGTTGAATCCAGTGTCTTCCACTATGCTACAGGGCTGCAAGTCAATGGCTATCATTTTCCCAAATTGCTGCATGAATGGCTTTGGCTCGTGGGTTATCTGATGCCCACTGTTTGTTCGGTGTAGGGCTAGCAAAGCTGGTAATGGCCGTCTGGTTAACACAAGTTTTTAGCTGGGACTGTCTTCCTTTGCCGTACCTGAAGTTGCTGCATTTTGGCTGCTGTCTGTAGATTCCTTCATGCACAACTCGTATTCTTTTGGCTGTTTCATACGCAAATGTTTTAACAGCGGCGATGTTGTGTATTGTTTAGGGTCCTTGCCACCACGAGACAAATCGGCATTGCAAATTGAACATGTAGCTTGACTTGAATAGCCTTCTTTTGACTGTAAGTACAGCCTTGCATTGCCAGTTCCATTTTCACTTTCTCACAGCCTACTGCATTGAACGATCCACCTACGTAAACACCTTCCCATAATCAACGGCGGCGTCATTACGTCAACCAGCTTAGCGCGCGTAGTGCAAGCATAGGGTTCGGTGGAAAAAAATTCTAAGGTTCAGCAGAAACCGAACACCGTCAAAAAGCCCAATATTCGGCCGAATCCGAACCTGAATCCTGGATTCGGTGCATCCCTATGTAGAGCACACAATGACTGTGTTGGGAACCGTTCCCTCATTCACTCACTCACCATTCGCTATATAGTGTTTATTAAATAGTTAACTATATAGGGAACTACCAAACGAGAGACACTCACTGAAAGTATTGTTGCGTCAGTAGATGTGCCGGTTATTTGTGTGACGGAGGTGAGCCGCCCAGCATCATGTAAACAAACCGGAAAAAAATCAACTTCTAATACGTCCTTGAAACAAACCCAGCACTCAGGAGAATAACTCAAATTAGCTGTGCATTGTGGGTATTTTATAGTGGACTATATAGTGAATGAATACCACTACAAAAATGGCGACCACACTATAGTGCACTATTTCCGTGATAGGGAACGGTTTCGAACACAGCTAATGTAAATGTCAATGTAAATTGGATGTTCGTCATATAAGGCTGACTTCCTGTTGCCAACAGGTGGCACTATGACTATGAGTCAATATTGCCATGTAGATGTCCTCAGGCCTGGTCTCTGAAATTTTGGGCAGATTGGACAATGTTCATTTGAGTAACAACAACTTCCGGTTTCATAGCGAAAGAGACACACAAAAAAGCATGTGCACACACGCATGCACGCACACACACACACACACACACACACACACACACACACACACACACAGACACACACACTCTTACTTCCCCTTCTACTGGCAGGCTGTCAAATAAGTTTGTGTGCATTTCAGGGAGAAACAGCCCCTGCTTAATTATTGCCATGCTAATTGAATCCCCGTGTGAGTGATGTATGGGGATAGGACTCTCTGTGACAGAATGAAAATGAAATAGTATTAAGCAGCCAAGTAGATAATCCATTTAGGAATGTCAGGGAAAGAAGGATTAGTTAATGCACAGCCATATGGCTTGCCTGTTGGAACACATCAAAGTTGTTTGAAATCTAAAATGTTTTCATTATCAGTCCCTCTCTTTATAAAAAAAGAATTCTAAAGTCTCTAACAAACTAAACTACCTTCCCCAGGCATTCATTATTTTTTTGGATGTTACATTTTACCTGAGCTTTTGTATGCTAAACCCAGAGAGAAAACCTTGGACTTAATTAGAAAATAACTGAAAACAATTATTTGTTGGATGAATAACTCTTACTGTAAACATCTAATTAAAATTATTCTTACCCTGGCATGTAGGGTCTTAGACAGTGCTAGAAAGGTGGGCCATGTATGGTTGAATCCCAATTAGCAGTGTTTGTTAGCTGTCACAGAGGAGTGATGAACAGCACCTTCCCATGAGTCTTTTAGAAACAGCAGAACACTATCTATGACAAAGAGGTAGTGTTCTGCTGTTTCTAAAAGACTCATGGGAAGGTGCTGTTCATCACTCCTCTGTGACAGCTAACAAACACTGCTAATTGCTACTTACTTAAAACATTACATACTGTATGTATCAAGCATCTCAGAGTAGGAAATTTCTAACTGGCCAAAAATTCCCATAGTGCAAGATGCAAAATTTAGTCCTACTTTTAGGACTAGGAGTAAATCATTTTATCAGCTTTCTTATCTTAGGGAATGACTGCTATCTCCAATATTTAAGAGAGCTCCAGAGGAGTCCTAACCGGTTAGAAAGAGGAAATAATGATGACAATACGTTTATTAAATATTACAGTTTTGTCAAAAAAAATTAAAGTGTTAAGAGTGACCTTGTGCAGCATATGCTCTCACTACAAAAAAAGGATGTCTTTGCAACCTTCAACAGTGGAAAAAGCAGCTTTGCAAAAGTGATGATTACGGTCTGTAACAACCAACAATTTAGAGGTGAGGGTTTGAACTTCTCTCTCAAGTTCTCTTTTTTCCATTCTTAACAACCATTTCTGTCACTTTTCATGTTAACAAGCAAGTGCAGCACTACGAATGTCTTCCGTAAGACACAAGGTCTGTTTACAAAGACCCTAATAATCATTATAATACCCTAATCAGAATAAAAATGCCTCATGTAACTACCTCAATCAGAAGAGATTGGGGTTGATCTGGCACAATCGGAAGGAATTTCCGAACTGGTTGAGAGAAGTGGTGTAAATCTTTGATTATCCGTTCAATCGGAAAATATTAGATCCTAATAATAATAAGTAAACGCTTAGTCTCACATTGCCAGACCTTCCTCCACAGCGCCATGGAGGAGGGTCTAGCTAGTCCACACAGCATTCCGGGATGGGAGAAAAACGTGCTCTGGTTTATTGGCATTTCTTATAACCAATCACAATCGTCTTGGGCGCTAAGCGCTGTACGGAGCCTCTGCAAAATAGCCTCGGGAAGGAACTCGTTTTACGTTCAAAGGTTTAAGTCGTGCAACAGAAAACTCAGATTGGACAGATAGTCTAGCTAGCTGTCTGGATTTACACTGCAGAGATCTGAGGTAAATTAACCTGAGTTTAAAATGCCAACACAAAGAAAGCAGAAGGTACCGGACATCCGGCTGAAATGAGGAACATCCAGCGGTATTTCCGGCAGCACCTGAACAATCCCGGATGTGAAATATCGTCGATATAGACTATTAAATGCTCAATTTGATCGTTTCTTTCTGGTTGGAATAAATTTGCCTATACATATAAAGCCTACACGTAAAATGTGGTACTGTTTCAGTATTTTCAGATCACATGAACTCACAACTGTCAGAAAACTACAATATATCATCATAATTTCTACTTTGCAGCTCCTAGGAGTAATCCATCTCCTTACTGAAAGTCAGTGTAAGAAACCTTATAATTACCTCTCAGTCCTAGTCTGAGTGAGGAGTGTTTTTAGTCCTAGTTCAAACTAGTACAACAAAGCTGTACCTTATCACAAACATACTCTTACCCATACCTGCACAGGCTAGCTCAACAGAAGCCAACGGAATATCTTTGTATTACTGCACAGCTGTTAAGCAGTGCTACACAATTCAGAAAAACTAAAGCCTTAACGTTCTCTCGAAGGAAGTGAAGTTAAACTTTGAGTGTCTTGTTTTGTACGGAGGTCAGTGGATCTGCTTTGTTCGAGTTTAATGTGTCAGCACTTCGCAGACTGTCACCAAGATTTCATTATTGTAAGACTGACTTCAGTGTGATCTCTTGTTACTGCAGGCAACATAACAGACCCTCCACCAATTACTGTCGGCTTGGCTCATCTGTTGCTGGGGCAACGCACCTGCAGAGGAAGGCGAGAAGGGGAGCTCATTTCCGCAGGTAATCTACGGACAGGAATCAACAACCGCACGCACATACAGCCACACATCCCCTTTCCCTCACAGATGATATGCAAAATACATGCAGTGTCTTTTCTTTATCCTCCACCCGACACCAGCCTTTTACTGTTCACTTTATCTGCTGCCTTCATCTTTTCTTGCTCTCCCTCCCCCTTCTGCTACTTCCATCATGTATTACTCCAACCATATCCTTTGCCTTACCTCTCTTGTGTTCTTTATTCCTCTCTCTCTCTCTCTCCCTCCATCTTCTATCTTTTGCTTCTTTCCTCTATCTTTCCAATCTCGTCTCTCTCTCTCTCTCTGCTCTAGTACGCTGCAGATGGTGCTTAATGGACGCATAACTGAGCGTAACTGCCTCGTGAATAATTCCACAGGCACAAGGTGAGCCATAGGACAGCTCCATATGTGGAAAGTGCAAACGCATAGGCACGCACAAACAACTGAATGTAACTCTCTAACACAACTAACACAGTTTAAAACAACTTCAAGGGTACCATGAATTAATTTTCATCATGATTAATCATTTGAATTAAAAAACATTTACAGCTCCAACATACTCTTTATCTCTGTATCTATCCTCTGACCTGTGCTTTTCCATCATCTTTTCATTGAGTTCCTTGGAGTGTTAGCCTTTGTCTTCACGGTGGAGGTTTTTGCTAAAATGCTGACTCACCAAAACTTGAACCTTCCAGACAGAGGTGAACTCAGTTTAATTATGAGACTTATGTGACTTGTGAAACCAATTGGCTGCACCTGGGATGATTTAAGTGTGTCCTTTTAAATGGTGAGTACTACATTTTATGTTGGTAATTAATTTAGATCAGATTATAGAGTTCTGTTTTGACTTCGTCATTAAAGGATCTTTTCTGTTGTTGAGTGTCAAAGACACATTAAATCTCCTTTGATTCAATATAAGCCAGCTGGATATTGTGCTCGGGGGGGGAGAGAAAGGAGGAGGCTGTGATGCCAGAAACACATGCCTTTTGATTGATTTGCAATTAGTTGATTTTCTGAGTAATGTTCCTTGTATTTTCTTTTCGTATTTTGAGTTACATGTGTCATGAAGAGCACTATAAATACTAAAAACTGGTTAAGAGAAGTGGTGTAAACCTTTGATAATCCGATCTATCGGAAAATATTAGGAATATTATTCCTAATAACCATGTAAACGGTTAATTTGATCGTTTCTCTCTGGTTGGAATTAATATTCTTTCTGCGCATGTTTGCCCCATGTGGGGGTAACACTAGATGATGTTGCTTGCGTGAGGGACAGTAGCATGGCAATAGCAAAAGCAAAACTGGTCGGTAGCTGATACATTTTTGTTGTTAGCGTACACTTAAACTGATATTGATGCTATATGGCTATATGGCCATTTAGAACAGTTATTAAGACTTGCTTTCCAAAGATTGGACAACACGGCGTAAAAACCAATTACTTTTTAGCATAACCCTTACACTACAGAAATAAGAAGTTTCTCCCCAGCTGTAAGGGTACATAAGTTAACAAGTGTCACTGAATGTGCCATTGAACAGTGGAAGAGAAGATTCCATATTCTTCATGGAAAGGGTGTTCAACAGTCCACAGAGTATTGCAAGTACATTGCTGTACTTGCAATACTGCGCAATATACTGTATGTAAGGGATGCAGCACCATAAAACTATTTGATGGCTAACATGGATCATTTCACTAATGTATGTACATTTATCT
The DNA here is from genome assembly GCF_031162955.1 of Sander vitreus. Classification (NCBI taxonomy): domain Eukaryota; kingdom Metazoa; phylum Chordata; class Actinopteri; order Perciformes; family Percidae; genus Sander; species Sander vitreus. Next base: position 10,846,083 of record NC_135878.1, on the reverse strand, counting down.
TATGAAGGACAAACACAAGCAGCTTGCCAGTATTTTACATTAAATCTTCTTTGATTCAGTGTTGCAAAACAACACGGTATCTTCCAAGAAGGGTGAATACTTTTTCATAGACACTATTTTATAGCCACAATATTTATGAAACTGAAATAGACTTTATTAAAAATCCTTAGCTGCTGTGTAGGATACATTTGTATGCACACAGGCCCACACACTGGGCAACCTCTTAAGGCTCATGTGGTTTGATTTATTAAATGGAAGATACTGAGATTTTCAGAAAGGTTGCACTGTATTTCAAGGTTGTCCTGGCTGGTGTAATATAATGTGGGGTGGCAATATCTGCCTAACACAGGATCATAAGGGAAGGGATGAATAAAACAAAGTTGGTAACATTTTACTCTTAGGCATTATAGGGACACCATAACCGTTACTGGCATTTATTGCTTATCATACCTCTTATAACTGCTGAATGTGTGTCAGGAACAGTGACTCTTTCAATTCATACCAATCATAAAGAAAGACAAGGAGATGAAGAAAGCAGCTACAGAAGGAATTTTGCATGTGGAGGTTTTTTTTGCCAACTGTGTTACATGTATGATGTTTAAATGAAGGTTCAAGGTTCATTACAATTCGAGATACATTAGCAGTGATGAACACCGATTTCAAATCAAAGAACTGGGCAATTTATTTTTCAAATTTCAAGTTCAAGAGTTTTCAAAATTGATCTTCAGTTCAACTTGACAAAAATGTCCTTCACTTGCCACAAGGTAAACAAAAAACATATGTGTATTGGCAGAAAAATAGCTCATTAGAACTGCTGATAAGACACACTAACACGACAAATGAGCCATTTTAAGAGAAAAAAAAAGGATCAATTATGAAATCCATCTGCATCAGCACCATGTGCCTGTCCAAACAGTTCACTTTTAAAATATAAAGGTATCTCTTTGAAGACGACACATGTTGCTGGATAAATAAAGCAACCGCGGTTATAATCTAAACATAAAAAGTCAAAAAGGAAGTTAGACACAAATGACGATCCTTAGCTGTAGGAGAGAGTGAGAATGTCCTTTATCTGCGGACTTTGAGAGGGGACGAGTTAGCCAGGGCGGGAAGCCGAAGGTTCCGAACCACAAAGTTCTGCTGCTGTTCATTGGCTGGGCGGAGCACAGAAGAACTGGCGTTGGGGGGTGTGGTACAGATGGGTGGGGAGTCATGAGGGGTTTTCCCTCTTACCTCATAGGTCCACTGCATGTCTGCTGCCTTTAATAAGAGAAGTAAGCTGTCAATCATGCAACTCTGATAATTACTGAGTTTGTGTGGTGAATATGTCATTTAGCATATGCATGGTTTTAACTTTGGCCAGTACCGTGGCATCTCACATCTGCAGCTGGAAATCCTGCTATCGCTTCTGGCTTACTTGGCACTTTGAGTGGAAAAAACTAACTTTTTTTGTTGTTAAAGCTGACATTTTTAACAGTAACATAAACTGTAAATTACTGCACTACTTGAAACTCCTAAAAGTAATAATAACTCTGAAACACTTTATTGGTAACATGTTATGACCAGTGATGCAGCGGTAAAAAAAAGACCTCTAGACATTTAGTACAATTTATTACCATAAAACAGAAAACTACAAATAGACCCAAAAGTCAGTGAGATTATCAGAGAATAAATAATTGAAATACCTGGATGGTTAGTCTTGCTCTGTGCTTGCTGTACATGGTAGGTGTGAAGGACACAGTGATGAGGGCACCGGTAGAACCAACAGGAGGTAACATCCCTGAGGCTGGAGTCACTGTGAACTCATTGCTGCTGCCTGGCAGGAACACTGCTGTGAACGGCTCTGGCCTCCTGGAATGGGAATGTTAGCCACTTTTCACCACAAGACCTTTCTCAGGAGACCTGATGACCTTTTGAGGATCTTTGGAACTTTACATTTTGACCAGAGGAACAAGGGACTAATGTAGTTCCTCTACGGTAGTTCCTGGTGCCAAAAACCTTTAGTTCCTAAGTTTACACCCAAAGGCCCTTGAAACTTTGATCAAAAAGGGCAATATGGCTGCATTAATAAGGTTTTTCCCTATGTGCTGGCTAGGCTCGGTTTGGCACGTCAGCCCAGCACGGCAGGGATTTGCCTTTCCATTAAAACAGTGCTACCATCTTGAAGGCGTGTCTTTAGTGGCGTGGCTTTTCAGGGCTACGGCTCAAAGGCAGCGCTGTGTATTTTTGGCTTTCGGAAAGTATTTCTCATGTCACAGAAACCACTGAGAGTGAATCTTGTATGTTGGATGTTATTATCACAGTCTCTGATGTGTGTGGACAATAACCATTTAGTTTCATAAAATGTACCCAAATTCAGACATTCCTGTTCTTACGTCGCAACATCTGCTTTTGCTATTTAGAAGCCGGCGAGCCTGAGTGGTCAAAAGGAGCGGCTGTAAAACGGTGGATAAAACTTATAATTTCCTATTACTTCTTGCCGATAAAAGTCCCTTGTTATTTTGTTATTTAAAAGCTTCTATTATTAAGCAGCAACATCAGGAAATGTTGGGTCTTCATCAGCAGTAACTTCACACGACTCACGATCATGAACCATTAAAAAAGCAGATTATCACATTCAGAGATTCAATTAGAAGCTACAAAAATACTAAGAACTGAACACTCAGAGATTTTCCAGCACAGACATGAGTTGAGTCCATGGCTGAGTCTCGCAACACTTGAGGGGGAGAAAGGGGGGTTAGAAGGGGTTGGCTGTGATTGGCGATACGTCACCGCAGCCTGCTTGGAGGTGGGTCGGGCGAGCTTTGGACCTACTCGGAGAAGGCCCATTTCCTTTACCAGTCTCGGGCTAATAATGGAAACGCAAATCAGCGAGGCATGGTTTGGCATGACACAGCCAAAAGTGCCAATGGGAAAACCCTATTAATGTTATAGGTGTAGTGACTTGCAGTTTGTATTAAATTATAAGAAAACTTGAATGGAATAAGAGCAAACAAAAAAAAAAAAAAAAGCAAAAATGATAGGCGAGTCAACACACACCTGGTGGTGCTGGTCAGACGAAAGCCAACATCTGAAGTCTTGCCCAACTCAGTGGCTTCAGTGAGGATGACATCATCCACTTGAGGCTCTGTGCTAATGAGAGTAATAGGAAACTCCCAGATCCTGCCGGACACACACTGCACTGCTAGTACCGCTGAGCACCTGGACACACACACACACACACACACACACACACACACACACAGTTTTTTTCAATTGGTTACAATACTCAACCGCCACCAAAACTCTGTATTTACACTCTATTTTGCACACATTACATACTATTTTTAAAACTGTTAAAACATAACACAAAATTATTGTAAATTAGACTGATATTTGGCACATTCTAATGCCAATATTCCATCATTTACACTGACCTTAATTATTTAATATTTTAATGAGTTTGTCTCCCCGATTGTAAATGTGCTGAATTATTGCAAAGGAGAATTATGCTTTTTGTGTGTTTTAACCCACGCAGTCTGTAAATAGCTATTCATATTTACAGTAAAGCCACAGTTACTCCTGACTGATCAGAACTTTTGAAATTAAGAATCGTTAAACCTCATTCATTATTTATTTATTTATTGAATCCTTCAATGTAAGTTTTATCAAGACATGCCACAATGATATTTAATGTTTTATTAGAAACATACACACACTTATATAGGCTATTACTGCAGGGACTTCTATGACATCATGTTTTATTTTGAAAACGTGATTTTGGGCATCTGACATTAGTTTGCATATTGGTCAATAGCAAAAAGGCGTTCTTGGACATTTTAAACTGTCAATTACAGTGAGGCTGCATTTTCCTATTACAGTTCAGTTACTTTGACAACATTGCCTGTTTTAGTGTGTCTTAGAGATGGCTCTGCTGTAAAAGAAAATGTAAATAACGATGGGCTAATTTATTATTTCGTTCCTTCATTAAGCCTATAAATGTCCTGTGGCGTACTGTAGCCTATATAGAACATGCAGCGCTTTCAGAGGACTTTTTTTTAATGCGCAATCGTCAAACTGCTGCCACCGGTGTTTTCCGGTGTAGCCCGTCTAATGAGGATGTTCCCTGTCTGTGCAATCAATGTTATTCTTAATGTATTTTGTTATCAATTATTTTGCTAATATCTGTCAAACACTGAAGCTGATTCTCCTCTCTCTACTCGGCAAGACACGCAGCGTCTCAGCTGTGCGCGCGCACGGGACTGATACAGACAGAGAGGCTCGTTCTATCATAATGCTCGCATTGTTATGAAGCGGACGCTATAGTTGTCATAAAATATACACGCATAGTGAATCGCAACTTGTTAATCAAAAGTATTAGCCTACAATAAAGTAGCTGGCTAGACTTAAATGAGTAGTCAGCTGTTTGGCTGGCAGCCGACGCTTATGGGAAGCTCTGCTCATATAAATCATGAAACCTTAATAAAATCCTTTAATAAAAAGTGCATGCACGTGAGGAGAAAGGCTTATCATTTCTGACAATCACATCACTAGGCTATGAAAGCATATATTCTTTATGTTGTAAAAAAAAATATGAAAGACAGAAATGAAAGTCTGACAGATTTAGGCACCAATTATTCATAAAACAAAATGTTTGTTGTAAAAGTGTGTTGCATTACTTTAGTTTAGGGAAAAAAAGCCTACTGAAACATATTGCAGCATTTCTAATTCATTTCGGTAGCATATATATATTGTAGGTTAGCAGTAAAAAGGAGCCATTCTTTTATTGTGATGGACTCTTGGTTAAGGCAAAAAGGAGAGGCTGAGGGAGGCTGTGGATGCAGCGGGGAGGATATGGCCAGGGGAGGAGCCTCCAGAACCTGAGCTGCCGAAAGCAAACACAACACAACTTGTCAGCTCTCATTAGATAAGGTCCTAAGGGTTATGACTGTTGATGGTAATTGTTGATTTTGTTTATATAAGTGATTATTGGTCGGACTGTTGATCTAAAGCTATGCTAACGGCAGCTGTCACTTGTTGCCATAGCAACTCCAAACATCCTGGGCTGAAGCTGTCTCAAGCCAGAGAAATCAAACATGCAGTTTTTTTGTTAATGATTAATGCTTTGTTTTTTATTGATGAGGATACATTCATATGCTGTGTATTTGTGTTATTACATTATCTGACATATGTCAGATAATATTTATATATATATATGATACATTCAAAACTTTAATTTGTTTTAAAGGAATAAATAAATATTTTAAAATTTGACTGAACCAGACAATTATTATTTTTATTATTAAAAATATTAATTATTAATATTATTATTATTATTTCTGAGACAATTAAATTGTATAGAAAAATGTGGAATTGCTACAGCTCTACTGATTGGACATCCACATTAAAGGGTAGCAAATCTTCCCTTTAAGCTATACACCAGGACCATGTCAAAAAGGAAGAGGAACTAATCAGTGAAATAAACTGCATTAGGCTTCAACTGGAATAAAAACCTTAACACAGTTTGCCCTCTGTGGCACACAGATGAATACCTCTGATTTAGTCTGCGTTCCACTCATGTTTGTCTTCAAGTCGTTCTTCCACTCTAATTCATCTGAAAAAATGGTAATTTGAGCATTCCTATTTATCTACGGAAACATGATTCTCTAAACCGGTCTTTAATGTTCCCGCTTTTAGCTTGTGATACTTGGTTTCCTCATCTCACTACCCACGGCAGAATAATAACGTAGATAATGGAAGAGCAGATTAGCGACACCACACCCCCCGTCATTTCCTCATGGAGAACTCATTAGCTCTCAGAGGTATTGATCCTACCAGGGCACGCCTCATTAATTGCCTCCACAGATGAAGGCAGGAGCTGATAAATGAATGCACTCTTCACTCAGCAGGATGTCACATATAATGTACAGTAAGGAGGACAGTAGAGAGTAGATACATTGTGACTGAGATCATACTGTATATTTCCATTACATAGTCAGGGGGACATTATCAACTTGGTAAAACTGCTTTTAGTTTTAGTGCACCCGACTCCTGGAACAAATTACAGCACTTTCTTAAAATCAACTCAGTTGTGCCGTTCGGACAATTTAGAAATCTAGTTTTAAACCTGCAAACTTCTACTTCTTAACTGCTTTACATAATTGAATTTTCTTTTGCATCCCTATTATCCTAATGTATTTATCAAACCATTTTCATGTTCTGTATTTGTCTTTGTAATCTGACTTGATAAAATCGAGTTTTGATTTTCTTTGAGGTCGCCCCTCAATGATCTCTCGAGGATAAATAAAGGTTGAATGAATGAATGAAAGTTAGAATGGATAATTTCTAAGTAACTACAGTGTTTATTTTAAGTAAGAAGGTGGTTGTAAACAATGAGTTTTTGACTTCTTGTAGCTGCAACAGAGGATGTTATGAGTTGGACCCGTTTTGTTTGTATTGTGCATGGGCACAAGGACACACATGCATGTGCACAGGTGACGCTAGTCACATTCCTACCTATGGTTTTACACCATTGTGAGGTAGTGGTACTGGCTGATATCTCTCTAACTAGTGCATGTATAGGTCCTGGGCATGTGTGTGTATTTCAGGCCTTTGTGTAGTGTGTGTAACAACAGAGTGTAAAATGCAACTTCCCCTTCGGGGATTAATTAAGTATGTCTTCTTCTTCTTAATGCCCCCAGAAACGCAGCAATTCGCCAGCAAAGACAGAAAAGAAGAAGACTGCAAGCAAGTGCACATGGATGTAAAAAATGCAGGATTTAAAATGCTTTAAAAAATCACCTTTGTAAATGTTTTATGAGGAAGGAAATGTATTGAACACTTTTGTTGGACCTCAAGGATACACACAATTTGTAAGTAACACTGAATGTAAAAAGAACTTTTGTGTGTTTACAAGAACACTCCACAGGGCACCCTTAGGCCATGATCACACTTGGCGTCTTTTTTGACAAGAAAAAGTTGACAAGGGCGCTTTTATAGTAAAAAAAGAAGAAGAAGCTGGCAGCGTTTTTGTCCAAAAAAGCAGCCGAGAGCATTTTCCGTTGCTATAACAACAGCTAGTGTATCGTAAGAGTGATATGTGGAGCGGTGCTAGATAATCAAAGCACCCGAGCGATGTTCACCAGTGAAGAGCTCGTGAACTTCAGGGGAACAACACCATCAGACTTATTTCCCACTTTTCTTCTCCCTTCACTGGAAATTTTGGACATTCTGGTCAAAGGTGGGCTCACCTTTGCTCACGCAGCGAAATGTCGGAGGAGAGGGAAACAGGCCGGTGCGCTTTGTGCGTCTCCGCCAGCGAGGATTACGCACACCGTTCCCGGGAATATTCCTCTCTAACATGCGCTCACTGCCCAACAAACTGGAAAAATTACAACTGCTGTTGGTGAGAAACAGGGACTTTTCTTCATCTGTTTTGTGCTTCACGGAGACGTGGCTCTGTGGATTAATAACGGACTCTGCGCTGCAGCTGGCAGGCTTCCAGCTTTTCAGAGCGGACAGAGACACGGATCTCTCCGGCAAAACTAAAGGTGGAGGAATCTGTTTCTACATCAACAGCGGTTGGTGCAACGACGTGACAGTGATCCAGCAGCATTGTTCTCCTGACCTGGAATATTTCATCATAAACTGTAAGCCTTTTTATTCACCCCGTGAGTTCCACTCATTCATTCTGGTCAGTGTTTACATCTCACCGCAGGCCAACGTGCAGGACGCACAGCGCATGCTTGCCGACCAGATACTGTGTGTGGAGCGGACCAACCCGGACTCCCTAGTTATTGTCCTTGGTGACTTTAATAAAGGGAACCTCACTCATGAACTCCCTAAATATAGACAGCATATTAAAAGCCTGACCAGAGAGGAGAACATTCTGGATCACTGTTACACCACAGTCAGGGATGCTTATCACGCAGTCTCCCGTGCTGCACTGGGTTTCTCTGACCACGTAATGGTTCACCTGATCCCCGCCTACAGGCAGAGACTAAAGATCTGCAAACCTGTAGTGAGGACATCAAGGAAGTGGACCAGTGAGGCTGTGGAGGATCTCCAGTCGTGTTTGGATTCTACTGACTGGGATGTGTTCAGGACTGCTACCAACAGTCTGGATGAGTACACAGAAGCTGTGACGTCATACATCAGCTTCTGTGAGGACTGCTGTGTTCCATCAAGCACCAGGGTGAGTTACAACAATGACAAACTCTGGTTCACAGCCAAACTCAGAAGGTTAAGGCTGACCAAGGAAGAGGCGTTCAGGAGTGGGGACAAAGACAGATTTAAAGAGTCGAAGTACAAGTTTAGCAAGGCAGTGAAGGAGGCTAAACGATGGTACTCTGAGAAGCTCCAACGCCAGTTCTCAGCGAACGACTCTGCGATTGTCTGGAAAGGACTTAGGCAGATCACCACCTATAAGCCTAAAACCCCCCACTCCTTCAATGACCGACACCTAGCCAACGACCTGAACGAGTTCTACTGTCGATTTGAAAGACAAAAGGACAGTCCTGACACCATCCCCCACGACACCTCCCTACAGCTACAGCCACCTCCCTCCACCTCCTCCATCTCCTCAACCATTATCCCTGTCCCCAAGAAGCCAAGGACCACAGGACTTAATGACTTCAGACCCGTCGCCCTGACCTCTGTGGTTATGAAGTCCTTTGAGCGCCTTGTGCTTTCACACCTCAAAGCCATCACTGACCCCCTCCTTGACCCCCTGCAGTTTGCCTACAGATCCAATAGGTATGTAGACGATGCAGTCAACCTGGCCCTCCACTACATCCTCCGGCACCTGGACTCCGCAGGAACCTACGCCAGGATCCTGTTTGTGGACTTCAGCTCTGCCTTTAACACCATCATCCCGGCTCTGCTCCAGGAGAAACTCTCCCAGCTAGGCGTGCCTGACTCCACCTGCAGGTGGATCACTGACTTCCTGTCTGACAGGAAGCAGCATGTGAAGCTGGGGAAACACGTCTCCGACTCACAGTCCATCAGCACCGGATCGCCCCAGGGCTGTGTTCTTTCCCCCCTGCTCTTCTCCCTGTACACCAACAGCTGCACCTCTAGTCACCAGTCTGTCAAGCTTCTGAAGTTTGCGGAAGACACCTCCCTCATCGGACTCATCTCTGATGGTGACGAGTCCGCCTACAGGTGGGAGGCTGACCTGGTGCAAGCAAAACAATCTAGAGCTCAACTCTCTAAAGACAGTGGAGATGGTTGTGGACTTCAGAAAGAACCCAGCCCCACCTGCCCCCATCACCCTCTGTGGCTCCACAATTGACACTGTGGAGTCTTTCCGCTTCCTGGGAACTACCATCTCACAGGACCTCAAGTGGGAGCTGAACATCAACTCCCTCGTGAAGAAAACACAACAGAGGATGTACTTCCTGCGGCAGCTGAAGAAATTCAACCTGCCAAAGACAATGATGGTGCACTTCTACACAGCCATCATTGAGTCCATCCTCACATCCTCCATCACCATCTGGTACGCTGCTAGCACAGCCAAGGACAAGGGCAGACTGCAGCGTGTCATTCGGTCAGCAGAGAAGGTGATTGGCTGCAATCTGCCACCGCTCCAGGACCTATACGCCACTAGGACTCTGAAGCGTGCTGGAAAGATTGCGGCCGACCCCTCCCACCCCGGACACAAACTCTTTGAGACACTCCCCTCTGGCAGGAGGCTGAGGTCCATCAGGACCAAAACCTCACGTCACATGAACAGCTTTTTCCCCTCCGCCACTAGCCTTATTAACAAGGCCCCGAAACCACCCTGACTCTCCACCTTCAGGCTACTGTTCTCTCTCTGCTGTAATGCTCTTTGCTCTTTATTTTTTATTTATAACTTTATTTATTCTTTATTTTTAACTTAATACATACTGTGTAAATATACTTATACTTATATTGTTTGTACCTATACTTATATTGTTTAATATTCCATCTAAAGAATGTGTGACGTGCACCAACAACACCAAAACAAATTCCTTGTATGTGTTAAAAAACGTACTTGGCAATAAAACCCTTTCTGATTCTGATTCTGACATTCATACTGATCTGAAACGCTGTTTCAGAGCCCCTAAACCAGAGAAATTTGAAAACCCCCCGTTTTGGTTTGGAATCTTCCTATTTGCTCACATGCTTATTGTTAAAGGGACGATAGAATGATTATATAGGGTATTTCACACTGTTCCTTAAGGTCTCCTAATAGGGTATGTAACATTGGTTGGGCTGAAAATTGCCTGAATGCTATTTTATTAGGACCTTAACTACCCTGTGAATATGGCTCTATTTGGAACAAGAGCTTTTCTTCCAAATATGGTATGCTCATGAATATTTAGATGAGCTGATTGGTTTGAGCAAACCCCATAGAAACACATTGGAGACGAGACAGCAGGTCTCATATTTCAGACACTGCAACGTTATATGTTGTTTGTCGGGCTATTCCGTTATTAAATTCACTTCTGAGACTTTTTTATGCGAGAAATCAACTATATAAAGCTCAAATATGGGCCGTTTTACGAAAATTTATGGCTAATTGCAAATTTAGTAAGACGTGTCGGACTTTAGGAGCTTCGCACAGTCTGACGAGAAAACAGCAACCTCCATACCCAGTGAAAGTCACCGTTTCTCGGCTACTGGACGACCGGGGCTCGGGGCTGGCTGGCTGCCAGCTGCCGGCATAACTAGAGTATATTTAGTTTGAATTTCGTCACGCCACTTATATAACATCTACCCCAAGGTCTTATAAAGCTAACAATGGTGTCAATTTAATGCATTTTTGTGAACATTAGCTAGGGATTTCGTTAGCTGCTACTGTTCCTTCAATCCTATGTGTACAGATCGCGGCTAGCTAGTTAGCTTCACTTTTGGCATAATTAAAGTATATTTACAGTTAGAATTTCGTCACACCACTTATATAACATCTACCCCAAGGTCTTATAAAGCTAACAATGGTGTCTGATTTCAATTTAATGCATTTTTGTGAACATTAGGGATTTCGTTAGCTGCTACTGTCCCTTCAATCCTATGGGTAAAGACCGCAGCTAGCTGCAGGCCCTGGAGCTCCATCAGGGCCTCGGCATTTTGTAGTCCAGTAACCCAGAAACGGTGACTTTGCGCGGGTAGGGAGCTTCCCTACCTGCGCAAAGCGGGAGCTGAAGGCTTCCCTTCGTGACGAAGATCCAGCTAGCTCACAGCGAGCTGGAATCTATGAAGTAGGACACGGCGGGCGGCGAGGCAGCACCGGCCGCTGTCACGTAGCCTGCTGAGCTCCTGCTGAACTGCGACACACAGTCGGACAAAATTTGCAATTAGCCATAAATTTTCGTAAAACGGCCCATATTTGACCTTTACATAGTTTATTTCTCACATAAAAAAGTCTCAGAAGTGCATTTAGTAATTAAATAGCGGACCTCTGGAGATCTGCATGACCTAGCTAGATTCAGAAGACTAAGCTGACCACAGGTCAGTGGTGTAGCTTATGCAAATGTTGGTGCGTGACAAAGACTAGGAGTTGGGATGCTGACGTCAACTTCCAGCTTTGTTCAGACTCGCCCGTTTTCAGCGGCAGTTTCAAAATGTGAGATTTGCAGAGGAAAGAGGTATCAATGGGATTTTGAGCTTCTATGTATGTCCTATTTACCCTCCAAACTGTCGTTATTCAACTATGACAAGGTAAAATCTGTTTTGCATTCTATCACCCCTTTAAGTGTTGGTGCATATTCATAATTTCATCAAAGCAGTTGAGAATATAGGGAAGGAGTGCCAGTCCAATTATTACGGTTGAATTAGTTTTTTTAAACCTCTTTTTATGGAGCTAGGATAGTGACATAAAATTTTTGCATTGAAGGTTTTTTTTGGCAATCAAAACAAAACCTGAACTGAAAAAGGAAACATTGGCTTTGAAACACTTTTATTTGAAAAAGTTGTATTGGCACTGAAAGAAGTACTGGCCCTGAAAAAAGTTCCACCGAAAAATAAAACACAGGCTTAAAAAAAGAAGTTGAAAACGGAAATCCGAAGACTGTCATGGAAAAACACATCAGCATGCAGACAATCTCAAAATAGAATAAAATAGTTTTTAATGCCTGTGTTTTAATTTTCAGTCCCAATACAACGTTGTCCAATACAAGTGTCTTAATGCCATGGTGTCCTTTTCAGTGATCTGACATGAGAAGAATTGCCTCAACAACTTAAAGTTGGCTCACCAAAGCGTCAAGGATAAAGTGTGTGAATAATTGACAATTCAAACCTAAGAAGCTTAAGTCAAAGAAATATCCAAATGCTTTTCTCATTGACTGCCATTATATGAGATCTTCAAAAAGCCATGTGTGAATTGATCAGAAAAGCAAGAGGAGAATCCCTTGCATTTTAAACCTAAAAAGTATCAAATGTGCTTTAAGGTCACACCAGAGTTAATGTCTTGTCTATAGGGATCTGACCTAACGTGGCAAGTGCTGTTAAAGCAGAGGCAGCTAATGAGCTGGCCTCCTCCTTTACCTCTGAGATAGCACAGCATCCTTTAGCTACAAACATTTAGACTCAGCACATGTAGACAGTAGTTATAAATGAATGCAGAGTCCACACCCACATGGAGAGAGAGAGAGAGAGAGAGAGAGAGAGAAGATGGGAGAAAGAGTGAGATAGAGGAAGAAGAGACTGTACTTTAGAGGGAGAAAGACAAGAGATAAATGAATGCAGTGTTTACTCACTACGCTCAATGCAAGTGTGTTATCTGCAGAGAGAAAGAAAGAGAAACAAACACATTGTGTTTGTATGCCTTCTTTCCTGTTGTGTGTCTGTGCGTGTGAGAATGTGCTAGTACTGTATGTGCTTGTTTGTTTTTCAGACTTATTATTAGCATCCTTTTGTTTTTTTCCCCCACACAAAAGAGGTGTGCATATTTGTTTCTCTGTGTGTACAAATTTGTGTTTTTTTGCCTCTGTCAGTCTGCATAATACTCTCAAAGTGTGTCTGTGTGTGTGTGTGTGTGTGTGTGTGTGTGTGTGTGTGTGTGTGTGTGTGTGTGTGTGTGTGTGTGTGTGTGCGTGCATGAGTGTGTGTGTGTTTGTGTGTGTTTAGTTCTCTCTTCAAATGAGTGTTTGTGTATGTCTACATCTCTCTCTGGTCTTTTGGCTTTTAATGTGGTGCGAGTCTGTGGTTTGTGTCTCTCAAAATGTGCCTGTATGGTTTCTTTTTTTCTATGTGCATTTGTGTGTATAATAATTTCTCTTGAGTGTGCAAGGTGTTTGTTTGCTTTAGCTGGCAACACAACCTATTGAGAGGTTTAACAAGGAGAAGAACAGGATTTAACTCAAACGCTACTGAATCTCTGCAACAAAGAGACACATTCCTCCTCTATCTAAATGTTTCTCAGTGTGTATTTCATTTTCCTGCGTGCTTGTCAATGTGTGTCACATTTTCTTTGAACAGGTTTTTTTTGTGTGTGTGTGTGTGTGTGTGTGTGTGGTGTGTGTCTGTAGTACTGTAACCTGCATGGCCTGAGAGGAGTGTAGACTAGATTAAGGGTGAGTGATACGATGCCAGTCTCAGGGTCCCTTCTCACTGCATCGACGGAGGCAGAAAGGCAGTCCTCCACCTCTGAGTGCTCTGTTTCGCTGTCTGAACGAACCGCACACAGGAAGTCTTTCCCCATCACCCGGGAAACTGTCCGGGAGTAAGAAATAATAAGAAGGTGATTGAGCAGCTGCAAGAACCACCAGAAAAAAAGAGAACATACCGATGCGTTCCATTTGTACTCGGAAGCCGGATTTTCCGAGGTCAAAGTCGGAACCACGCCCCCTGACCTCGGATTTCCGAGCTCGGAACTCGGACAACCACAGAGTACCCTGAGCTAAAAATCCAACATGGCTGCTCTGTGCATCAACAGTTGTGAAAGCTGTAGTAACATACAGATATAAGCCCTCGTCTTATTTGTGTCTCACTAAATCAGTCGTACACACAGTGCTGTCCATCTTCTATATGTGGACATGTTGTTAGGCTGTTTGTATGCACAAAAAAACAGCGTAATGCGTTGTTACAAACTGGCATTGCTAACAATGGCTAACCTGGCTAGAGCTAACGAAAACAAAATCCGACTTGTAAATGGAACACATTCATCTCCGGTGTGACGTCATTCCCAGCTTCAGCTTCCGAGTTGCGAGGTAAATGGAACGCACTATGAGCTGCTGTACTTAAAATGTCTACAATTTTTGTTTAATTTGATGCTTCATTTTTTTTTTATTCAAGCATACTGAGGATTTTTTGCTAGTCATAAAATAGGGTATCAGCAAGAGGTGAACACTCCTCATTAAATAAATAGTTTTTCTTTCTGCTCTGTTCATTGTGAGCGCATGTCAATGTGTCAAGTTACTATTTTACACATCCACATCCTGCATGTGCTTTATAATAAATACATTCTACTGTGGAGTCAGTGGTAAGCCTTTACTGCAAAAAAGTACTAACAATGCCATATGTGGTTAGCTAATGTTATAAAGAAAAAAAATGTCCCCCCCTCCCTGAACTTAAAAAGACTCAGAATGTTCTTTGTTTCCAACCTTTGCTATGTGATATAGTCCCCACTGCTCAATTTTTACAGCCTCACAATAATTTACATAAGAATCAGAGGTGGAAAAAGTACTAAAATATTGTACTCAAGTAAAAGTACCAATACTTTGATGAAATATTACTCAAGTAAAAGTAAAAAATACCTATCTGAAAAATTACTCAAGTAAAAGTAATAAGTAGTTCATTTAAAATAAGTAAAAGTTACTTAGTTACATTAAAATAAACTGTAAAACAGGGCGGGGGGGATCTCTCCCATGTAGTGAAAATAGGACCAGGGGTCATAAATCCAAAACTATTTTGTTTTTAATAAAAGAAAAATGTACATCTATACAAATGTATAAACATGTAATAACAGCATAACACATGTCACACATGACATTTAAGACCCTTAGAAAGGTATAATGTGCAATTTTAGTTCAGACCATCCCATAAAACGTTTCAATCAACAATCAATTGAAAGTGAAAGTACCATACATTGTTAGTTCCGAGGGCCATCCTTCTGTTCTTCACAAACATAAACAATAGTTATAATGCAAATCAAGACTTCCTCACGTGTTTTGACTCCATAAAAAGGGTTAGACCCTAATGTTCACAGCCCAGATTAGCAGCTAGCTTCTACACACCTAAGTAGCCCGTATGAGCTAATTAGATGAGAAAAAGGGACTGTTGTGGAGGGCAGGACCAATAGGCTAAACTCAATTCTGCTGAGTCCACCAAACACTCTTTAATAAACTCCCCTTCAGATAATAGCTTACTGTTTTTGGCGAATTTGTGGGATATCACAAAGCTGGTCTTGACTACTTACGTCCCTGGATGCATTGTTGCTTTTGCAGCTTAACTAGCAAAGCTTCAGATGTCCGTGCCCGCTCTGCATCAGTCAAGTTGTTGTATTTCTCTGCGTGTTTAGTATTGTAGTGGCGATTCAAATTATAATCTTTTAACACAGCAATCTGTTCTATGCAAACTAAGCACGCGGCTTTACCTTTGACTTCAGTAAATAAATACTTAGAAG
This sequence comes from Sander vitreus, assembly GCF_031162955.1. Classification (NCBI taxonomy): domain Eukaryota; kingdom Metazoa; phylum Chordata; class Actinopteri; order Perciformes; family Percidae; genus Sander; species Sander vitreus. The sequence continues at coordinate 10,830,518 of NC_135878.1, read as the reverse complement.
TCCATGTTTGGTTAAAAACTCGGCACTCTGTATCGACCTTTCTTTCTTTCCCACAAGCTGACATTTTTGAGGGATAACAGCTCATTCACGTCCATGCTAACGTCTCTAGCTGACACAGGGGTCCGACACATTGCAGTTCTTCTTCTACTTCTTTTTAATTGCGACTTGCAACCAGAGAAGAAGAAGCTGAATATGTTCGCACAAAAAAGAATGCCCAGGTCTGGTGCGCGATTATTTTTTCCTTTCGGTTTCCGTTAGTCTAAGTTATTTATTTTTTTTACTCAGTAACGGATAGGATTTGTAATGTAGCGAAATACAATACTTCACTCGTAACGTAAACAAGTACATTTTAAAATACCCATTTTAAAAACTACTTGAAAAAAAACAAAATACACAACAAAACTAATCAATACAGTAATGTGAGTAAATGTATTTTGTTACTTTCCACCTCTGATAAGAATGATCTCAACTATACTAATGCAGCAAGGAAGTGTAATACACATTTAACATTTAGGAAAAACAGAGCACTGGTATCGGATCAGTACTCAGTATCGGCAGACACCCTGAGTTTTGGTATCAGAATTGCTATTGGAAGAGAAATTAAGGAATCCCTTTTTGAAGAAATTCTAGGTCTAGGTACATCACTTAACACTGTGGTCATGATCAAATATTTTGTAAGGTCTACAGAAAGTGAAACAGTTTTAGATGAGAGTAGAAAACATTTTCAAGTCATCTTAATTCGTGGTAAAATGCTGTCATTTCGTAATCTTTCTGAAAAGTATTCCTCTATCTGCTTTTGGAGTGCTACAACTACTGCTATTAGTCAACTACTAAATATTTTCAGAATTATGACCCTCAAAATATCCCCTATTGTCACAAGGTTTAAAAAAGTGTTTTCTAATATTGCAGCACCACTAGGACTCTTGGAAAAAAAACAGTAAAAAACAGTAAAAAAGTAAAAATCACAAACTGGCACACACCTTCCTGTCCTTTCCGGTCTTCATTCCCCAGCACACATCCAGTGAGCAGTACATCCATCTTCCTTTCCTGCTGGCAGCCCGCTTCACAATGGATCACGCCCAGTGGAGAGTTCTCAACAGGAACCTCCATGGGAATTCCACGGATAGGGTAAATCCAACAGATGGTTGACAATTCCTGCTCTGACCTGAAATATTTATTTTGATATAGAGTGCACACATTACTTGGGATTAGTAATGAACCATAACTGGATTTAAAAACATGCCAGGCCTCTTCCTAACAGGATATCTGTGGCAGGCCAAAATCTAAAACCAGACCAACAGCCGTGTACAGCATGTTAGAAATCAGATTAGATTTTTCACAGAGCTAAGGATACTAGCTGCTACGTTTATTTAACTAAAGACTACATTGATTGAATACCCAACCTTTGTTTGTTGTTAAATAATTAATCACAATTGAATCAAATAATTATGAAGATAAGATTAAGAATGAAAACGATATATACCTTATTTGAGTATTTTATATTTACTTTGGCTTCCTTGTCCCAAAGGAGTTTGAATTTGCATACCCTTCACACGAAATGCAGTATTCCTATTTTTGGCCTCAAATTTATATTTAGGAGTCAGTTTGCCTGTTTGCGTTATGTGTTTTGCACATTGAAACACATTAAAAAAACTGAGCCAAAGCAATTGTACAGTACTGTAAAAGTAATGGATTATGGTGCCTTTGCCAGCATGGGTTTCCTCAAAGTGTTCCAAGGTGTGAGTGTGATAGATGTGTACGTGAGACGACCTGTTCAGGATTTACCCTGCTTCTCGCCCAATGTGCAATAGCACAGCTACTTGTGATCCTGAGTGGGCATTAATATGAATGGATGGTACATTCTAGATATACTATACTGTTCCCACTGTAGGGAACAGAACATCTTTGATGAGCTCAAAACTGTACTGAGCACTTTCAACACTTCCAAGAGTTACTTGTCAACACTTTTGTTGACAAGTAACTCGTATTCACTTTGTTTACAATGACAGGCTATGTGAAAACCCACCTGGATGTTGGAATATAAAATGCTAATGAGCTTTACTGAATGTCTAGAAGCTTGTCTGGAACCAGGCATAGACTCAGACATAGCCTCTTATGCAGAAAAAAGACACACACACACACACACACACACACACACACACACACACACACACACACACACACACCTCACGTCGTCTGTACTGAAGGTACTGTTGTTGCTCGGGCGGCTGCAGTGCTTCACAGTGATGCAGAGCCAGACCTGTTTTAGCTCCATAGAGTTTGGTGCAAACGCTACAGGCACATCAAAACGGTCCCCTTCACAGATCTGTATACCTGCAGCCAAGATGAAGGACAGCCATCAACATTTTCTAAAGCGTTTCCTGCTTACGAACCAAATGAGAAATACAAATGTTCACTTTGGTAACCATGGCTAATTAAAATACATTGCAATAGTTTTAAATTGGACATCTGCAGAACTAATACTTGTTAAAAGAAATTACTTTTTCGAGAATGTAGAGGAGTGGTGGATTTATTTAGGTTATGAAGACTAATAGCTCTTCACATCCCTACTGTCAGTTAGGTAAGTCTTAGATACAGGGACATTTATGGCAAATTGACTGCATTTACAGTGTATAGCGCTTTTCTAGTCCTAATGACTAGACACTAAAGGTGGCTGAGGCTGCCATACAAGCTGCCAGATTCACGCACATTCACACATGGCCTAGCTTTGGGAGCAATTCAGGGTTCACTGTCTTGCCCAAGGACACTTCAACATGGAGACTGCAAGGGCTAGGGATTGGACCACCGACCTTCTGATTGGTAGACGACCGGTTTCTACCCACAGCCACATAATGGCTTCTATCAAATCTTAATCTTTGCTGGATCACTTTTTAACCTGTTTTGTTATCAACTTTGTCAAATTTAAACACAGCCAAGGCAACATTAAGAGGTTTCAGAAAATGTTTTAGCTGCATTAATTGATTTTCGTGGCCAGTAGGGCAACAGAAATTGACAAAAACACATCTGACATATCATTACTTTAGAAAGTTGTTATTGCTAACATGTTAGTAAATAATTGCTTATTTACACATTAATAGTTAGTTAGAGAGATTTTAGCAATGCTTTAGTTTACACTCATGAGGGAAATATCTGGCGCTTTAGCTTTTTCGCTGATAACTGCTGCCTGTTGTGGCTGGAAACCAGGTTGATGAGAGCGGTGAGAGTGAACCAAAACAATTGCAGGCCACAAAAAAGGAACAATTAGCTGAAAGATGCTAAACAACTCTGTAAAGCTAAAGGGAACTGCTGAGGTGAATAATAATTCTCTGTGAGTTTTCACTACAATTGACCCATTTTACATTACACATAGCCATTTGAGCCATTGTTAATATAGAAAATACAGCTTTAAAGGTCCAGTGTGTAACGTGTTTAGTTGTTCATTATCAAAATCTGTGTTGCCCGTTCACAAACTTGTCCTTTTCATGAATATTTACCTCCACCATCAATTTCAAGTAAGTAAGTAAAGTTGGACCTTTAAAGTTCCGGAAATTTGGGAACTATGTGTTGCCTGGTAAAACTGGTTTATTGAACATTTTATCATAATGTGGTGAAAATCGTATCAGTGAACATACCTTCAGTGTGGCTTAGAGGGATAGAGAAGACCTCCTTGTCTTTAGTGACTTGATGGCAGTTGGGGGCCCCACTCGGGTCCTCATCTGAGAAGAAATACCAAGTACACACTGTGACATTATGAACATGTCTGAGTGTGTCACATGCATGCGACGAGAACTAATTGTGAGAAAGTGTCTGTTAGATAAATACAAGGAGTAGCTGTGACCTGTGAGTGTGATATTGAGCACGACTGGGAGCTCAGTGGGGTTTGTGAAGGGAATGGTGATGGAGGCATTGGAGCCAATCAGGGATGAGATGCTCAGAGGCTCCTCGCTCTCTGGAATAAGGCCACGCCCACTCAACAAAACACACCATTCCCGCAACTAAAGAAAGATAGAGACAGATGAACACATACACAGTGGCCAGAGGGAGAGACATGAAGTAAATGAGAAATAAGGGAATACAGAGGAGGGAAGACAAAGAAAAGGTGTGGTCAAAAGATGAAACTCGGAGGGAAAATGGCAGTATGCATTCTCTCTTCACTATAACCATGAATCATTTTTTTAGATTGATGCCATTTAAAAAGAATATTTTACAAATACTACTGTAGACAATAAGTGGTAAGGCTGGCTGATATGGCAAAAAATGTATCACGATAATTGTTAATATTAAAACAATATATATCACAATAAGTGTAAAGCGTGTCATTTTCTGGTTTCGGATCTGTTTCATGTCGAACTTTAAGTAAGCCAAGCCCTATTTGGGACTCTCTCATCTAATTTGTGGCCAAACCATATCGCCAGTACAGCAACATTTTGTTACTTGTTTATCCAAAGTAGGTCTTTATGATCAAAGTTGTTGTGACTTTTGAGTGTCCGAATGTATTCTTGTGTGTGTGTGTGTGTGTGTGTGTGTGTGTGTGTGTGTGTGTGTGTGTGAAGGCAAGGGACACAGATTCATGTTATCAATTATCTCTTTGTGTTTGTGTGTGTATATATACATACCTGAGGGCATGTGAAAGTGATCTTTGCCGTGTGGTTCCCCTCTCCGATGGATGAAGGACTAAAACGGACACCAAGCTGGGTGGAGGAGTGGGGCTCCACAATAAGCTGGAACACACATACACACACAAACACATGAAATAACTTTAATAGGGACAGTTAGGGAGGATAAACACACACATGCTCAAATCCTTTAAATCACACTGCTAGGCAACTCACAGCCTTCCACCCAGATATAAAGCAAGTCAAAAACAGTGTAAAGCAGTGTAAAAACACGACAACTGTGTTATCAAGTGTCTTGTACTATGTGGCTGTTTTAAGAAATGTATGTAATTTTAAACAAATCAAATAGTCATTGAACTACAAAGAACATCGAAAAACGATGGTAAATCAACTGCAGGAGCAAGGTAACTTCAGATGTACAGTATGCTGTGACAAATGAAGCTTTATTCTGCTGTAATGGAACAGAATACTGAGCTGATAAAAGGATGAGGCACAAAGGTGAGTGTGAGTACTTACAGTACTTCCTGGATCCATTTCAAGTGTGTAGTTTCTAGGGTTACTGTTGGTTGCAATCAGCTCCAGCGTCTCAGCTGTTGGGTTAACCAGGGGAATGGTCTGGCTGGTCCATCTGAGACACACACACACACACACACACACACACACACACACACACACACACACACACACACACACACACACACACACACACACACACACACACACACACACACACACACACACACACACACAAAGTAATGCCAGATAAGCTTCCTGACACAAATGTTGCATTTAGAATTTACTGAGATAATAAGCAGTGTGCACAATTTATATGCAGCTATAATCGCTATTCATTATTCTGTTAGTGTGGTAAGTTATCTCTCTGACATAATTATCATGCTAGGGGTGGGAATCTCTAGGCACCCCACGATTCGATTCCGATTCAGAGGGCTACGATGCAATGATAAAACGATTATAGATGCATCTTGCATTACAATTTCTATACGTGACTTTATTTTTTCTCAGTGTGACTACTACTACTTTAAAAAACATATTGTATTTGTAATAAGCCACTATTAAAATAGACGGATTCATTTACTTCCATTCTTACCGATACCTGAAATTCAGTTCTGGTACCCAATGGTACCTTTTAAATTGCCCTCTGTATAGCAAAAAAAAAATATTTCAGTTGTAAAAATAATTCCAAACCTATTTATCCATTTTATACACCACACAAAATAAAATCCCACCCTCTCCCCTCCCAAACCTGCGCTCGAGGTACCGAAATTTGGTACCATTTGATTTAACGTGAATCGATCCTCGGTAGTAGCAACGTAATTCGGTCGGTACCCAAAAAAAGTACCATATTTGGTACCCAACCCTAGACAAAATACACACGCCACCAAAACAAGTTCCTCCCCGAGTCCATTTTGCAGATACACCATCTTAGCGAATGGAGCTTAGCACCCCCAAGACCATTGTGATTGGTTTAAAGAAATGCTAACACTAACACACACACACACACACACACACACACACACACACACACACACACACACACACACACACATAATATTTTCACAAATATCAGAAGACATCTTATGAATATTCTCGGTATTTTAGTCACCTAAGTGTATGAATATTGATTTCACGTAAAGTATTGAACCAATATTAAACCGTATTGAATCGATATCGAATCGTATTGAAGCCATATTAAATCAAAATTGAATCATGACCCAAAGTATTGAAATTGAATTGAATCATGAAGTCCTTGACAATACCCAGCCCAAATAAATGGGCTTTTTTCCAGGATTGCATAAGAATGGTTTAAGATGCAGGTGTGATACTGGCACACAAAGCCATATGTTTCGGTCCTGGTCGTAAATGGAGAAATTTTGGACAATTATTGATCCTAACCCTCTTATGGCCACATTCAGGAAGATCATTGTTAACAATGCTATAGTTGTGGCCTTCTCTGCACTGCTTGCTCGACGACAGATTCTCCTCAGATGGAATAAAGAAGAAAGGATGTAATGGCACACCTTAAACTCAAACACGTGCATTGAGATATTATGTGTCTTGGTGTGTGTACACCTACTTGCCCAGCTGACAGCAGGCCTGTGGTAGCATGATGACTGGAGGAGGAAGAGCATAAAGCTCCAGCTGATACCAAAACTCCCCCACCAGCTCTGACTGGAACACCACACTGTCAGGAAACACACACCAAACCCATACAAATACTATATATGTACTTCAGATTTAAAACACTTCAAAACAGACAAATAAATTGCTGAGTATATATTACATTACCAAGCTCATGTCGTGGACTGTATTATATTGTATTCCAAACAATGAATGGTAAATGGGCATTTTACCTCCTCCTTTAAAGAAGGTCGGGTCAGTCTTACCTGCCTGTGCTCTTTCCTACTCTGCCAGGGGAGAAAATTGCTTTGTAGGTGAGAGTCTCCTGTGGGGGAATTGAAACCCAGTTGGGCCCACTTAGGTCGTCTCCTTCCAGGTGCACATCCAGCATCAGCAGCTCTTCTTGTGGGTTTTTGACAGGGATCTCTAAGGCAACTGAGCTCTGGGAAGACAGCATTTCAAAGATGACACCTGTTTTCTTCCCCTGAGATGTTCTGATAGTCTTTTGATCTAAGTGTAGAAGGAAGATTAAGTTTTCCAGTAACAGTGGCCAGCAGCAGAAACACTACTTGTAACAAATGTAACAATGATATATATATATATATATATATATATATAAAATCCTGAACTGAATTTACTGATTTCACTTTCTTTCAGAACATTGCTCTTTAAGCTAAGTATGAATGTAGTGTCTTGCTAACTAACAAGTGGGCTGACCAGGGTCTTCTAATGTCTTACCACTTTCGGACAGTAAAATTCTTGTTTGTATGTCACAAAGTAAAGTTGTTATAGAAGACGATAACATTTGAACAATTAGGCTAAAACTACCATGTGTTGTTGTACAATAAAATGTTTCTATTTTTACTCTGACTACTGCATTTGCATTCTTACCAGATGAAAAATGTATATTAAATTGAAAGTAATGACATTATTTATTTTTTTGTGATTTTGGAGAGTAGGCGCTTTTGCCAACTCAAGCTACAATCTTTGTGAGAACAGCAGCATTAGAGGCCTAAGGGGGAAATTTAAGAATGTGCTACCCTTTTTATGTGGTAATAACTCAAATTGAGTCAAAATGGAATAAAAGCAGCAATGCACTGTTCAAAGGTGCAAACTAGCAGGGGTGGGATTGTAAATTAAAACAAATAACCTCTGCAACAGAATAATCACCGCAGAGTGATCACTGTAGCAGAGGAAACTGTGTCTGAAATATAAGGTTAGTGAAAGCTTGGTGTTTTCCCAAAAATCTGCCACCAATTATTTTTCATAACTTAAATCACTGAGTTGACACAAATAGGTCATATAATATTTCCTCACATGGAAACTTCCTCTTAAAAGATGACTATACTCTTACAGCAAAGAGTCTTCTCTTCAAATACAGTAAATAAATATTCCAAATTCAGCAGCAGAAAACATTAGATGAACTGTGGATGTGCTCATTTACATCTAAATTCATAGTACAAACTCCCCTGAACTGAAAAAAATTACTGATGCTAATTTTTGCGTCCCTGAAGGTAATATGCGTCAGAGTTTGTGAGTATCCACTTAAAGAGTACAAAGTGTGTTTGCAGAACTTACCTGAGCAGAACACTGTACATCTATGATCTTGATAGGTGCTGCTGGCTCACAAATTATCTCTAGAGAGAAATGCACCTCGTAGCGTCCAAGTACGTTTCCTGGATAACACATGCATAAATCCGGTATAAATGCACACACGTTTACACATTACCTAACATTCTAATGAAGTCTTGGGCAAAACAATTCTAAATAAAGTGTTAAAGTTCTAAATGGTTCTTGTACAGTATATGGTACAACACTAAGCTTACCTTTCTGCTTGTCTGCCTCCTGCATGTCTTCAATTTCTAGAAATGACACACAGCCTGCAGGAAAAGTTGTAAATGAAGTGTTCAGGTTTTTTTTTTTCTTTTTTGATTGATTGATTTTACATATGTAACTACAAGGGTAAACTACAACTTTAACGTTGTGATTCAACAATGTAAAATATTCCGTCATTATGTGCTCAGCATTTGTTCGGCTTACAGGCATGCTACACAAACACTACAACATTAGTGTACACAGTCAAAACAGAATTCAAATGTAGGTCTTAAAACAGGCATCTAAACAATGGACACAAGAGTGTAATAGCCTGTGTGTGACTGTTTACGCAAATGTAATAGAATTTGATAAACAGTCAGCCGACATTTGAGCGCAGCTGCCTTCCATGTCAAATACTAACCACATAACCCCCACAATCACAAACATGCAGAGGAAAAATAAAAAAAAAATCACCTGTCTGTTTTCCTCGTTTCCATGATGACACAGCCAGGCTGTATGAAGCGTTGTGACCAGGTTCAATCTCCAGGGAGGGAGTTCCACTTACAACAGATAGATCTGTCACCACCTATGTGTATGTGCATACACACCATTCAAATATATTCTCACTCACATACAAATGGCTGAAAATGCACAAGGATATACAATCAGAGCAACATTGTTGCTCCACTACTGTGGTCCAATCTGAAATGTCTCAAAAACCATTAGATAAGGTTTAGATTAGGTTGCAGTAAAATCCTCTACAGACATTCAAGGTCCCTGAGGATGAAGCCTGCTGACTTTTGTGATCCTTTGACTTTTCATTTAGCTCTACCGGTAGGACAGAATTTTCATTCATCTCAATATCTACTTGATGGATTGGCACATTGATGTATCCTCATGTCGTTAGTGATACCCTGACTTTTTATCCAACTGTTGGATGAATTACCATGACATTTCACATTCTTGTCCCCCTCAGGATAAGGATTTATCCTGCCGTCATCAGGTCAAATTTCAATGTGTTTAATACTTTGTTTTAAGACACAATACTTTCTAAACCAATGGCCGTCCCATCAACCTCAGCTGTACTTTGCTGATTAGCAAATGCTAGCATGCTAACATGCTAAACTAAGACAGTGAACATGGTAAACATTAAACCTGTTAAACAATCCGATGTTGGCATTGACATTGTGAGCATGCTGACATCCCTGAGTACATCAAACCCAAAGATGTTCAGTTGACTTTGTCAGCAAGTAACTGCATGTGTGGAAGTTATTTGCATGTGTGCTTATACCTTGAGAGTAAGTTTGTTCTGGCTGTAGTTGGGGACATCAATCTGTGTGTGTGTGGTTTGACCTACAGAGCACCGTAATACCACATGGTCCACAGGCAGGGGGTGCTCTCCCACTCCTCTGAGGGTAAACACGTGCTCGATACCTTCACAGTCATTGTGTAAGGACAGCTTGCCCTGTGGGGGTAGGGATAAAGTCCAGGCAGTCAAAAAAGTAAAGGACAGGCCCAGGACAAATAACTATAGGACAAAAATGTTTCTTATTAAAGTCTAAAATGCATTAGACTGCATTGGAGAGACAAGATGGTATTCCCTGCACAAAGTTATTTCTTACACTGTTGATTGTGAACACAAAATACACATAATTTACTCATTGTGGTACATTCTACAGTGAGCAGCTTCATATTTTAATTTACAAAAAATGATAAGTGTGACAGGCAAACAAATTAATAAACAGCACAGGGACTGCTTCACTGCTGCATGTCTCCTATTTAAGCCCTGCCCCTCAATATGCATTCAGAAATGCATTGGTGGTTCAGTGGTAGAATTCTCGCCTGCCACGCGGGAGGCCCGGGTTCGATTCCCGGCCAATGCAACACACTTTTCCCTCTACTGTATACATATGTTTCTATTTTTATTTCAAGATGTAGTTTTTTATTTATGTATTTACTTAAATATTGACAATTGAGTCATTTGTTATTTTCCGCTGGAAATATAGATGCATAGGATAAAATGTATAATCTATACATCGTTTTTTTTATATTTTTTTATATATCTTTCTAGATTTTTAACGTCTTACTCACAAAATAAATAATAGTTTTCAACTTCTAGTCCACTTATGATTAAACAAATGAATCACTTTGAAATGGGAAAATAATTCTTTGTTCAACTTTCTCTATACGTGACAGAAGTAGTGAGGTTTTCATTAATCACTGTAAGGGGCCAACTAACTAAATTGCAGAACACTTCAAAAAGAGAGACCTCAGTTACAGTAAAATAAAAGTCTATCACGTTCTTAGAAAAGCACTGGAAGATTATGCTGGCCACAGAGGAAGATTAAATTCCCAGATATCATCTTAACAGCCACACAGGCCAGACAGTGTGCTGTGCTGCTGTTTGAGGCATCACGATAAGTGTTCCTACTTGAGCTGACTGTTCCCTGAGAGGATGGAATGGAATAGGCTAATGAGAAGAAAGGCCAAATATGAGGGCTTGGCTAGATGAGCATTGGTGTCAGGAGACTTCAAAGTGGGCTTTCTCCTTTAGTGTTGCTCTTTGAATTTTATCGAATACACACTAACTCAAGACCACCACACTGTAAAGATAGCATGGTCTCTCAGAGAGTGTATATTAGGCAAGACAGTTAAATAGCAAGAATTTGACAAAGGACAGAAATCAAGCAAGAAAACACAAAGAAAGAAAGAAACAATGAAACCACAACAAAAAAGGCATTACCGTGACAATGCATTGTGCAGAAGGGTGAAAGGTGAGGGGGTAGCAGGCTCTTGTCCCTGCTGGCACATTCAAAACATTTGGGCCGGAGAATCCTTCACCATGCACCTCAGCTTGCATTTTCCAGTCTTGGTGAGTCTCATTGTGCTGTGAGAGACGCATAGGTCTGATCATTTGACTTAAACCCAGAACCCACCATTATTTAACATTTCGGCAAGCAATTTTACAAAACTGCCATCATAACATAACATCTACTTTTCTAACCTAAAACTTTGAATATGTTAGTTAGTTTCAGTGATATAATTAGTCAAAGATGCATTCCAAACATGCTTTTTGGTTGCTGTGTATTCAGGATTACCACTCTCCTCTAAGAAAGCAATTTCTTATTATGGAAGGAATATATAAAATGATTCATACTTAATCAAATACTTTTAGGATAGCCCTTAATAAGCAGTGCACACCCAGACTGATTGATGCATTTTCTCTTGCCCCTCACCAGTGGTATGTCTTGCGTGACCGAACGGTGAGCAGGCGAACTGAAGTCCAAATGCACAGATCCTCCCTGTGGTCACAAATGAGATTTTTAGTAACATTAACTACAAACACATGAACCAACAAGCAATCCAGGATTATACCATTGACAGGTTTACTAAGCTCCGCCTGACATCAGCTGATATCTACCTGTGAAGTAACCAGTGCCTCTAGCACATAGACCCTGGTATCACACCAGGACCTCAGGACCACCTGACATGTAAATTGCCCCACGGAGTTCGCCTGGAACCGTAATGGGATGTCCACACAGCCACAATCTATCGTACACAGAGAGAAGAGGAGACTCAGGGATGGGAGGAGGTGGACAATCAAAGGAGAAGTGTTGACAGTTACATAAATTAATCACATGACCATGAGTGAAAACTATTAGGGCATTTCAGCCGTGGGACCTTTTCCAGGGAATCAAGGACCTTTTGAGGAGCTCAAGAACGTTAGCCGCATTTCCACCGAAGCAACCACAGACTAAATTAAGTACCTGTACAATAGTTCCAGGAGTACAAAAAGTTCTTTCTCCGAGGATACCTCTCAATGGTCCAGCAACTATCGAGGTGGAGTTTTTAGTACTGAATGTTGTTAACTTGTCGCCAGCCTCAAAACCATTTACCTCATAGACCGCCATTATAAAAGAGACGGCTGTATGGGGGAAATGGTGGTAGGTTAGGGTGGGTGGCAAAAAGATACAGAGGCAGGATTTGGGGATTTAGCCAAAAGGTGAGGTGACAGACATGGGCTATGCAAGGTTGGTGGTTTTCTATTTTATTTATTTATTATTATATTTATTTTTTGTTATCTCTGAGAATGTGAAGGCCACTGTGTTGTTTAATTTAAAATGTAATGGTAAAAATCCGTCCAAACGTCCATAAAATGTTTGACAGGACATTTCCAACTGCAAACAAGGTCAATTATTATTCTTTGTGTTATGCATTTGTAATCCATGAAGTTTTCTTTTTTTTTTTTTTTTTTTTTGTGAAAAAAAATCCCAGAAACTAGCAAAGCTTTTTACTTTTTTTGCACGAGTCAGCCCAAGGTAAAATCCATAGGACCTAATTAAAGATGAGGGTCAGACATTTATAACCTTAATGTTTTTAAAGTTATAAAAATGTTTATGTTAGGATAAACAGAGAGAGAAAGACAAACGAGCTGTGAGAGCTAGTGAGTGAATAAGAGAGAGGGAGTGAAGATGAGAGAGTGCAGCGAGTGAACAAGAGAAATACATCTTTGTTTGCTGAATTTTTCATTGCAAGACAGGCATTCTGGGTGTTTTCAGTATCCTATTCCACCTCTCCAACTCTCTTTTTCATTCATTCATTCACTACATCGACTCACACAACACTACATTCTTCAGGTATTTACGCGTGTGTACCTGCAGGATTCTCCCATGGTATGTTGGTGTCTTCCATTATAGGTATTGTGACAATACTAGGTAAAGCAAAGTATTGTGGCAAAGAAACCTCCACACTGTATTCTACCCGTTTACTGTGAAGACCTCTCAACACTTGGGCCTAACAAGAGAAGAGAAAAAGAGGGACAGCAAGTCAAATATGGACAACAGAGAAAAAATATCACAATACTGATGTGGAATCCCCCCCTGTCTGCCCTTCCTACTGTATAGCCAAACATCTGCTTTCCAGAGCCAGTATGTGTTTGTACCTGTTGTTTGAAGCGCTTGCGTACAGCTGTGGTTGCCCTCACAGTGCTGCTGTGCAAAGTGTGTGTCAGCATACGCCTCTTGTGTTCATCGGCGCTCATGGTGTGCTGACCCCAGAATGCCAGAGCTTGCTCCCAGGCCATATTGATCAGCGGCACACGCACCAACTCATCACACACCTGCCCCACCTTGCAGTGTAGGCTTAGCACTGATACACACACAGCTTGGTCTATTGGTGGAGAAAAACATCACTCTTGATATTATTTGATTTGCTATTCACTATAAATACACTACTTTATATTTAAGTGAGACAGCTAAAGACAAAATATTACTACTGGTGCCTCTTAAAAGTGATTATGCTCTTATCATGTTGCCACCAAAAATTATAAGAACATAATATGTCCACCTAGCCCAAAATATGTAAGATATTTGCATTTACAGTAAATGTTAAATGAATAAATGATAATTGATGTTGGTGAGAGCAATGGTGAGAGATGTTCATAAAAAGTAGGTAAATGGAAAAACTGCAATAGTAAATAACATTTAGTTTCACTCAGATTGTGCTATGATGCCCTAAAATACTTTATGAGCATCATTTAGGTGACAGGTTTCCTACCAGAGTTGATGGGGATGGAGAGGTTAGAACTGGGCCTTGCAGTGAGAGGGGAAGGAAGAGGCAACTCTGCTGTGGCTTTTACCATATACAACATATCTCCCACCTGGAGGGACACACAGAGACAGACATGGTTGTGGAGAAATGAGGGTCACTTGATAAACTGGCTGGTAATGTTTGGAGACCTAATCAATCATGTATGTTTTACCTATGTTAAATATGCTATTTGTTTTTTTGCCTGTTCTCAAACTTTGACTTTACTATCCTGAACTCTAGCTATAGTGTCCTCGCAAGGAGTTGCCCTTTTCCAAAGCTAAACACTAAGCTTACAATGTCCTCCAAAAAACGCAAGGCGGAACGTTTCTTGGATATTTAATGAAATATCGCAATTTTTAGTAAAACCGCAACAAAAGCACAAATGACAAATTAGAACATAACCAGGTAACACAACATAGGCACAATGTAAGGCCACAACGGCTAGAAACAAAAAATGCTAAGTCACAGGGCAAGCAGCACTAGCTACCAGCTACAGCTATGCTAGCTATCAATTAACTCCCTTTAAAATGTATTTTTCAGCAAACCAAAGAACAGCAAATATATTATGCTTACATTATCCCAAAGGTGATCAAACTAAATACTTATGGACTAAAAGTGTCCAATGCAACAACATAGGAAGATAAGTTGCAGAAGCAGTCACACTCTACCATGCCTTATTAACTCTAGGGAAATTCCCTGCTCTAACACTACTGCTGTTGACCAGGTGGGAGCACTACAGTACTTAACACTTTTACAAGCACTCAAATAGAGGGCAGAACACTAGCAAAGAAAAGCTATAATTTGAATGGCTGTCGTTACACATCTAGACTCTTTTTTTCTGAGGGTTAATGCTATCAAACATGATTAATCACATGATTGTCCATAGCTAACTCACGATTAATCGCAAATCAAGCACACATTTTGTTCTAAATGTACTTTAAAGCTGTAATTCGTAAGATTTTCATGTAGTTAATTGTCTATTAAGTTCCTATGTATCAAAGAGTGAGTTAACAATGGTGATTGAGCATATGATCCACTGATGAAAGAGCTTGTATTTGCTGCTTTGCCAATTAATAGGATCTGAGTGTCTGTGGCAACATTCCCGCCCTAAATTAAATGCGGTGCAAAGTTTTCTCTTTTCTTATTATTTTTCTGTGTGTGGTGGGCGGATCGATCCAAATATCGATAATATCGATACCAACGTTGGTATTGATATTGATCAACACCAGTGTAATAAGATTGATACTTTAGTTCAGGGCTGTAGTACTCGAGTCCGCTCTTGGATTCGAGACAGTTCTTCTATGGTCTCGGACTTGTCTTGGACTCGCTGGTATTTGGACTTGGACTTGTCTCGATCTCTGCCACAGGTCTTGCCAAATATGGCTTTTGGTCTTGACCGAGTCCAGGTGTCTGTATTATGTTTATAATAATATTAGAGGGAAAGTGAAACACTGGCCACCTGATAACCAATCACACACTAGATTATCTTCGCACGCCCCCTGCATCTGCATCATCTAACATTATTGCCATTCATTTTCATTGATTCACACACACTGTAACAAACGAAGAAACGCCAATTCTGCCATACTGAAATTTGGTTATAGAAATCACCAGGAATTTCTCAGCACTGCGCTTAAAAAGAAACACAGGGCAGACTGCAAATTCTGCATAGCAACAATTTTGGAAACCTGTGGGACAATTTCGTAGACACCTGCAGAGGCATCATACATTGCTAAGTAAGTTATCTGCAGAGCTAGGAGCTGCTTAGCCTTATCTATGTGTTAACGTTAACATTAGCTAACATAGCGGAAGATAAAGGTAATGTTCTTGAACATTAAGTTATCATAACATACCTACATAACATACCTATAATGATTGTCTTGATACTGTCATGCATTGTCTTGACTCGGACTCAAACCATTTTGGACTCGGTCTTGTCTTGGACTCAAACCTCTTTGGACTCGACAAAGGTGGTCTTGACTACAGCCCTGCTTTAGTTTTAGTTTCTCTCCAGTACGCACTGCGGCACTTGTGTCCTGGGTTTTAACGTATTAATAATCCAAAGGAAAAACATTTAAAGGTCATGAAAATTCATTCAGATTTAACAATTTGATGATGAATCCACCTTAGTTATTAAAAAGTATCAGTATCGTATCGGTATCGGCGATACTGGCCCTGTATTTACTTGCTATCGGATCGATACCAAATTTTGCAGTATCGCACACCACTAATGTTAAGTGGTGTCAGCAAAGAGCTTTTGCGCCCCACGTGGGTATGCAACCCCCAGCAAATAACACCGAGCAGCCCATTGTCATTCCTAACTGCTGCTTTGCCCCTCAGCATCTCATACCGACGCACAAGTTTAATCGACACACACACACACACACACACACACACACACACACACACACACACACACACAGACAGGAGGCTTTGCAATCACTCATAATCCGACAATGGGGCACCTTCCAGCAAAAGTGTGGATGTGTTTATTTGTGCTTTATAATATAACGGCCGTGAAACGATCAGAAAATAACTTTTTATTCCTCCGATTCACTGTTTTGTTCAGCTCTCCCTCGCGCAACCACTAGGGTTGAGTACCGTTCACATTTTTTTTTCGATACTGGTAGCTGGAATTCGGTTCCGGTACCCAGCAGTACCTTTCCCTCTGTAATAACAAAAAATACATTTCAATTGTAAAAATAATTACAACCTATTAATCCTATTTACTTATAACATTCACTCACTCACTCACTCTCTCTCTCTCTCACACTCACACTCACACACACACTCACACACACACTCACACACACACACTCACACACACACTCACACACACACTCACACACACACTCACACACACACACACACACACACACACACACACACACACACACACACACACTGACCTGTGGGCAAACTAGCAGCACAGAGCAGTACTTGGTGCCTGGGCAGAAGGGCAGGTAGTGGATGTTCAGAATGTCTGCTTGGCCTGACTTCAGACAAACACTTCTCACTGCACTCAGGAACTCACTACCTTCACCATCTGGGCACACACACAAAGGTATATACTGTAGACCACAACCAAGCAGATGTGAAGAAAGGTAGTATACTCAGACACAAGTATAAACAGTAAAAAAGGCTGGACAGAGTACAAAGCATGTGTGCATTTGTGTGTTTGTACTTACTGACATCTGAGCACTTCCCTTCCATCTCCTCCCCACAGCTTTTGTCTGAAGTAATTTTCTGTAAACTGAAAGAGGGGGAAGAAGGAAAAAAGTCATAATAATTCATAGTATATGGATATAAGACACAACCTAATTCAGCTGCACCATAGATGACCTCAATCCTACTTCAGTCAACTCCTGATCAGGAGGAGGAACTGGAATGTTTGGCTTTGAAGATGTCTCAGGTGGAGAGATGCATACTAACCAGCTATTCTTAATGACAACCTCTCCTCTCCTGAGGAAGCTCTTTTGATTAAGCTACTCAACTATATATAAATTATTTTATGTGCAATTAACTAGCTAGCTTGGAACGTCTGCTTAAGACAGAGCATGTACTGTGTTTGCATTTATAATATGTAACTTATGAGCTACCAGTGATATTTTTTTACCAGTGAGAGATCAGACAAATAATGCTGTGTTATCTTGTATTTGGACAATATTAACAGTTTACTATTCTTGTTTGTCATAATAATAATAATAAAAAAAATCTAGTAATGTATTCATATTAATCTAAAAAATATATTCAAAATACTGACCACAGTGCAAACCTGTACTGTTACAGGTTTTTAATATTCTGAGTATTCTTTGCACCATAGGAACCGGTTAAACTGCTGTTAAGTGCTTTGCAGCAGGACTAAGAATTTAGGGGACAATCTGTTTAAAATGATCTACTTCTTTCAAAGTTTTGTGAGTGCTTTCCATTTTGTACACTTGAGTTGAGTTCAACTCAAGTACCCTTAAAAGAATAGTTTGACATTTTAGGACACATGCTTTTTTGTCGAGAATAAAGTAAGAAGATCAATAGCATCTGTTCATTTAATACGAAGCTACAGCCAGCAGCTCGTTAGCTTAGCATAAAGACTGGAAACTGCCCTGTCTCTCGCTTGTGTTTCCCTGTGTTCCCCAATCCTCCCGTCTTCTATGTCCCCGGTTTGCCTCTCCCGCATTATCAACCCTGGCTTTTCTCCCATTCATCGCCAGATTGTTGCCTCAACTACAGTGGTAGCTATGTTTAGGCCTCTAGCTTACAAATCTTTGTGAACGGTTTTCCTTGTGTTCTGGTAACCTAATTAATACTTGTTTGTTTCCTGTGCTCCAGGATTCCTGTTGATCTGTTTGCCTGCCTGCCAACCTACTCTCCCTTGCTACCTCTGCCTGCCACGCCGCCCAGCCGCTTTCCCCTCTGCAACCCATCTCCTTCTACAGCAACATTACAATAAACCTGTTAAACTTCATCTACCTTTGTGTCAGTTTCCTTCGATTGAGTCCTCCTTACTATAGAGAACCAACTGGCTTTACCCAAAGGTAGCAAAAAGCTGCCCACCATCACCTCTAAAGCTAACTAACTAACATGTTATATCTTGGTTGTTTAATCCGTACAAAAAATAAATGTAAAAACCTAAAGTTGTGGTGTTACAAGGGGTTTTGTGCAGAACTATTTCTTGGCTGCGCACAGTGACGTACTGGAGTCTTGTCGTCACTGTGAGGTGTCCAGGCAACCATTGAATAGATTCTAAACTTCAGTATATTACTGCACCCGGCCAATGAATAGTCCCACACATAACCCCCCCATAAAACCACCACCTGTCATTTTTACTGTGGATTATATTACCTGTAAAGCATGTGTGTGTGTGTGTGTGTGTGTGTGTGTGAGTGCGTTACTTGGCTTTGGAGGAGGCCTGTTGAACGAGGCTGTCTTTCTTGTCAGGCTCCAGTGGGTTGAATGGAGACTCCACCAGCACCACCCTAAACACACATGCACATACAAACACACCAGGGAGGTTTCAATTCAGCAAAACAGCACAAAAACATACTGTACTGGGACTTTGTTTCTGGAAAGCCCCATCACCGTGAGCAATCATGGTAATCAGTGCAAACTAAATTTTATTCACCTCCATTGTACTAAATATCACAGACAGTTACAGCATATAAAACCTAGACACAGACACCTACCTGAATGTAGCTTCTTTGTTGAAAGGGTTAGTTATGGGCACTTGGATCACTTTCAGCTGGTAGCATGGAGACTTACATTTGACAGTGTTCTAAGGAGAAACAGAAGGAAGGAGACAGTCTGTCATCTGGTTTTCATCAGTCTACAGCAGTAGCCTCTCTGTCCCAGCCAGCCTTCAGAAACACACTGTATTCCAAACTGCTAGTACTGTATGTAAGGATATCACGAGAGCCGATGCTTCGGTACCAAGTCAAAGTCAAAATTCTAAAAACATGGCGGTACTCGTTTTTCTACAGTACTGCAGGGCAGCATATACGCCTACAAGTGTTCTAGTCTGCCATTAAATGCGAAAGGAAAAAGACTGCCTACCAGCACAGAACAACGTTGAAGATGGTGACAAGTGCAGCTGCAGTGACAGCACGCCTTGACCGAAAAACTAAACGGTAAGAGTTGTGTCGTTTGTTTTAAATACGTGAATGTTACATTCCACTGTTCTTTTTTGTAATGTTAATGTTTTATTTATTACTTGGAAGCTACAAGCCACTGTTATATTTTTGTTCATGTTCAAATGTTTTTAATAAAAGGAGTGTATGTTGAAGTACATATGGATTAATATTTGGTTTTAGTTTTTTCCCCATGTAATCCAATTGGTTATCGAGAACCGTGGAATTTCACTGGTGCTGGTATCGACTACTACATTTCTGGTATTGTGACATCCCTAGTGTGATGTGTGTTAGACAAAGCATGCTAGTGATGGTTAGCAAGCTATCAACAAATCAGTAAGTGAAGCTTGAAGCCAACTATCTCAGTAGTGCAGTAAGTGTAAATGTAGCGTGGTAGTCAGTCCATCCCTTTAAATCACGATACTCACCGTGGGTGTGATGTGAGTGACGTGTGTCTTCAGATTGAAGGTGAGAGTGGTGCCACACAGGCCATAAGGAGAGCTGGAGGTGAGCAGAAGGACTGCCTCCATGGGCAGCATGGTGGAGCAGCTGAACTGGACGGTCAGTTCAGTGCTCGCCCTGTGAAAATCACCACAGGCAACAACAAATTATCTGATCATTTTCTGTGCTACGGGAACCAGAATGCCCTTCACAGTGCTTTTACAACTCATTTTAGTGTACAATCTCCCATTTTCAGGTTATGACAGTAATGATTCTGCATAATGGCATTGTCATTAAAGACAGCATTTCTGAGAGAAAAGCTAGGGATTCAAAACGGGACATGGGCTATTTTTATGGAGAAGCCTCACTTGAGAGCAAAACTGGTACATTTTAATGAGCTACACTCTCAAGGCAATTTTACTCAACTTGCACAGTGAGCGGAATAAGTTGAGGAGGGTTTTTTTTTCTTTGCAGTGCACAAGTCTGCCTAAAACAAGTTATTTTGGAAATACTTATGCAAAGACAGCACTTCTTTGCTAACAATACCAGTTTTAGTAAAGTATGTATTGTTGATGCACACTACAAAGGCATGCGCCAATGTTTCATAATTACAATTTTATTTTGAGTCAGATTTTTCATGCTTTAACATGGACAAATATGCCTGTAAACACTTTGTTATATATGAGTCATTATTATAAAAAGGTAGCATACTATACATATTATCATACTTAAATCTACAGGAAGTAAAATATGGAAGAAATGTTATTAAATGAATGTCAATAATTAAGACAAATTGCAAGAGATCCCAAAGTCTCTTTAAAGACCATTACATGATTTTAATACAATGGCACTAATGGGGTCTAAGTTAAGACCAGAGAGGGCAATGGTGGCCTCAGGGCCATAGAAAAAAAGAATTCAGTGCTTACAGTCTCTGCAATATAAGTATAATGAAATATTCCCGGAACTCCTGATTCATTTTGTACATTTTAAGGTGTTTTAACCCTTTAATCCTTAGGCTTTTTGCTCAGTTCATTCTCTTATTTACAGGCTTTTAGCAGTGTCACTACATGTCTTGCTAGGTATGGCATACATTGGTATTTTTAGATTTTCAGAATAAGTTGGGCTGTGAATTGTGCTATATGTGTTCTAGGGCAGTTTTTATGAAAACTGGGTATCTGCACACTTTTTGAAATCAAATGTAATGCCTTTTAAGACCTTTTGACGTCAACAAGACAATCATAGGTCATCTTTAATTTCTGTGTTTACTTCCCATTATCCTCAGGGTATATCGTTAGAACAGGAGCTGGTTTAAAAAGACTTTAGAGACCATCCCCTTCTCATGGGTATGCATCATCTCAAAATTCACAACCTTTCAAAAAAAACATTTTATGGCCCTAAATTAATTTTAAGGCCTTGCAAGACTTTTTGAGTATCTGCAAATAACCTGAAAAACTGTTGTTTTGTTCTACTTGCTAAAGTCCCAAACCATAAATATCTGTATGCTATATTAATAGGTAGAGGAGAGTGTCAGTGTCCAATGTGAGTGGAGGGAAGCAGTAAGAATTTCCACACCTCGCTTACGGAGCTGTTCTTTCCCGGCTTCTTCGCTCAATATCGCTCCACGCTCATCTCCGATTTCACCCAGCTGCTCTCTAATAGATCACTGCTCGCTCCAAAAAAAAGAGCTACGTTGTATTTATCAGATGAAAACCACCCACCCGCCCTTCATGCCCGGGAGGTCCGCCAGCAAAAAGTCAGCTGGATGACAGGCACTGGCGGCATGGAGAGGGAGGGCGGGAGCCATTAATCTGCATGTACTGTGATGCAGTAATACAGAGACGGGCACGGGCATGCCTCAAACTCATAGTGTGAGCAGTACTGGAGCGAAATTGGAGAAGGATGTAGCAGGAGATAACCATGTTGATAGGACATTCTGAGCCTAAATAATGTCAAAGTGCAAAATAAAAAAGACCCCTATTATTAAAATTAAAACAATTTTCAACCCCAATTGCTATTCTTTTTTCCTTTACTTCTATTTGGGATAATCGTATTAAGTATTAAATAAGTTTTGGAACTACAGTTCTCATATTGCTTTGGGGGGGGGGGGGTGAAGCAGTAGGTAGATTGTTGTCTTGGAGTCAGGGTGTTAGCTGTAGGCTACACTTTTTAGTCCCATTGTTTAGCCTATATTTATTTACATTTCAACAAATTTTCATAATGAAAAATCATTTTTCTAATTAACATATTAATATCCCTGGAGAGTTAAAGCCATGCTGAATACATGAAAGAACACATGAAAAACATAGCTAGTAATGTTCACTCAGCGTTTTGTTTTGTTGTTAAAATGTGTGTGTGTAAAATGAGCGGTGACATTAAGGTAATGGCACCCTACGGTACCGTCTATTTGCTGGATGGTTTCAAGGTAACGGTCGTAGCTAACATTAGCAGATAAGCCCATTGACAGCGATATTATTGTTAATATTTTGAGTAGGGCTGTCAAAATAACGCGTTAATTTCGATTAATTAATCTGAGAAAAAATAACACGTTAAAAAAGATAACGCAGATTAATCCATTCCATATTGACGTTTGACCCGGAGCCGTTCTAGCCACCATTGGACTGTAAAATGAAGGAGGGAGACGAGAATGTGCTGCCTGGATCATTAATTGGAACATTTACTTGTAAAAATCTTCTTCCTGCCAACCCTGGCTACCGAAATCTGGTGCCACCGATATGTCTGCACTTCTCTCTGATGCTCTGAAACACAAACACCGCTGCACATGACGCTCGACAGCAGCTAACGTTAGCCTACCGCTAGCTAGTAGCTGGATTAAATACGGTTATAATGCTGACAGCTAACGCTAAACGGTGTAAAGTTTGACTGTGTTTTACTGTAGAGGATTCAACACCGGTATGTAACAATCTGCAGCTGCCGTCGGAAAAACAACACAGACGGTGCGTTCAATGAAACTGGTAAATTACAGCCTCGTGGTGCATTTGAAGTTATTGTAAATGTCCTTTTCCCATCTGATGGTTCAACAGCAATTTACTACTGAAATTAGTTATTGTTATTGTTATACATTATTATTAAATCATTTCATTTTGACCATATGGCCTTAGCAATAAACAAGCTGTTCTTTAATGTCACGAACTGTTGTTTAGTACCCTTTTTTTTTCTTTTCTTTTTTTACTTTCTTAAAAAGTATCGGTTCAGGCACTGTTAATTATGTATGCGATTAATTTCGATTAATTTACACAGAGTATGTAATTAATTAGATTACATTTTTTAATCGATTGACAGCCCTAATTTTGAGACAATGTTTCTGACCGTAGTAGTGGTCATAGTGACTGAAAGTGTGATGTGAGATGATAAAAAGGAACTACATGCTGTTTTCAGGTAACGTTACTTTTTGACGATCTGTGATGTAAGATACTGTACAAACAAAACCTAGTTTCTTGCAAGTTTTGTACAAATTTGTACTATAAAAATGTATATTAATTTATTTCAGTCATTCATTTTCTAGGTAAAAGACATACTTTGGGGGAATGGTGACAGTGGATCCATCAGGGAGGGAGAAGAGATGGACATCTTCTCCTAAAAGTAAGACCTGGTATTTGATCGGCTTTGAGGATGGGTTTTTCAGATGCACCTGCAGCACAAACACACAAAAACACACAGAAATAGCCAAGTTTTTGTACAAACACAGGCGAGCACAACCACAACCACAAACACATACAAATGCTGCTGCCAGAAAACAATACAACCATGAAATCCATCTTCCTTAGCACAGACAAACAGACATCCATTTTTGTTAGGCTTGTAATGCGGCTTAACCTAACAATGTGGATCATTACCCAAATGTATGTTTGTCTGTGTTTGTAATCCTGTTAGTGTATGTGGGGGTGTGTCTATAATCCTGTTAATGTGTGTGTGTGTGTGTGTGTGTGTGTGTGTGTGTGTGTGTGTGTGTGTGTGTGTGTCTTTGAGTGTGTCATTATCTGTCCAGGAGCTTATTATCCATGCCATTCAGTCTTACAGTGCAAATGTATTTGATGTACAAGGAATGCAGTTAGATTTTTTATTAAGGTGTCTTCTAGGATCAGCGTTGGTGCTGTGTATGTGTATGTATGGGGGGGGTTGTAACCTGTTTGCTGAAAATGCAGTGCAGGCCTCCTGATAGAGTGATGGTGTGCAGTGGCAGGTACTGAGGCAACCTCTCATACAGGTGAACACACAGCATTAACATCTGCACTGGATTTGGGTCTGACAAGTCTGTGGGCTGAACACACCACACACACACACACACACAGACACAGACACAGACACACACACACACACACACACACACAGATTTTTGGGCTTTAGCAGAAAGGGGGGGGACTGAGAAGTTGTTGCTGTTCAAATTCTTGGCTAAGTCCTGGATCGTCACAATCCTACCTACAGCACCTTTAATCATCATGACATATTAAAATCTCCAGGTATGCTAAATAGGTCATTAATAAAGGCAATTAATGCTGTAATTAGCTAATATGTCTCTGTCAAGTAATTGCTTGCACTTAAAATGTGGATGGTATTAATATGTACTAGATAGATACTTAAAAGATTTAGTCTCAGTAAATTCAGATTCCGTTCATCATAAGATATCAAATTACATGTACATCGCTGTTGATTCAAGTCAATTCATATACAGCGTAGTATATCGATCTACACACACAGAGTAACTATGATATGTGTAAAGTAGTTACTTATGCATCATATACAGCACATAATGACATGATTATGGCAGAGCTAAAAGTGCTCTACCTCTGCTGTAGTCATGTCATCATGGGCTGTATGGTGTGAGTAATGTGAATTTTTTTCTATGATATATTAGGTGCTGAAAGATAATGTGCAAGATGTGTAAGATGCATCATGACATTAAAGAACTTTGAACTATCAAATGCCTTTCTATCGGTTGTCTGTCCAGCTTTCCGTTTTGTATTTATTTGCCACCTAGCAAGCCAACTAACTAACCAGCTAGCCGGCCGACCACTAAATTAGTAAAATGTAATGTTTGGGTAATGTTTCAGTATGCACTCATTAAAGTATGCACTCATTAAACTTAATTTGACTGGTAAAACAGTTCTTCCATTACACAATAATAAAAGTAATAATTTATAAGAAGTAAAAAGTTTTGGATAACTTTTTACTTCTTCCAACCATATGTTAAACTAACAGTTAATGGAGATTTACATATTGCAATACTATCATAATCCTACAATGAATCATTGTGAAAACAAAACTTTCTAGATGTTGTGTTATTACTTTGGCCAGGTCATCATCAAAAAAGCAAATTGGTACATTCATGATTTTGTCCATGCTGACATTAGTTGCTTCATGTGCATTTATTAAAAACTTTGCATTGTTTAGCTTTTCATATAGCTAGACGTCTAAACTCTGGGACAAGGCCGTTATGTTTAAATAACTGCCATGCTGATTCCAAACAGACAGCTTTGTCAAGGCAGTTTGGGCTTCAGATAGCTTTTTCGTTAATGACAAATCGCGTTCCTCTATGAACGTGCGCACACGTATTGTTTGTATGACAAACACGGTTGGTCAGTGAAGGCACAGTCGCAGCGGTAGCCGTCGTTGCCAGTGACATACTCATATGACAGAGTGCACAGACCGAAGCTTTGTGACTAGCATCTAATGACTAGCAGGCACTTTCTTACCGCTGCTGCCGTACAGTATCTTCCTTGAACATACGCTGCAGAAGCATGCACCAGGCTCCCTCAATTTGAGGCACCAAGTGCTAAACGGCTTCCCGTCTCCACCCTTTTCCTTTTGTCCTCTATTAATGCCCAGCGCCATTTGTTTTAACGCCTTTCTCAACTAAAGCTGTATCTACATGCTCCAAGTTTGATAAACTTTGCCTCCTTTTTTTTAGTTAACTTTTTACTTTGCATCTGATTGGCTAGAACTTGTTTCATTGGTAGGTGTTAGTTTGATTATTGGTTAAATCCAGCGCATCAAAAACAAATCCCATGTGGACTTTTTAATTTATTTATTTTTCTAAAATAGTCATACGCCAGAAATCTGGCACCAGGCCCGAGTACTTTAAGCCCTGTGTTAGTTAGAGCTGCGTTCCTCTCATATGATTGGTATGTGAAATCAATTGACTCAAAAATATTAAACCGCATGCAAGTTTTTCACGGCCGCACGCCGGAGATCCAGCTTTAATACTTTAAGCCCTGAAGCCTTGTTGAGGCTTGTAATGTTGTCGCAAGAAACACCCCTCTGGTCCCATCTGGTATTTACCTGTACATCTAGGTTGAGAAAAAGTGCAGTTAAGGCCTGGGCCACTATGATGTTGTTGTGAAGGATCTGTTCCAGGCTGCTAGTTGTGGTGTACATCCTCCGGAAGTGGCTGCAGATCTATTTAGGAACACAGCAGGTAAGAGGGAATAAGAATCTTATCTTTATCTGTAACTCCAGGTTTCATTTAGAACTCTACTTTCTCTGACACTGAGACGTTTTTGGAATTTGTCCAAAGTTTCTATGACAAATTCACCAACCAGAAAACACCACCACAAAAATACAGCGTGAGTTGCACTCTCTCTAACACACACACACACACACACACACACACACACACACACACAGAAAAATAAACATACACTTGCACACACACTGACCAGGTAAGGGCAGTAGGCAGCAAGCAGAGCAGCTAGTACCAGTCCATCTGTCAAGTCCAGGTCAAAATTCACTATCCAGCGTGTTGATGGGACACCACCTGCGTACCATTACCATGAAGAAATGACCTATTAATCAGTAATACATATAAAGGAATCAAAATGTACTGATAACAATCTTGCCTCAAGCCTTACAGCAGGATATTACCTTTGTTTTTAATTGGTAACACACATTTTGTCAATTCTGAATTCCCTTTTTAAAAACATTTTACAGTCAGCACAACAGAAGTAAACTGTAAAATGCATAAACTCTTAATTGGGACATACAACACTGAGCGCCTCATTTCATTCATTGATAAAGTCTTTGATAGACTTGTGCCAGACTTGAGGAAAAGGGTGCAAGTGAGGTAGAATTCTGTACTGTGAAGCAGTCATAAAGGATGTTTTGTAACACTAGCAGGCTGAAGCTGACAAAACAGTAGAATACCTACAGTTAAGAAAGGATCAGCATTTGATGGGCTGTAGCATTTTTAAACTTCTATATATTTAATTAGTATATTAAGTAATATTACGTTTTTATTATAATTTTTACACTTGATATATCTTCTTTCTGGTTATCATGTGTATTCTATTATTTTTTCATTGCACACTAGCCTTTTTAGCAAAGCATTAAGAGTATGCCACCACCCTGCATTTCACTGCAGATAGTGTATGAGCATGGGAAAAATAAACCCTTTTAACTTTGAATCTTAAAAAAAAGTTGTGAATGTTTGTACATGTTGTGTGTCCTACCTGTTCCCCACACAATCTTCCTCATGCCCTGGTAATGCATGTTGAGCCATGAGAGCAACTGGAGCTCACAGGATGAATAGATGTTACTGGCCAGTGGCTGTGAGCTGACAGAAAGGATTCCATCTACGTTGTCATGGTTCAGAGTTGGCTTCAACCCGCTCTCTGACACGCGACACAACACCAGCACCTGAGCATATGTAGAGGAATATTCAATACTGGTATTAAACAGGACGAGATTCACCTTTTTCACAGACACATTAACAAGCTGTTCCCAAGTACAGCAATGTTGTCAGGCTTCCATTAAGCTGTTAGGACTAAAAACATTTATCAAGTCAAAGTGTTTTTATTCAACCTTTCATTTAACTTTTATCTGACCATCAATAATCAATCAATCAAGATTACACATCTTTCATCCCGTTCGCTGTTAAACTCGTGGCCGACTGTACACATGACGTATTATTTGTTCGTAAAACACAAAGTACACAATGCTGTTGACTTTGAATCTTGCTAGCTTTATGGCTTGTAGCTGTCTGAGCCTAACGGTTCTATGAGCTAAGAGGAGCAGAAATATCTCCTGTTGCCAAGCGTGGCAAGTCGAATATAAAGTCCATGCTATTTACAGTGAACGTTTGCATTGCCTAAGAACCCTGTGGGATGGGAATGGGGTGGGAACGATTGTTCCAGGTGTTAACAGGGATACAGAGTTATTATTCGAACACATGAAAATATAAATGAATGGTGTTCAAAAAAATTGAATTTGGCAAGTGACCATGGTAAATGTAGGTTAATGCAGTTTGAGGTGTCCCTTATCAGGTAGACTAATTAATGGACTTCGGCGGAGACAACCATTAACCCTTACTAATCTGACAAGATGCAGAGTGGATGACGACAAACAGACAGACAGTGCCAGAGAGAGTTTTTACCTTGTATATTTGCAGCAGCATGTCAGTCCAGGATCGTTTGCTCAGAGACTCGTAGTCAACACTGCTGTAGTCCAGACCACATTCTTCCTCATTTGACTGAGAGAAATACACATATGTATGTTTGTGTGTGTGTGTGTATATATATATATATACATACACAGTATATATTGCACAATAAACTATAAATATGTTGTGTGTGAGTGAAAGAGAAAGACCATGAATGAGACCATTATGGTTTGTTTTTTTATTGTTAGCAAAGAGGCATTGTTGAAGCATTGTCTCCCATTGCTCCGAAAATAGATTAGAGGTCTAGGACCAAATGGTTGTGTGTGAATGTTTATCTGTACCTGCATGGAGCACCAGTGTTTGAACTCCTGCATGTCTAGCAAGTACTCTGGTCTGATATGACAAAGGCAGGCTCCTTGTACCCTAAACAAAGAATTACAATGCACTGAAAAAAATGACAGTAGCCCCAAAAAGTTTCCAAAATGTTACTTAAACCCTTTTCAGACATGGACAATGTAACATTGCTGGCTTTATCTACAGTGGGGCAAAAAAGTATTTAGTCAGCCACCAATTGTGCAAGTTCTCCCACTTAAAAAGATGAGAGAGGCCTGTAATTTTCATCATAGGTACACTTCAACTATGAGAGACAAAATGAGAAAAAAAAATATCTAGAAAATCACCTTGTAGGATTTTTAATGAATTTATTTGCATTTAAAGGGATAAATCGCCATTTCACCGTGTCGGAATTTGTCAGCAAATGTGCGGGCAGCTGGGGCATGCCCGGGCAGAGACGGGGTGAGTGGACTTACCGGAGCGCTGGCATATGGCAGGCAGAGAGCATTTATATATGTATCTCTGACCTGTTCTTCACATCAGTGAGGCTTTCTTCTCTTGTTTCAACAAAGTGAATACATGACGAAGTGACTGGAACTATCCATCACCTCTTGGGCGTGGATTCTCAACGTCCCGGCTGTTGCCCGGTCTTTGACACACAGCTGTTGTTTGTTTTTTTTGGGGTTTTTTAATCACTACACGCGGTTCACAACACACAGTTAATTAGCGTAGTTAACACTACACACAGTGAAATTACGTGTCCTGTTTTTATTTCACGCATACTATCTGCTTTGAGTGAGTGAAGTTATGGGCTGAGCTCTGTTATCTCAGAGCTGTTTGTTTTGGAGAAGAGTTGTCAGGCGAAGTGGAAGAGAGCGCAAGAGTGTGTGTATGTGTGTGTGTCCCCCGGTCAGATGGCAACCCCAACCCTACCACCTTAACTAACAAATTTTCTGTGGGAAACCCTGAGTCAGCGACATGACAACATCATTTCATTAATCAAAACTAAAGCCATAGTTGCGACCCATACATGCTTTTTTTTTTGCGGCATGCATTTAATTTATGTCTGTGCAAGTTTTACCTTGTGCTTCTAAGGGGCATTTAAGTCATACTTGTGCCATGTTGGACATGTTACTAGGTCTGACCTTGTGAGATTGCAGTATTGACTTGTACATAAAAGTGACTCAACAACTCACTTATTCAAACAATAAACCAACATGTAAAATTGCCGTCAAATGTAAGTAACAAAATGCATGTCTGAAAGGGGCCTTAGTCAGGAATCAAACAAACAATGTCAGCAGCATGGTATTTGTGTGTGTAAGGCCTACCTGAGAAAAGTCAACATAGCTTCATGCTGTTGTAGCAGCTGATTGGTGCGCTGGTCTATATCAATGGAAAACGTCTGACACAGAGGAATACCGGGAATCTGTTTGCCAGTCAGGTGATGAAGCATATCCACCACAGACCTGGACAATACAATAGTTATATCCTTTGCATCTGAAGCCAGATCAATGTCAACTGATACAAAATAAATTCCCATCGGTGTTTCAATTTCAGTATCATCTACAATTTTAACTCTATAATAATCAATAATGACTACAAACCAGAGTAGAGTGCCCACTGCCATTTCAAATGGTCTTTTATAAGCCTTTGTTTATTCTTGAGATCTCCACATAAAAGCAGTATTCAGCAGACAGAACCTGCTTTCAAGGTGCACACTTTTAATCCCTTTCAGTTATCTAGTTTCATTATGGTTTTTGATTAAACTAAGTAGACTTACACATCCAGTTCTGTTATTTTGTCATGATGTTAGCTATGTCAACCTTCACTACTTTTCAGCATAAGGATGACTCATTTGAGACTGCTTAAGGCACTGTACCACAACACATTTTTATATTTTTGCTCAAAGAGTGTGTACTAAAAAAAGGCATATACTCACCTGGAGTCTTTATTTTGACTAACTCGAAAAGTCCGTCCACTGGAATGATTCATTACAATTTTGGACACAACTCTGGAGGGAGAGAGGAAGTGTATATTATAATAGAAGAAGTCCCTAAAAGTCATTTAACATTAATCAGTCTCCAAATGTGGCTCCTCAGCTAAATTATTGGGAAATCTCTTGGATATACCTTCTGAGCGTGTGTGGCACAGAGATAGGGTGTGGTCCACTTGGCCACCCAAAAAGACTAAACCATCTCTCCACAGCCGATAATACATTCTGGTAATAAAGTCCTTCCTCTGAGTTGGCAGAAGGGAATTCTGGGGCGCCAAGATTGGTTGGGCTGTCTCTGTTAGGAGAGTTGTCTGTATTCCTGCTGGCCTGACCGCTCACACTGTCACTGTCTGGAAAGGAGCCTGACGAGGACACACACACACACACACACACACACACACACACACACACACACACACACACACACACACACACACACACACACACACACACACACACACAATGCTGCTCAGGCATACACACAAATTAATAGATACACTCAAACAATTACAAAAAAAATACCATTACATAGTACATTTAACTTTTCTGACCTGAGGCTGAGTTCTTGTTTGTTGAGCTGTTGTGATCAAACGATGACAAGGATGATGAAGTCGGAACAGAGGCAGGACTTGGTGTGTGATAGCTCTGAAGTATCGCTTCAACAGCTGTGGCCCCTAAATGGCAGTCACATATAAACCAATCAAATGCAAGGAAAAAATGTTGAATAAATAATCATGGCATAGTCAGGGTACAATGGCATAATGTGCTGATCCGGGAAGCGAATGGGCTATAACCGCTGTTCTTCCGGAGAATTACCATGTGACAAGACACAGTCAGTGTGTAGGACATGACAAACAACAAGTGAAGGTGTCTTGATGTGCTTCATAGGCTGTTGGCTACACCGCCTACAGAAGCGAACTGCTTGCATCCTGCTTTGCCACACACAGCTTTTATTTTTTTGCCCCAGTGACAAACAAAGCTAAAGTTAAATCAGTTTGGACAAGGTAACATTATGTGGCTCAGTTAAAAACTTGCATCAAGTGCAGGTGTGTCTGTGATTTGCCCAGTTGGAGCATGGACCCCTTTGGGTCACAACATAAGCGGGCATCATATTTTTTGGCGCCATATCTTTTATTCAATTGGTGACAAGTTTGCAGCTATGAAATATCGTGAGCGATCATATACCGCCCTCATATATTATATTGCTTTTTGTTTGTTTAACTGGTGGAACTTGCAAGAAGCAATCATTCTACCTCTCTAGCACCACACATAGGGATCAATATTCAGCTTTTTCATGTTTGTGGAGGGTAACTCAAGAAACGTTTTAGGTTTTTGACTTAAAACTATGCAATTTCACATAATCAACGTTTTGTTGTATTTATTTGCTAAATACCTAGCTATTTGGCACTCAATTAGTGTAATAAACATCGTTTCATCGGTGCTTATCAATGCGCAACCAGTTCCGACATTCTAACGGAATGATTGATAGATGATTCGCTGTCATCTGCGATATTATGTACTGTTTTTGCAGGACTTGAACATCGTATTGCTAAATTACAGCACCCTTGCTGCGCCTGAGTCATATAATGGCAGGGAAAACCCTTCCAGACAGTTTCTTAAAAGCCTTGAAATATCCATCGCTCGTAACAACAGCTGAAGTGTGTTGAACCGAGTTTTGATATCCGGCAGTGGTCTCTGTTATGGGCATGTGCTGTGCTGTACTATCAAAACTGGTGAGTTGGATAGTTTTTTTCACACCATTATTAACAAGAATGAATAGCAGAAAGGAAGTCATAGCTTGCATGCTTACAGTCAGTTGTGTTTATGCTTTGCCTAGTCCAAAGCAGTGTTTTCAAGTTGGAAATTCCAGAAATCCAGATAATCCTTTACACAGTTTGGATTTTGAAGCTACTTGGGTGGCATGTGAAATTATTTATGTGGCAAGAATGCTTTCCTTTACAGCTCTAGGACTCACTGACAGGTACAAGGTTTGTTATATGCACAACAATAACAGTAAAATGAAAATCTTCTCCACCTCCAACAATGCTCATTAAATAACAAAATAAAAGGAAAAGTTAAAAAAACGTTAACACAAGTAAAAGCAAAATCTGAATCTAAGACGGAAGAAAAAAATAGTGCAAGTTAAGATATAGGGCTTAAACATAAACAATAAAATATGAATGAATATAATTATAAAATTAAAATGCTTTGTGTAGACAGTATTGTAAGATAATAAGACTGAATATAAAAAGGAATGTAGTAATACGCATAATGAAAAAAAAAATATATATATATATACACACACACACACACACATACACACACACACACACACAC
The DNA here is from genome assembly GCF_031162955.1 of Sander vitreus. Classification (NCBI taxonomy): domain Eukaryota; kingdom Metazoa; phylum Chordata; class Actinopteri; order Perciformes; family Percidae; genus Sander; species Sander vitreus. The sequence continues at coordinate 10,797,242 of NC_135878.1, read as the reverse complement.
ACACACACAACCGGTCAAAAGTTTGGGGTCACTTAGGAATGTCCATTCCACTCCATTCCAGACAGAATACCAGCTGAGATCAGTTACATTGCTTTTTTAATCAGGGCAGCAGTTTTCAGATTACATTATGTTCTTACATAATTGCAAAAGGGTTCTTGACTGTTGTAGACAGAAGTGGCTGAAGAAACGCTTGAAATCCATGCTTTTTGGTCTAAATGTCATACCCAAATTAAAAGTGGCACAGCTCCCATATACTTTGACACTCTGGGGTGTGCCTGATATCATTGGAAAGGTGATTGATGTGGGTGTGTTTGTGTATTTGATAAGTGTTGTATTTTGTAGTTTTTTGGCTTTTTTCTTTGCACTTTTCAAATGGAAATTAAAAAAAAGTCTTGAGTTTAAGTCTTTTGGCTTCTGGATTTTTTCTGTAGTAAGCTGAGACATGTGGCTAATGCCCTGTGTTGTCTGTCACCTGTCAGATGTGTTTACAGCAGTGTATTCTAAGCCTAGAATCACCCTGACACTTGTAACAAAAACTTGAGAGTGTTACCTTTCCAATGATATCAGGCACACCCCACTTTTAATTTGGGTATGACGTTTAGACCAAAAAGCATGGAATTTCAAGCGTTTCTTCAGCTACTTCTGTCTACAACAGTCAAGAACCCTTTTGCAATTATGTAAGCACATAATGTAATCTGAAAACTGCTGCCCTGATTAAAAAAGCAATGTAACTGATCTCAGCTGGTTTTCTGTCTGGAATGGAGTAGAATGGACATTTCTAAGTGACCCCAAACTTTTGACCAGTAGTGTGTGTGTATGTATATATATATATATATATATATATATATACACAGAGGTGCAAACTGTTCTTAAGTAAAGTGTATAAAGATAAAGATAAAGTGATGGTTTAGAGGTAAAGTGACAAATGATGAGCTCATTCCACCAATGCCCTACAGCTCTTCAAAACTTTCATGAGTTCTGGTCCTTCAGTCTACCCATGCTCCATATAGGCACATTGTGTCATGGATGCGTGTTATGTATGTATACAGTACCAGTCTTGAGAACTATCTGTTGCTTGGAGCGGTGCAGGGCCATGTAGGGCCAGACTGTCAACAGACAGTTGTCAGCAATAGCACACAACTTAACCTTAAACCTTGTGGCAGAGACAAAGAAAAAAACAGAAATAAGTCAAGTTAGTGGATTGAATCAAGGATAATGCTTGATATTCTCTATTTTCATTATTGTTAACAAATTTAATAACAATTTGTTAACAAATTGGTTTAAGACCAAACCAACATTGTGTTCAGTGTGTTGAGTCTAATGGAGGGAGGAAGAATAGAACAGAAAGAAGTAAGAGTAAAATGGACAAAAATGCCTGTGTGAGGTTAAGTGCTGGTTGTCTCTCTTTACTGACTGCAAGTCCAAGCTGTTAGAAAACAGCACAATTCTGCAGCACGAGTATTTCAGTCTGTAAAATAAAATTACAGAACTATAGAGCAACTATGGGTCCAGACTTTGGACTTAAACGTGGCTGGGGCATCTGTTATTTTCCTCAAACTGCTGTCCGCTATCCCGTTGAAAACCTCTCCCTCTTCAGCTAGTTAACTGATGTTCAAGTTTCCCTCATTATTGTGTTGAGTGCCACCTCAAGGATGAGGTAACTATGCTGGAAGCAGTGAAATCTATTTAGAGCGCCTTTTTTTTTATTAATTAAAATATCAATATTTGGCGTGGTGGAGAGGTTTGTGTGTCCCTATGAACCTGAGGGCTGTGTTGTCTGGAGCTTGGTGCTCCTGGTAGGGTCTCCCATGGCAAAGTGGTCTCAGGTGAGGGGCCAGACAAAGAATGGTTCAAAAACCCCTATGAGTCATCGAGGAAGAGATGAAGTTACCCTGGAGCATCTGGAGACAGGCCCAGATGTAGGGCTCGTCAGCAAGCTATGGCCACGGAGCCCGGCCAGGCACAGCCCGAAAAAGCAACGTGGCACCTCCCTCTCCCTCCCATGGGCCCACCACCTGTGGGAGGAACCGCTGGAGCGGGTGCGCTGCCACAAGTCTGGCAGTGAAGGTCAGGGGCCTCGACGGACCAGACCCGGGCGGCGGAGGCTGGCTCTGGGGACGTGGAATGTCAGCTCTCTGTGGGGGAAGGAGCTGGAACTTGTGCGGGAAGTGGAGCGCTACCAATTAGATCTGGTGGGGCTTACCTCTACGCACAGTCTCGGTTCTGGAACCATACTCCTGGATATGGGTTGGACTCTTTTCTTGCTCAGGGTGTGAGGCGCCGGGCGGGTGTTGGGATACTCACAAGCCCCCGGCTCAGCGCCACTACGTTGGAGTTTACCCCGGTGGACGAGAGGGTCGCCTCCCTATGCCTACGGGTTGTGGGGGGGAAAACTCTGACTGTTGTTTGTGCATATGCACCAAACAAGGGCTCGGAGTATTTGGCCTTCTTGGAGTCCTTGAATGGAGTCCTGCATGGGGGACTTCAGCGCGCACGTGGGCAATGATGGAGACACATGGAGAGGCGTGATTGGGAGGAACGGCCTTCCTGATCTGAACACGAGTGGTTGTTTGTTGTTGGACTTCTGCGTTAGTCATGGATTGTCTATAACGAACACCATGTTCGAACATAGGGATGCTCATAAGTGTACTTGGTACCAGAGCACCCTAGGCCGAAGGTCAATGATCAATTTGATAATTGTTTCATCTGATCTGAGACCGTATGTTTTGGACACTCGGGTGAAGAGAGGGGTGGAGCTGTCAACCGATCACCATCTGGTGGTGAGTTGGGTCAGGGGGTGGTGGAAGACTCTGGACAGACTTTCAACTCACACCTCCGGCGGAGCTTTTCGTGCATCTCTGTGGAGGCTGGGGGCATTGAACTCGACTGGACAATGTTCAAAGTTTCCATTGCTGAAGCTTCGGCGGGGAGCTGTTGTCTTAAGGTCTTAGGTGCCTCTAGTAGAGATGCTCCGATACCAGTACCAGTATCGGTATCAGCTCCGATACTGCCTAAAACGCTGGTATCGGGAAGTACTGTAGTTTATGCACCGATCCGATACCACGTAATAAAGCCCTAAAGAAAATCTATGTTAAAGTAGTTTATTTATGTTATTTTTCCATTATAACTGACTGTCAAACTGCATAATAAAAGAAAGTTCTGGGGCGTTCATTGTTTGAGTTTGTTCATGTTTCACAAAGAGTTTAACCTGAGCCAGACCGACAACAAAGATAGAAATAATATCACATTCATACAGGGACAGTAGTATACAGTTGTTAAAACATAATAAAATATATGACACACTGGTATCGGATCGGTACTCGGTATCAGCCGATACCCAAGTTCAGGTATCAGAATCGGAAGCAAAAAATGGTATCGGACCATCTCTAGCCTCAAGGGGCGGCAACCCACGAACACCGTGGTGGACACTGCTGTTCAGGGAAGCCGTCCGACTGAAGAAGGAGTCTTTCCGGGATATGTTATCCCAGAGGACTCCAGAGGCAGTTGCAGGGGACCAAAGGGCTGCAGCTTCTGCCGTGAAAGAGGCAAAGCAGCGGGTGTGGGAGAAGTTCGGAGAAGACATGGAGATGGATTTTCGGTCGGCACCAAGGTGCTTCTGGAAAACCATTCGCCACCTTAGGAGGGGGAAACGGAGAACCATCCAAGCTGTGTACAGTAACGATGGGATGTTGTTGACCTCAACTGAGGAGGTAATAGGGCGGTGGAAGGAGCACTTTGAGGAACTCCTAAATCCAACTAATATGCCCTCTATGTTAGATGCAGAGCTGGAGGATGAGGGGGGATTGTCATCAATTTCCCAGGTGGAAGTCACTGAGGTAGTCAAACAACTCCACAGTGGCAAAACCCCGGGGATTGATGAGATCCGTCCAGAAATGCTGAAAGCTGGTAAGGATGCCCCCTGGGCGCCTCCCTAGGGAGGTGTTCCAGGCACGTCCAGCTGGGAGGAGGCCTCGGGGAAGACCCAGGACTATGGTGGAGGGATTATATCTCCAACCTGGGATGGGAACGCCTCGGGATCCCCCAGTCGGAGCTGGTTAATGTGGCTCAGGAAAGGGAAGTTTGGGGTCCCCTGCTGGAGCTGCTGCCCCTGCGACCTGACCCCGGATAAGCGGACGAAGATGGATGGATGGATGGATCAATATTTGGCGCTAGCCTATCGATTCTCATGTCGCACAAAGAAGGACAACGATATATTGCCATATTGATATTTTTTCCAACCTTATTTGAGAGTGGGATGAAGGAAGAGAGTAACCAAAAAGACAAAGATACAAGAAAAGAGGGGTGGTGTTTTAGAATAACCATTTACCTGTTGTGGAGGTGGTCAGTGAAGGTTATGCTTGTGCAGAGGGACAAAGGGATGGCAGAGCAGAAGGACACACTGCAGATTAGAGAGGTCACCTTGGCCTTCTGGTTCTGAATGCCTACTGGAAGTCTCTAGGGTGGCAGATAAAGTAGGAAAGTGGGATAATTCCACAGATCATGACAGAGTTTCTGTTGAAGTGCCAGCCTTTCTCAGTGGTGACGTAAAACGCATCACTCGAGCTGCTGTGTGCGAACGTCGCCGGACTACATTTTGTAAACATAGCCATACTGAGAAATACAGAGAGTTGTGTGGAGCTGATAGCCCTAATTAGCTTTGTATCAACTCATTTGGCAATGACTTGAATGTAACAGACGTTAATTAATATAAAATAGTCGCGCTCTATAGCTTTAAGAGAGCAACTTTGGGAGTAAACCAATAACATTTAGAGTAGAATGTTAAACTGCTTGCTCATCCATAATAGAATACCTTCATAGGATGAATTGCATTCACTAATTTTAGTTGTAGAGGTGTGACTTTTACCCCACCAAATAATATCTTCTTGGCGGGGAGGAAACATTTCTGATACCATAAATCACCAATAAAACAAATATTTTTTGACCACATGACACATAACTCTGGTAACAAGAATAACATCCATTTTTGGTAAGATGGTTCATGACTTTTTCATAATAGTGTAAACTGCTCTGAGTACAGGCCTGTACCTGATCCTGGTTTTGGGCAGGGATGTTGTTACCCTCTGGAAAGATGATAGAAACAGGCTGTGTCTTTGTCCCATCCTCCAGTTCCACCTCATCCACTTCAGTTGATACCATAGTTCCACTGCAAAGGTGGACAGACAGTGCATATGTAAAAAAACAATGTTCCACTTTTTGCTCCCATGCAATATTATAGGCAACCTTCTCAATATATCTCAATGTTATTGTTTAATGTAGATATGTAGCATGTAAACAGTGCCCCAGATATGTTTTCTTGAAAAGATGCACTATGTTGCTGAGTTCAGTCACAGGGATTTAGGTCAGAAAATGCTGCCAGAACTGTAATAGTGCCACCAGCTTGCTTTCCACTCTGAAATCTAAACAATGCAAACCACAGAGGAACGTGGATTAGCTAGTTGGCTTACAATGTAAGCTAAATCCAACATGAATGCAGATTTGCCAGTTAATGAGTCCTGGTCTGATTGATAAAAATCCCACTGAAATGAATACTAGTCAGTTAATGTGTGTGGCAGTGTTTCCTCTGCATTAATTTAGCTCCAATGGCTCAACACAGCAGGTAAATTGGCACAAGTTAAGAAAAATGTAAATACAAAAAAATTCCATCAATGTTATTTTAACCCTGTTCAGCTTACCCAAAAAGCTGGAGACTACAACTGTGATCACAAAGCAGCTGTCCGTGTGTCATGATTCAAATAATCAAAAGTGAGGCAGTCATAAAATGTAACAGTTACTGGATCAGTTTTTGGCCTCGGGTGTATATAAACCAACCTAGGATACCCTAAGGCCAGCAGGGTGAATGTGGCAGATGCATTGCTTCCCAGGGGTACTGGTGTAAGGAGGATTTGAGGGGGGTGGATGGTGATACAGGGAAGCTGTAGGATAATAGTGATGGACAACTCTCTGTAAGGTTGATGTACCTCCTCTCCTCCCAACCCCTCCCCTCCCTCTTCTCCAAGGTAAAGAGGTAGGGACAGTTTGGTCACTCTGCCAGAGCCTAGGAGAAAATATTTACACATAGGTCAGCCATTGCAGACCAAAGGTGAATTAATAATGTTGCATCAAGCTAGGTTCATAACCCACATAACTAGGGCTGGTTAAAAAAACTGATTAGTCAATGCATTGCAATATACGTTTACCCAATTGAATACCAATTTAGAAAATTCTGAAATTAATAGTTGTTAAAACTATCAATATCAGAATATCATTTACCTTCGCCTGACCAAAACCAGGCTGCTGCAGTATAACCCCACAGATCTCTACACCCATCAGACTGGTCGGTTATAACTCAATATTTCAAAGGAGAGGAGAGAAAGACAGCAAAACGCAAACACACTGAGCTCAAATGGAAACTCTGCGCTGCAACACGTATCTTTTGGTTTAATTACAGGCATATTTTTGGGGGGATTTTGTTATTACGGTATTTAAGAAAAAAAACGTATAATATTAATCCTAAAATTGAAAACCGAGTAGGCCTAACTATCCAACAAACAAATACTTGAATAGTCAAATATTCGGTCCAGCCCTAGAGAGGTGTGCATTGTTTACATTGTGCTGCAAGTTCAGCTATGGCACACATTTGCATTTCAGTGTGTATGCACTTTACATTTTATTTCAACGCATTAGCACAGCATGCAGTACTGTGAATGGTTCATTCTTTGCTTAATAAAGAATAATGCAATGGTGAAATAAGTTTTGAGTTCAATTTGTTCTAAACCATGCCAATAATGCACATAATATTATATGACAAACATCAGAAGGTACTCTTATGAAACAGCCTGGGTATTTCAGTCACCTACGTGTATACATTTTGATTTCATGTGAAGTATTGAATCAAAATCAAATCGTATTGAATCTATATCAAATGCTATCAAAATCAAATGGAATCGTGAGGTGCTTGACAATACCCAGTCCTACACATAACCCCTGTGAATGATGTGTGCCTCCAAAAAACAACAACAACACTACGCAGTGGCAGAGAGGGTATACTCTGGGTTTAGGTTGAAAAAGTAATGCACTCTTTCTAAAACTATTGGACAAAAATAAAAAAGAACCACCAACCTGTTTTGTGGTAGCTATCAGATTGCCAAGATTAAGCATTGTGGAAGCAAGAGACAGCAAGAGGCTGGTTCCCAGGATGAAACATAATTCCTTATTTATGGTCCATCACTACAGATTATTAAGGCCCCCATGATTTAATGGTCTATGCTGCACAAGAACATTCTTTAACAGAGTTATTTAAATCTATATTTAGTTATGTTTTACTTTATCTTAGTTTTGCCCCATGTGGAAGTATATTTTGAGGGATGTTACACTCTATTAAGCTATGACATATGTTGTACATTATCTAGTTTCCCTCCAGATGTGTGTGTGTGTGTGTGTGTGTGTGTGGAGGAGAAAGGGGTCAATTGTGATACATTTGTGATGGTGTGATCTGAGTAAAATTAAATGTACACTGACATGACTGTGTGTATGTGAGAGAGGGGAAAGCAGTGAGAGATCATAATGTGTTTGTGTTTCAAATCATTTCTCACCAGTTGTGATATCCTCAGGGCTGAAGCTGACCGTCAAGCAGATGGACTGCCCAGGCCCCAGACTGCCTGAGGATGGAGACACCATACATAGCTCCCCCTCTTTTCTGTGCTCTGTTGGTACCGCTATTGCTCTGCAGTCAAACCACCAGTTTACATGTTTCTTGACACTACTACGCCAAAACACACTCTCTTCACACGCTGCCTTCAGCTCCACTGTCTGCGGAGGGAGAGAGGAGGGAAAGAGAGAATGGGGAAAGAAAAAAAACAGCAGAAGCACAGAAGATAAAAAGCAATCATTTTATTTGTCAGAATGTGGTATCAGATATTCAGTAGGATGGTACATACTACAAGATGACAGGTACAAGTAAAAATTAGGAGTTGGAGTAAGAAAGTTGAGGGTAAGCTTGAAAAAAGGGGAAAATGTGGGAATGGAAGCAAGAAAATGATAAGCTGTGGATAGCCCCTTGTTGATACCTTAGTGTAAGCATCAGACTGGGGTGCCAGGGGCTCCACATGGAACTCTAGGCTAGTGGGGGACATTTCCAGTGGGGCGCACAGCACTAAAAACATTTTAACAACAGCAAGGAAAGAAAAACATTACATTTAGCTATGTGAACATAGTGCCACATATGACATTTGTTGAGTACACATACAAAGTATTTCAGCTGTGATTTAAGTTTCACTCCAGCAGAAGGTATATAGTGAATCATTTTTAAACTAGACATCACTCACCAATACACAAACAACTCTAACTCCACATTGATGACCCCACCTGTGGCCTGTATGCGCTGTGACCGTTGTGTCGCCATGGTGACAAACTGGGGAAGAAGCTTGACGACATGCTTCCTGCTGCCAGCTGACAGCGAGGAGGAGATGGAGGAGGAGGGTGGAGTGAGAAAAGGAGACGGAGAAGCAGTGGGCCATCTCACTCCATTGACCATCAATGGCAGGTCAAAGTCATAACTGGCTGCCTGCAGGGAAACATTTCCTTGACTGTCCATCTCTACTTCCTTAATATTTTAATGGATCACTTTTACAAACAAACATTTTAAAGCTTTAAGATGAGAGGGAGCAAGATCTGTAATGGGCCATTCGCTAAACCCTGCCCCCATTAGTTACAGTTGCTATGCCTGTCAAGCTTTAGTGCCAGTTGGGCATGATTTCCACTCCATTTCAATTCTGCACGTTAAATTATGACAACTTGAATCAACGACTCTGTGCGGCACATAAACAAAATTGTATGTGTACCAGCAGCTTCAACAGCAGCAGTAAATAACACAGACTAAGAAACACATATTTCACATGGCTTATTATAGATGAATAATAATGGGGAAGGCATTGTGCCAACACTATCTCAGATAACACGTTTGGCCTGGACAAAAACCTCTTAGGGTTAGGGTTAGCTAGCCTAAACTGATAGAAACCTGGACTTCCTGGCTTTAACACAGTAGGGATATATTACACAGTGGAAGTGCTAGCCGTTTTTTAACTCTCGGTTACTGCTGAAGGTAGTAAGCTAGTTACCTGGACATGCTAACTATCGTAGCTAACCTGCTATGCCTAGTAACGGTCGCTAAACTATGATTGGACAGTCGCTGTTTCGAGGAGGGGTTTAAAGAACAGTCAATTCACAGAAGCTAAATGTGCATTTGAGCATGGTTTACTCAATCTTCGTGATACTGTATCCACTGTGAGACATGTGGTCAAAATCTCACCTGGGTGGGGGAGAAGACAAGGGAACAGTCCACTGTCTGGTTACCCTGGACCTCCACAACACTCACACCTGGCTCCTTCTCTGCTCCTTCAAAATGCACAGGAACAATCACAAAAACAAAAGCACACAGCCTAAAACTCAAGACAAACACAAGGCAATGTGCTGTGTATTTCACACACAAATCACATTTAATTTCACATATTCCCATCTTTTATTCTAGTCACAGCCCACACATACAATAATTTTAATAATAAAACAATAACACTATGTCCTTCTTTTGTTTTTTTTTAGGACATATTATCCACCTATACACCAGGACTTTTTAAAGTCCGGACCAAGGTCCACATCCAGACCAAAGCGGCAGGTCAATCGGCAAGTCAATCCAGACCCAGCCTACACCTTGGGTTATGAATACAATAACACCCCCAAAATGTAAACAGGACAAATAGGTTTGGACTTATTTTACAACTGAAATCATTTTTTTGTTATTACAGAGAGATAGAGTAGGCTACCAAAAAAAGGTACCATTGGGTACCGGTACAAAAGTTGACCAGGAAAACTGTGAGACAGCAGCATCTTCTAATGGACTGCTACAGCGATAAAGAAGTCTGGGTAAGTGTATGGGGTAAGTTTCGATCTGTGTTATAAATCTGTGATGTAGTGTATCCGGAGAGATGTAATGTCTGGGAAACATAAATAACTGATGCAGCTGATCATCTGCATGTTTGATTTAAACTGTGGAAGACCAGATGTTCAATGGTTTTACAACAGACTGTAATAGACAGTGACACTGTGTGCAAGCAGGTGCTCGCTGACCTCTGGAGGAGGAGAACGATGGACAAAGACCAGCTCCTTCCATGGAATAAACTGAACTTATAACTCACAGCACTTAATAAAAGATCTTGGACTTCATGCACTTGATGAACTTTATTATATTTTGCACATTATGCACTGGTTTGCACATGTTTATTTTTTTTATATATATAATAAAACATGTACTGTATTTATAAACTTGTATTGCATAAAACTTTATTAAAGGTTTTTAAAAAGAAAACTTGAATGTTTGTTGCTTATAAGTGAGTTGATTAAATGTTATTTTGTTATTGCCAATCATTTCGGACTTCTGAGCTTGAAAAAAATCTGATTCAGACCTTTGAGTAATAAGTTTGAGAACCTCTGCCATACTGTGTGATATGCTGCATTGTGTGCGTAAATACGTACTTGCTGAGGGCTGAGGGAGGTTTACAGAGAAGTCTGTGTGTTCTGCCAGGTCGAAGGTAACCCTGGCTGCGGCTGACGAGTGGTTCGCCAGAGTGAACGGTATCGCTCGCTGAGAACCAGCATGGACCCCGTAAAACTGGAAATGGGACTGAAAAGAGGGAGGGATAAATCAGCATAAGTATTGAGTTAATGTCTTCTGGACAATGCTGCAGAACACATCTGGTAAATCAAAAAGAACTGCCTTTACGCCAAAAAATGGATGACATCAAAACTTAACTTTCATTTCAGCATTCACAAAACAGAGCTCATAGTTATGTGTGCAAGATCAAATCTGCCTTCTTCCACTTGAAGAGCACCTCCAGACTCCATCGTTTCCTAACTCCAAAGCAGAGACCCTAATCCATACATTTGTCATGTCTTGCTTGGATTAATATACTGTAATTCTAACTGGGTTTCCCAATAAAGCCACGGGCATACACCAATAATGTTTAATTTATGTAAAGTGTCCTTTAGTTATGTGAAAGGGGCTTTAAATCTAATATTTCCTATTCCTATCCTTCAAGCCAGACATTACAGGTTAAAAACAACATGCAAAATAATACAATCAAACAAACAAAACTGATTTATGATTGGATATTTAACGATTTATTTAGCTAAAGTTTAAGACCCTTTTCAGTCGCCTGTTGCTTCAGAGATCCTGGAACACTGTTCCAGAGAACGGAAGCAGTGAACAAAGTGTATTTTTGCACTTGGAAATCCTGAATCTTAAATAAATAACTTTAGTTGAACAACCTCCCATTGACACAGATTCATCTTAATTAGTAAAAGCTCAGTCTGGATCGACGACGGTTCACGCTGGAAGTTCCGCCGGATGTCCCTCACCTTCTGCTTCTTTGTGTTTACGTAAACTCCGGTTGCATTGAGGAGCAGCAACCGCAACCTCTGAGCTACCAAGTTAACGTTACACCCTGAAAATGGCAAGTTTTAGGAAGAATATGTTTACGGCATTTACTCTCTAACTGGGACGTTTTGGGACTGATTGCTATCAACAAAATACACTGGTAAGAGCAAATTACCATCAATCATGTATCCAGCTAATTTATATAGCTCACATTACTGTATCGTGTGAACAGTTAACTTCATTTAATATTGTATGTGGCGTTTTCTTTTGCGGGGTGCAAATGTTCCACCAAAACCAGTTCCTTCCTATTTTGCAGAGCCATGGTGGCTGCTTCCGGAGCTTAGTGCTGCCCAAAACCATTGTGATTGGTTTTCAAGAAATGCAAACGACCCCTGACCATTTCTTCCTCTATCCAGGAGTGTATGCTCCTGTTGCCAGACCTTCCTCCGCAGCGCTGTGGAGATAGGTCTGGCAATGCGAGACTCGTAAAAGCTGATCAGCATTTTTTATGTTTTAGACTTTAAAATGTCTTTTGCTCAAAACACACATACACACACACACAGAAACTCACCACACTGATGTCTACACTTGGAGGCTCCACTGATCCACCCACTCTGAGCTCAATGGACTTCATGTTCCTCAGAGCTATCTGTAATACACACACGTTTATTGTACATTGCTCACACACACACACACACACACACACACACACACACACACACACACACACACACACACACAAAGAGTACTCTCGCTCCTGGTTTTTCTATCTCTCTCTCACCTCTACTCTGGTGTCAAACTTGATGACAGAGTCGGGGTTAAAGTCAATCTTGAGCGCTACCTGCCCCCCACTTGGCACCACGCCCTCAGAAGGACTCACCACCAAACCTGGCAGAGGGCACACATCTAGCACCTGCCACAAACAAACACAGACAGAGAGAGACTGGCTATTTTTCTAAGTATCTGTGTGTGTGTGTGTGTGTGTGTGTGTGTGTGTGTGTGTGTGTGTGTGTGTGTGTGTGTGTGTGGTGGTGCGGGGGGGGGGGGGCACCTGGTAGTAGGCATGGTTCTTTCCAATGTTGTGTAAGACTGCAGTTCTCATAGAAGGCATCTTGAGAGGCACTGATCCAAATGTGACCTGTTTGTCTGCCAGCAGGACACTGGTGGACCCAAACTGAGAGGGAAAAGGAAAAGTTCTTTTAATGTTATATATCATTTTTCTGTGATATTCAATACATAGTGTTCTGTATTCTACATTTGTAGTTTACCCACTCTCCCTTAACCTGCTTTGTCTAAATCTACTCTAGTCACTGATTTCACACATTTTACAAAATGACTTTTGACAGTCCCCAGAGCACATGTATTGGAGCAGGTGTATGAATCATTGAAGAGAGCAATAGTAACGATGATGATAACAGAACAGCGAGTAGTACAAGCGGGAGAGTGTTTTTCTATTGAGTGTTTTTCTATTGAAGAATACATGAAAGTCCCAAGCCTTACTTACCGTAAAACATAACACTTCTTGTTGCTGAATTGTGTTCTGGACTACTAAGGCCGCTGTCAGAGGAGAAATCGATATATATGCCTCTTTGATGGATTTGGCCTCATATGACAAAGAATGAGCCAACAAAGGCTCTTTCTATTTGATAATTTATTTCCTTTCATTTATCACAGTTTTGGATTGTTGAAATCTTTTTTTGCTATTAACCTTAATTATAGCTGTCTTGAGCCATCTCAAGGTGACAAAAATCATTTATGTTGCAAGGCATATCCCCTATAGTTGTTTAAGAATTGGATTGTTTACAATGTTGCAGGAATGAATTGAAAAGTGTATATGGATGTCTTGATACCTCATTACTGCTATGAAAACTTGATGAATCCAAGCTGACCAAAGCCATTCTTCTCCGTGAAGGAACAGACTACAAATCATTTACATTTTGATAAAAATATGAAGGTTGGGAACATACTGAGCCTATAAATGAATGATTTTTTAACAACCGGCTGCAACCCTATACCACTGAGTTTCCGTTGTCCGGTAATTAACGGTCATTGACCGGAAAAAAATGATGAAGATCGAAAATTCTTACTGTCTTGACCGCTGGAAATAATTGCCTCTGCACAATTTGAATTGTGTTAAAATAGGCTACAGTGATTTTCATATCTTTTGTTTTATTAAAACAATGAACAATCATGTTTTTTTCATTTTTAAAAATGACTGTAGCGTATGCAATAAAGGAAAAAACTACATATCGCGTTCTCACTCTGATTGAACGCAGGAGTTGACTACCGTGTATTTACAAACTACAAACGGCAGCAAGCAAGCGGGAAAGTCAAAGTCCAAGCCATGACAAAACGGGGAAGTATTGAGAATTACTTTATTAAAACCAAGCAGCAGCCGCTCTAACATAAATTAAGCCAAGAACTTGCTAGCGAGTCGACACCAGCTACAGCTACAGCCCTTGTCATTAACGTTAATGCCACAAACGTACATCGAGATGCCGTATATGATGACAACCCTGCGCGGTTACGGAGGCATGACTTTCTCAACAGCCTGCGAGGTGCTTATTATGGACTCACCACCAAACCTGGCAGAGGGCAGGGGCTAACACACAGACACACAGACACACACACACTCCATATCAAATGCTCACTTCAAAACCACACTCAAAACTCATCTGTTCAAAGCTGCTTTTAACCTGTAACCAACTTAGCTGTTTCCATTTGTTTCTATGCTGTTTTGCTTAATATTTATCTCTAGTTGTTATTGATTGATTTTTATACTGATCTTGCTATTGTTTTTCTTTGTTTTTACCTTGTAAAGTGCCTTTTAGTTTATAAGCGCTTATATAAAATAAATGTATTATTAGTATTATTACTATTGGGATTAAGGTGAAATCTATCCGGAGTGTGTCAAAATGGCCAAGCTAGCTTGCGTAATTCCCGTCCGCAGTGTGCCAGCAAAGAGAGGCTTCTCCCTGCAGAACCGCATCAAAAAGTGCAGCTAAGTCGCCTTGGGTAAGGCGGAGGTTATGCGCATCGTGAGTTGCAAAAAGACACTTGTTTAGAATTATTTTGATTCAAGTCGGCACTTTATAATTTTACGAGCCACTTTGTTTGTACTGCAGTTTGTATTGTTTTATTTCCTCTGCCTAGCAAATGGAAAATAGGACTATTTTAATTCAGATCAGCACATCATGTGTATTGATTTAATTTTTTGCCTCTCTGCCTGTAGCAAGTAGTCCATATATATATATATATATATATATATATATATATATATATATATATATATATATATATATATATATATATATATAGTATAAATCTACATCCATTGATGATATTGTTCTTTATATAGCCTACCTATCAATTGTTTTTAAGCACACAGAACAGAAAATGTTTGACTGGATCTTTTCCCATTTGACCAGTAAAATGACTGTCACCAATTTTTTCTAGCAGAAACACTGTAATAGTGCAGTTTTGGCTGCTGGATGGCAAAGATGTAAACGGAGATCATCGATCAACTCTCTGATGACCAAATCTCACATACCCCCAACCCATCCCCAACTGGCCAAAGCAAAAGTAGTAGTAAGTAATTTTCATTATTCTAGGGCCAGACCTTAGCAACACAGTGCAGGCGTTGTTTGTTGCCCTCGTGGACACAGAGGTCAAAGTCTCCTTCTGGAGGGGAGGAGAAGGAGGGATGCCACACTACCTCACAGTCCAATTCCCTGTATGGCTCTACTGTACCTGTGGAGGGGGTAGATTTGTTGTATTAGCCCTAATTCAAATGGGCATATCTATTAATTAAAAATGCTCATTCAAAATAAAGCTCCTTAAAGACAAACACACAACAGGGAGGGAGAAGATGTGAAGTGACATTCCTGATGTTTGAAGGCTTTGAAAATGCTAACCAAAGTACTCACACCCTGGGAAACTAAAATTGAGCTGCACTTTTAGCACCTGTAGCTGGTCGAATGGAGAACAGGATTCCGCTCTCTGTGACGACTGGTCTCCATGTGAATACTGCAGCGTGGTTACGCTGGTTTCGAAGGGTAACTGAGCTCCTGTATCCTGACTGGGCAAGCAGAGTGTGGGTGGGGCGAAGCACCAGCAGGGTGTTGGACAGCTCCAGAGCCAAGGGGACGACCTGGGCCTGGACCAGTATCTGACCAGGGTGTTGCTGGTTTACAGAGTAGGATACAGGTCTGGAGGAAAGAAGTATGTTTATATTGCACTTGAACTGCAATAATTGATTTAAATGTAATAAAAGGTAGCGTTGAGCTGCTTCCTACACCAACCTGTAGAAGTGACCCAGCTTGTTGCTTTGGAAAGTCAGTGTTAGGGTGTTGAGGGAGTGGGGTGGCAGGATGTGGGAGAGGGGTGAGGAGCCCTGCAGCTCAGGGCAGTCCACCTCCAGCTGCACCCAGACGAACACTGACAGATGATTGATCAGCTCCAGCTTCTGAACACACACTGACTGCACACACACCTCGCCAAAGTCCACTGACAATGGTCCTAATGAGGACATAGTGAGATTTTGTTTTACCATTTTACAATATTCAAAAACATTCATCTTCACTTAGGTATTGCTTAACATGAGAACAACACACAAAAACACACTAATACTTATTATACAGCTTGTACACACACACTATTATTAGAAACAGTGGCTGTAGCACTTCTGAATTTACTTTCTAACCTATGACAACTTGGTAGAGCTCCTGAGCTGTCAGAGTCCTGTTGCATTCTGCCACCTCCTGGCTGGTAGAGGGAAGTGCACTCATTACCTAGAGAGAATGCAAGATATCAAGAGACAGCTGAAAAAAAAGGAAGCTTTCCCCTGAAATTGACATTGAAATTCCACTCTGTGTAACAGTTAACTGATCTGTTACCATTCTTTTGACCACTTTTGATCTGACCTGACTGTTAACCTGCTTGGTGATGGATGTCATGTCTTGGGGGCAGCTACGTTTGGCTGGTGATGAAGCATAGCCGTATTTTGGCTTGGTCTTTATGATCTTACTGCTCTCCAGGTCACTGATGCGGAGTGTAGGTGGAACAAGCCCTTGAGACGGTACAATCCCAATTTCCACATCGTCCTCCACCTTCTCCTGCTGTCTAACAACCAAAAACAAAGGTCCAGCTACACTGTTTACTGTCCAACTGTATGACAAAAAAGCTTGAGATGGGCCTTTATGTCAGCAATCAGAAAATTGCTGTGAAAGCCTACCTCTCCTTGATCTTCTGCAGGCGCGTTTGTCTGAGCTGTTCGATGAAGTCTGTGTAAATCTGTCGATGACACTGTCTCTGCTCCTCCTCTTCCTCAGTGAAAGCATAGTTTGTGTCCACATAGCGATAGCGTTGTACACCAGTGAAGATGGTCCTGAACACGATAAAGACAGGAATCCTTCAGTAACAAAGTTACAATTTGTTGTTGTAGCAATTAGCACATTTAAAATATAGAATTACAAAACCACAGAGACAACATTTCAACTTATTATTCTGTTTAAACAAGCTAAATGCTATTTGGTTTGTCAGTGTTTTTAACAATAAATACGATTTGTTGTCTTTGATTGTTTCAAACCCATTTAAGTTGACAAATTGGCTATTAATCTGCACTAGCACTGTGAAAGAGTGTGTTTCTTTAACCTCTACCTGTACTGTCTTTGTGCAGAGGGAGGCCTGATGCTTGTGGCTCGGTCATTAGGAAAAGCCAGGAACTCCTCCACCTCTGTGTTCTGACTCTTCTCCCTACGATGTTCGTGGAGTTGTGTTTTGTCGGCGCTGAGGACGGCAGCACGCACCATCCCACGACAGCGAGCCAGTTCACTGGACCGAACGTGAGGCAGTAATCCGGTTGGATTGGTCACTGCGGGAGTGATGCCTGTGAAGCAGCCAATAAGAGCAGGACAGGTACGTGTTATGAAATCATTAGGGGCATCCAGTTGTATTATCACAGATATGGCTACATTGATACACGGACCCCTGCATCAGTTTAGACGGACCAACATTCGGCCGATGGCCTGGTTCTAACGTTACGAATCGGTTGACTGAATTTCTGAGCATTTTTTGTGAACTGTTTTATAAAGCTTTGTATGCAGCAGAAACCAGCTTAGACAGGGTAGGGAAGTCAAAGTATTGAAAGACATTGTTGGTTATGGTCTTTTCATGAGATTTATCCTTCAATATTCACCAGGATTTAGTTTAGGCATGGGGTGTGTGGTCGCACTGCAGCAGACAGCAGACAGGTGTAGAGTGATGGTGTGGAAGCTGTAAAGCTCAAGTCCAATAACATCTTCAGCTGTGTTGCCACCCCTCACAGCATGACCTAAGACATCTAGCTTCTGACACACCTGGAAGCTCCCTTGCTGCCGTGCAGTGAAAGACAAAACTATATCCTGAGGAATGCAAAAGAGAGAAGAAAGTTCCCACATTAGCCGCTTCGCTTGGAATTAAAAATAAATAACTGACTCAATCACGAGTCTTACCTGGCATTGCCCAGGAGCAATTGTGCCAGTGGAGGGCTTGGTGCTGAAATGCGCCAACTTGCGGAAGCGGAAGTTGACAGGAAGTTGAGGGCAAAGGTTCTGCAGCACACACAGCTGGTCCACACGTTGGCCTGTCACACAGGTGAGGAAATCAAATCTTTGAGAGGGACTAGGCACCAGAGACACAGGCAGTCCAGAGCCTGTCACTGCTAGCTCCACACTGCTGTTACCTAAAGACACAAAGAAAAATAATTAAATCAAAATATCAGTGTGATCTATCTTTAATTATTGGTTTATTAATCAATGAATAATGTGCTCATTAAGTTATATGAACTGAATTACTGGCTTAAAAACAGTCCTCTGAGCACTTGTGTTGGACTGGATTTTATTATACAATGCGACATGAGTGTGTGTGTGTTGTGAGTACCATTATGGTGAGTGAAGCCATATCTGCTTCCCAATGACTCAAACAGCAGGAAAAGACAGTAGTCTTGTCGGCTGGCTGAGTAATTGCGCTTCTTCTCTTCACTTGTACTGAAAGAGAGTGTTTTTTTGTTTTTTTTATAGTGGTAAAGTTAAACTCCGGTCCCAACACATTCCTACATCCTCCTCGTTAGTATAGTGGTGAGTATCCCCGCCTGTCACGCGGGAGACCGGGGTTCAATTCCCCGACGGGGAGTAATACCTTTTCTTTCCCCCTCCCTGATGATGGTAATACATTTACTTCACCCCCTCTCTGGCCCTCCTCTCCCCTCATTTGACATTATTGTTTACATAGGACATTTTACCATACAATTATTTTATAAAACATTAGTGTATTTTTTACGCCATTGGGTATGTTTCAGGAACATTCAGAGACAATTTACCTCTTGCAGATGGGGCTAAAGCAAACTGCCACAGTGGTTTTGCCATATGGTCCCAGTCGACCCTGTTTGGGGACAGACACCAAGACCCGAGAGACGTCTTGGGTGGCTGGCCTGCACCTCTCCATTCGTTCCAGCAGGGCGGCGTCTGTGGTCTTCTGGAGGTCTGTTCCCTAGACAGCCATCACAGTAAAGGCCTTGTTTCATTTTCAGTTCAGTGCAACTGGCCTCCAACCCATGTTCCAATCAAGCTGCCAACCTAGCTTTCTTTCCTGTTTACCCCTCCTACTCAACCAGTAACCAGTCTATAGCTATCGCTACTTGTCCACCTCCCAAACTAATAACTTTAACAGCTATGTTTTTACTTACAATCAACCTATATGTACCTAAACATTTCCTTGCTTAAACACAACCATGCTTATCTGCATAGCAGCTGTGCAGATTGGCAGCTATGACTACTTTGCCTGAGGGCATCACTCACCACCTCAGTCCCAGCAGCAGTATCCTGGAGCAGGCAGACCCAGTTACATGCCTGGGGCGCATTGTTCCTCAGAACCACATTCTCCACACGGGACGTCCCTAAGTATACAGGTCCAAACCACAGACAGGACAGTGGAGCCCCCTGTGAAACAGCACAGTTATGTTTTGTTCAGCTACAGAAATAGACACAAGCATATTTACATGAATACCAGTTTGAGGAGGGAAGGAATAAAGATGAAAGTGAATTTCAAGGATCAATTAAGTATCACCATTAAGTACTATATGAATTCCACTTGGACCACTGAATTACCTGCAGGTCAAAAACCTCAAGGCACTGGTCCACTACCTCAGCCCTTATACTGAGAACTACAGGAGAGTGATTCTGAAGTTTCAACCTGGGACAAAAGGAGGGTGGGGTTCAGGTATGAGTGTGCACAACTCAGTAGTGATATAAAAATATATAACCTTAAATATGACACTGAGCATTTAGTGCCCAATCTGCTGTTGTAAAGTCTTTCTTACAGAGCCTTCTCATCAATCTGTCTGGGTCTGTCTGTGCACAGTTCCACTTTCAGCCACTGGGTGGCGCCAGCTGCTATGACTCCACTGCAGGGTGAGAGTCTGACTGAGGGGTCTCCATTGTACTCTACCTGGAACACACCTTCAATGCACACACACAGAAATACATACACAAGTATTCTCATAGAGTGAATTTAGTATAGTCCCAACTGCTGCATAATATCCTAGTAAAGGTTTAAAACAGAGGACAGATACCTTCACTTGAGACAATTCAATTCAATTTTATTTATAGTATCAAATCATAACAAGAGTTATCTCGAGACACTTTACAGATAGAGTAGGTCTAGACCACACTCTATAATTTACAAAGACCCAACAATTCCTAGCCTGGTTGACACCAGCCCCTTCTCAGTTGTAACAGAGTGGGTCTGAGCAAGCTTCATTCACAGCCCATTTCCAAAGGACGCCGCTCAAATGCCTCTGGGCGCAATTGGGCAGTCCTTCAACCAATCAGACCAACGCTCTGGATCGGGTGACGTAGCAGCTATAGCGGCATCAACGGGTTGCTGACCTTCGGTGGCCGTTATGTTGAATGTAAACAAAAAGCTGCTTGCCGTCGCTGCGCTATCGTCACCGTGTAAAGCCCGCCTCAACGGTTGTGATTTATGCCTCAATTTGGAAAAATTGGAAATGGGCTTGAAAGGCCTCTTGGCCAGACTGACTTGCAGAGCAAATCTCAAATTTGCCAGAAGTTCGTCAGGGTTTTCCCAGGCTAAATAATTCCCACAAGAGCAAGCATTTAGTACGACAGTGGCGAGGAAAAACTCCCTTTTAGGCATAAATCTTGAGTGGTAAGGAAAACTTCCTTTTAGGGAGAAACCTCTGTCAGAACCAGGCCCTTGGTGGGCGGTTGTCTGCTGGTGCAATTATATTATTATAATTATATATATTATATATATAATTATTATAATTATACAATTATGGTGTGGCAATTATAGTCACAATAAAGATAATGGAACTATGACTAGAAATTCATAAGAATTCATAAGTTAACAAATCAAGCCTACTTCCTCAAACAACGGTTTATCACTGGCAAGGTATTTAGCAAATTAAAAAAAAAAGTTGACATTAACAGCACATCAGTTGCACACTCCCCATGGAGGATTAACCTCTGCCTGAATAAGTAACACTTTACTCTACCTGTTCTACTGTAGAAGGAAAGCTGGTATAATTCAACAGAGGACTACGATTCCCTTTTTAGTATAACGTAATGTTGCCTAACAGTGTTACATGATTTCTTTCTTATGCAGTCCACCATGCATTTGCTGTCAGACATAATGTCTTCATAAGGGAATGGAAGTATATTCATCATTACAGATAAACTATTCCTTATTTGTTTTTATAATATTGAAAATGTGTGCTTTAAATGAAAAAGGGGAAGGGATAAGGTATCTGATTAAGTCAAAAGAGGAAATGCATTGTCATTCTGATAATAGGTATCCCTTACAGTAACAGCTAATGCTTAAATTTGATTGGTCATGGAGTCTGTGGTTTTGGAATATGAATATGTCATCCACGTGAACAACTTAAGATTCATTCATGCTTGATTTACCTGGTGCTGATCCCTGATTGGTTATATGTTGATGTTTGCTGATCACCTGACTGCTTGCAGCAATACAGCCAAAGTCTAGTACTGAGTCCATTATGAAGGAACAAGCCCTGGGAAACCTAGAGAAGCATAGAAAGAAAGACAGAAAGTTTAATTGCCAAAAGATTTGTGGAGATGTTATATATCTTTATATACAGTCTGTCTGTGATGTATGTGTGTACCACGTATCAAAAAATGTCACAGGCAGTGTGTTTAGTTCTAAATCAATTCAACTTTATCTCAGACACACAGGTCCATATCAGTACAAAAACATGCAAACACAACAACACAGACAAGAAAAAAAAGATTCAATGTCATACGATCAAAGTGATTAAAACATATCTACTTTTTTACGCCATTGGGTATGTTATGTTAATATCATATGGCTAGCCTGCGTACCCCAGCAGTGGGATTTTGATGGTCTCTACATCATCTATGTGAATCAGAAGGCAGTCTCTGACCTCCTCTTCTTCCTCTGGAGTAAACTCCAGCAAGCCACTTACAGACAGACCAGGAGCCACCACCTTGGCTGAGCTAGATGCTGTGAACTTGAACAACTGCATGACAAAAGAAAAAGAAAAGAAGAAGAGAAAAAAAGGGCATAGATCAAATAGTATACACAGATATGACAGAGAGTTAATGTAGGGAAAACTTAGCGCAGTTAACGTTAGATACAACACACTAACTTTAATGTTAGCTACTCTCTTAAAACATTGACCAATAAAAAAAATAAAAAGGATGGATGGATGGAAGATAGATAAGAATATTGGACTTGTTGGTATTATTGGACGTGGTCGCATCAAGCAAGCCCATCAAGCCAACAATGACTAAGACGTTATTTAGAGTAATTAAAGTTGGCTAACGTTAGATAGCTAGCTAAGTTATTAACGGTACTTTAGCTAGCTAGCTAAATTCTTGCACGAGGTATTAGCCGCTAACGTTGCGTTAACGCCAAATTCTTAATTTGCTAATGTTAACGTTATGTAATTTATTTATTTTTTTCGTATAGCTTGTTGTTGATAGAAAAACACCTGAGTTTAATTTACCTTTAGCGCGGGCTTTTCAATCAAAATTTTCTTCAAAGCTTTTCCAACGTTTGTTGCCGTGACTGTAGTCTTGTAAACCTCCCCGACTTTAACATCGCTGAACTCGACAAATGGTGGGTCAACTCGAACACAACTTCCAGCCATTACAACGTTATGACTTTAGGGTAACTAACGTTAACGTTACTGACTTACAGACGCCACAAATATATTCTTCTTCTCATTATATATAAAATAATTATCGCGCAATTTTGTCGACTTGCTGGCTCGCATACCGATAGTCAACTTAACTGTTGCTACCCAAATGTCAGAGACTAAACAGAAGTTAAAAGCTCAGGTGGTTTCTAGGCGACGAGTCCGTAGCTGCGCTCGTTTTATAACCTCGGGCAGTCCAGGTGGACGGTGCAACTGTTGACACTGAACAGTAAAACTTTATACAGACCCAAAGTATCTTGTATATTTCGGAGGAATGTAGCCTAATGTTCTTCATACCATAAATGTCAATACATATGATCATTATTCAAAAAGTTGAGATGTTTTCTAAAAAGAAGTCATTTCTCAGATTATCTCCGCTTATATCTCACCGTTTTTTCAATTGAGTATAATGGTGCTGTAACCATTGAAATAGAATGAGATCTCATTATCATTCTATTTGGTGTAACCATAGGGGTGTAACATAATGATTTGCTAAATGGATAGTTAAATCAATCTGAAATCTCTTGCCATATACTAAGTATGTTAGTACACTGCTCATAATATTTGTGGTAGCCTACTGCAAATATGACAATAAAGAGATCTAAATACACATAATTAATATTAAATTCCTTTCACTTTCAACTCAACATCAGCACGTTGTACAACACAGCAAATCATTAACATATATCCATAATTCAAGCTTAAGTTAATTTGAACAAACATTTGTACAAATGTTAAATGATCAATAGAGTTGATGTAATTTATTTCACAAGAAAAAAAGATTGTCTTTCTTCATTATATAGCATGTTACAATAATATAACTGGGTATTAAATAGTTTGTTAATTATGTTAGTTATATAGGTAAAAATAGATTGGTGTAAACGTGTATAATGTTTTTGTCAATTGCAGATTCACACAAATTGTCATGCATATATATATATACATATATATATATATATATATATATATATATATAGTATATATATATATACATCAAATCAGCTCTATATCTATTTCTGTTGATGAAATATGGGAGAGCCCTGGCGCTGTTATGACCTAGCAAAGTACTAAAATGGTAGCCTAGAAATCTAGACGCACCCATAGCGGCAGCAAATGTATGCGGGTCTGGCTTGTCAGGCTACTAAAATGGATTAATCTTATTTCTTTCTAAAGCATAACAGTGACAGTTGTTTTTGTCTTTCAGAGGTTGATGTTAATACTTTGACTTGTCTTATTTTTTTTTTTTATAAGATCTGATGTTATATATATTTCATATATATTGTTAATCACTCACACAGTCACACAAATAATATCAGATCTTGTAAGACATAAGTCAAAGTATTAACATCAACCTCTGAAAGACAAAAACAACTGTCACTGTTATGCTTTAGGAAGAAATAAGATTAATCCATTTTAGTAGCCTGACAAGCCAGACCTGCATACATTTGCTGCCGCTATGGGTGCGTCTAGATTTCTAGGCTACCATTTTAGTACTTTGCTAGGTCATAACAGCGCCAGGGCTCTCCCATATTTCATCAACAGAAATAGATATAGAGCTGATTTGATCTGTGCCCGTCAGGAGGATCCTTTGATTGCTCTGAGCACGTATGCAAGTACAGGTCAACTACAACAGCATACTTTTTTCTAAATCCTCCTGATTACTAACTTCTGCTGAACTTCTCTCTCCATCAACCAGAGAGGTAAACCAAGGCACAGCCCTAGCTTCCTCTGATGGCTTTTCCTGCCTCCCTTCATGCTCTCCAGTTGGGATAGCTGGTGTGACTTTATCCTTTATCCCCTTCTGGTTCTGAGGTGTGTTCTCCAGGCCAAAGAAGTTGTTTCAGACAACACAGCGCACACTGCAGGAGGAAATTCCTCCCATAGAAAGAGACATGGTGTCCTTTTATAGTGGTACTATGAGCTTCTCCAGCCCGATGATCATGTTTGCTTTTTAGTGGAATCTTGATGCACAGGTGTTTATCAGGTTACCAGTAGTGGCCGCAGCAACAATGCCATAAGTTGTTCTCCAAGCATTGTTCATATGCTCTCCTGCGTAAGATGCATGCACAGTTTCGATGAAGATTTTCTCACACCAGTGCACAGAAATGGTTTATGGTGACATTTCTTCATATATAGAAATAGTTTGCTTAGATAGATGCCATGTGTTTGGATTGTTACATTATTGCTGTAATGTATTGGCTAAATAATTTTTTCCATGTAGAATTAAATCACCATTGGTCGAGAGGAAAATGCCCTGTGATTATGAGCGTTTTATATTGAATCATTTAAACATTTAAGTAAAGGTTGACATTACTCTTGTTGACTAAACGCATGTCTAAACTCCTTATCAGCAGAAGCTGAGGCTGTCAAGGAACAGTCTTGACGTTCAAGGTTGAACGTTTACAGAAAGCATGGGTTACATTTCTCTGTTTACTTTCTGCGGTTTCAACATTATGCAACCTTTGGAATCAGACTTCGGAGTGGAACTTTCCCATAGCTCGCCCTCCCCTAAAGGTGCATGTGATGTGTTTATGAATAGCCGTGATGCTGACAGGTTGGAAGTTCTCTGACAGGCGTGTCTCAACTCTTTGATTTTTCTGGCAACCCTTCTTGTCCTGCTGTTATATGTTTAGAATCTGTTGCCAGAAGGCAGGCACAAAAACCGATAAGTACATTATAATCTGATTGTGTATAGGGGGATTTGTATAATAACGGCTGACTTCAACCCAACAGGTGAGACAAGCAGGGTCCTATATGAGGAGATGGTTCAACTTTATCTTTGTGTCAGGACTGTTTTTTTTTTGTGCTTTTCCACCTTAATTTAGGTGGCGGTGAGAGAGAAGGAAGACATGCAGGAAATCGTCACAGGTTGGATTCGAACCTATGACCTCTGCATCGAGGCATAAACCACTCAGTATATTTGCACCTGCTCAACCCACTGAACCAGGACTGATTTTGCATGAGATGACAGCAATGATTGGCTTGTTATCTCATCCATCAAAAGGTTATTTGAATATAGAAACTAGAGGCTGGAACTTTTCTAAAATTCAGTATACTGTTTTTGCCATGAAGAAAATCAGTCTTAGCTGACTTTATAATTAATGTGTAAAGGGGCAACTGTTAGATAATGGTTTAATTTGTTATTAACCAGTAGCTAGCAAATAAACAAGGAAAATACGTATTAGACCAGCTTCAAATACATTACCAAAGCCCGTCTACGGATAGATAGAAATTCTTTGACATTACTCAGGACTTTTTCAGCTTGGTTATAGTAGCACTTCCCAAACAGTGGGGTCCAAGAAAATAAATAAAAACGCCCCCTCTAGTGCTGCCTTCAATTGCTTAGTAAATATTGTAAAACGGACATTCTAACCATGGCTATTTGGTTCAAGTACATCTATGGGTTCGAGTGAGAAATACTTTGGAAAACGCCCAATTTTCTAATATTAAATTGTCTAAATGATGTAAAACGATTAATATCAGAATACATCGATCCTAATAAAAAATAAATGTTTAAAAACTCGGCCTGACCTAGGCCTACTTGAATACCTGGACTTTGTACATTCCGGGTTTTTTTTGTTATTCTTTATGAAACATTGTGAACAGACAGACATTCAGCAGGTCATGGACATTCTTATCCTACAATTCAAGATTCCAGTGTGTACAAAAAAAAACCACATAGCATAGCAATATGAAAAAGTAAATGAAATATAAAACATGAGATATCTAAACATAACAAATAAACAATGACATCGATAAGTCAGTAGGACTTATTCAGAGGCTACAGAAAATAATTATTTAAAAAATGACACTGTCCGTTCACTTTTTTGTTTGTCAAAAAGGTTAATGTAGCCTAAAAAACGAATTCAACCAGAAAAACGTTAAGAATATGCCTTGTGAAATTTACCCGCTACAGGTAGGCCTACAGTATTTGTCATGTAACGGTTTATTACTACATTGGAATTATTTAATGTATTTAGGTATACTTGTTATAGAGTGTCCAATATGGTTGTTACAAACACGTCTCTATCAATGACTGTATATATTATTTACAGTATTGAGCTTGAACGTAGCACAAGTCTGACGAAACAGGCAGTGACGCGCATGCGCAGTTGCAGTGTTTGCATTCCTCCTCCCTCCTTTGAGACTGACAGCCCGTTAGCTGCTGCTGCTCACCGGCAATGATACAGCAAACACGGACACTGAAAGACACACCGAGATGGACTTAGCGAGCACTTTTTGCCACTACAAAGACGGATATTATTTAGACATCGTTGTCTATTAAGTTAATTTTTCGCCAGGATCATTTTTGTTTCGGGGAAAAAGGAGACTCGACGTGCAAGAGAGGAATTGACGCGACGACTGAATTCCTGCGACATACACCGGCCAGCTAGAAGCTTTCACGTTCACTTTGAAGACCACCTGAGTAAACCTAAACTGTTCTGGGCTAGACGTATTTTTGTGTGTTTAATTGTGACACTAACATCTTCAAAATAATCGTAATAAGTAGTGAAGAGACAAGTTGTGGAAGAGCATGTCTAATTGCTACTGGCGACCCAACACAGCTTGAAGCTAACCGACGGTTAGCTGGATTTCACATTCTTTGTTTTATTTAATTACTTAGCCAATTGAATACAGTGTTGATGTCTTTCTGAAGTTGGATTAATACTTGTGTTAAGAAGAGTAACACCGCTTATGAGCTAGCGTTTCGACAACGTAACGACAGCCCGGATAGTTTAGCTTGATTTTTAAAGGACATAAATCACCTGACTTATGGCTCGTTAGTATCGCGGTACTGCAGCTGACCCAGCTAGAAGGTAGCGCCAGCAGCCGTCAGCCACTTCTTGGCCTTTTGCAACTAATTGAAGGTAAAGATGCACCACCAGGACTTTACTGGGGACCCGTCTGGGACCGGGAGTAGGAAAACGGCTCACCACTACAGGAGGGGTAGCAGCGGCGCGCCTGCCTCCTCCGCGGCCGGTGGCAGTGGAGTCAACACGGCTGACGACAATCCCACCCAGGCTGGATCCAGTTCTCCCGGACTCCACCACCAGCCGCTGTCCCAAGTGTCTGGCGCTCAGGTGAAGAAGAAGAGCGGCTTCCAGATAACAAGTGTTACATCAGCTCAGATCAATGTGAGCGGCAACAACAGTTTAGCAGATGACACCGAGAGCTATGATGATATGGATGAGTCACACACAGAAGACCTCTCCTCTTCTGATATGCTGGATGTTTCCGTGTCCAGGGCCACAGATACAGGTGTGCCAGAGAGAAGCTCTTCAGATGAGACACTCAACAGTTTCCATGGGGTCGATACACCTGGAATTGTGTCACCCAACGAGCCTCTTCACCATCATTCCATCTCTCAGGGGTCTCAGCAGCACACCTCTATGGTAAATGGGACCATGCAGTCTCATTATTACCCTCAGCAACACAGCCAGCCCCACCATCATCACTCTGATAGTTTGGGAGGAGTTGAACCCTCATTGTCAGCTCTTCCCATTGCTCCCGTGGGTAGCTCCAGCCCAGCTATGGCTTCCAAAGCCGGGCCTAGCCAGAGGCCACCGATGTTGGAGCCTGCAGGTGGAACAACTCAACCACTAGCCCCTATTGTTGGTGGGACAGCCACTGATCCACATCTACAAGGCAGTGGGAACGTTCCTAATGTGTCAGCTAACACTGCTTCTGCAGTTCCTCCTTCTGGGCCTGCAGGTTTTGACAACACTAGTGTGAGTGGACAAGTAGCTTCTGTTGGAGGAGGAACAGGACTGTCTGCTGCTGCCCCCAACACTCAAACCCAGCACACCCAAACTCAGACAGCTATTGGCTCTCGTTTTAGGGTGGTCAAACTAGACACTAACTCTGAGCCATTCCGCAAAGGAAGATGGACATGTACAGAGTATTATGAAAAGGAGGTTCCTCATCCAATGACATCTGAGGCACCAAAAGGCGTGGAGGTGGCTGTAGAGACTGAGGCTGGTAACGCCGGGATTAGTCAGCAGGGTATACCTGCTGTACAGCCACCTCACACGCTTCAGCCGCCGAGTCAAGATTTCACTTGTCCACAAGCCATGCAGAGCCCACCACAGGGACTGGCACAAACCACTCCTCTGACCTATGTTTCACCCCAGGAGATTGTTGGTGGGACCCACATGCAGCACCCAGTGGCTCCTGTCACTGTCCCTTCTACAGTGACATCACAGGCTGGTGTAAATCAGCCTCCCCATGTAATACCCCAGCAGCTGCCCTATACTGTGGATCCCCACCAGGCTCAACCCCAAGGAGGTTACCAGTTCCATGGAGGGGTCGTAGCCCCGGGAAGTGTCCGGCAGCCAGACTTTATCCAGCCTACTGCTCCCTTCCAGTCCCAGGTCCAGCCTCCGCTGCCACATGTTACAACAGGACTCTCCATAACGCCAGTTTCAGGGGTCATGGCACCGCCACCGATCAGCATTCCTCAGCAGCTACCCCATCAAGGTTCGGTAGCCCCACCTGCCCAGGCAACTTTTGCCGGACAGCCACAGACCCTCCCAACTCAACCTCACCCACAGTCACAAGTCCAGTCCCTCTCCACTGCTACAGTCCCAGTAGCGCCCACCCATGGGACCCCCTACATGCCTTTGAGTGCACTGCAAGCTGACCTCCAGCCTCTCCTCACCCCGGGTGCCACCTTCACCCAGGTCCCTGGAGGAGGGAGTTCCATAAGAACATCCCAGCTGGAGGATGCCCAGAAGCTCCTGCTCCAGCACCAAGGCCTGCTGGGTCTGCCCAGGCTAGGGGTCGCAGCAGGTGGAGAGGGGGCCACACAGGCCGGTGGTGCTGCTGGAACCCTGGCCCACATGGGGATGTCGGCTGAGGCCAGCGCCTTCATGGTCGCTGCTGCTGCAGGCCTCAGGACTCAGCATGCTGAAGGAGAGGAGGACAGGTAAGGATGGAAGGCCTGTGCTGCCAAAGCTGTTAATTCTAATGTAAACTCTGTTTTGCAGGTGAAGATTTTGTAGGTGAACCGTGTAGTTCTGGCTGCTTTTCATCGTAGAATTTCCTCACAAATACTGTCTACTGAGTTTCATTCAGATCTAGAAGTCCAATGTCCCATTTGCTTGATCCCCTGTCCCCTGACGTAGCTCTGTGTTCGTTCAAAAAACAGTAGTTGGAAAAACAGCTCGCTGGACATGTTATCGTAAAAATATCAGTGGCTGGAATAGAGGCAGTGGAGTTGCTGAGTCACCGAGGGAGCTGGTGACTCAGCAGATGTTCTACCCTGGTCGACCCCCTACCATCACACATCTACCTCCATTACTCTTTGTGTCAGTAAGGCTGCATTTTCTCTGTTGTACTGCCTCACACTATCCTTCCTTTCTTGTTTCGTATTTGCGTCTCCTCTTCCGCCCTTTCTTACCCCCTAGGTTGTCTTTTATTACCCGAGGGAACTGTGCAGTGGTTTATTTATGTGTACAATTACTCAATCCTATGTTTTGCTGCTCAAAAGTGGTTATTGCAGTTCCAGGTAGTTTCTAAATGGAGTCGATGCCCTAGAAAAAAAATCTCCCATGCCCCATTTGAAGATGCAGTGTTAGTCATTCAGAGACTGTGCTGTAGATACTATAGAGGGCCTGATCAGGAGTTGTGTTGCATAAATCTCAAACTCTCGCTGCAGAGAAATTGAGCACTGTTGTGGCAGCACTCTAGTGTTACCACTATACTGCCCTGTGTACCGGTTTAACAGGAGTTTTCATGTTGTAGGAGTACAACAATAATGGCTGCAGGGTATGGAGGTTGTTTGACTGAGTACTGTCAGTCTCGCCCAAGCACCCATAACTGAAATACAAAACACATTCCTGAATATAATGGCTTTTATTTAGCAGTTGGCAACAAATTAGCAAACTCTCTGTCTGAAAAAGGTCTCCCAAATGTTGCACATATACAGTACATGCTGTATACATCAGACTTGGAATGGAGAAAAATAAAAGACTTCTGAGTAGTTCCATGATTAAGACAACAGTTGCTGAGCGAACCGGTAAACATACTTCTAATTCAATTATCAGCACAGCAGGTCATTGGTGGGCTGGAGCTAGCTGTTATGTATTTTCAGCTGTTCAGACTGTGTCTGAACCCGAGGAGAGTGCAGCAATCGCTGGTTCAACGCTGTCGTAGTCATATTCAGCGGCAGACAGAGCAAGGCTGTATTCTGTGTGAAGGCTTTTGTCGGCAATTCATGGCACCCCATCGGGACCGTGTGTGTCTTTTGTATGGTCTCTGTAAAGTGTGTCTGCCCGTTTTCTTGTCATGAATCGGCCACTGTCCTGCAGACAGTGTAGTGCGTGTGTGTGTGTGTGTGTGTGTGTGTGTGTGTCTCTGCTTTGTTCATGGTCATGTCATTCTGCGATCTGTCTCTGTCTCTTGATTTCCCTTCGTCACCCTCTCTTTCTTTCTTTCTGTCTGTCTCCTTTCCATGTGCAGTTTTGTATCATTGTAGCTGTCCAAACTGTTCTCCTCTACCCTTTCCTTCTAGAACACTAGTCCAGGGTTTTCCCTACCTTTTTTTTATAAAGCTTAGGCGGCGCACCCAAGCTGTTTTTGGCACCACATAAGCCAAACCAATGTGAGCATTACAACAAAGTAAATTACTTTTCTCAGATCTAATTATTGTAGTTGGTCCCCAGTGGACTTCCTTAGCAAGTTTTGTCTTTAAGCTTTTTGAGTGTTATTTATTTATCATCCACTATTTTCCAACGTTTTAAACACATAAGGTTATAATTATGGTCCAAAATGATGTAAAATTGCATATTCTTTCATTGAAAAGCAAACTGTTCTTGCGGGAGGACCCCTAAAACCTTAGTCTTCCACAAACCTAAGGGAAACACTGTAGTCCGTTCTCTTTCCACTCTTAAAATATCCCTCTCCTTTCCCTGAATACGTGCGGTGTTTCCTCCAAGCTGAAACATCTAGTCCCGTGCCATAGTGACGACCAATACCATGAGGCATTTACACCCGTATTTACTAATGAGAGTGAGCAACAGTGTGTATGAAAAGGTAAACAGTCCATCAACTCAAACAGAACAGCAACTCGATCAGTAGTGACAGCACATAAGAAGGCCACCGCAGATGCATAATTGTTTTTTTTTCCCTTCCATTTAAACAACCAGAGGCGTACATGAATACATCAGACGGACAAATTAACACCATCTTTGAATGCCTTTGTCATTGACAGATTGTTTTGTTTACAGACCAATATTAAGGTTAATCCTGCAACAAACGGTCCTTTTTAAGATTGCTAATTTTGTCTAAAAAAATGTCGGAAAAAATTTGAAAGATGTGGACTACATTTTCCCAGAGTGCAAGGTGACGGCAACAAAAATGTTTGTGACATATCACTCTTTTTTTTTCTTCTGTTTTTTCTTAACAAGGATGATTGTTGTACACAGAGCACAAATCAGCTGCATTCATTCTCAATTTCAGTTGTGATAACTTGTTCTCAGAGTCCAGTCTAACTCTTTAAAGGCACATTGCAGTTGCCATGACTTTGACAACTCCAGATGTAGCACAGCTGTGTGGTTGACTTGTGTCCTGTTGTACAACAGGGATGTGAGGGTATGTCTGTGTATTGCAGGGTTATGCATGTGTCACCTGCTTTACACTCTCTCTATATCCGTCTCTGAGGTTGATGTCAGTGAGAGTGCCGTAGGGACAGCCATATTACCAAATGAAAGGGTTTTCATCAGGTCCTCTTTCCTCCCCGGGTGGAATTTCAGCCTGCAGGTCGGTGCCGGTATAATTTGACTTTTGGATAGCTGCCAGCAGGGCTTCACAGTAGAAGGAAAGCACTCGTGACTTTCATACACACACTTCTAGTATTTTATACACCTGTTGCCTGTGTGATATCCACACACCTTTTTTTTTCTCATTCCACCAACAACTACAGAGAAATATGACTTTTCATACAGGTTTCAGAGAATGCATTCATTAGTTGCTTGCCACAGTTAGTAGCCTTGTAAACCGCAATAAGTAATGCATGCACTGTGTAAAATAGTCCCCTTTTAAACTGAGTTATATTAGCTGTAGAGATGTTGCAACACTCAAGCAAAAAGTGTGACCCTACAAGTTTTTTTTGATGCAGAAATAGTGTAATAATATCACAAAGCTCTGCTTATGTGAGCACAGTCTACGTCCTTCTTCTAGTGCCAATGAGCCTTATCAAAATAATCTGTATATTTAGTTTATTGAAAACTGTGGTTCAAGGCATTTTTTTTTTGGAATAATTACCATGCCAAAGGTGTTTTAAAAACTTGTGAACCATGTGCTTATTTGTTCAAAACTACCATACCGTGGATATTTTCTATTTCCCAGTCAGCTAAATGTCATAAGATATATATGAAGTGGCATAGTACATTTTGTGAGTTTTATTAGGGTAATGTATGGTGGACTGATCCTTTGGAGCCATAACGGTTAGAGGTGCAATCTTTATTGATTATTTTCTCATTAAAAGTTGCCCACAGCAGTTTTATATTAGCAGCGTTCTTTTTGAGTTTGAGTCCCAGTGATTTACTATTTGAATGAAGTATGCATGTATGCAGCAGCAGTTGAGGGCACCGAGGAGTCACAGGTTTACAGCCTGAATACAAAGTGAAGTGATAATATCATCCATCAGTCATGATCATGATAAAACAGTCAACAGGTGTGCCAAAGGGGGATGTAAGAGATTGAAGAATCTGTTGCACGAGGTTGTCAAAAAGAGCCTTGTTTCTAATAGACACGGAATAAAAAAAAAAAAGAAGTGACGTAATAAGTAATGTTCTGGAGACGCAGGCTTACTTTCTGATTTTCTGATCTGTTTTTAAAAGCGTTATTCATCTCATGACTTCCCAGCATCAATAGATTTCTTGCTGGTAAGATGTCGGTTAGAGCACGTACTTAAAGTAAGAAGACTAATATGTTGGTTTGTCATTTCTAGGCATGGATTTTAGCCATAAAGATTCAAAGATTTGGCTTCTTCAAGCCCTGTGTGTTTTAATGTCAGTACGTGACTGAAAGCTGTTCTGTTTTTATGTGGCGCTGCAGTCTCTGATGGTCTTTCATATGTTTTAGTGATAATATGCAGCCTGTCAAGCACTGCAGGTATACCGGCTTTGACTCATGATTTGTGTTTTGTTAATATTGACACGCCTGGTTTTAACTGGCTCGCCATCCAAAAACTGAGGTAGAGGGAGTCCCCGACGGCAAAGACCAAATATGGATCAATGCTTGGACCTACCGTCAAAAATTGTTGATGTTATGATGTATGATTTTAAGAAAATCCTAGCTTCTATAAGTGCCATGGTAGAGGATCCAGGAGAAGCTGTAGACAATTTTTACTTAGCGTTACGATTGTAAATGTAACCCAATACACTATTCTGATTCTCTCTTTATAGTACAAACATAAAACCGAGCAGTGAGTCATGCCTGATGACAAACCTATTTGTGAACCACTGCTCTTGTGAACACACCCCAACATAAGAATGTTAGGTGTCCGGCTGCTTTGTTTAAACACGCTTAAATGATTAATAAACGGAACCAAGACAAGAATAAACTGAGACACATCAGCTTATTTCAATTTTAAAATCAAACTTTTAGACCTTGTAATCACGATATACAAATCATAGAATGTTGAGTGATATTTTGTTGGTTTATGTGCAAGTCTTTAGTAGTAGAAAGTAATTTCACAATATAAAAATGATTTGAATATTTTTTGTCAATTCTCCAATTTCTTTATCCAGGTACCTACAAAGCCCATATTTTTTATTTTTATTTTAATGGGAATGAAATCATTTATTAAGACAGTTGGGGTTGTTTTAAGGGACTTTAAGTGGTTGCACATATGGAGTTGAACGTGCCAGACAAAGACAAAAAAAACAAAAAACAACAATGGTATTGATTGACTGGTCAAATTTGAACATTCACTAGCCATTTGGCTGGTAGATGAACAAGTTAATTTTGAAACCTGGTCATGCGCTTATACGGAAACAACTCTGCCTCTAATGTACTTTGTCTTTGAGCAACCTGACAGCTTGCATTTGGCACATCATGCGTGCAATATATGATAGTCCAGTTTCAAGGTTTTGCCTGCCTGTGCGTGCACACCATTTGCAGCCTGTTTTATTGCGTTCTTATTCCTGTTTGGAATCTTTAAACTGAAAGTCGGACAGCAGCTTTGTGAAACAATAAGTCCAGAGGTGCTTCTTATTTCTTGGGCGGGCTCTCCTGGATTAAGGGTCAATAAATCAAACCTGAAGGTAGTTACTAAGTCAGTTGTCTGTTAATGAGATGTGACATCTAATCATGCTTCAATAGAGACATTAGCTTTACTGTCATTAGTCTCTCTCCCTCTCACGCTCTTTCTCTCACCTTGTTGTACTGCTGTTACCCCACAAGGTGGCAGTCTTGGTTCATAAAACTGTTGTT
Source organism: Sander vitreus (assembly GCF_031162955.1). Taxonomy (NCBI): domain Eukaryota; kingdom Metazoa; phylum Chordata; class Actinopteri; order Perciformes; family Percidae; genus Sander; species Sander vitreus. Next base: position 10,762,137 of record NC_135878.1, on the reverse strand, counting down.
TATATAACCCTAACATGCTTTGGGAATCACTGACCTAAAATGTGCCTTACAGCTAAGTGGAAAGGTCTTTCCTGCACACAATGTATAAATTACAGAAATTAGTGGTTGTAGATCTTCTCTGGACTATATCTATCTATCTATCTCTGATAAGCGTGGTTACTGGCTGCAGAAGGCCCCAGCAGTACAGTGATTGTACAAGGATTATATCCTTTGGCAGGGTTTGTAACACAGTAGGTGTGCTTATTTTAGGGATGGATCTATTACCATGGGCAGCGTTACATCAGCCTCTCTGAATGAGTCTGTGATTGAGACTATTTGGAAAAAGCTTATTCTGGAGGCCCTTTTATATGTCCTATTGCAAAAGTGTATACAGCGGAATTTATCAGTGTCTCGTTTTGAATACACACAAAATGTACAGGTATTATGTGGATCAATTTGGCTCTCCCATTATATTACAGTCAACTTGTACTTGCACTATGAGGCTGATTGATTTTTATACCAAGTAACACATTTTGAGTTTTTCGTTTTTGTTCAAAATATTTGAGTCTTCCTTGAGATGACATTGTGTGTACGTTTCAGGCACTGCTGTCGTTTCTGAAGGTGCATCTTGGATGTGTGCGAAGATCTTAATGCAGCTAGATCAGAACATCACCCGGCTCTGGCCGGTTCATTTTTTTTTTTTTGTTGGCATTGGTGGGGGCATAGGTGGGTTTAGGAGACTGGGGTGCAGAGCCAAGTAGAGACTGGTGTCACGTTTGCTCGCCTTGTGCCTTCATGCAGAGCTGCAGATTCTTGAGTAGAGAATGTCAAATGTGTCCATGCATGCATGTCTGTCTGCATTTCTCAGCAGGAGCGTGTTTATGAGTTCAGGATGATTGATGAGTGCGTGTGCATGGCATGTGTGTGAACTGGTAGGTGTCGACAGGAGAGGGTTTTTTTTTTTTCTTTTTTTCCCCTTCAGGTATTTGCTCACAGACGGAGATGTGTGATATTTCATGTCCTTAATTAAACATGTGGTGGCAAAACACCTGAATGTTTCCAGCTGAGCTTACTGCAAGAGGAGAATACTATATACTCCTGAGCAACTTGTAACCTGCCATTGAATTCAAGTTGCGCTCAATGTAATTTCACATAATTAACATAATGCTTAGGACAATGCTCATCCAATGCTTATACATAATGCTAAGACAAGCTATGCGTGTTGTTTAGGAGTTCAAAAATGGAAAAAAATCGAAGTAGACTAGACTTAAAAGTATCTGGTGTATCACGCTTGGTCCTGGGAGACTAGATGGATATTAATCTAATGTGATGCTTTGTTGAATGTCTTTTTTTTTGTCAGAGATTAAGTTCAGTAAAGAGCCCATTAAACAGACAGGCAATGTGTCCTGCTCAAGGGCACTTTATAGGGGGCGCCCTGGTAGCTCTCCTGGTTGAGCGTGCGCCCCATGTACATGGGCTCGGCCCTTGCTTGCAGCGGTGGGTTTCGATTTTGACCTGCAGCCCTTGGCTGCGTGTCCTACAGCTGTCTTATCAATTAAAGGCAAAAAAAACAGCCCAAAAAATAATCTTAAAAAAAAATAAATAAATAAACTGGAAAAACAGTCTCCATAATCTGTGCAAAAGTATTTATCAGTTATCTCTCACGGAAGCCCTTTTCTTTTGTTTATCTTTTGAGGGGGAACTGTCAAACTCATCCACTGTAACATGACTGCTCTATTACCTGTCAAGGAAAAACATAAATCTCCCCCCTGAAAGTGACACTTCCTGGTAAAAAGAAACAATAATATTCTGCATAAAGCCAGTTTGGATTGTTTTGTGTCAGAGCCTCAACCCTTCCTACTGTGAAAACACATTCCGATCACTGCATGAAGCTTGTACGCTGCAGAGAGCCTGGAACAAAGTTTCTCAACCGCTGCTGAGAAGATCCTCACTGTTAATGCACATGACAGTAACTCTGTTTACACTGACATCGAGCCCTTAAACCTCACAGCAGTAACACTGTGCAGATCCTTGTGACTGGGGGTGAGCAGCACAACTTCCCGTGACGTTTTTAATGTTGTCAGTGTACCGTGAGGTTGTGTAATATTTACAAATGGATTAGAGTGAGGGTAGGGGGCTGTTGAATCCCAATTTGACGTGTGAAATTTGTCACCGTGCCCGGATTATCCATAAGGGCACTGGGGCCAGTGCCCAGGGGCACCAACCATTCACAACCATCACATGACGCAAGCTTCAACAATATTTTCCGTAAATTGTTATGTTATTCACTTGAAATTGTTTAAAGACCATACATTACTCGTTTATGAACACTAATTTCACAATAATAATAATCCCCGATACCGATTCCGATACCTGAACTTGCGTATCGGCCAATGCCGAGTACTGATCCGATACCAGTGTGTCATATTTTATTATGTCTTAACAACTGTATACTACTATCTGTATGGATGTGATAATATTTCTAGCTTTGTTGTCGGTCTGGCTGAGGTTAAACTCTTTGTGAAACATGACAACAAACAATGTTGAACTTTCTTTTATTATCCAGTTTGATAGTCCAGTGTCCTCTATGTTGATAGCATAGTGGCGGTCCGTCACGGTACATTTTCCAGCGCCACGGTATCAGAAATAGGGCAGACGCACAACGGGGTTTCCGCTATGTACACCGCGCACCACCGCTCCTTCAGCTGTTTATGAAAAGTCATAAACTCGTAGCGCCGTCTGCTCTACTGAACTCAAGCAACTGTCGTCCGCTTTCTCTCCCCCTACGGTGAGCAGAGCATCTGGAACAGTGACAGGACGTCATCACTCGTCAAGTCATGGCAACCAAATAAACAACAGGGCGAGTACTACTTCACTCAATAAGTGATTAACAGCGACGAAAGCCGCGACATTAAATCCACACTCACACCCGTGAAATATGACCGCTACAGTTTATTGGAAAATAGCATTGTGATGAATTTACTGTCCCAGACCCCAATTTAATCAGACCCCAGATGAGACAAGAAGCTAACGTTAGCCACGCTGCTGTGACGGCCCTAAACTGTGTGTAAAATGAGCGGTGACGTTAAATCACCCTACGGTATCGTCTATTTTCTGGATGGTTTCATGGTAACGGTCGGTAGCTTACATTAGCAGATAAGCCCGTACTCTGACGTCCAACACCACCACGTCCGACTTTGGGAAATCTTTCATGCATGATAGCATCTTTTTGACATTTTTATATATCGCACATTCCGTCCTAAAAGACAAAAACTCCCTCCCTCATTTTTACCTCCATTAAAAATGTGTTTCAACTTCATAGTGGGTGAGGAATGTGTGACAGTGTCCAAAGTTAATACCCCATCTATCCATCCATCCATCCATCCACCCATCCATCAGAAGAACAAGGCATGTCTGCAGTGTCACTAAAGTAGTAGAGATGTTGGCGCTCAGTCTCCTTTCTTTCTTCCCTGTCTCTCTTTTCAGTCTCTTCCGTGGCCCATATGGCACAGAGGTCTGTTATGTAAGGCATTGCGTGCATTGCAGAGACTGATTCACTTACGCTCTACAGAGCTGCTGCCCTGAAGCTCTGTGATGCCATGAGAGCTGGTCTAGTTTTAGGGTGTTCCTGCTCTTTGTTTGTGCAAAGATCAAAAGAGATTATCCCCAGTTGCCAATAGAAGTTTTTTTTTATTTTGCTATCTTCGCACGCTTTCCCTATTCATGAATTATACCTTGAAAACAGGAAAATAATTGCATGCTGCAGGTACACATTTGATCATGTAATTGTCCCTTTTCTTTTCATCAAATCTTGTTCATCTGTTGTTGTTTTTTATTTCTAAATGTGGAAGATATAAACACACTTTATTTGCGTGTGAGTGCGAGTGTGTGTACACGTACGCACACGCAGTGGGGTTGATCTTGCTGCCGGCCTTGGTTCTCCTCTGTGTAAAATGCCAGTGTTCAAAAGCCTCTGAAACCGGATCCTACCAGTTTGCAAACATAGCCTCACACATAAACGGGACACACACGCCAGCTGATGTCTCCTCACTGCTTAAGGACAAGTGACGCGGAAGGAGGTGGGCGAATCACAGAGCGGCATACAAACCGATGAAAAAAGAGGGAACGTGCAAGGAGCGAAGCAGGGAAACATTAATTTGAGGATGGATATAAAAAGTGAACCCAATATTACTGGTGGTTTTTGTGAGTTACTTTTGTGTTGTCCTGTTGTGTTCCAAGTCACTTCCCTAATTGCTTTGTGTCCTTGGTTATAACTTACAGTTGTGGCAGAGTTGGATCATTTTCAAGACCACACACTGCAGCCAGAGTGATGGCCCAGCTCTGTTTTTACTCAAACGGCACAATAAAGTAAGGCGGAAGCGTTACTTCCACTCAGCTGGAGGCTTTTGTGAGATAAAGGAAGGACTGTGGTAGAATGGGGAGACGCCTTCAAGTGTATACAGCAAATACAAAAGAAGGCATTTAGGTTTCTGTTGGCACTATTGATTTTACACTTTTCTGGAACACTGCAGCTTAAATATATCTTCTCCTCTGCCTTCTTTTACTCTCAGCTCTTCTTAAAAAAAAATAATTCTATATTATGATGATATAGTCATATACTCTCAAGATATTTCTGAATTCACATGTAAGCCTTCTCAGTTTAGCTGCCTGAGTTTTTGTTTTTTTATGGCTCCTCCATGGGCGTCAGTTTGGTTTGAAATGTGCTGGGGACAGAGACGCATTCGGAAGTACATTTCCAGAAGTGCTGGGTACAATGACTCATTCATTATTTTTTTTTTTTTTTTTTTTTTCTCTTTCACGCAGGTCATGTTTTGAAAAACGCTGTCCTGTAGCTTACTAATGAACAAAAATGTGGTTTAATGTACGTAAACAATGATCAATGATTACCAAATTTATCTCTCATATTGCTCCTCATAACCACTGAACTGTCAAAAAATCTAACCCAAAGTCCAATTATTATGGACGTTATCTGACATTAAGGGACCACCGGAGGAAAATAGGGGAGGTCTTTTTATTTTTTAATATGGCCGCTGTGTAATATACAGAAATGCCCAAAAAGTACAAAATTGAGCGTTTCTTAAAGCTAAGAGCCTAAAACTACAAGGATTTTGATTTAAAGATAGGTGTCACTTTTCTCACACACACACACACACATACATATATAATATAGTTCACTCCTTGTCTTGCAATGACAATTTATAGTTTAACCATGTGGGCAACGCATGCACCATCTGTTTTTTTTTTTTTTTATTCCTCCACATTGTCTGCTGTTACACTGTGGCTACACATCTGCCCTTATATAAGCTCCACAGGGTGTGACGAAGAAGAAGACGAAGGACACCACCACACTTTTATTTTCTATTCAGATCTCCTTAAACTCATGTAGCTGGTAACAGTTGTTTTGTTTTTGTTTTTTTTGGGGGGGGGGGGGTTAATATGGCTGTAGTTGTCTTGACTAGAAAGCATTTTGTGATGGGTGAAGATGCTGTTTTGAAGAGCTTTGCCTGTTAATTGTTTTATTCACAGTTAGGCAAGATCAAGACCTCATTACCTGACTAATCAAATCTAATAGCTTGGTGTAACATCAACATGGTAGCCTGGCCAATAAGGATTTTAATTTGGCATTGGAAGTGACTTAAACAAAGTATTATTACCTGATCACTACTTTTCCTTATAGCCTATTTGTTTTCTAAGTCTCCCATGTGTAGTATAAGTATACATTAAGCTTTAACGTAGTGGTTAGGTAATATATGGGTCAGCCTTGTGCACATGCCCACATACACAAGCTTTAGATGGACATGGATAAATAATGAATGGAAGCATCCCATCTGTGATGAAGGTCTCTCACCATTGGCTGAGCTGAGTCTGTTGCACCATCAGCGATTGGCTGAATGTCAACTGTCTCCACATCAACGAACGCTCCCCTCAGCCTTTTGTTCCAAGTGGGGCATGCGTACACTGACCCCAAACCTGCAAGTGCACAATGTACAGATATACAGTATACGAAGAGCTTTGTCTTCAAATTACAAATAAACTTAAGAAAAACAAATTGCTACTAATCAGTAATGGTAGTTTTGAATCTCCCGTTCCTTTAAAAAAAAAGAAAAGAAAAAAAAAAAAAAGGTTTTTCTAGCCCTCGCTTTTTGGATTTAGTGACACACACAGTGGAGGGAAGAAAAGACTATGTGACCTTCACCTAATGAGGTTAACAATTTCACTGCAGGCATTGAGCCTCAATCCCACCAACAAACTCACTCTTCGCGCCCCTCGGCGCCATTTTGTGGTCCACACAAGTGCGCACCATCTACAATTATGGTTGCATCTTCCCTTTGTTCTCTACAGTTCCTCTACTCAACACTTTTTTAACGGCTGAGATACAGTGTTGATGCTTTTAGTTTTTGTGCCCTACATCAGCTCTTTGCCTGATCTACCGTCTAGATAGCCATCTTGTTGTGATTGTCTTTTTTTCAGACTGTAATGCGTGCCTGTGTGGGAGCCTTTTTTATTTTTATTTATTTTTTTACTGCTAACATAGAGCTACACGTGAGCCTTGCTCCAGTGGAGACCCATACTGTGAGTGTGTATCCAGTGTGCATTCACTGATGTGGCGTGACAAGACGGCTAAAGGCATGGTTGGTACACCATACACATTCTCCTTGAGATACCTTAAGGAGGGGCACGAGTGTGAGGAAATGTGAAGGATGCAGGAGGTGGATGTTTGTTGTTATCTTCAGGGAATTTAAGGGAAAATGAACTCACTCTTCACTAGAAACTGATACAAGGAGGCTTAGAGTATAGAGTACCACTCCCGCACCCATCACAGAGAGGATGCTGCAGGAAACAAACAAGAAAGGAGTTTGAGGTTGCAAACCGAAGGGAGTGGCTTGTAGGAGGCTGTTAGCGTGCTAGCGGGGTGTGTGGTCTAAAGTGGCTCATCCCATTGGACGGATCACCCTAATCTCTACTGGCTGTTATATATATAACCGAAGGGGAGGTAACATGACTTCTTATGCAGTGACATCACACCCCACCCACTAATTTCCCCTTATCATGCACCCAATCGGCTGAGAGTCTATATGTGATTCGGGCTTAGTAAGAGGGCAATCAGGAGGGCTCGTACTCCTGTTGTACACACACTCACATCCCCATCCTCCATGTTGGCCAGGCTCCCCTATGTGAATCTCCCACAGCTAAGCTAAGTAGGGGGTTAGGGCCAAAGGGCGCAGGTCAGGAGATTGGAGGAGGTGCGGCGGCGGTGATGGTGTTTGTTTTGGGGTGTTTTTGGTGGGCCTCTGCTTGGTCGGAGAGCGTGTTTGAGCCTGAGAGCGTCAATGAGAGAGAAGGGGCAGGCTGGGGCAGGAGGAGCACAGTGGAGGGATGCCATGGCGTTAAAGCTGCTCTTCTGGGAGCTGGAGAAGCATCTGAAGAGGTAACGATGGCTGTAGTGTTACATTGTGTGGGGGGGGTCAGCGGTGGTGTAGCGGGGGGTCAGGTCCACTGCAGCAGCCTAGGGATTAAACAAAGGGCTTTGTGTTGATGTGTCTGTCTGAATGTTGTTGTGGCGTTCAGTTCAATGATTTTTTTTTTTTCTATCCATTGTTGACGGAGAAAAATGCCAGTAGGGCCTGCAGTTATCAAAGCGTTCATCCAGGAAACTTAACACCTGCAGTTTTCAAATCTAACTTGGCACTCGAGTGTAGTGCCTCTAACTGCAGCAAGGAATCGAGGCACATCACCTCAGCATGTGCATACGCCCGCTCCGCAGCCCTGAAGGGCTATACATGTGTTTGAGGACACAATGTTCTTGCTTCTGCACACGCATGTTACATCTGACTGTGTGTGAGTGTGAAAGCCAGGCTGGCTAATGTACACGTGGTCCTGGACAGATCCAGCATTAAGACTTTGTCTTGTCTTGTGTTTCAGATCCTCAATTGATCCAGTCAGCCCATATTTGCTTCCCTTTGCTCAGTTTTCACACCACTAACAGACTCCTGTCTCCCGCACCCAATAAACAAATATGAAATCAGCTTGTCCAACATTCAAATTTACAACCTACAAAAACATATTTTTCCTATAGTTGCACCCAACAACCAGTTTCTCTAGAGAGTTTAATATTCGTCTCCAACATAGTTGCTTTTGCGTAAGCACATATTAATAGGGTCTCTACAACAGTGCATGCATGTGACTCCGATCCTTTTGGAAGAAGGAAAAAGGAGAAGTCACTACCAACATTATTTTCCAGTTTTCTAAAAATCACTCGGTCCCGTCAGAGTTCCCTTGACTGTTGAACCCTTAAAATAGAAAGCTATGAGCAGGCTGAGGGGTTTGTCATCTCCCAAGACACGTTTCTGAACTGTGAAACTCCCATGTTGACACACTTCTACTTACTCAAATGAATGTTCCAGCCAGAGATTTAACACAACTAACGTAAGCACCTCAGGTGTTTAACGTGTAGTCAAAGATCTTACCACTGGTGCTTAAAGCTTGATTGAAGCCGTTACATGGGTCCAGTCAAAGTCGATGAAAGGTGTGAATAAGGAGCAGTTAGAGATCAGTTAGCTCCTACCAATTCAATTAAAATGCGTCCGTGTGGTCACGAGTGTGATAAGAAATTCACACCCTGACCGTTTTTAGTTCAAGTCTTGTTTGCTCTAAATGTACTTCCTTTTCTTTGTGTGCTGCTTGAGTAGTTTAGACCCATGATTCAATCAAAAAAGAATTGATTGCATCTGCCTTTTGTGTAATTCAAGTGGCATGTGCTTCATTAATGTTTAACCCTTGTGTTGTCTTCGGGTCAAATTATTATTTTTCCAAAATGTCTATATCAGAAACATGGGTTTCTTTTTAACTACCTTATTTGGATGATTCCATACATCGCGCTTCGCAAGTACAACAAAAGATAGGATATTTTCATTGACTTTTGGGTGCTTTCAAAAAAAAAAAAGAGAAGTTTCAAAACCAGACTGAACATTGACATTTACCCTTCTTTAATTATCCTTCCTTTAATATGAGTCATAATTTCTGCTTTTTAAACTCAAGAATTAGGTATAATTTCCTATAAATGAGGTGTACTGACCATGAATTCCAAAAATGAGTGTAAAACTGGTAATAAGTTTGTGTTTATAAATGGTAGTGAAAAGAAGCGTTAAACGTATAAACAAAAAAAGAGCCAAAAACATTGAAAAAAGAGACAAAAGTGTCGATAAAAGAGACGAAAACGTCAGAAAAAGTGTTGATTTTGTGATGGGCTTTTTAAATTACTGCCTGACATTTTATAGACTGAACACGTAATCGTAAAACTAAACCGATGAATCGATAAATAAAATAACCGTTAGTTGCAATAGTTCCCTCTTCTTACTTTTATTGTTTTACAAGATCCCATTTCATGTTATTAAACTATACTGCTGCAAACTTACTGTTATCATTTGTTTATACCAAAACTTTAACTGTGGTTGCCTTAGAATCTGAGGATGCATTAATAGAAAATGATATTAGTTAACAATAGATACTCTTTTCTTTTTTTTTTGGCTCAAGTAGACTAACTAGGGCTGCAACTGACTGTTTTTATCGATTAATCCTTTTTTTTTAATCAATTGATCATTCATGCATATAATGTCAGAAAATTGTCAAAAAAAAAAAAAAATGGACGTCACATTTTGCCAGAGTCCAAGGTGATGTCTTCAGATGTCTTATTTTGTCTGATCCACAGTCCCAAACCCCAAAAATATTCCATTTACAATGACATAAAAAGAGAAAAGGCAACGTATCCTCACATTTGAGTGGCTGAAACCAACCCAATATTTGTTTGATAAATTACTTTGACAAGTCATTTTCTCTCTATTGAATCAGGGATTCAGCTCTATCGCACATCACAGACATGCAAAATAAAAACTTGGGAGAACTCCTAAATAATTTGTCATAGAGCCTAATAACAGAACAGGCTGTTCCCATGTTACACATTCAAACTGTCTGATTCAAATGACATAGGAGGAGCACTCAACTCCACAGACTTTCAGTGTGTAAATGCTTATTTACTCTCACAGATGGACTTCACTGAGGCCACAGGGTCAGCTTGTGGGCATTTGATTATGTTTACTGTGTGTGTGTGTGTGTGTGTGTGTGTGTGTGTTCGCGCACGCCGATAGGTGGGGACATTGTTTCAGTCAAAGTGTTCCCATCACCTGCGGTCCACATTTAAGCCGATTTAAGCATGAAACAAACAACACATTAATATCGCAATTTGAGACGAGACAAACAGCTAAATGTCCGCTGATAAATTGCTGCGTTTGTCCTGTTTAAGTCGAGGCAGTCCGCTCTTTCATTTCGTGGGTGGATGCGGTGTTTTATAGAGGACGGTGCAGCAGGTAGAGAGATGTTGCATGAATCATTACCATGAGCGACCTCTCCTCCAATCCGGGGCTCCGCGGCACGCATTATGTTAATGAGCTCACTTTTCCGCCAATCATGCGGCTGCTGGCGCTGTTTTCCCTGCATGTATTATCCAGAGAGAGAGAGAGCCGCGGTGCGCGGAGCTGCAGTCTTTTGTGTGCTCTGTCCCGGCTGCGAGCTCCACGGTCGCCCGGAGAGCAGACCCGACATCCTGTCCTCAATAATGCTCTATATTTTCTACTTTTATACCACTGGATTTCCAGTTTGCACAGCCGAAGAATCGCCTTCGGGGGTTTTAATGGACAGGATAGCATGAATTCCCAATGTTATACGGTGGCGATGGATCTTGGCGTTTGTCATCTGAGGAATTTCTCGATATCGTTTCTGTCCTCTGTGCTCGGAAAGGAGAGTGCATCAGTCGCGCTTGACAATAGGTAACGTTAACGTCACTAGGCTTTCGGCGCACTATCTCACTATCTTATTTGCGAAGTGGGGTAGATTAAAAACGAAGCTCCGTGCCTGAAATGTTGGCTCATTGATTCTCCGCCATCAAAGTCAAAGTCTTCTGCCTTCTCGACCTCCGTTTGCTGTATTGCAGACACTAAATTGAGATTTCCTCTGAATTAGCCTCATGTTTGTTTTGCTAATGACACCTTCATAATGTGATACCTCGGGCTTTTTTTTATTTGTGTTTTAATTGTCAGCATAGTCCCGCAAATACCAGTCTACGTCTGTATGCTATAAACCCTCGATGGAGACATTTTTCAAATCCAACCTGCAGTATTCAGCCAATGCAACGCTGGTATAATCAACATCTTTTTTTCTTTCCGCTTTTCAGCTCTTCCGGTGCAAGTGTGGTGGCCATTGACAACAAGATTGAACAAGCAATGGTAAGCATCTAAAAACCCACTCCTATTACACGCACAGTGTTTGTAAATAGGCCCATGTTATGTAACGTTAAGCCAAGCAAGGACGTGGACTCTCACAACTGTTTGCTTATATTTTGTCATGTTTTGATTGCCTGTTAAATAATATTGGTAAGATGTTATGTTTTTCTATAGAGGTTAAAGTATGAATGAATGAATGAATCATGGTAGACCTGAATTTTAGTAGACATTAAAGCTGCAGAAGCGTAAAAAAACCCCAATTTCCCGCATATATGCACCTGCTGGTTTGTTAATTAGAGGCAACAGGAGTTTCCTGCACTGTCACGATTTTAGACCGATGACCTCCGGCTTGCTGGCAACTTGATGTTGGCCAGGCTATGGTTCACACGCTATCCCCTCTCGCTCTCTTTCTCATGCATAAACATCTAGTCCCTCGCCCTCTCCCCTCTCTCTGTCCCGTGTTGCTAGGCAAGCAGCAGCCTCCCTACCGCCCGCGGCTCAGTATAAATAACTCTGCCGGTGATTGGCTCCTCCCACCCCGGTGCAGGAACATTTTGTTCCCTCGCTGCGTGCCGGGGTAGGGAGGAGGAGGAGGAGCGGGACCAGAGGAGGGATGCTCACATTATTAAACGCAGATCCTCCTTCAGCAGCCTGGCACAGCTCGAGCATCATCATGGGAATGCATTATACAGCTGTTTCTCTTTTGAAAAATCCACCTTCTTCCGAGGAATTCATGTATGCCTTTTTTTCCCCCTCCTGACAGTCCTGCAAAATTTGCCTTTTAACTGTATGTGTGTGTGTGTGTGTGTGTGTGTGCGCGCGCGCGCGTGTGTGTGTGTGTGCGCGCGCGTGTGTGTGTGTGCGCGCGTGTATGAGTAGATTAAATAAATGTACGAGCCAAAACACATTTTTATAAAAAATAGAAGTCAAGGAGTAAGTGTGAATCGTGGAGTTTGTGATGGGGCTGCAACTATTTTTTACTATCGATATAATCTGGTGACGTTTTCTCTATTACTTGATGCTCATTTAATCTACAAAATGTCCAAAAAATGCCATTTACAAGTCTTTAAAGACTACGGTGACATTTTCTTATTGCTTGTTTTGTCCAAGCAGTCCAAAACCTGGCGATTATAAAAGAAATCCTCACATTTGAGAAACGGGAACCGCATTGTGTTTGATATGAATAATCGATTATCAAAACAGTTGCCATTCAATTTTTAGTTTTCACTTAATTGACCAACATTGGCATGTTGATAACAAGTTGATTTAGCCTTTTTAAAATGTGTAAAAAAAAAAATTTTTTTAAAAAAAAGTGAATAAATGTCCATCTCTATGGACATTTCATCACACATCTCACTTCAGAGCCTGAAGTGACACCCTCACATTACTTGTCTGACCAGCAGTCCAAAACCCCAAAATATAACATTTACAAATGAGAGAAAAGCAGTAAATCATCACTTTGGAGATGGCTTGAAAAATGACAGAAACGATCAGTTCAGATCTTTATTGACCCACGAAAGGATTATTTCCTTTTGAAGCAAGGCGGCATAAACGATCCCTGGCCCTACAGTTCCATGTCGAAGTGTCCTTGGGCACGACACTGAACCCTGAGTTGCTGCGCCATCGGAGTGTTAATGTGTGTGAACGTTTATCTGATGAGCAGGTGGCACCTTGTACGGTAGGGTGCGGATCGGGCCGAATTTTTCTGTCCGAGCCCGGCCCGAGCCCAACAGGCATTAAGATATTTATATCCGAGCCCGACTTTTTTTTCTCATAATAATGACACATGTACGTTTTGTTTGTGTGGAAAGCCCACTTTTATTAAGCAACTGTGGGAAGGCATTCGGAAATGTCAACAGATGAGCGCATCAGCGCACACGGGGCAACAAGCGCACGTTAACACAGGTGCGCACCTATAATAAGCTTTTTTAAATTTAAAATGTTCAATGCCTTATTGCGCTGATGTCACCAAGCCCGGCCCGGCCCGGCCCGGCCTGACCCGACCCGAACATCATTTCTAAATACAGTATGTGTCCGAACCCGGCCCGGCCCCTTGGGTACTGTCGGGTAGCCATCCTCTATTGTACTGCAGCCATCGCCATCAGTGTATGAATGTGTGTGGTGAATGGTTCCTGGACTATGTAAAAGTACTTTGAGTAGTCGTTAATACTAGAAAAGCGCCATATAAATACAGTCCAGTCCATATGCAGCTAAATCGCCTAACTAATCATTTCATTGAATAATAGTCTTAGTTCCAATGTGGTTTGACTTGACTTGTGTTGTCTTCCCATCAACCATCAACTTTTGGCGCTTTTTCTGACATGTCTTATTTATTTATTTATTTTTTTCTGACGTGTTTTTTTTTTTTTTTTTTAATTCATGGCCAATAAACCTAATTTAATTTTAATTTCTCGCTTTTTTTTTTCAGCGCTTTTTGTCGCTTTTTTGTCGTTTCTTCCGAGGTTTTTGTCACTTTTTTCAACGGCTTTTTGTAACTTTTTTCCGACCAGTTTTCACGTGTTTTTCAACGTTTTTGTCACTTTTTCCGAATTCTGAATTATTTTGACTAATAGTTAAGATCAGAGGATGTGGATGGATAATTAAAGTAAATAAAGTTTAGTCAGGATACTGTCTTGAAACCATTTAAAACATTTTTTTTAAATGCCATAAAATTGAATAAAACAACCAAAAGTCTATGAAAGTAATCATTTATGTTACCTGAAGAACATTGTATGGCATACATGTTATTTTTAGGCAATTTGGTTGAAAGAAACCCAAGTTCCTGATATTATTTTTTTTTGAAAACGGGTCAAATTTGACCTGAGGAAAACACAAGGGTTAAACATTTTAAGTATATAGCATTTTTGTATATGTTTTGTTGTGTAACAAGGAGTTAATAGCCTCAAACAGAAATGTGATTTGAATAAGGTGTTATCTAAGAGGGAAAACGAGATGAATTACATAGCTAACCAAATCTCTCTTCCTCCCTCCGTTGTCAGGACCTGGTGAAGAGCCACCTCATGTACGCCGTGCGCGAGGAGGTGGAGGTGTTGAAGGAGCAGATTAAAGAGCTGATCGAGCGTAACACTCAGCTGGAGCAAGAGAACAACCTGCTCAAGAACCTGGCCAGCCCCGAGCAAATGGCTCAGTTTCAGGCACAGACAGAAACTGGCGGCTCCCCGAATGGCACCGCCCAGCCTCCGGTCCCGGCCGGAACCACACAAGTCCTCCCTTCCACACAGAGCTCCGGCACATCGGCGTAACACAGAAACGGCACACTGGAGAACCCCCACCCCCCACCCCCAGAGGATGAGAAATAAGGGGAATGGAAGGAAGAAGAAAAGGAGGAGAAAGAAGTTTTGCCATACTGTGAACTGACTCTAATATCAAGACCGACTATGCCACCGTCTCTTGGAGGGCACACGTCAGCTGAACCGGAGGACAATTTTTGTTGTTGTTGCACATTTAATTGAACTGAAAGACTTTGAAATTGCACCGGTGTGTGTGTGTGTGTGTCTGCTTTTATTACCTGCCACAGACCATCGTCGTCTTCAATATAGTTTTGATGAGTGGAAGGAATGAGCTGACAGGAACTGACAGTCGACCCTTACAGCCGCTGCCATTGTTCAGAGCCACCAGCGGAGGAAGGAGCTAACGCGGGATCCGGCCAATCAGTGGGAGTATGCTGCACGCTCTTGTCAGTGCTGTCGAATCCCTTGCTGTGTGACCTGTGGAAAGTGTGCCATCATCTTCGCCCCCCCCCCAAGCCAGCACTGTCCATCTGCGCACACTTTTTTTTTTTCTTTTCTTTTTTAGTGCTGCGTTCCATGCACTTTCGGCCGATTATTAACAGTGGACGAGCTATAAAGATGTGTACGACCCATCTGGAATGGGAGTCAAACAGCCCAGTTTACATTTTTCTTTATCTGAAGACGATGATAATGTCTTCTTGATGTTCTGGGTTGAGAGGGGGTTATAAAGGATTACGAAATATACATTAGCTGTGCCTCATTGTTTTCGCTTTGAGAAATCTGTTCTCTTCAAGGTTCACATTACCGTCCCCACCCTCAACGCACTCTCCCTGGTCTTGGATGGAGCATTCAACATTTATGCAGGGAATCAAGGTTTTTGTACGAGAGGTTTGCTTGTTTCAATGTTTCTGCTCTTGTTGATGTAATTAACGTCCTAGTGATCTGTAAAAAAGTAATTGATGGAAAGGCAAATAAGTAGGACATGACTGTTTCTCAGTAGTGAACTTTGTACAGATAAAGAATTTCCAATTCAAGTGCCTGGTTTCTAACCATAGATACATATATAAAAGCTTTTTTAGTTGTTTTATTCAATATGTGTATATAAATGTGTGTATATATATATATATATATATATATATATCTATGGTTTGCCAGGTTTTAAACTACCTGTGATGTCATTACTCAGGTTGGGATCACAAGGATTATTTACCTCGACACTAAGATGCTGTCTCTCCTGCAGTGACATACGGCATTGTACTGTATGCAAACTCTCTTCTGCCGTTGCTTATCTCAAATGTTCAAATTACCTGGACTGTTTCACCGCTTGGGGACGTGTGATATTGTTTGTTTATTTTCATGAATGACGATGGTTTCTTTTTGTTTTTTGTACAGCCAAGTGTTTTGAGTTGCTCGTTGTGCAACTGCAGCGCTGAACACAATAATGACACACTTGGCAAAAAAAAAAAAGGAAAAGGCCTAGCAGAAGTATGTCGATGTTTTGTGCATGTTCCTCTGCCCATCACAAATGTGACGTTACAATTGCACTAGACAGTTGCACCTCAAATAAAAACAAAAATGTAAAACCTGGACTGTTATTTTTTATTTTTTTTCTTCAACAATGTCGTGGTTTTAAGTACAAGTCTGACCGATCTTATCCAACAGGTTTCATAGATGACGATTGGTGCATTCTTCAGAAATATGTATACAAGTTTAATTTTGGTCATACATGTATACCTTTTCTCCCTCTAGAAACCATAGAACTCTGGATTTAAGTCATTACATTAATGCAAAAATGTAGGTTGGCCAGAAATAAACCATATAATTCCACTATACAAAAATAAATACAGCTCGTTTTCTCTCTACTCAACATTTTAAAGCTAATAAATAATCGCCTCCCAGTTAACACTGTTGATATAATATAATTATATTATAACATCCGTGGTTAACACAGACATTCTGTTTCCTCACTAGACCTCATTACACATGCGCAGAAGTGGAGCGCCATATAAATATGTAGCCTGCGCCTCTGTAGACATCTGATTGGTTATATGTGACCGAGCCATCTTACGGCCATCTTACGGTTGCTCCGCCCCCCGCATGTGGAACTTCCGTTATTATTATACATCCATAGGACCTGACATGGATGTATTAGGTACCGCTGGTAGCGAGGACGCGCAAACGGGAGCGCGCAGAAATATAGGACGACGTCATGTGAAGCCGAGGTGAAAACGCTTTAATTACGACGTGTGTTTGGTGTTTTTTTTTGTGTGTGTGTGTAAAATGTAGTGTTTAGCTTACACAGTAACAGCGATCCAATAGGCTCTGTTAGTGTTTTATATTACAAATGTTCTGGTGTACTGATGATGACCAAATGGAGTGGTTGTTTAGATTTAATATATATATATATATATATATAAGTTGGCGACTTTTGTTTCCAAAGCATGGCAAAAAGACGGTTTGTTTGTTTAATTTATGTTGCTATTTTGGTATGTGGTCCCCTGCTATAAGTAATGGTGTCTTGTAAGCCCGTTTGGGCTGGGCATTATTTTTGTGTGCATGACACAATAATAAAATGATTCATTCATGCATTCATACATATGTAGATGTCTCTAATTAAAAGCTGGTTTCAAAGTGAATAATAGGCGACTGTGAGGAAAAACACCTATTCTATTCATATGATGATCATTACATTAAGTATTTTTTACTATAGCATTCAAAACTATAGGTATTACAAAAGAAAAGTGAGACAAGTAGCCTACTTGCATGCAAACATACGTTAATAGGCTATATTACATACTTATACCAAACGTATACACACATGAATACACATTGAGTCTGCCTTTTAATCTCCTCATATAGGATTACTTTAAATCGTAGGCGTAATTTACAGGGGGGATGGGGGGGGTTACAATCCCCCCAATATTTAAAACTGCAGTGCAACCCACCCCAAAAACCTATTATAATTTCCTTTACATAAATACAGACATTTGAAACATAACTTGATGCAGAAAAGGCACAAATTGTTGTAATATATATATATATATATATATATATATATATATATATATATATATATATATATATAAGGAAGGAACATACAAAAGAGAGAGACCCAGTCAACAATTAAATAAAACAGGAGGTTCTAAACAGGCACTTTTTATATCAATAAAAATGTACACAGGTACAAAAAAAGGTCCTATAAGGAAATCCTTTATTCCAAACTACTTTGTTCATTTAAATCATAGAATATCTCTATTATTGTATTTATCCAATAGTTCAAATCTGGAGCTTTAGCTATTTTCCACTGCCATAAAACAATATTTTAACCAGTTTTAATAATTAAAGTATAACATAGCGGTGCAGAGATTTATCTGAAGTCATTTTGACTAATTTCTTCACATACGAAAGTATGACAGCTGCGTATCGAAAATGTAAAATTAACAAAACTGATTAATGCATATATACATGCACATTGTACACCAAGAAAGAAGGATACTTTTATTTTCAGGGCCACATTTTAACCTCGAGGTACTGCAGCCTTAGTGTGTCTATTTTTAGAAACTTTTTCTAGGCTGCACACCAGAGAGCTCGATACAGGCAATCAAAACTAGGTTTCTTTGTAGTTTACCTAATTGTTTTAATGAAAACAAACAATTTCATGTGATATTAATCTATTCTAATCAAAAGCTTCATGTTTTTTTACACCCCTGGTATGATAAAAATGTAACTTGAGAACAATAAGGAGCTTCGGTTTGGGGTGTCCTGGGGAAAAAAAACTAATTAACTGAGGTTTTTGATCTAATGTATATCTATTTAGAAGGCCTTGACCTGCTCTGTCCTCCACCCCACCCTCCTCCCCCTCCTCAGGTCAGTCTGATAGTAGATCCTGATCTCGCAGTGGCTGACTGGCTGTCTCGGTGGATCAGACGCTGCGTAGAGACAGAGCTCCAGTCCAGATGGCACTTTCGCAAATCCTGTTCCATTGACAAAAGGTGTTGTCTTCAAGCACGCCGCCGCGGGGACAGGATGTACTCTGAGGCAGAGGGATCACACGCAGATTAACCTCGTATATATTTGTGCCACTGCTGATGTTTGGACGCACAAATATAGAAGACAATTGTTTACATTATGTGCTGTGATCCGTCAATTAAGGCCTTTTGCCACATGGAGGCTGTTTTTTTATTGTCCAACCAGCAAATACACAAGTACGCACATAAACTGATACGCATGCAACCTCTATTTCTGGCCTACTGTTTCCAGACATGCAAAGACCATTCTGACCCCAAATCAACCCCCCCCAAAATCCTCTTTACACACTCTGAACTGGACCTCCCTCTGTGCTGTTCCTTATTGCTGAGAAAGCAGGTGGCCTGCTGGTTAAACCCTGAGCGTCCAGACTGTCACAGAGGCCCCACCTCCTGTGGGCCCCCCAGAGACGCTACTGTATGAGGGGATTAGCCTGTCCAGTGTCCAGGCATCAGACATACGCTACATGTTTGTACACACACAAAAAGACAACCTGTTAACAGCACTCTCATCACTGTGAAATCCCAAATATACCACAGATAACACCATATTTTGAGCACTGCAGGTGATATTACCTTGCACACTCTTTTCAGACAATCAAAATAAAATGGCCAAAAGTAAATACAGTGCACTATATAACAAATAGGGGACGATTGTTTCAAACACAACCCTTGACTTTGAAGTTTTTAAATAGCAGCTGTGATGAGAGCTGGTTAGATCCTCTAAATCAGAGCTCCTCCGGTCCGGGGTCCTCAGAGATTAATGCAGGGAGGGCAGCACATTATTGTTAATTTTTTGAATGTTTTTTCAAAAATGAATATGTCTTAAGATTAATCCAACATATTATTAGCAAATATGAATCAACCTATTTGTTAAAAAAACAAACATTAATGATAGGCTATAGTCTCGCTTTGCCAGACCATCCACACGCTGCGGAGTGGAGGAGGGTCTCCCTACTCCACACAGCATTCCGGGATGGGAAAAAAACGTGCTCTGGTTTATTGGCATTTCTTTAAACCAATCACAATCGTCATGGGCGGCGCTAAGCTCCGCATGGAGCCGCTGCAAAATAGTCGTGCGAGAGAAAACTCACATTGGACAGATAGTCTAGCTAGCTGTCTGGATTTACCCTGCAGAGATCTGAGGAGCAGTTAACCATAGTCCTCATAAATCCTCCCGGGTTTAAAATCCCAACACAAAGAAAGCAGAAGGAAACGGACATCGGCGAAAATACATGCATCCGGCGGAATTTCCTGCGGCACCGGAGCAATCCCGGAAGTGGAACGTTGAGGATAAAGACTATTGATAGGCTAACTGGCCTATAGGTAAGGAAGTCACTAAGGTAGCCATCCATAGATACAGTCAATCCTAAGAATGCACAATTATAGTTTACATATACATTAACAAGCTCTTGTTGGAAGGGGGAGGGATGGTATTTTGTTTTGCCCTTATCAATCAGTAGGAAGTAATAAGTCTGTCCAGATAATGTCATTTTTAGTTGAGACAGAAGCTGTTGACTGTTGCTTGGAGAAACTAACTGCGACCAAGTCTTGATTGGTCAATTTCTCTGACCATGGGAAACAGCCGCCAACACCTAACTATTCAACAAATCTGTGATGTTGGTGTCTGGATCCAGGCGAGTTGGACTCATCAATGCTTTTCCTTTTTTATACCTTGACTTCTGTCTGGTTTTCCACTGATGCCAAGGACACAAACAAGTACTCTTACAAATATGCACTTCATTTGACTGACCCCCAAACTATAGATGAGGCTTTGGGGGAATCAGACAGTATTTTGTCTCTGACATATTAATCAGTTTTATTGAGAGAACCCTTTAATACCACACACGCAATGGATTCGGTGGTCTGTGGTGTCCGAGTCATCCACACAAGGAAATCGCCTGTCTGTGTTTCCCGTCACACACAGACTCACATGTGCACTCAATCAGTGCTGATTTTTAACTTGAGTCAGCTGCTTCCACACATGTAGTTACACGGAAGATTCAGACGAAGGGTGAGTCATTTGCAGAGACCCGTGTCATGTGCCAAAAACAATAGGTTTTTTAAAAAGTCAAGCCCTTTGCTCTGGTACAGTATCTCTTCTTCTTGTGCCTTCTCATCTTCCCTTTTCCTACTGTCATCCTGTCTATTATTGAACATTAGCACAAAATATTGAGTCTAGAAAGAGATTTTTGCTCACGTTTGTCATTCACAAACTGCACAAACAATGACGGTGAGGCATTAAAAGACAAAGAGAAGAGTTTTGCTTAATGCTTAATGCACAACAAAATATATCAGGACTTCATAATTTTAGGCGAGATGTATGAGCGTTGGAAAATATTTGGCTTCACGTTGACCCTCCCCTGCCTTTCTGTTTGTGCAGATTAAATAAAAAAATGGAAAATGTCCATAAAAATAAAACTTGCACACACCCACACAGTCAGTGAATTTCTTTCATGGGGGATTGAGTATTTTGTGGGAAGCTCAGGGTCAGTGTGCAGCAGGTCTTCATTATGTCCCCGTCCTTGTTTGTCCTCCACCCCAAAGTCACATTTCTTGGAGGCACGTGCCCCTGCCGCCAAGCGAGAGCCCTCTGAAATTTCAAAACAAACCGCGGACAGAATCACAGAGAGCGAGGCTTGTCACTGGCGCCCCATTGGGAGAGATGGGGATTATTGGGGATTACGACCCTCTCTTATCCTCCACTTTTCCTCCCCTCAGCACCTTCTCTCGCTCCCTATGAGTTGTCAAAACAGGACAATAACAGTTAACTATAGGCACACCGCAGATCAGTTAACTTCAACTCTGACCCATTGGTAATGATTTTCACTCAGCTGTCTGACTGAAGTGTTTCTTTATCATGTAAATCTGGTTTGACTGGTTTTCTTAAACACAGTTGCATTCCTGATGTGTGTTTGGTATCTGCAAAACAATTTGTAATGAATACAAAACAACACGCACAGACAGTGTTGAGATTAATTAATGTCACAACTGAGGTTTATTCCTGAATTTACTGCTTATTAGGGCCAGAGCCCGAACAAACCCTAAGGCCCCCTTTATTTGAATACAAGAAATGGAAATAACGAGAGGGAAATAAATAAATGTGGCATTATACCATAAAACTCCCCTGAAATAAGTAAAAGTTGTCATTTGAAAAATGTCCTTTTTTTAAAACAAAAACCTATTTATTCATTGAACCATATTGACTACTTACATTTATTTATATATTTATTCAGGAAGTGTCTTTTTTTAAGAGCAGATACAGTAAAAAGGGGAGTTCATATACATCTGACTGCTTGAATGTGTTGATGAAAAGCATGTATTAATATTGAGGAGGTGACGCATCGTGATATCAAATCGATTCGACCAGTGAAGATTCACACCCCTAATTTATAGCCACATTTTTTTTATTTCAGGATGTTATTTCATTGGCATATTTATTTATTTAATATTGGATAAATGGCATGCCATACATTGAAACATGTGAACATTTGCACACGCATCGGAACTGGTGAAAGTCTTGATATTTTATGGGTCTAATGCTTGGGTGAAACCAAAAACCAGATAGTGTCCCCTACACAAAAAAGTAGCCTTCACAGTACATTTCACCTAGATGTATGCGATACATAATACACACAAAATAATTGCTACTGTTCATCATGTCATTCCATTATACCCACTGCTATAATTAAGACGAGTCATATTTCTGTGTCTTTCTGTCTCTGTCTCTCTCTCCCTCGTTCCCTCTTCCTCAACCGGTCGAGGCAGACGGCCACCCACCTAGGGCCAGTTTCTGCCTGAAGTTTCTGCCTGTTTAACTACAACCGTTTTTTTCCAACCTGGACCCTAATTTCCTATGTTTTTGTGTCTAATATTGTCAGACAATTAGAATATAAATCTGAGCCTGTCAGTGGCAAAACAAGCACTTTTGTGAAGGTAAATACAAGCTGGACAATTGCCCTATTAACTTACATTGTAAGCTTGTTTCGCCGCTGCCGACTGCAGCGATCTTGCTTAATACTGGACCAATTTCAAAGATTGTTGTTCCCATCAGTCACTTAGACACAAAACATAGGAAAATAGGGTCCAGGTTGGAAAAAAAACGGTAGTTACCCTTTAAAGAGAAATTTTCCCTTGCCGCTGTCGCACCAAATGCTTGCTCTTGGAGGAAATTGTTGGGTCTCTGTATATTATAGAGTGTGGTCTAGACCTACTCTATCTGTAAAGTGTCCTGAGATAACTTATGTTATGATTTGTAAGGTCCTGCCAGCACCCTCGACAAGCAGGGAGACGTAAGGACCCGTTCGTAGCATGCAATTTGGGGAATCTTTATAAGCCTGGACATAGTTTATTTTTAAACACACTTAAAACGTGTATTTTTAGAACAAGAAGAATATATCTAATTACTTGTAGCATGTGCTGCAAAATGACGAGGATAAAGGTAAGCTAGACAGACAGCAGGATTTGAACTCTTTGTTTTGGCAGACATATAGGGAATGTGTGTCTGTGCAGCCAGACAGTCATTATTACACCATTGTTGAACTGACACAGCAGGAGAGACAACAACAGGTCCGACGTTTACTTAAAGAGCTTTCCTCTTAATCAGGTTGTTAATGCAACACTGTTCCAGTTTAGACGGGCGCTTGAAGGACTTTATGGGCCATAGGCCTACAGTAAAGTATAGAGAATAACATGTCTTTTTTTTTTTTTTAGTTTGAGTCAAAACAAGAGTGTAAAAGTATCCATGGTTCAACAGGATAGACAGAGATTAAGTTGGTATGTTGCACAGAAATTTAGCCACTGAAATGTTCAATTCAATTTTATTTATAGTGTCAAATCATAACAGGAATTATCTCAGGACACTTTACAGATGGAGTAGGTCTAGACCACACTCTATAATTTACAAGGACCCAACAATTCCAGTGATTCCCCCAAGAGCATGCATGAATGCGTAAGTGCGACAGTGGCGAGGAAAAACTCCCTTTTAGGAATAAACCTCGGACAGACCCAGGCTCTTGGTAGGCGGTGTCTGACGGTGCCGGTTGGAGGTGTGATGAACAATGACAATAATAATCACAATAAAGATGTGTTAATATAGTTATAATAGTTCATGGTGTCGTAGAGCACAGCAGGGCGTAACAGGGCATGGCAGGGCATAGCAGGGTGTAATAGGGCACAACAGGGCGTAGGGCATGACCACGGCGACAGCTGCCACCATGATGTAGGTGCCATCATGATCCAAGATGATGATGCTGTGCAGAAAAAGAACATAAGGACTCCGGGGAATAAGCTCCCCGGAGCTATGTTAGTAACAAGCATTTCTGTGACACGAATACACACAGATGGAAAGAGAGAGGAGAGAGAAGCTCAGTGTGTCCAAGGAGGTACCCCGGTAGTGTAAAACTATAACCGCATAACTAAGAGCTGCAGAGAAGGGGCGATAGGGAGGCTGTGTTCCGTGATTGTGGCTACACACCTTCCCCTCCGGTCTAGGCTAACGCTGCGACTCATTACTCCCTAAGTATATGTAAGCTTTCTATGGGGAGAAGCAGAGATAGGGTGGGGGTGCGCCATGACTGTGGCTACACACCCATCCCCGCCGG
The DNA here is from genome assembly GCF_031162955.1 of Sander vitreus. Taxonomy (NCBI): domain Eukaryota; kingdom Metazoa; phylum Chordata; class Actinopteri; order Perciformes; family Percidae; genus Sander; species Sander vitreus. The sequence goes on along the minus strand of NC_135878.1, from coordinate 10,737,982 downwards.
TCTAGGCGAACGCTGCAACTCCTCATACCCTAAATATAGTAAGCTTTCTATGAAGAGAAGCCGTGATAGGGAGGCGGTGCGTCATGACTGTGGCTACGCACCTTCCCTCGCCGGTCTAGGCACTCCTCACTCCCTAACTACAAGCTTTATCGAAGAGGAGAGTTTTAAGTTTACTCTTAAAGGTGGTGACGGTGTCTGCCTCCCGAACCCAGACTGGGAGCTGGTTCCACAGGAGAGGAGCCTGATAGCTAAATGCTCTGGCTCCCATTCTACTTTTAGAGACTCTAGGAACCACAAGTAACTCTGCATTCTGGGAGCGCAGTGCTCTAGTGGGACAATAAGGTACTATGAGCTCTTCAAGATATGATGGTGCTTGACCATTTAGAGCTTTGTAGGTCAGGAGAAGGATTTTAAATTCAATCCTGGATTTTACAGGAAGCCAATGCAGAGAAGCCAACACAGGAGAAATATGATCTCCCCTCTTAGTTCTTGTCAGAACACGCGCTGCAGCATTCTGGATCAGCTGGAGAGTCCTAAGAGTTTTATTTGGGCATCCTGATAATAGGGAATTACAATAGTCCAGCCTGGAAGTAACAAATGCATGGACTAGTTTTTCAGCATCGTTTTAAGACAGGATATTCCTAATTTTGGCAATGTTACGAAGGTGAAAAAAGGCTGTTCTAGAGGTTTGTTTTAAGTGGGCGTTAAAGGATATATCCTGATCAAAAATAACTCCTAGATTTCTGACAGTAGTGCTGGAGGCCATGGCAATGCCATCTAGAATATCTTGGGATAAAGATGTTTGGAGGTGTTTAGGGCCCAGCACAATAACTTCAGTTTTGTTTGAGTTTAACATCAGGAAATTGTAGGTCATCCATGATTTGATATCTCTAATGCATACTTGAAGTTTGGCTAACTGACTGGTTTCGTCTGGCTTGATTGATAAGTATAATTGGGTGTCATCCGCATAACAGTGAAAGTTAATTGAGTGTTTCCTAATAATATTGCCTAGAGGAAGCATATACAAGGAGAAAAGAATTGGTCCAAGCACTGAGCCTTGAGGAACGCCATGGTTAACTTTAGCGTACTTGGAGGATTTATCGTTGATATTGACAAATTGAGATCGATCAGAGAAATAGGACTTAAACCAGCTTAGTGCGATTCCTTTAATGCCAACTAAATGTTCCAGTCTCTGTAAAAGGATGGTATGGTCAATAGTGTCAAATGCAGCACTAAGATCTAATAAGACAAGTATGGAGACAAGTCCTTTGTCAGCAGCAATTAGAAGGTCGTTAGTAATTTTCACCAGTGCCGTCTCTGTGCTATGATGCTTTCTAAATCCTGACTGAAAGTCCTCAAATAGACTATTCCAACGTAAAAAGTCACATAACTGATTAGCGACTACTTTCTCAAGGATCTTGGAGAGAAAGGGAAGGTTAGATATAGGTCTATAGTTGGCTAAGACCTCAGGATCGAGGGTGGGTTTTTTCAGAAGAGGTTTTATCACAGCTACTTTAAATGACTGCGGTACATATCCTGTTAATAAAGACATATTGATCATATCTAGTAACGAAGTGTTAACCACAGATAACGCTTCTTTAAGTAGCCTCGTTGGGATGGGGTCTAATAGACAGGTAGATGGCTTTGCTGAAGAGACCTTTAGCATTAATTGTTGAAGGTCTATTGGAAAAAAGCAGGTTAAGTATACGTCAGGTCCTGTCGTTCCTTCTAGCACTCCTGCATTCAAAGGTGAACCGTTAGAAGTTAAGGGCAAAAGGTGATGAATTCCATCCCTAATTGTTATAATTTTATCATTAAAGAAGCTCATGAAGTCGTCACTACTAAGAGCTAGAGGAATAAATGGCTCAGTAGAGCTGTGACTATCTGTCAGCCTGGCTACAGTGCTGAAAAGAAACCTTGGGTTGTTCTTATTTTCTTCTATCAATGATGAGTAATAGTCTGATCTGGCATTTCTGAGTGCCTTCCTATAGGTTTTCATACTGTCTTGCCAAACTAAACGACATTCTTCCAATTTAGAGGAACGCCATTTACTTTAAAGTTTTCGTGAGATTTGTTTTAATTTGCGAGTTTGGGAGTTATACCAAGGTGCTTGTTTCCTTTGCTTCATCATCTTCTTTTTGAGGGGAGCAACAGAGTCTAAAGTTGTCCGTAGGCAGGCCGTAGCACCGTCTACAAAATGATCAATTTGGGAGGGACTAAACTTAACATAAAGCTCCTCTGTTATATTAAAGCACGACATTGAGTTAAATGCTGTTGGAATATTTTCCTTAAATTTATCTATAGCACTGTCAGATAGGCATCTAGTGTAGAAGGTTTTATTTAATTTCGTATAATCGGGTAGTAGGAATTCAAAAGTTATTAAAAAATCTGGTCTGATAATAAGGAATTCTGTGGAAATACTGTCAAATCGTCAATTTTGATGCCATATGACAGCACAAGGTCGAGTGTGTGGTTAAAACAGTGCGTGGCCTCATGCACACTCTGACTGAAACCAATTGAATCTAGTAGTGAGTTGAAGGCATTACTAAGGCTATTGCTGTCAACGTCCACATGAATATTAAAATCACCTACAATAATTATTTTATCTGATTTTAGGACTACACATGACAAAAACTCTGAGAATTCAGATAAAAATTCAGAATACGGGCCTGGTGCTCGGTAAACAACAACAAATATAATTGGCTGTAATGTTTTCCATATCGGATGTTGAAGATTAAGAACAAGACTTTCAAACGAGTTATAATTAATTTAGGTTTAGGATTGATTAACAGGTTTGAGTCAAATATGGCTGCAACTCCCCCTCCTCTAGGAATTTGAGTATTAATATGACTGGGAGGAGTGGCTTCATTTAGACTAACATATTCTTCATGTCCCAGCCATGTTTCAGTAAAACAGAATAGATCAATTTGATTATCTGATATCACATCGTTTACCAATATTGCTTTAGAAGACAAAGATCTTAGAATATTTAATAGTCCACATTTGATTCTCCTATTCTGGTCTATCGTTGCAGTGGTTGTTTTAATTCTAATTAGGATGTTAAGTATAGCACCTCGTTGGTTTACGTTTGATTTTACCGATCTCAGTCGCGGGACAGACACCGTAGTTATGGGATTATGAATGGGTGGCTGCTCCAAAGGAAGCACAGAGGAGCGTGTAGCGCTGTACCTGTGATTACTGATATTATTGATTCTTACTGGAATGATATAGGTGGTCTGTGGGTTAGCAGAGTTATTTGTAAAGGAGTGAGAGCTTATGGGAGACTGGGAAGTGCGCTTGTGCGTGTGTTTACGGGGTGCAGACAGTCAATCTAAGGTCTGGGTCTGCACCCAGGTGTTGGTCTGCACGGCGTGCCGCAGATTCTCACATAGCATCTGGCTGCCGCGTCTATTGGGATGAATCCCGTCCCTGTTGAACAGGGAGCCACGTTCCCAAAACAGATTAAAATTGTCAATAAAACCTATCTTGTGGATGTTGCATGTATGCTGGAGCCAGGTGTTGAGGGTGAGTAGTCTGCTAAAAAGGCATACTCCGCGACCTCGAGATGGAAGTGGGCCCGAAATAAAAATCTTCTTCCTAGTGCTTTTTAAAGCTTCAATGAGAGTACCAAAGTCTTTCTTTGTGCGCTCACTCTGCTGATAGGACATGTCGTTATGTCCACAATGGACCACGATGCGTTTAATAGAGGTCGGGAGTGAGGGTATCAGGTCCACAGCTTTAGCCAGGATGTCTGCAACTTTGGCTGTTAATGTTCTGTTAACACATAATAAAACCAAGTTAAAAGAGACTCCAGTAGCAATGTCACTCTTACAAAAATGCATATTGTACTGTGTTTGGAAGTTCCCCAGGTAGTTCACCACACCTTCAACTAATTAGCCTCAATCAGCCGCAGACTTCATTAGACAGCACCTGTGCACATAGCCCCTTCCCTTGGTTCAAACCACATGGAGGAATCCTTGCTGCTGGACCAGCTGTGGCTCCTGCCTTGTGTGCGTTATTGAGTTATGGAAGTTTCATACATTTTTACTTTGATGAAATGTTGCTAATGTAATTATAAGGTGAGCGCTAATTTTGCATTCCTTTTGTTTGTCTGATGTTTAAAGGTGCTGTTATATTGAACAGTTGAAATTGGTTTACATTACTCATTTGAGTTACCGGTGTAGGAAATGTGCATTTGATTATTTATATTCATTGTTAGTTTATTAATAACAGCAGATAACATGTATTGTCTGATCGTCATAATTGTGGACTTGTATTGTGGCATTGTGAAGTTAGTTATATCCCATATCCCTTTCCACCTCAGAAACCACCCACACACACCCATACCTGTTACCTTGATTACTTGGAATAAAAGAAAATGTGGTATTAAAAGTGACTGGACTGAACTGTTCTCCCCGACACCTCCACTGGTCTCAAGCCAGCCACCTACACATCCCTCTCAAACCTCCTTTACAAACTAATTACAAGTTATGTTGAAAAAAAGTCCTGAAAAAAGTTCACAATGAGCACTGCGTTGGAGCTGGTCCTGAATGCTAACCGAGTTTAGGCAAACGTTGGCAGCTCTGTTCTGCTCTTTATTGGGTTTAGGAAAGTTTAAACTTCAGCAATCCCAGCCAACACTACAACCTGGGTACGGTTTTTAACCAACTCATGGCGTTAAACATTAGCTTAAGCTGGAGCGCTACAGCGACAGTTTTCATTTCAACTGTCAACATCTACAGTTGCCAGCTAGAAATGAGTGGCTGTGTTTGTCTACAACTGTAAAATCGAGGTCCCATTGTTTCTAAAATGACCCATGAATTTTGAGTAAATGTTCCGCCGTTATCTTTGGGAACTGCACATGTGCGGAAAGCTTAACAGAGGTGGACGGGGCTTAACAAACGGATAACTGCTTCACACTGTGGCATCAATAGTACTTGATTTCCATCCTCACACAGGCTGACATCAACTGTTTTATGAACTAAAGTGGAGACGGCCTGTTCCACGCAGACGATGTGCTGATCAGCAACAATCGGAGGGTACGAGCGGCGGTCACAATGCCAACATGAGCATTAAATGTGTCCTTCCTTTGCCTCCACATGGACACACTCAGCACTTACAGTTCAGACAGGAGGAAAGAGAAGTGTCGACCTTGTTTTACCCAGTAATGTGACCAAAACCACAGCGATCTCAAAAATAGCTTGAACATGACCTGATTGAGAAAGGCTTGCGTTGACAATTTTTTAAATCATTTTATTTTCCTTTTTATGCAAAGTGTGAGGCCTCTTAACAAAGTAGCAGCACAGATCTGGTAAAAGCCATGCAGACCTGACCCTAGATCAGCTTTGTGTAAGTAAGCAGTTGAAGGACTCATCTGGCTGACATCTGCCTGTTTGTACTGACACAACTACAAGAGAAGCTCACAAATCCTACTTTTTTGTTTGCAGGAAGGGACAGTGGGTGTGCTCAGTGTGCAGATAATTTGACACAGCAAAGTAAACCGAAACCTTACTTGCCCTTAAAGCATATTTGTCCTGCGATCATCTTAGCTAGACACTTGGTTGTTTCCAAAGCTTCCTTTTCTTGTAGCAGAAATACTTGGGGGGAGCAATTTTGTATTTTGCTCTTCTGCAGCTCACCATAAACAGCCATTTTACCGAGATAGATGGAGCAGATCTGGGTCACTCAGGCACGAAGACTCTCTACTCTAATATGTCTTCATTCATTTTCAGTGCTTCTGAAACTCTATTTCTGTGAATACTCTGTCCTCAAATCCTCATTCAGCCAACATTTGGGTACATTGTGTTCAACCACACACACAGATATAAACATGCACAGTCTGAGGTCAGCTTCTATCACTGCAGTGTTTCCTGTTTGCTTCCTACTTTTGAGAGAGGAAGAGAAATCGGTCTCCTTCTTCCTCACGCTGTCCTTCACTTTTCACCTCAGTCTTGAAGTACGTAAAAGTAATTTTCACAGGCTCCCATATTTTTGAAAACGTCACAACGTGCAAACTGAGGTATATTTCCCAAATATGAAGTACTAAATAATCAGACGTTCAAATTGCACACAGTAAACACGAAGGCACTAACTGTCATGGCCCTATAAATGAGAACATGGATAGCAACATTTTCACCTTTTCATACATTTTGATCTTAAATCAGAATCACTTTTATTTTAAAGTTGCAATATGTAATATTTACTGTATTTAATAGAAAAATGACCCCAATGTGTCATCAGATATTAAGGAAACATGCTAAGTTGAAATACTATGTTTTCTGTCAATAATACAGTATTTTCTCCTTTTGAAATTTCCGTTCCGTGACGGAATGTCTTTGTGTTTTGGCCTGTGTGTTGGTATCAACTGCCCAGTTTGACAACCCAGCGCGCTACAGCTGTAGTACAGCCATGGAAACAGCAAACAAACGAACGGGATCAACAGAGATAGATTCATTGCACCCCGCCCTAATAAAAAAAACTGTCCATCTTTCTAAGGTTGCCTAAGCAGAGACGAGGTAAAACACGGGTAAATATTGGAGATGCATTTAAAAGATGGAGACAGCTTAGAGCCTAGAAGGACACCGAGTTGACTAATTTCCTTCTAAACAGGTAAGCGTTGAGCTTCATTTATATCACGGCTAACATAGGGATAGTCATTTTCATTCATTTCAATATTCATGTGCTCGCATTAAATATTATATAGAGTAACGTTACTCGAGTTAGTTACACAAGATCTCATTTCTCTCCTTCATCCAAACCAACACTGAGACAAATGCTGTATTTGTAACTTTAGAAAATGTTGGAATTGAAGCTTAGTACAACTCACACCAACTCAGACTGATAAATGTACACAAAGAAACACGCACACATACCAGCAATAGTAGCCTACAGGCTTTGAGAGCAAACGGAAGCAGAGGAGAGGTCAGTGTTTCAGCCGAAGTCAGGATATATAGCAGAGCTTGGGCACAATGTGTAAAATACTGTAGATCTTAAAGAAAAGAAAAAAACACTTCCTTTTCAGGTTTGTACCTGCTCAGTGATGTCCGTCTGTAGCTGTATGTGATGTGTCAAAGCTAACGTGACATTAGCTGCCGTCACGGCTTACAAAGACGCTCCGAATAAGAAAAAGATGTGACAATAGAGCTTGTAATGCGACATGTTTTGAAGGATTATTTCCTCAGGACTCTCTGATGGTGCCAAGTGACTGACGTGCCGGTATAAAACACCTCAGCATTGTGAAATAATGACAAAGCTTCTATTTTCTGCAGGAGTTTGGGCTCTTCGTGTAAACAATATGATTTCTGGGGCCTGCAGCCATTCAGACCTCTGATGCTCTTTTAAAAAAACAAACCAAAAAACACCAGCAGTAAAAAAAGGCAAATACTGGCGTCTAAACACCCACGCACACCTGAGGCCTGTACTACGAAGCGAGATCAAAATGTCCTGGATTTCTTTCAGTAATCCGGCTTCACCTAACCTAACAACCGCGGTCCCGCATAAGCTGTATCACAACGCTGGTTATCAACTAGTTCAGTCAACCCAGGTTTTTCCAATCTAGAGACGCGCGCGTTCACATAAAAGGGGCGGTGATCACGCCATATGTCCAATCGCAAACATGGACAAAACAAGAGCTGCATATTTCACACAGGAGGAGCAGACCATTATCATACAAACTTATCAGCAATTCAAACACATAATACAGGCTAAAAGCAACACAGTCGCTGCTGCCAAAGCAAGGAGGGAAAGCTGGCAGAAAATAGCAGACGCTGTAAATGCGTAAGTTACATGACTGATTGCTATAACTGTCACAGGAGAAATATCTGACCATAATTACACTTGTGCATTCCATAACGTTTAACTGATGTTGCTGTATTATTTTAGTTGCAACCCTGGCAGTGGCAAACGATCGTGGGAGCAAATAAAAATAAAATATAAAAACATAATTCAAACCGGTAACAGTAGCAATACTTGCACATATTTTAAGACCAACAAGTACAAGGCTGAATTGCGGGATCAGTCCCTTTTGTAGGATATTGGTATACAAAGGGCCTATAGAACAATGAAATTGCGTGCAGCCAACGGGAAGAAAAATGAGGCAACGAAGACTGGAGGGGGTCCTCCTCCACAGCACTTTACTCCTGCTGAAGAGCTGGCCCACTCCAGCAATCAGGGTCGCCCCCTGATGGAAGGAGTGGAAGGGGGCATTTCCTCTGACCCTGGTGGCAGCAGCTCACGGACCCAGGCATTTATGTACAGGGTATGTGTCAAGTAATCTATGTTACCATGTTCATTCAACAATTCGTTATGAATATTGCAGGAGTGAAATGTATTACTGTGCTCTGCAGTGACAGGAGATACAGTGGTGTTGCTGCCACCACCCACTGTCGTCCCACTGTGCCATACAGAGGTAACAGTGAAACTAATGCCATATGTGGTTGCTGAATATTGATCAAATAGGCCATTTATTTCCTCAGGTGGAGGTCCTAGATGATCAGGACACTGTGTCTGCCTGCTCAGAGAGCGTTTTGGGGGTACACTTTTGAGTTGTTTACCACTTGCACAGATGGTGAGAGTGTGTGAATGTGTGGCCGTGACTGAAGTGTCTGTAATGACTTGCTAATGGTGGTGGTCTGAACATGAGACACAAGTCCTCAAAGTGCTCATTTCAAATATGACTCAATTGATTAAATTGCTATGGTGTTAAACTCAGCAGGAAGAGGAACTTCTTCCTCCCCCTGAGCCTAGGGCCTCCACTTCAAGGCCAAGACAAAGACAAGTGGTAAGCAATGGACCTTAAAACACAGTAGTCAAATGGACACCTTCAACTTCCTCCGAGTGTGCCTTGCAAAGGGACAATGTTCTTTTATTTGTTTCAGGTTGGAGCAGACAATGTGAGGGCCCTATATAAGAGAACTCTGGAGCTGGATATCGAATATAAGAAGCTTTTAATAAAGAAAACTAGGTTGGAGATAGAAAAGCTTGAGAAGGTAGGGAGTACATAACTGAATGTATAAATGAAAAAACTTACAGTTACACTGACATTCTTTTTCTGTGTTCCTAGGAAAGGGACAACGCATGAGGATGGATTTCCTTTCTTTTTTCTACGTTTGTCTTTTAACAATATTTTTAGTGGCTTTTCCCAAAGGTTTTTGTTGTGACTTTGAGTTTTTTGTGGGGGTTTTCACCATTTTTTTTTCTTTCAATGTCCTATTTATTGTGTTTTTAAACGGCTGTTTAAAAATGAATAAAACATCCAACTTCAATGAAAGTAGTGAAATGATCATTTATTTCACTTGTGAAGAGCATTGTACGGTACCATACATGTTTTTTCTTTGAAATATTGTGGTTGAAAGAAACCCAAATTACTGATATGGAAATGATTTGAAAATGGGTCAAATCGACCCAAGAACAACAGAAGGGGTGAAGGGGGAGACACCCCAGTGAATAGGGATAACACATCAACATGAAACCTCCCCGGTTGATAACTAATATTAGGTCAACTATTGTTTTCATTACTAGTTTCCTGTAAATGTATGTTTGAATGAGCAAATTATGAATTAAGTTGTAACATATGAATACATTTGCATACATTTCCAGGATGGAACAGAAGACTGAATGACAATCCTTGTTTCATTTTGTCATATTAGAATCCAAAGTTTTTACACTGGGCACTTTGGATATCTCCTTTTTACCACTCCATTAATCAGAATATGGTGGCAACAGCCATTAAAGAAAATCCGTATAGCTCAAATGCTATGGAACCAAAATAGCCCAACTGAATTGTAAAAAAAATAAATAAAAAAAAATAATAATGTTTTAGTCTCCCCTTAAACAAAAAACTGCTCTGTAATTGCCTCTCTCACGGCCCTGCCTGTAGGGTAGTCAATGGTGATGGGGTCTACCACATCTGGGGGTTGCTGGCAGACAGGTGGGGCTCTCTCCTTTCGTATTGTGGCCACATTGTGGAGCACGACACAGGCTGTCACAATTTGACAAGCCCGGTCCTGGGCCACTCGAAGGCCACGCAGGCAGTTGAAGCGTGCTTTCAGAATGCCAAAGGTCATTTCGATCCTCACCCTTGTTCTGGTAAGGGCCACATTAAAAGCATTCTGTGGCCCTGTGTTTGGGTCAGGATAGGGGGTCATAAGAAAGGGCTGGCAGGCGTACCCTCGGTCCCCTACCAGCAATCCACTGAAGAGCCCTGAAGATGAAAAGTGATATTAGCATTATCAGTATTGCAAAATGCAACATATTACTTGCAATTGCCATACCTTGCTCCAATCTGTGGCACAGTGCAGACTCCCTGAAGATCCGGGAGTCATGGACAGACCCAGGCCACTTTGCCTCAATGCTGGTAACCAGACATTGATGGTCACAAGTCATCTGCAAAAGCATCTTGTGTTAAAAGTCCATCCACATAACAGCATTAACGTGAGGGAAATCATCAATGTGAATTAGTAGGACTCCTCCTTTACCAGTATGACCAAACATGTGTAGTCCTTTATGCTTTACCTGAACGTTGATGCTGTGGGATGATTTTCGATTAACGAAATCGCCTTCATTCACCACCAGCGGTGCAGAAATGAGGATATGGGTGCAGTCGATGGCACCAATTACCCTCGGGAAGCCTAATGAGTATGGTTAATTTCATATGCAACGGTGAACATCATGGTGCCTACATTATTTATAGATGAAGTTTCAATTTAAGTGAATATTTACCTGCTATTTCATAAAAGCCCTTTTTTATTGTCTGCGTGGGCAAGTGCCCTGGGAACACTACAAACGCATTTAAGTGTGCTGTTAAAGCACGCACCTCCTTGCGGATAGTGCGGCAGACGGTGTTCTTGCTGAGGCTAAGTATTTGGTCACCTACAAACAAGCAAGATTTCTGGCTCTCACAGACCTGTAACTTCTTCTTTAAGAGGCTCCTCTGTCCTCCACTCGTTACCTGTATTAATGGCACCTGTTTGAACTTGTTATCAGTATAAAAGACACCTGTCCACAACCTCACACAGTCACACTCCAAACTCCACTATGGCCAAGACCAAAGAGCTGTCAAAGGACACCAGAAACAAAATTGTAGACCTGCATCAGGCTGAGAAGACTGAATCTGCAATAGGTAAACAGCTTGGTGTGAAGAAATCAACTGTGGGAGAAATTATAAGAAAATGGAAGACATACAAGACCATTAATAATCTCCCTCGATCCGGGGCTCCACACAAGATCTCACCCCGTGGGGTCAAAATGATCACAAGAACGGTGAGCAAAAATCCCAGAACCAGACGGAAGGACCTAGTGAATGACCTGCTGACAGCTGGGACCAAAGTAACAAAGGCTACCATCAGTAACACACTACGCCGCCAGGGACTCAAATCCTGCAGTGCCAGACGTGTCCCCCTGCTTAAGCCAGTACATGTCCAGGCCCGTCTGGAGTTTGCTAGAGAGCATTTGGATGATTCAGAAGAGGATTGGGAGAATGTCATATGGTCAGATGAAACCAAAATAGAACTTTTTGGTAAAAACTCAACTCGTCGTGTTTGGAGGGGAAAGAATGCTGAGTTGCATCCAAAGAACACCATACCTACTGTGAAGCATGGGGGTGGAAACATCATGCTTTGGGGCTGTTTTTCTGCAAAGGGACCAGGATGACTAATCTGTGTAAAGGAAAGAATGAATGGGGCCATGTATCGTGAGATTTTGAGGGAAAACCTCCTTCCATCAGCAAGGGCATTGAAGATGAAACGTGACTGGGTCTTTCAGCATGACAATGATCCCAAACACACCGCCCGGGCAATGAAGGAGTGGCTTCGTAAGAAGCATTTCAAGGTCCTGGAGTGGCCTAGCCAGTCTCTAGAACTCAACCCCATAGAAAATCTTTGGAGGGAGTTGAAAGTCTGTGTTGCCCAGCGACAGCCCCAAAACATCACTGCTCTAGAGGAGATCTGAATGGAGGAATGGGCCAAAATACCAGCAACAGTGTGTGAAAACCTTGTGAAGACTTACAGAAAACGTTTGACCTCTGTCATTGCCAACAAAGGGTATATAACAAAGTATTGAGATGAACTTTTGTTATTGACCAAATACTTATTTTCCACCATAATTTGCAAATAAATTCATAAAAAATCCTACAATGTGACTTTCTGGATTTTTTTTTCTCATTTTGTCTCTCATAATTGAAGTGTACCTATGATGAAAATATAGGCCTCTCTCATCTTTTTAAGTGGCAGAACTTGCACAATTGGTGGCTGACTAAATACTTTTTTGCCCCACTGTACCCGTTGCAAAATAACGCAGCGCTAAGCATACAGTCTGTGGGACTGTGAGCGCACGGCTTCGTTTTGTTGCATTGGCAACATGCGGCTCAAGAAGCTGACAAAGGTACGTAATTCCCTCCGCGGAGAATCTATATCTTTCATACAGATAGTCATCAGGGAATGACAACGGGTTTTGTCGATCTCTAAATGTTCTGGCTCTTCTGAGCGCACCTCTCACTATCCGCGCACAAAGCTCCACAGGATCTTCTAAGAACGGTGACGCCATTGTGATCAAGAATGAATGAGTCAGTGGGCGGTGCTTTTACACCGGTTGATCTCTGATCTCCAACTTAACCTGGTCCCGACCAGGTTAGGCGTTCAGCATAAGTTACCAGGGGCGATTGAACCCGATCACAACTAATCCACCTTCGTAGTACAGAAAACCCTGGGTTGAACCTGAAGTTAGCTCGTTAACGCCAAATCTCGCTTCGTAGTACAGGCCTCTGGTGTACAGTACTGAGTGGTAAACAAGCAGCCTCTTCACAAGCACGAATTGAAGAAGGTTGGTGGGTTTGTTTGCATGATGTGGTTATATCGGTCTGGAACCCTTTTTAAAGTGCCATAGGAGAAGTACAGCAATTAAAAGTGTCCACTTCGTCTTCGCCTGTAGTGAGAGGGATGTTGTAAATGTCCAATATTTAACCTCCATTTCTAATGTTTGAAAAAGGGGTTTGTGCTAGTCTGACTATTACCAGACCAAGCTCAATCTTTTAAGATTGAACATTAGACTGGGGAGTCTGCTCTGTATTTTCTACTGCACAAGATCAACAGGCATCGTTCAAATGACTCTGTATGCAATTGGATAGTCCTTCAACCAATCAGACCAACGATCCGGGCTTCGGTGGCCGCTATGTTGAATGTAAACAAGAAGCTGCTTGGTCGCTTCTCTATCGTCATCGTGTTAAACCCGCCGGTGGATAAGCCAGTTTGTGATTGGTCCCTGCAAAATTGCCAGGTGGATAAGCCAGTTTGTGATTCGTCCCCGCAAAATTGTGACGGAAGCAGGATAGATAAACGTTCAGGCTTCTTTTTGCCTCATTTAGCTGAGAAGCTTGAATGAGAAGCTGAGAAGTTTGAATGAGAATATAGTACGACACAAATATATTAATAGTTAATACACTAATATCCATGGAGGATAATAGCAATATGACAAGAAGTGTTAAGTGTTGGTGTCTAAGCCAGGACCACTGCCATATACATTAGGAGGACTACAGCTATGCTAGCAGCTCTGTGAAGCGATGCTTTGAGCTAAATGCTAACATCGAATAGAATAACTAGAATAAGAATTTGCTAACTAAATCTAAACACAAACCAAAGTCGAGGCTGATGGGAATGTCACATTTAAATACTGAAGAATAAAAAGCTTGATTCTGTTGGAACTTCCTTCTTATAGAAAAACATTTCCTCAGCTTCTTTTTGTTCCCAGTCATATAGGAACATTTAAGGAACAGAACAGGGCGGGTAAAGAGGAGGATGTTGTTCATGTTTTTCAGTGCCGATGTTCAATGCCCTGTGAAAAACAAAAACTCACTGCAGAGTGATAAAACTGCAGCTGTGGTTTCTGCGTGCCTGTGTGAGTGGGAATAAATAAGGAACAGTATGTACAGGACAGCGCAGAGCTTTTCCATCTCTGTATGTGAGTGAAAAAAAGTCACTTGGGGCGTGGGGAAGAGATACTTGAGTTTTACGTTCTCCCCACCATTTCTTCCTTCTCAGTTTCATTCATAATTTACTGTCCCACTGTTCTATCTGCAATTAGGATGCAGAGAGGAAACAAGCTGACGCAAGCCCCCCTCCTTCTGTTAGCACGTACACTTGTTCTTATGATGTAATGCACGACCCGGGACTCCCTGCTGCTCCCCATAACTGCCCTACTTTCTAGCTGCAGAGGAACTAAATGAGCCTCCTCATCTCTTGTGCCGCAGATTCAAAGGCGGCCAGAGCTTTATACCGTCCTTCAAACATCTGGCATGTTAAGCATCTTGTGTCCTAGATTGTTTATTTACAACGCTATTTATAAGTAGTGTGCCAAAGATGTGCTGGCATACAATGATAAAGGCTATCTGACTTTGCATTTACAACCTTGGATCAAAATACAGACGCCAGGCTAATGTCAATTCATGTCATTAAAGTTAGGACATTTTGGAAAAGGCATATTGGATCAGCCTGAAGATTAGCTGCATAATAACCAGTGTTGTGGAGTATGTTGTTATACGAACGTCATAGGATTTCCTTTATATTTTACGCAATAATCAACATATTTACTTCTCACTGTATGGAGGACAGGTGTAAAAATATCCAATGCACAGAGAATCAGGAGTCTGTGACTTAATGGAAACAGCTGGTTGTACAATTACTCCTGCTGCAGTCTACTGAACATGCACAAGCAAATGAACAGCTTTATCAGAAGACATACATACATACACTGAATCACATACAGTACATATGCTGAATCACAAAGTGTTTCTGTAAAGTGTGTACTTTCCTTGAGTATTTAAAATGTATTCTGCTTTATGGTCTTCACTACATTTAAGAGACATACCGTGCTTGTAAAAAAAAAATCCTGTTATCTGCCATGGATACCATGAATGTTTGCTCAGGTACATAGCAGGGTGGGGCTCTGTTACAGGAGTGTGTGTGTGTTGTGGGGGGGGGGTTAAAGGTTTTGTTTATTACATCTATTTTCGGCCTGGGTTATTTCCTGGAGTTAAGCGAAACCTTTTAGACACGTCATGCTCTTAAGTTCCCTCCTCATCCCACATTCCCGACGCAAAGTCACACTAAGACTGTGGACCATTTCGTGCCTGTGCAAATCAATACATTCCTCAGACTCATGCCCAGCCACACCCTATAATAGCTTTTGAACACCTTTATCTGGTTTCTGTGTGCAGTTAAAAGGGCAGAGGTCTCAGCCAATGGGCTCAAGTTGAACGAATTAAGGAGAAGCTTTTGGTCATCACTGAATCACATAGTGACAATTATTACTGCATATCTGAGCAGATTAAAGCAACATGAAAATAAGGCAGTTGGTTTAGAAATCAGCAAGTTTTTTGTTGGTACCAAGCTGGTGTTGTTTAGTCTAACAAGAACCAATGGGAGCAATTAGAGGCCGGCAGAATCCCAGTGGTTTCGCCTGTGTGTTCAGCTCTGACTGCTGAGGGATATTCCCTCCTCTCTTCTTTTTAATTTGGTTTTCCACGCACAAACACTTCCCCCCCACTGCACAAACACATACTAGGGAACTATTTCATAAGTCAGGATTAGTCAGCTTTGTGAGACAGTACCTCCTCTGAGTTGTCTGGATAACTTTACAGAGACAGTAATTACTTGTACAAACAAAAGGAAGGTAAATAAACTCTCTCAGGTCTCTGGAGGTAAAGCCATACTCAAGTTGACTGAGCTGTTGCCTGAGGGGCACTAAGCTTCTTAAAGCCGCAGCAAACAATTACCGGTAGCATTGAAACATGGGTTTCTCTGGGACTTGATCAGCCTCTGAAACTAAGTTCATCAGTCTGAGATCAAGAGCAAACAAATCCCGTATTCTCTCCTGACTGCTACGACATGGAAAAGACGAAGGATGGCCATTTTGGGGGCACATTTCCTCGTATCGGGTGTGACTGAACTGCTGAAGTCACGGAGGAAAACGTTACTCAGTGTGTTAAAAGAACACAACAGCTCAGCTGATTGTGTACACACTTGAGTCAGCTGTGCCACCCACCACTCACCAGCTGCTGGTTGGGAGTCAGTTGTTAATGACTATAAAGAAATCAGCAAGGTGTCTGTTTTGATAAGAGTCAGAAGCAGAGCTAAAATGATTAGTCCATAAGCTAAAAAAAGTTAAGTTTGTCTTTCATAATAGCAAATTAAATCTCTTTAAGTATAGTTAATATCATTTCTGAATGACTTTGCCGATAAAACCTGGAAGCATCTTAAATCTGGAACCTGGGTCTCATAAAAAAAAAAAGTGTTTTTCTCAGAAAGGATTCCAGTTACCCTCCTTCTAGGAACAGTCCCCAGATGGACTTTGCTGTGAGAGGGTAGACACCCAAAGCAAAAGTTAAATAGCAGGTGGTGTTGCTACAGCAGCCAATGCAGATGAGTCACAACACTTAAATAAGACATATTTTCTTAAGAGGATTATCTTTAGACTAACTTGTTTTCTAAATGGCTGTCACAGGAGTCAGAGAAAATGTTCCACTATCCACCTGCACACACACACACACAAAACACGTACACACAGATTGTGCAGGTGAGATAAAATCAGTAAAGTGCTAACAGATAAAGGTGCACATGAAAACGTACATACATTTTGAAGACCGAATGAGATTTTCATGCAGTTTGGATAATAATTGTTTTACACCTCTATTGTTATGTTGGCTGCTCTGCCAAACTCTGCAGTAAATACACCTCAGCCTACAGTAGTTAGGAGTTCAGGAATTTATTACACAAAACCCAACACTCGAGGCATGCACATAACGATTTCTCATACAATCCAAGCCGGCTGTGTTTGCCTCCACGCAACATACATGGGCAGCGAGCCATAGGAGGTGCAAGCAACCACAAATTAGCCAGTCACGACATGGAGTACAACCTTAATGGAAGGTATGCAGAGCTGCGACTGTGTGAAACAAAATGCAGCAGAGAAATAACAGGCTGTCATTCTGCTTATATGACAAGGGTAAAGATTTAAAGCCTGGCATCTAGTACAAACAAAACTGTCTTCATGCGACCATTAAAGGACAATTCCGGCGCAAAAACGAACCTAGTGGTTAATAACAGATGTGTACCCACTCGATTGCTCTCTGGGACATGTTTTCATGCTAATTAAATGTGTTTGTAGCTTGAAACAAGCTAGCGCGGTTCGCTGATTAGCTTACGACGCTAGTATTTGGGGCAGAGGTAAAGTAAAAACAAATCGCTATTTATACCACTAAAAAGGCTCAAAATATCACCACACTTCAACAGTAGCATAATGAGGGTCCCTAAATGTTAACCAAAGCATTGAGAACTTTGTAAGTGTACAGACAGTCTATTAAAAATATTCTCGTATACAGACGGCTGCCGTCTTGGGAGCTACAGTCTTTTTAAACTATCTTTTTAATTCAAAATGAAACTGTCTGTACACTTACAAAGTTCTCAATGCTTCGGTTAACATTTAGGGACCCTCATTATGCTACTGTTGAAGTGTGGTGATATTTTGAGCCTTTTTAGTGGTATGAATAGCGATTTGTTTTTACTTTCCCTGTGCCCCGAATACTAGCGTTGTAAGCTAATCAGCGGTCCGCGCTAGCTTGTTTCAAGCTACAAACACATTCGATTAGCATGAAAACATGTCCCAGAGAGTGATCGAGTGGGTACACATCTGTTATTAACCCCTAGGTTCGTTTTGCGCCGGAATTGTCCTTTAAGCAAGGATGGAGAAAGCACGCTTTCTGCGATTGTATGTTTACAATTATGATCTGTTATTCTGTGAAGCAGAATTGTAATGTAATGTTACATGTAACAAGATAGTATTTTTGGTATCTTAAAAGCTCATGCGGGCATGACACAATAACTAACCAACATTACCTACTCAATTATCTTGTGGATGCTAATTGATGGGAATCTTTTGATGGTATTTTCAGTGAGAAAATGCAAGAATATAATTCAGGATAAACTGGAGAATGGATGTCAAATTTCTACAATAACAATCAGAATTTGTAAAAAAAAAAATGTTTTACAGAAACACTTTTACTTGAAAAATATAGTGTAGAAGTCTGGTATTTGTACTTTTTGCACCTAGTCAGTCTAAATGTTGCTTTTTAATAAACTATGTTTTATTTAACATCACACATTATTATAATGTTAACTCACTGAAATACATTATAGGACATACATACGACAACTAATTAAACAGTGGTTTTATATGTACTGAGTTATTGCAATCTATAGATATTCTTTCCTCACCTTCCACTACTGTCTCTATGGACCCAATATTGTTGAAGAGGCAAAATGAATAAACGGTGCACTGCATCAACTCAAGATGACACAGTTGCACAGAGAAATAAATAAATAAATGAGCTCAGCCATCCTGCAGAGAGCTTCTCAGTCGATGTGAAAGCTTGCCGAGCATGTTTTATTGGCATACTCATTTATCAAAGGGGGAACACAAAGTGAAAGAGATGTTTCTGGTAAGGAGGCAGGCCAAGTTTAAAATGAGAAAAACTACAATACTTTTTAATTTTTAATAATAACTTGTTTTTATGGGAATGGTAAAAGAACTCTCTTAGAGTTGTAAAAATAATAATACACATGATATACATAATGACATACCTAATTAAAGATGACAAAATGAATGATAAAAAAACAACAACTCTTAATTGTCATACATTCATCTGTTTATTTTTATAAATCCCCCACACTCCCCTTCTATGTTCTCTATTTCAGCAGCCAAGTGTATGTTGAAGTGATGGTTGATGCCAGAGTGGAGTAGACAAATGTGTCACAGCCAAATAAATAAAACCAGCATGTGGTTGAGGGCTGGTGTTAAATTCATTCCATAATTAGCCAGGCCTAATGTGCTTGGACTGGGAGGATGTGACTGGCAGTTTCTTACAAAGGAACTCGCTGCAGGAACTGCTCCTCAGAGTGGGAACCTCTTGATATGTGTACATATGTTGAAACAATTAATGCACACTGAATTTCAATTTATCAGCTCCCCACTATGGAATACTGGAACATTATTTCTGACTTCTTTATGAGAATAAAAGTTGTATGTGACAACAACAAAAAAATTGACGAAAGGGAATCAAGGTTAAAAAAATAAATAGCCATGTGAATTTTGAAAAGGTCACCCTGTTAAGGAGTGTACACATGCTTGTACTGTGGGGGGGGGGCATAAATTCCCTCTGCCAGTGACATTGCAGTATGTTTCTATATATACTGTCCATCCACTTTCGAAGAGGATGTTTTAGGCAGTTTGATGCACATTTGACTTTATGGGCCCTATCTTGCACCAGGCGTAGGGCAAAGCCCGGCGCAAGTGTCTTTGCTAGTTTAAGACCGACGCAGTTGTCAATTTCCCGTCCAACACCCACGTCATTTAAATAGCAAATGCACCTGCGCCCATGGGCGCACTGGTCTTACATGGAGTTGTGTTTAGGTGCATTCTTGGCGTATAAACCCTATTAGATGACACTCTCATTGGTTTATTGCATGTTAAGCCCAAAACACACCTATGAATTAATGAAGACACTAAGTACAACCCTTCTGAACCATGCGCCCGGCTCACGGACCATTTTTTCCGCCGTCAAATTAGCAAAAGTGGATTTGGACACGCCCTAAACGCACCTGTGCCATGCGCTTCACGATGCCCGCTTAGATCGTTAAAATAGGGCCCCCCGTGTTAATATTGTGATTGCATGTTTCGACAGCTTGAGTGGAGGGGCCCGGGGACTAAGCAGCGCTAACAGGACAGAGCAGAGGGCTGTCAGGCTGAGCACATGCTAATAAGGTCAGCCAGACAGAGCAGTACTGCGGTAAAGCAGGAAGCCAGACTGGCTGGATAAATTCCCCAAGGGCACCTTTAAGAAAATGGCCCACTAAACTACAATTTGTGGTTGAGTGGGTAATAAAAACACTCCTAACTATTGGGTAAATCATCACATGTTGTCCTTCACCTCCCACACATTCAACCAGACTCCCTAATAGTATATTAAAGCTGTAGGTACTATGGGTTAGTACACACACACACACACACACACACACACACACACACACACACACACACACAGTTTGGTGGTCAATACCTACCGCAAATATGTTATAGATTCATTGTTTTTAGATGTCAAATAGTTGCATGCATTTGTCTTGAAATTGGTCATTTTGCTATTTAATGGTTGACTAATTATGCCAGGGAAGATTTGGAAAGTTGGCACACACTTATCATCTCTGCAGATGATAGGTAACACAAATCTGCACATTGCCCGCGCAATGTTATCTCATTCTCAATTCTACAAGGGCACGACAACAATTTTCTGAAAAGGCAGTTTCATTGTTTCATTAGTTTCGCATTATGGCTGAAGTGGCACAGTCACGCCCTTGTTAGCCGGCAGTGGGACTGTCACCTCGCAGACCATCAAGCGACCCAGTGAAGCAGAAGCTGGAACAGCGTGTACCAAAACAACACCATCACATAGACAGTTAGAGTAGACACTTGGCTTCTGTTCTGCATGGGTCACTGTTGTGGACACTGACTGGACAAACCGATTAACTGTCACAACCCGACCTAAGATCCCATCCCACGCCAGGCTGATGTTTAGTCTCAGAACAGCCGCAGGAAAGTGTATGCTGCCCCTGTTATCAAAGGAAATAAAAAAATCTAATAACAGACAAATATTTGAATACTTCTACTGTTATCTCTCTGACAAAACGTGTATTTTAAAGGAACACATTCAGCAATACATGTTATTATCAAACTACTGTATAACAGTCAAGGTGAGGGTTTTGTGATGAAATAAAACAGATTAGACTTCTAGTTGACACTGCTGCCCCCAGCTGTTCATTTGTAGTAACAGCAACCTGTTACTTCCTGTAACACACAGGTCCATAATAACTAC
Organism: Sander vitreus; assembly: GCF_031162955.1. Classification (NCBI taxonomy): domain Eukaryota; kingdom Metazoa; phylum Chordata; class Actinopteri; order Perciformes; family Percidae; genus Sander; species Sander vitreus. The sequence goes on along the minus strand of NC_135878.1, from coordinate 10,717,071 downwards.
AGGCTTACATTCAATCTGATAACAAAACAATCCAAATAAGATGTTATCATAAACCATGTTTATCCAATTTAGACAAGCCTGACACTGCAGTTTAATGACCACTGACCGCTGAGTCCTGAGATGACACCAGCTGCCCTTTGAGCTGGGCGAGCTCTCTCTCCATGTGGTAGACATCTTCAGATATTTGCCTAAGTAAAGCAGGCACAGTTTGGCAGCGTTTACAATGTGGAACGTTTTTGCACTTGGAGCAATTTGCCTCCAAATAGCCTCCCAAATAACAACCAATGCACAATGAAATGAGATGCACATCATTAACAATAAACCCCTGGGTGGTACAGTGAATTATTATCTTGACTCATTAATATGATTTTTTTTTAGAAAATTTCCATTCTAAATGTATTACAAACCAAAAAAAAATGTCTGCTGGCTTTTAGAGCTGTAGCGTGTCATTTTGCTATTTTTACTTTACTTTTGGTTTGTTGTCCATACATTTAGAATGATCATCTGTACAAAACACTTAAAAAAATGTATAAATAATGGCGTTTTTCCATTACAAGGTACCTGCTCGACTTGCCTCGACTCGACTCGACACACTGTGCGTCCGTTTTCCATTGCAGATTTTAGTACCGCCTCAGCGTGGCTGGTCGTTATATGCTATAAACATCAGGCCACTTGAGTTTGTTTTACAGTTCTGTGGAGGCTCCACGCAGAGCTTTCGCCGTATACTATGTAAGTGGCCTGATGTTTATACTTGTGCGCTGGTGCCTGCGTCGAGCCGGCCATGTGTGTGTGTACGTAGGCTATGGCGAAAGCTCTGCCTGGAGCCTCCGCAGAACTGTAAAACAAACGGCGCCGCAGTAAACTGCCGTGACCTAACGCGACACACACACAGAACGTGGAAGGTGTGTTGTTGTTGCCACAGCCAGAAGACACATTTAGTTTCAAATGAAGCTGGAGGCTTAAATAGCGGGTTTGTTCAGGACACCCCCGTCTGTCGCTTTCACGTCACCTTTTCGGCTCGCCTCAGCTCGCTTGGAACCTCGACTGAGGTGGTATTAAAAAAAGTACCTGTTAGCAGGTACCAGGTACTTTTTTTCGTAATGGAAAACCAAAAAAGGCGAGTAGAGTTGAGGCGAGTCGAGCAGGTACCATGTAATGGAAAAGCGACTTTAGATGGTGTTGCATTTATTGTTTACCTGTGGGCAGCCTGGGCCCTGCTCAGTTGGCAGCGGAGGCGCTTCACAATGGCTTCATAGCGCCTGTTCTGGATCTGAAGGAAACACAGAATAACAATTCAGAGATCATTTGGGATAAAACAGGAACTCAAACCATGAACTTGGTCTTAAGTCCTGAGATCTTTGTACGTCGAAAAATCTGTAGATTCATAGCTGATGAAAATAATTGTTAGTTTTAGACAATAAGTTCTCCACTTCTCTTTGCCATACCTCTATGTCTTTCTTTATCTGGGTATGAGTCTCAAACTCTTTTTGCACTTTCTCTCTCGTTTTAGCTATAGTTTCCCTCATTAAAGACATCTCCCCCTTCAGAGCATCAATCTCACTCTGCGGAAAAGAAGAATTATGTCAGATTAACAATGAACATGATATGTAACATTTAAAATGTCAATATAATTTAGTATCATCCAGTTCGTTTTCTCCACCTTTGCCATTTGCACTGTGTTTCCATTTGGATCCTCCAAATCTACCTTCAGCTCCTCTTTCTTCTGTGTCAGCATCCTGACCAGTGCTCTTTTCTCCTCCAGCTCTTTATGGGCCTCCGTCTGGCTCGCCGCATGCAAAACAGCTGCTCTGTGAACCTCCATCTTGTTTCGGTAAGTGTTGAACTCTGCCAGTGCCATGCGAGCGTTCTCCTCCTCCTGGCTTATACCAATCTGGAGTTCTGTATTTTCTTTGCGGATGGATGCACAGTGATCATGCAGGACTCTTGTCTGCCGCTCCAGGTGCTCCATCTCACCCTCAAGCATTAGGAATTCCCTCACTTTAGATCTCAGCTCCTGTTCTGCCATCCCACCTATCTTCTCAACCTCTGAAAGAGTTGCCTGAAAAAGGAGGCAAGACAAAATGTTCAAATCAGTGTTTACTCCCCTTGTGAGACCTTTGAAATAGGCAGGTAGATGACACTCTCCCAGCTTTTTAAGAGAGAGTAGTCAACTTGTATATTCCTTATAATTATATTGCATGGATGCATATTCCTTAACAATAAACTATATGTAGGACATTTTATTACAATAAACCCTATTTTTTAATGACTGTAGTGGCATTGGTACATACTCCCCTCTTTTTCTTGCAAATTGCATTGCACACCTAATGACCAATTTCTGAAAAATATGGCTCCATTTGGCTATATGTTAAATAAGCATATTAGTATTAATTATTTAATTGCCATCTATTATGTATCTATTAAGGCAGCACTTCCACTGTGCTACCCACTACTTCTATCTCTGTTACAACTTCTGCTGTTACTGTTGCTATCACTGCTAAAAGGTAATGTGAACACTTTGTTAGAAAGTGTATAATGGAGAGAATACTTTTGTTAATTATCAGTGTTAGCTTGAGCCTACAGTGAAAGTTATATTAGGTGTATGGTGAACCTGCAGGGAGATGAGGGTCTTCTGTTTCTCTTTCAGGGCCTCAGTCTGGGCATAGCCGTGTTGGCTGACATCCTCCACTGCCTTGGTTAACGAAAACCCAGACTTATCCTGTGTTCCTGAGCGACAGTTTTTAAAAAGTGTTAATAAAAAGTGTATTCAAGTTTTTGTTTAACCAGCTGACTGTTAATGCATTAGTCAGCAGTCACATGTATTAAGTATAGGTTGGCAGCCAAAAAGTAACCTAAGGTCTTGCTAGAATTGTTTCCAGAAGTCACCTTTTAATTTTGGTCACCCCGGCCTAAACACATCACAAAATGTTAACGTTTTAAACATGTAGAGCTCTAGCTAGCTACTGGGCTACAGTTAAACCAGCACATAATAGCTAATAGCGAGTTCAAAGCTTCAAAACACTAAGTGAGCTAAAATTATGCTAGCTAATAATTGGCTAACATAGCTAGTGATGTTAGTTAAGATTATTTTTGTGCATAGTTAATTCGACTTTCATAAGCTCAGTTAACGTTAGACAGACTTCAACATTATTTATTTTTGTCAATAAGCCCGCTAAACTAAAGTTAGTTAATATCTTACCAATTTCACTTGCTCTAAAGTTTGACATTTTGACATCAGTTGGCTATGAAATGCACTGTAATGAACTTAACTGTAATGTTAGCAAATTATTAGATCGGTCGATAGAAAGATATTGGATTTGTCGATACGATTAAACTACAAATCCCAGAGTTCACGTTTTCTCCTCGACCTCGTTTCCCAAACTACATCCGGTCTCTGCTGCGTTCCTCTGCGTACCTCGGAAGTCGGAGGAGTCACTGACCGGCAAGCTGCCGTAACAATGACAGTTGTTGTAAACACTTGAACAACAGGTGTAGCGTTATATTATTGTTTTAATTCAGTTATTGCTCTCTAAAGGTTGTCAAATGCTTGTCAATCGCTGGTCTCGACTGTGCTCTTTGTGTAGCCGTGTAGTTTACAGCAGCAGAGGGAGAAGAGCAGGATGGAGGACACTAACAGGACACAGCAGAACACAGGTGCAACGTTGGGGTACAGTAGCACCAAGACGCCTCTATCACAGTGATTTGGGGGACTTGTACAAGAAAGAGTCTGTTCAGAGGTATCTTCAGCAGCTCATGGAGGAGTTCAGAGACCTCAGCAAGAAGTTACAGCATGCATATCTCAGCGAATCAGACAGAAAAGTGCTTAGTAAGAAACACACAGAGCTGATGCCTCTGGCAAATGTGTTTGAGGAGATTGAACAAGCCCTAAAAGACCTTGAGGAAGTCCTTTCACTTCTGCATAGTGAGTATTTTGTTTGTTTATGTCAGTAACAATTGTCCAAATATACATATAATAGTATTTTTTTTAGTGACATAAGAAAATACAGTTCTATACATGCAATATATATACCTAATATTTAAACTCGCTAGCAGTGCCACAGAGATACTTTAAATGTGTTTCCAGGTTGCACATGACAAATTCAAGGTCTTAAACTGTATTAGAATGTCTTTCAAGTAAATACAAGTTTTGCAATCTGTATTACTGAGCGCATTTGATGTCTATGTTCTTGTAAACATCATTTTCTCATACCCTTATTTTTATTATTATTATTATTGTGTCACAATATCCATCATGCGGACGAAGATGGATGGAATATCCATCATATATTTCCAGCTGTAAATTAGCAGATTGTTCTTTAATAATATTAGTGAAAGTCACTCTTAAATTGCAGATAGCATCAAATATCTTCCAATGCAAATGCCACGATCTTTGCTTTCCCTCCTCACTGCAGGTTCAGCTGCAACCAAAGATGAAGATGACCAATTGACCCAGCTCTTAAAGGTGGAAGAAGCACAAATCTCCCGCAGGATTTTGGCCTTAAGAAAAGATGTAAGAACACGAAGGCATGATCAAATATGTGTAGAGATGTGTTAAAGAACAGCTAATGAGTACCTTCTTTCTCTCCAGTTGATCAAAGCTCTTGTGCCCATCGACCCTCTTGACGCCAGTAATATTCTGCTGGAGGTTGTATCAGGACGAACAACAGGAGGTATGAAAGAATGAATTTTAAGACAGCCTTTACAGCAACGGTTTACCAGGTAGCTGCTGGTAAATAATTCTTGCAACATGCCTGCATCAACAAGAACAACAACTTTTTCCTAATATCTGTTCTTGTGGTTTCAGGTGACATCTGTCAGCAGTTCACCAGAGAAATGTTTGACATGTACCAGGGTTTTGCTTCTTACAAGAATTGGGACTTTGAGCTTCTGAACTTCACACCTGCTGAGTATGGTAATTCATATTTTTGTCTGTTTACAGTACTGTGTCATTCATCCTTTGCAGCCATCGCTGAGAGGTATACACGTGACGTGATGTAGCTAATATCAATTGCAACATTGTATTGCAATACTTACTGTAAAGATGCCATTTTTGAATGTTATTAGTTCCACCTGTGCTTTTCTTGCTGTGACAAAAACAAAACAAAAATCTAAAATATCTGTCGCTTTCAAGGAGTGGCATGATAGAAAAAGTTTGGGAACACCTACATTAATTGACTGTGTCTCTCAGGTGGTCTGCACCATGCAGCAGTAAGACTAGTTGGTGAGAATGTGTACAGACATCTGAAACATGAAGGAGGAACACACCGGGTGCAACGGATCCCTGAGGTGGGCCTCTCCTCCAGGATGCAGCGTATCCACACAGGAACCATGACTGTCATTATCCTGCCTCAGCCAGTGGAGGTACACTTTACACTCTGCTTTTTCAGTCTGTGTTCATTAGCACTAAAAAAGTAAAACACATGACTCTATTTTTGTCCTATGCCTTTTGTTTTCACAGTTTGACGTCCACATTGATCCAAAGGATCTTCGCATTGACACGTTCAGATCTCGTGGTGCTGGGGGCCAAAGTGTAAACACAACAGACAGTGCAGTGCGCATTGTTCATCTTCCCACCGGTAAAACATGCCAGTTCTCGAACTACTCCAGAATAGAGAAAGTTCTGCTTTCGTGTCATCCAAGCATCAGAACTTTCCATGCTTATCTTACCCTCCCAAACAGGTATAACGGCTGAGTGTCAGCAGACTCGCTCCCAGCTACAAAACAGAGACACCGCCATGCGTGTGCTGAGGGCCCGGCTCTACCAGAGCATGATGGGTAAAGAGACTGCGCAGAGGCGTACAGCACGAAAGCAGCAGGTGAGTGAACTCCTCTTGCAAGAGTTCACATTTAACAACACATTTTGACCAGCCAAAGTGATGTAATATTCAAAGATCTCTGTCCTATTTAACCATGTCTTCATTTTTATCTGTACCTTACTACAGGTGGGCACACGTTCTCAGTCAGAGAGGATTCGTACCTACAACTTTAGCCAGGATCGTGTCACAGACCACAGGACTGGATATGTTACTAGAGATATTAAGGTAAGATATTAAGGGGGTGTCAGCGTGTCTCTAAATTCTGCATAAATCACAAGACACTGTTTATATTTGTAATTTTTGTGATTTTCAACCAGCCAAACTGATAGTTGACAAATAGTTGACTCTTTATTGCCTTTTTTTTTTCAAAATCAATGTCACATGTGTTCTGCTTCATTTTTAGGAGTTCATGAGAGGAGGGGAGGCTCTCGATGATCTGATCTCTGATGTACTTGAACATGCGGAGAGGGAGGCTCTTTTGGAGGCGGTGGAGAGCAGCAGCGTGAAACCACCAGAGTCTGCAGACTGACACCCACCACAACACCACAACAGTCTGTCAAGTGTACTTAACAGACAGTATATCATTTAATGGATGCATCAGGCATCTTACAGTACTGTGACAGCACATCAGACACACACACATTATTTTCATATTAATTTATGCTTTTGCAAATAAGGCAATGTAAGACAAACTGCAGTTTACCCATCATTAAGGTTTTTATTTTTGTAATAAAATATGAAATGATATATATCACATTGTCAATTTTTCTCACCATGTTTTTTTGCAGCGATGAATACATTCTGTGCAGAAGCTTCGAAGCCCGTGTCGAGAAATCCCGGAAGTTGTCCGTCAAGAGCGTATCGAGGCTTGTATCGCTTTAGACCAATGACGTCATTGATGACATCCGAAGCCTCGCTGCCCGTCCGTACCACGTGACTGGTTTATGACGTGGTTCGAATTTACACGGTTTTATTACACATCCATGATCTACACAGGCACATTCACCACCCTCTGCCCAGTTAAACCATTGCCACTTTCCAGTTTTAGAATAACTAATAAATAACTAATATTGCCACTCCTGCTGTTATATTATGACCAAAAGGATTTACACACGTTTGATAGCCGCACTCCTCTTAAAGGTGCCCTGTCACACGTATTTCATTACCACTTTGTGGTAATGTCTGAAGTTCTACCATGGACTCTGTAACATTTTTTGTGGAAAAAAAAAATGCCTTGGTTATCTTGTTTCAAGCCATTCTAGCGTGGTATAGAAAGCCTGCAGGAAGACCCAGCTCGATTTGTGCCAGTTGTCATTAATATTCAACGAGCTAAGCTGCTTGACTCTGATTGGCTAACAGCTAGCCAATGAGAGCCTGGCTATGAGCATCCTTTACCCACCACAACTGGGCGAGCTCATGAATAGTAATGAGCTTAGACAACACCACGTCAGACTGACCAGCTTAATTTCTTTTCAGTGGCTAGAGCCGACAGAGGAGGTAGCAGTTCATTTTCACATTCACGCCATAACACAAAACGCATATGGACCTAACATATTCCAAAAAATACAAGTAAAAACAGTTTTGTGCCGCAGGGCCCCTTTTAACCAAATCCGTTTGTTATACAGTTATGTTGATTGATTATACCAAAAGAAAATACACACTATATTGATATAAATGGATTAGGTGGAAATTGATTACTGGCGCAAAACACAGTCAAAAACCATCTCTGATAGTGTATCACAGATCACTAGATCATCTGTAATAGCCTAGAACTGCCTGTTTTACACTCTTTGACCAACAGGTGGTATTGTGAGCAAATGGAGCCTAGAGGAATGAACCTTTTTGTGTACCACTTTGCCGGAAAGCTTCAATGCTTCATGAGGCTTCATCTTGCCATCACTAGATTTTTTTTTATTTATTTATTTTTTTAAAGATTTTTTTTTTATGGGCATTTCCACCTTTAATGATAGGACAGCTCAGACATGAAAGGGGAGAGAAAGTGGGAAGACGCGCAGGAAAACCGTCACAGATCGGACTCGAAACCTGGACCGTCTGCATCGAGGAACAAACCTCTATATATGTGTGCCTGCCCTACCAACTGAGCCAACCGGCCACGCCGTCACTAGCTTTTTAGCATTTGTGCTCCAAGTCATCAAACCTTTTTGTCCTGTCAGTTTGTAACATCTGCCAAGTTTAAATGAGCATGGGCCGGGAACTTCTACTACACAGCAGTAAAACCATCATAGTGAAGTACAGTGAAGCTGACTTTTTACATTAAACAGGCATCAGTCTGTAAATATCCTTCATGGTTCTTTGCCAATCAGGGTGCGGTAAAACCACCTATCAGCTTTATACACACTCACCAAAAACACGTCACACCCTGCATGTGTGTGCCAGCTGACCAGCACATTTTCAATATCATTTTCCTGAAAAAGTTGCTTTCTGTATCTGGACAGTCATAATTTATTGAGATCATATCGTCCCATCTTTAATCGCTTCTATCCATACTGCTTTATGACTAGAAAACACTGCAATGTTTCCACAAGGATGCATTATTACTAGCTTTTCTTTACTAACAATGGTAAACAAATACAAATATGGAAAATACAAAACGTTATATAAATTGCTCTGTATAGGTATATCTTCCCTTAGACTACAGGATGAAATGACAATATTGTATACATGAGATAAGACTATAAAAGTGTTGCACACCTCAATTATAACAGATATCAGTACAAAGAAAAGAGCATGGATTGTGTCCAATGGTAATTTGTTTAGGATTAAAAACATTTAATTTAAAGAAACAGCATTTTTTTCCCCCAAAAAAATGTTTTCCTAAAAAAAAAAACACATCTGTGCATCTTATGTAAAACAACAACAACACTCCTAATAAATTTACCTTTCAAAAGTCAAAAAGTTTCATCAATATGTCAAAAGTTCAGAGAGAAAGAGAGAGAGTTCTTCTACTGCATAAAGTTTTTATGTGACTGGGTCAGTCGTCGTCGTTGTCTCTCTGTCGGAGGCTCCGGGATTTGCCGTTCTGTGTCTTGTTTTTCCTGAATGACGCAGGTCCGCCTTCCTCTCCGAGGGAAGTGATAATGCGTTCCCTGAACTTTGGTTTTGGCTCTGGCGGCAGGTCGACCGGAGTGCTGACGGTGCTTCCCTCCACTTGAGGCAGCTGTAAGTCCACCTTGGAACTGAAAGAAAGAAAGGAGAAAAAAAAAGAACGAAAAAAGGAACAGTTAGAGCCTTTTTAGTAGCTACTGGCACAGGTCTTTAGTCTGTAGGCTACATATCAATCCATGGTCTATCAATATCCTAATCAACCATTTAACCCTTGTGTTGTCTTCCCGTCAACATGCAATTTGTTGTCCTCCTGGGTTAACCCTTTTTTTTTTTTTTAAAAGACGCTTTTTCAAGGTTTCTGCCGTTATTTTCTGCGCTTTTTTTCCACTAGTAACACCGGATTCACCACTAACCAATCAAATTATTACCGCTAGGTTTACACTAAATTCATCATCAATAAACCTCATTCATATGAAATTATACCTCATTTTTTAGTAAAAAAAAAACAAAACAAAAAAACAAGAAGCTGAAATGACAAATTATTTCGACAAATAGTTAAATAGTGTCAAAGTTGAGTCAGGGTACTATTTAGAAACCATTTCATTGTTTCTTCAAATGCTATACAATGTAATAAAACACCCAATATTCTATGAAAGTAGAGATCTGATCCTTCTTTTTCTTTGCGAAGAGCATTGTATAGAACCATTTGTGTTATTTCTGGGTAATATGCTTGAAAGAAACCCAAATCTCTGATGTAGAAACTTTGAAAATGGGTCACATTTAACCTGAGGACAACAGGAGGGTTAAACAGCACTTACTATGGATCCTCCTCTTCCTGGATCTCTTCCCATGCCCCATATGGATTGGCAGCTTTCGGCCTTTTGGTTCGTATCTTCACTGGTGCCACCTCTTCCTCTTTCTTCTCTTTCTCAGGTTCAGCTGTCGTGCTTTGGACATCTTGCTCTTTTTTCATCTCCTCAGGCACCTCTTTAGGAGCATCGTCACTCATTTTATCTTCTCCCTCCTTTTCTAATGGCTCAGCTTCTGCTTTCCTTTTCTGAAAACAAAAACAAAAAACAAGGGAGTGTGACGGTCTGGAATTAGTTTTTTTTTTTTTTTTTTTCACAAAATCTTGACAAGCGAAAGTTAAATTTGTTCTTTACTAATTCCCATTCATTGCCAGGACTCCTCTCACCCTGAAGCTGATCTTTGATGCATTGGGCTGCTGGCTGGCTTGTTCAGGAACTTGAGCCTCCTGAGATGTCGGGGCCTCGCTGGCGCTCTCCTCTCCTCCTGAGGTCGGCTCTGCCTGAGGGGTTAATGGCTCCTCCTGACTCTCGCCCTCTTTGTTGGATCCAGATCCAGATGATTCCTTCGAAGAAAAGCCAGCTGGCTTCTCCCATCTGGTCTCTGTGAGGTTGAGGAAGACAGAGCGTGTGATTATCAGACATTATCTCCATAAAGAATAAGAAATGGAATCCAGAAATGACAATGTGGTATTTAAATGATCATTTCAGATGAATAAAGAAATATTCCACCTCCAGTCTCTGAGTTGTAGTAATATGTATAACCATCAGGACTGACGGCTTCCATCCAAGGACAGACTGAAGAACTCTAAAGCCAAACACAATATTAACGGATAAATGCAAGTCACCAACAGAGTTTGGAAAAAAATAAAACCAAATGACTAAAAATGCACAGAATCTGAAAAATATTAACCTCAGTCTGTCCAGGCAGTGCAGAGGCTGAGTTTTCTCCATGAAAACCATCTGGTTTTTCCCATGTAGATTCTGCAGTTAAAAGACATACACCAAAGCCATGTTGGAAAGAGTCACTTTGACCACACAGTATACAAGTATAAAAATATTGTGGGAGTATGTTGGTGTACAGGACAATGTTTGTGTTTTCAGGTTCTCCCCCACCTCCAGTTATTGTGTTGTAATAGTACGTGTGTCCATCGTCTGTCTGTCCTTCAACCCAAACCTGCGCTTCTCTTTGGCCTCTGGACTTCTCGCTTGCTTTCTCTTTCTTTTGCTGTTTTTTGGTCTGGGGTCTTGTCTGGGGCCATGCCTGAGGTTTTGAATGAGGTTTTGAATGAGGTTTTGCCTGAGGTTGTGGGGGTGGCTGTGTTGTTGTTTGGGCAGATGAACCTGATCCTAACACACAAAAACATCAATTAAAGTTAAGCTCCTCATATATTCCACGTGACGCATCATTTCAATAAAATGTCCAAAAAAAATTACCTTCTGACTCCCTTTCCATCCTCTTCAGATCTTCCTGATATGCCTTCAGTGCAGCCTCCTCCATTGCCTTAAATTCTTTAGACATACGTTCCTCCTGCTTCATCTTGTCAACACTCTTCTTTTTAATCTGCAGAAAGAAAGATAAAATGAGATGATTGGCAGCAGCTAGTAGCCAATAAAAAGAGAGCTTTAGGGTCAGATTGTTATGTCTGGACCTTATCTCTCCGGACAGTCCTGAGGATGGTGCCAAGACGGGCATGTTTTTCTTGGCTGTTTGCGTCACTGAGAACCCTCATTTGATGTATATAGATCATGGGCAGGGTTCATTCAGAATATGAAACTTAACTTATGTGACCTGAACATTGAATTTTTTACTTAAATGGGGAACAAAAATGAACTTTTAACAAACTTTATTGTTAAGTCAGATTGCGCAGAACTGCAGATACGTGTCACACCATTACTAAAAATCCAGTTATACAACTCATCATTTGAAGTAAAACACTTATTCTTAATTTCTGGAGATCATATAATGTACTACATTAGAAGTGGGCAGCACTTTACACCTATGTGGAGTGATTTAATCCTTGCTTAAGAAAAAAGGGAATCTATCTATATATATATATAGACTCTAGAAAAGTGAATACCTCAGAGATTTTTGCAGCCACATTTTCTTTGTGATTTTTCCCCCTTTCGTGGAACTCAACGCTCTGCAGAGCAAAACAAACATAAGGAGACACATGAGCATTATGTGGATAACTTTCTCAGCAACATGAACTGCATCTTTTGGCCTACTGCTCACAGGCTTATTGTCCGCAATCCAGCACTTGCAGTACTGACAGAATTTCCTTGGTTGTGACTTCCAGTAGTCCGCCCTGAAAATGCACACAACCATCATTAGCTAACAAAACATTTAGGAATTAGATTACATTTATAATATGGTTATACAAACTCTTATTCTAGCGCAAATCACATTGTCTTTTTTTTCTGTTTAAACCTGTTTTTGACGGCTGTGGATGTTTGTTTGCTTATATTGTTGTTGTCTTTGTGAATGATAATAACTTTACTTACAGATCAGGTATCTGAATGTACCTCGTTACTTACATTTTAAGTCTTGGTGGTTAAAGTACGACGAAATATTTTAAAAAGAACCCAATACAAAGACAACCGCTTCCCACATTTCAGGAATGACAACACTGTCCGTTTATGATGACGTCATCGCCAGTCGCCGTAGAGACGAGCATACCCATAGACAGTATATAATTAATTATTAATATATAAATATAAAAATAAATATATTAAAATAGATACATACATTCAAATATAAATATTTCAATCTGATGGAGAGTTACGGGGTCGCTAAAACTGGGTTTAGTTTCGAAGGACGTCGAGCAAAAGCTCCACCGGCTTATTTTGATGTTGTATTGCCCCCTAGTGGAGTAATAGAGGGATGACACATGGCAGAAAAGATCCTAGGTGACAGAAGGCTGACAACATCCCTCATGCACTCAAAACTACACCGCACAACTACCTGTGAAAAAGGGCTTTGCAGCAATTTGCACCAATCTCCAATTATATCTATTACATGTGCTCTTTTTCAGAGCCCAAAATATATAAAAAGATGACTAATAATGGATTTTCAATGTCAGTTCTCATTATATACATTCACCCTACACTCGTGTTAGGGGAAACAAAGTGATAACATGTTGGTTAATAGTTAGTAAAATAAAAAATAAAAAAAGTTTTTTATTGGGCCCAGGTGCCAAATTGAGCTGTGGGCCGCTATTGATTCCCAGGTTCCTCCCATTCTCTGCACTATGCATGTATAGTTGTCTACATGCCACATGTAAGCATAATGTCAGCCTAAATAATAGAGGTATTTAAACTAGACGGTGACATAGCGTGTTCTAAAAAAACGAGGTAAAATGCAGGAACTGCCCTTACCGTTTTAGGTGATATTGTGAATGAATATTAAGTAATGATAATCCCATACGTACCAAATGACCACACAATTGGCCTGGGGCCTTTTGGGTCCCTGAGGATTTTGGTCCCTCAGTCATTTTGTATTTGTCAAGCTAACATTACCAATATCTTCATAAAAAACCCCACATCTTAATACATCTTCCCATATGGTCTAGCGGTTAGGATTCCTGGTTTTCACCCAGGCGGCCCGGGTTCGACTCCCGGTATGGGAACTACTGTTTTTGTTCATATACAAAACTCTAGTTCAAAAATCGGAAAGGTTCATCAATATGTCAAAAGTTCGGAGAGAGAGTTTTATTTGTGTAAAAGTCTTCTACTGCATAACGTTTTTATGTGATTGGGTCAGTCGTCGTCGTTGTCTCTCTGTCGGAGGCTCCGGTATTTGCCGTTCTTTTCTAGTGGCCATTGGCCATATGTTTTATTATATATATATATATATATATATATATATATATATATATATATATATATATATATATATATATATATATATATATATTGACTTTTTAATTTAAGTTAAAATTGTGCCACCAAACATTAATATACACAGCCTACTACTGCGAGAGGAATTAATGTTACAGTAAGTGTGTTGGTATGTCATGAAAATGTCCACAACAAATATTAAACATATTTGTCGACGAATACAAGAAAAAATGAAGAAGCTGGATACAAGATGGAAAATTCTCCCCAATGATAGGTAGCCTACAGAGCTTAATTATTGGCATGTTACTGGAAATGCTTGTGAGAGACTTGCACTTTGTTTAGCTTTTTTTTCTTCTTCATTTTTTGACAAATAACATGGTACACATAAACAACATACAAAACAGAAAATGCCAGGGGATAAGAACGTTGATCAAAATCATAATTTAGTTCATTAAAATTTTATATAGGATACATAGATTCGGGGTTTTAATACCTTTCTAGATTTTAGAATAAAGGAATGATGTAATGAAAGTTTGATTTCATTTCCAAAAATGAAAATGGTTTATGATTGGAAACTTTTGATTTATGAATATGAGATTTTGCGAGTAATAAGATCACATCGATTTAGTATTTAGTAGTTAATTGATGTAGTATTGAGTTGCTTTAGTAGCAGAGTAAGAAAAAAAAGCCAAAAAATACATTTTCATAGTCAACATATCGGGAAATAAATGATTAAACTATATATTATATTGGCAAAAAATAGGGGACATGAGGACATGCAGCAATGTTGGTTGTTTGCATGGCTGTATTAAGAGAACGGTTGTTTGACGTATACTGGTTGCGTTATCACTGAGCGCCCGGACGACCCATACGTCGGAAGTCCGCGACTGATTAGCTTGAGCCCGCCCGGCCCTGAGCCGCTTTGCCGGTGTTGACAATCGGTTTCCTGTCCCTGCCAAAGCTCTTGGGCTGCTGCACATGAACGACACCATGGCCGCGTCCTCACACCGGATAATGTTGGGGCCGCTGGTTGCTGCCATCGACCAGGGAACGAGCTCCACTCGATTTTTGGTAAGACAACCCGGTATTATATTCTAGCTGTGTTATATTTAATGTCTGGCTCATGAACTTGTCAAATCTTGCGGTGTCCTTGGGTGTATTTTTCGCCGGCTTCTGTTTTTATAGTGGAGAGCGTAGTCTTGCAACCACACTGGTGGTTTGTACTCTGTATACATCTCATTCTGATTCTGATAAATTAGCTTTGTTGTTGGTTAAAAAGCTGTTAATTAGCTAATAGCTCCAAATGATGCTGCCTTTAAGTGCACCAGAAAAGCTCATAGGAGCAGGGAAAGGTGTTGGAGTCACCTTCTGGTTGTAGCTTTTTTACATTCACAATAACAGAATACCATTTACACATTACATACTGTATATTAATATTACATATTAAGTTATTAACCTTTGGTGTCGTGAAAGGCAAATAAAATGTAAAATATATATATATATATTGCAATATTAACGAATCAAAGCCACTTACATGTCTGTATTCTGCCATTGAAATGTGGATAAACTTTATTTATAGTGTATTGATATTGTTTACTGCATGACAAGCATAACACAAGTGTCACTCTAACTAAAAGGAACAGATTTATGTTAGAGCCAAGAGTTCTTTTATTGGTATGAGTCACCTCAAACTGTCAGACAGGGTTGGGTAGTAATGGATTACATGTAATCTGGATTACGTAATCAGATTACAAAAATCAAGTAACTATAATCAGCCCAGATTACAATAAAAAAAAAAAAGTGTAATCAGAGTTAGACACCCCAATGCTAGCTAGCTATCAGGTGGTCCAGTGATGATAAACTAATGTTAAATTTCAGTTATTTCACCATTTACGGATATGTTTAGAGTAAAGAAAGTACTTAGTAATAAATATAATGTTTTTTGGTTAATAACGTTTTTAGTTAGTTCACACAGGAATGCTTTAATGTGAGCTTTAATGAGAGCTCTTAGACGTAATGAAATAATAAAGAGAAAAATAAAATGAGAATTCATTGATCAATTCTGTGGCGGTGTCTTGTACTTAAGGTGCATATTTATTGAAGTGATCTAAGAGTAATCCTAAAGTAATCAGATTACGTTACATGTTTTGGGTAATCCAAATGATTACGTTACCGATTACAAAAATTGCCATGTATTTGTAGTCAGTAATGGATTACATTTCAAAGTAATCTGACCCAACCCTGCTGTCAGAAACCTAAAACGAGACACATGGCAACAGATCTCTAAACTTTAGAATAAAACATAGGGTGACATTTTAGAGAAGTAAATATTTAAATTAGAGTTTTAACCTACTGTGACTTCTAATTTGAGTTTGGTAAATGCTACTTGACATGTGCAGAGATATTTTTGGCTGTTGTACCATGAAAAGGTGATATTGGTTATGCATTGTTACAATTGCCTACGAAACCTCAGAGTATACGAACCACTGTTCAGTTTGTTCTTCAAAGACAGTATCCTGGAGTCCAGAAAGCAGGTTTAGGAAACAGTGGATGCCAGTTTGGATCCATTAACTGCTAGGGACATCTAAATAAGAAAGGGGCATCAGAAATCCACGATGAATCACCAAAAAGGAGGTTTTTAGCAGAGTTAGTTAGAGTGACTGCATGCTCAGTCAGTTTTCCCTCGATGAATGGAGAATAAGGTGATGTGTTGTTGGCTGAAGCAACATTCTTTCTCTTGTGCCATTTTCTCTCTTTTGAAGGTGTTTAATGCAAAAACAGCAGAGCTCCTCAGCCATCATCAGGTAGAAATCAAACAGAGCTTCCCTAAAGAAGGGTAAGTGAAAAGATCCGATCTGATTCCTAAAAGATCCGTGCGCAATTTAGTAGATATTATTTGTTGTGATTTTTCTTTCTAATTTTCAGATGGGTGGAAGAAGACCCCAAAGAAATTCTGCAGTCGGTGTTCGAGTGCATGGAGCGGACGTGTGAAAAACTCACCCAGCTCAACATAGACATCTCAAACATTAAAGGTATTCACACATGGGGTTTATGCTACCACCTGCTCTCTTGAGGCAGTGTTCTTTTATTTCAAAGAAGCGTTCACGATCAAAAATCTTTGGAAATTCTTGTTTGAATCTGTCTAGCTATTGGAGTGACCAACCAAAGAGAGACTACACTTGTTTGGGACAAAGAGACAGGGGAGCCCCTCTACAATGCAATCGGTAAAGTTGTTTCCTTTATTATGTATACATCATTTGCGTTTACCCTGGCACATATCTGACATTCTTCACTAGTGTAAGCTGTCTAAATGTAAACGCAATCCAAAAGCAGATGTCGGATTGCGCAGATTTCTGGTTGCTATGAAATAACTGCAGTGTTTCTTCTTCAGTTTGGCTGGACCTGCGGACTCAATCAACAGTTGAACGTCTAATTAACAAAACTCCAGGAAGGAATAAGAACCACTTGAAGGTGAGTCTCGTTCTGTTCTCTCTTGTACGGTGACCTGCAAACCTGACTGATTTTTATTGCTGGTACAGGGTTTTTCCTGCCTCAAAATGGGTCTTTGGGGCGGGGGTTACTATGCACAACAGCAAGCATGATCGGTTTGCGAACAGTAAGGGCCCCATCATGCACCCGGTGCAGCACAGCGCAAAGTCCGACGCAAGTGTCTTTGCTAGTTTAAGACCGACGCAGTTGTCAATTTTCCGTCCAGCCCCCATGCCGATTAAATAGCAAATGCACCTGCGCCCATCTTTGCGCCCATGGGCGTGCCGGTCTTACAGGGAGGTGTGTTGCTATCTCGAGGCAGCGGGAAGTGATCGCACCATTGACCAACAAAAACCTGGTCTAAAGTCAATGACGCAGCATTTCATTGTTATTTTAACAGCGCATTAGTAAAATGCGCCTAGGCTCATGCACAGCACGCGCACACTATGCTTGTTACACACACAGGGAAGCGCAGCAGCACACAAACATGCAAAAGATTACAAATAAAAATATTACGGTGCAAATCCGCCATCATAATAGCAATGCGCCAAGGTCCAAACGCGCCTGGCTTTTAAAGGGAATGGGAGATGACACTCTGATTGGTTTATTGCATGTTACGCCCAAAACACACCTATGAATTAATGAAGACACTAAGTACAACCCTTCTGAACCACGCGCCTGGCGCACCGACCCTTTTTTCCGCCGTCAAACTCGCAAAAGTGGATTTGGACACGCCCTAAACGCACCTGTGTCACGCGCTTCACGCCGCACGCTTAGATCGTTAAAATAGGGCCCTAAGTCGGTTACCTAATTTGACAGAAATCTATGCATTTTCCTGTTATTTCTGAGAATTTGATAAACAGAAATGCCTATTATGCTTGAGGAAATGAAACCCCAATCAACAAAACTACTTAAAAAAAAAAATAATATTGATATTTAAATACTACCGTTAAAATTCCCGGGAGAGTTCGACACAGCCAGACTCTGGACTGTAAAACTGAGATTAGCGCTCCCATTCACATTTTATGTTCTGCTTGTTCAACAGTTGTTGGGTAAATTGCTGATAAACACACAGAAGATTTGAAGTGCTATTTTTTTTTTTTCCTCAATTATTATCATTTAAGCACTGATGGTCCTTTGGGGCTCGCTGAAACGTCCTGCTACTCCCTGCTATGCCCTGCAGTGCCCTGCTACGCCATGAACTACTACAACTACTATTTCTAGTCCTAGTTCCATTATCTTTATTGTGACTATTATTGCCACTGTTCATCACACCCCCCAACCGCCTACCAAGAGCCTAGGTCTGGCCGAGGTTAAAAGTCCTCCATGCAGGAAAAACCCTGCTGGTAGTACTGTTGATATTAATTGAAGCACCTTCCAATTTAAAAACAAATGCAGACGTTTGACGGCACTAGTAGAGTAGTTTATGTCATTGTCATCCTGCAGCATAAAACGGGGCTCCCGATCAGCACTTACTTTAGCGCCGTGAAACTTCGCTGGCTGATGGACAACGTGGACGAGGTCCATGAAGCTGTCGTGTCTCACCGTGCCATGTTCGGCACCGTGGACTCCTGGCTCATTTGGGTGAGTAGCAGTTGTATGTCATTGAAATGTTGTACGTTTAGTGAAAAACTGACTTTTTTTTTTTTTTTTTTAAACGGCTGTCCAAAAGTGTTTGACAGGAGGCAAGTCAGGCGGCGTCCACTGCACAGATGTGACCAACGCCAGCAGAACCATGCTGTTTAACATTCACACCTTGGAATGGGACCCAGAACTATGCAAGTACGACAGCTGTCTTTCATTAGCGTTTAATCCCATCGTGCTGCCTGTTATTTGAAAAATATCATTTTTAAATTCATGCCATAGTCATTTATCCATTTTAGTTGTTTTTTTTTGTTTTCTTTTTAAATATATCACAGAAAAGTGGGAAGAAACATTGATAATTGCGTTATTTGTAAATCGTAACCGTGCAAAATGCCTCTGTTGGGCTCTTTGTGTCATGCTTACATTAATATGAATTTGTTAAAGCCACATAATACATTCAGAATATCTTTTTATTGCAATGGATAATACAAATTAGTAGCAAAAGAAATAAATTGTGTGGAAAGCAGAATTGGCGTAATAATTCAGTCCTCTAATTCCTGTCAGATATTTTGGTATTCCCATGGAGATCTTGCCCAGAGTGAGGAGTTCTTCAGAAATCTATGGTCTCATGGTAAGCATGCATTAATATAAAGTCAAGCCTACTTACAATTTCACTTTAATGAGTTTATATATTAACTTTTTAACGATTTCTTTGCTGTGTCTAGTGTGGCATTAGTGCAACAGGCCTCTAATAAGATAATAGAGGGTTAGTTTTTTTGGTTAGTGTGTTTTCTGACTGTTCCAAGTGCATTTTAGGCATTTTTTGTTTGCCATTGTCTCTCTTTTCTCACTGGTAGAAAATATGTTCTAGCCTGGTAAGTAATACTCGCCATCACTATTTTCCTCCTCATGCAAAGTAACCCATCCTGCTTCTCCGTGGCCAGTGCATTTCCAAGATTCATATTGAAGGCTAATGTTTCAGCAGCTGAGCTGTTAATTTAGTTTGCCTAATTGCTGACTGGAGGAAAGAAGTATAAATGGGTCCAACCAGCTGTCATTTTCTGCCACATTGGTGTAACTAACTCTTAACTAACAACATACATTTGCTTTTGTATATCTTTGCCACTGACAAAATAAGAACATTTGAGCAAATTTGCCAAATATACACATTAGATTTGGGTAGAAGGAAGAGAAGAAGTTGAAAATGTTTATAATTGACCCAAACCAGCTAAAGATGTTATTACAGCGTTTTCACCCTGTGCCTTCAGACAAAACTTGAGCTGCTCCAACAAACAAAACAATAACTAAATATTCATATGAAAAGCTGTCCTATAACAAATAACTATAATACAGTGGCTCCAAATATCAAACAAACAGACAAAGTTAGTGACTAGAATGTAAACATAGTGGAGCATTTAGCTGCTAAAGAGCCAGGTATTTCCTTCAGGAGTGAGTGCAAACCGAAACAGAGTTAAAATGAAAGTGAATATTGGACTTGATGAAGGTGATGATACTTGCAGGGCTGACCGAATAGACAGCAGAGAAACGGTAAAAAAAAAAAAAAGTATATTTATTTTGTGTAGCTTTCAGACATTAGTGTACAAAATTTACCAGCCAATGTTCAGTGGTTTTGGACCCAGCAAAAACGCACGCACGCACGCACACACGCGCGTACACACGCATACGCTCTTTTGGAAATGTACTGGATGCTCCCCATTCCTCATTGCTTCTGTTGTGGCATGCCACTCGGCCGGTTGTTTACTGCTCTACTGACGGGCCATTTTCCTCCACAATGTCCCTAAATCTCTTCACTCTTTGGCACAGTTCTATTTAACCAACTTTATCTTTCTGCCTTTAAACATCTCACCAAAACAACAGCTTCATGTGGAGGAGTGAAGACATTTTATTTTATACAGGTTCACACTTGCTCTTGATGTCCCCTTATTGTTACAGTACACTTAATGAAAGAAAAGTACAATTAGAGTCGGTTTATTTTTGTTATTTGGTTTAATGTAGTCAAATAACGAGTAATTAACTTCTGTTATCAGTGTTGTTGTCAGGGCAAGTAGCTCATAGTGATGGATAAATTGATGATTGATTTATATTTGGAATTTCTGTTGATGGCTTTGATGTTTTAGCTACGAATATGTATGTAGAATTTCAAATGTTTTAATCGGTCAGCTATTTCTGAAAAATACACGTAATTTCATGTCACTTAATTCACAATTGTTGCACATTTCCTTTTACGAAAGGATCAGATATTAGAACAGTCAATCATATAAAAAGAAGAAACAAAACATTCAACGTTAAAAGCTATTACTTTCCTTTGGCAGAAATCTGGAGCTCTTTCAGGTATCCCCATTTCAGGGGTAAGTTTATCTCTATTTTTACTTTCCAACATTGTCTCCGTGTACTTGCTTTGAAGTCTTTGAGGCATTTGCAATGGTCCCACCTGATTTTAGATTTTTGGGTTATTTAATAACAGTGTCTTGGGGATCAGTCAGCAGCTCTAGTTGGACAGATGTGTTTTCAGGACGGGCAGGCAAAAAACACGTAAGCGACTTTGTGTGTTTTAGGTTCACGTGCTGTGGCCTTTCTATGTTCGTCTTTTCAAATGTATGGGTTGTTTGTCTTTGTAAGAAATTCAACCAATACTTTTATTATGTGTTTCAGGTATGGAACTGGCTGCTTTCTCCTGCGAAACACTGGAGCTAAGGTACACTCATTAAGATTTGTATGTTAATGGTGAAATCCCTGCACACATTGCATACAGAGGCATTTCTCTTGTTTCTGCTGTTTTGCAGCCTGTAATGTCTGACCACGGTCTTCTGACCACTGTGGCGTACAAACTTGGTCGGGACAAACCTGCCTGTTACGCTCTAGAGGTACAGTACAGCATCTTAAATACACTAATATTCCCACACCTGTCATTCCTTTCATAATATACTGTACACTTCTAATAATCACTTTATTTGTACCGCACTTTTCATACAATTAAATGCAACTCAAAGTGCTTTACAGTGTGGTATTAAAAGAAAACACATTAATTAAAGAAAAAAGCAATATACATAGAAATGACAACATGCATAAGATAAATAAGTTTATAAGAGGAGAATAAAAAAAGCACAGAGCTAAAAGTAGACAAAGTGGCAGTATAATCATTCAGTACTTTTAATCTCAGATTTGTTTTTGTTTTTCTGGTACTTCTTGCCAGGGCTCTGTGGCCATTGCAGGAGCTGTGGTTCGTTGGCTGCAAGACAATCTCGGGATCATCGGCTCATCTGAAGAGCTCGGTATGTGCTGCGGCTGGTTCAGGACTTGTGGTGTCATTTCATCCATGTGTAATTGTCTATAAAGGGACAGCAGAAGCAAGCAACTAAAGACGCTAAAACTATACAGTTATATCCCCAAAATTGCTGGGATATAAAAGCGGCCTGATTCTTGTCTGTAATGGCTTGTAATATACTTTCCCTTCATTCCAATTCCTTTTTCTGTTTCTGTCCTGGTTGCAGAGAAGTTGGCTGCGTCAGTTGGTACATCCTACGGCTGTTACTTTGTTCCTGCATTCTCGGGTCTTTATGCACCTTACTGGGAGCCCAGTGCCAGAGGGTAAAGAGCTACTCTGTAGTGTAGTAAACAACAACAACAACAACAACAACAACAACACAGTAAACTACTCCCTGATTCACTCAATCTTCCTCTGATTCACAGGATCATTTGTGGGTTAACTCAGTTTACTAATAAGAGTCACGTCGCGTTTGCTGCACTGGAAGCAGTGTGTTTCCAGACCCGAGAGGTAAGCACTCTCTCCTTCTCTTAGAGCCGAACTGATCTTTGCCCCGAACCAGAAGATACCCGACGGGTTCGGTCTTTAATTTCTATCATGTTACACGGGCTCGGGCTTGCGCTCCGGGTTGCGCGGTAAATGAGCGGTCAGGTGATGCGTTTCGATTAGCGTGAAAATGGATGCTGAGGAGGTGATACGGAGACTGGCTTCTGGAGGACTTATTTTATTTCTTTGTTCCAACTTCCAAGTGGCCTATAGTCTACGTTATTCATGAATAAATGATGTTAGAATGATGACTCATTCTTGACGAAAGACAAAAGAGCTGTGTGTGCAGTCTCTTTTTTTTTTTTTTTTTTTTTTTCTCCCTTTTCCGCCGAGTGGTGCGTGTGCCCGCTCGTGGTGTAAAGCGCGTGTCCACGCTATTCTCCGACATGCTCTCTAATCGCTGCTGATAGACGGCCTTTTGTACAGTCGGGCTGTAAACGGGTTCGGGCTTTTAAAAAGCTGTCAATCAAAATGTACTTGTCGGGCTCGGGCCTTTTCGGGCCGAACTTTTAAGGCCCGATTACAGCTCTACCTTCTCTTAATTGGTCATCAGAGAAGAGCACTGGAGTGTGGCACATGCTGCACTAGCTCAGTGGAGTCCTAACTTTTGAAACTGCTACTCCTTAAGCGTGACTTATGCTTCTGCGAGAAATCTACGCCGTGGCGACATACGTAGGTACGTGGAGACACAGACCCTACGCCGGACCCTACACCGTAGCCTGACACGCACCTCTCGAAAAATGTAACCACGCGTTGCGGCGACGCGCGTCGGGGTTTCGCAGCGTTTCATTCCCCCCCCCCCCTCACTCTCTCACTTCTCCCTCGCTCTACCACACACTCCCCGCACACACACACATCAGCTCAACGTGCACACACCAACACACAAGTATAAACTTCAGGCCACTTGCGTACGCTACGGCGAAAACTCTGCGTGGAGCCTCCGCACAACATCAATCACGCTTTACTACCATCTCATATAATTGAATTGAATAGCATTTAAAAGTTGTACACCGTTGTGAAAGTCCCCCCTCCACATTTTATTTACAAAACTGCTAATTTACATTATTGTATTATTTATTCGATTAGATGCAGGTATTTGCGTAATGGGATATTTATTTTAATGCAGATTCTGGACGCCATGAATCAGGACAGTGGCATCCCGCTAACTCAGCTCCAGGTGGATGGAGGAATGACGTCCAACCGGCTGCTGATGCAGCTGCAGGCAGACATTCTCTGTATCCCTGTTGGTAAGATGTTCATTCATTTCTAATCATATGTTTTTAGGTATTCAGTGAGTCAAAAGGGATCAGTGTGATTCCAGAGGGAAACTGTTGACAGCCACGTGGGTACATTAACAAACAAACAAACTCTGACAGTGACCAAACTGGTTCTTCAACCACCAGAGGCCTGTACTATGAAGCAAGATTTGGCGTTAACGAGGTAACTTCAGGTTCAACCCAGGGTTTAACTTATGCTGAACACCTAACCTGCTCGGGAGCAGGTTATGTTGGAGATTAGAGATCAACCGGTGTAAAAGCACCGCCTACTGACCAATCAATACTCGATTGATAACGGCGTCACTGTTCTTAGAAGATCAGGTGGAGCTCGGTGCGCGGAGAGAGAGAGAGAGGCGCGCTCATAAAAGTTAAAACCTTTAGAGACCGACAACCCCCGTTAACATTCCCTGATGGGTATTTTTATGAACGATATAGATTTTCAGCGGAGGGAATTACGTATAGGCTATTTGTCGCCTTCTTGAGCCGTGTGTTGCCAATGCGCACATCGGTTTGAATTATGTTTTTATATTTTTTTAATTTGCTCTCACGATCGCTTCCCACTGCCACGGTTGCAACTGATAATATAATAGGCTAAAGCAACGGCAGTTTATGGAAAGCACAAGTGTAATTACGGTCAGAGCTTGTGCCTGACTGATGGGGAAGTAATATTGATAAGCGTTGTGATTTATGCATCTACAGCTTCGCCTATTTTTGCCCGCTCTCCTTCCTGTTTTAGGAAGCAGCGACTGTATTGCGTTTTGCCTGTAAAACCGTGTCTGTGTTCTTCAGATTTATGTAGAGTTATAGTTTGCTCTTCTTATATAAAATATGCGGCTCTGGTAGATGTTTGCGATTTGTCGTGCTGTGCAAACACCGCCTCTTTTATGTGAACGCGCGCGTCGCTGGACTGGGAAACCCCGGGTTGATTGAACTAGTTGTTAACCAGCGTCGTGATACAGCTTATGCGGGACCGCGGTTGTTAGGTTAGATGAAGCCGGGTAACTGAAAGAAATCCAGAGCATGTTGATCTTGATTCGTAGTGCAGGCCTCAGGTCACCCTGATGTCCAGTGCAAAACTGTACACACTAGCAGCCCAAACCTAGTGGATGTTTACAAGTGGAGGCATAATTTGTCCTTGCATATGACAAAATGTTTTTATAGCACAAGGAATGTCCTTTTCTAGCCAACTAACTGTTGTATCAAACTGTTCTGGTGCTACATTGGAAGCATTACAGCCCTCTGCTGGAATTCAGTTCAATTTTATTTATAGTGTCAAATCATAACAGGAGTTATCCCAAGACACTTTACAGATGGAGTTGGTCTCTTTAGTTTACAAAGACCCAACAATTCCAACAATTCCCCCAAGAGCAATCATTTAGTGCAACGATCATGTGAGCTTTTTAGTTGTTTAACAATGTAAAACTATTGCTAATGCCCACAAATATTTGGAAATGTATGATTTTAAAATGAATTCTTAATGTGCCACTATGCAGTACAAATACACATTATTTCATTTCTTTACAAAGCTGTCCCTAAATATGTCCATTAAAAAATGCATCAATGTTATTATGACTACTACTAGTATTATGGGTATTGAGTGGTAGAGTAACAATTATTGCTACATGATTTGTTATTCATATTGTCGTTATTACCAGTAAAGATTGTATTGATTGTTATTTCCAGTGAAGCCGTCCATGCCCGAGACCACTGCTCTCGGAGCAGCGATGGCGGCGGGAGCAGCAGAGGGGGTGAGTGTGTGGAGTCTGAGCCCAGAGGACCTGAGTGAAGTCACCTCTGAGAAGTTCGAGCCTCAGATCAACCCTGAAGGTACAGTGAGCTGCTCTTGCTGTCTCTACGCACCTGGAAAATATATGTCTTCAGTAGCTGTTGGTTTAAACGTAAAGGTGTTTCTGTACGTTTGCAGAGAGCGAGTTTCGGTACGCTCGATGGAAGAAGGCGGTTCAGAAATCCATGAACTGGGAGACGACAGAGCCTGTTGGTAATGGAAACGGTAGGCAGTACCACACTCACGTATTCAGTCTCGCATGCGTGTCGGTTCATTGTTTTTGTAGACCGCATTTTTTTTTTTTTTTTTTTGAACTATGAACAAAAAACTTGAATGCTTCACTGTCAATGTGGGCCCAAATATTAAAGGATAGGTTCACATATTTGGATCTTGAAAACAATTACGGCATGCCAAAATGTGCATTGAAAGCATTATTATATAGCTGTAATTGTTCCTCCTGTCCCACCGGAGAGGAAACAATTCATCACTCTCCATTGTCTTTGTATTGCGTGAAGGTGCCTCCTTGTCATTGCCGTTTGCTAGCAAACAACAGAAAAATGCCTAATAGCTACTGTTTGGGGAGATACACTTATCTCCCCAAACGTAAAGAACCCATAGTTAAGTTTTTATAAGCTGCCGAACTGAAAAACTGAGCTTTTAGAAAGACAAAAGTGGATACAGACGTGAGGAATCAGCAGGAAGAATGGGAAAACTGTGGGATCCTGACACTAACCGATCGGTTAATGAATGGCGTGCCCCATGCTACATGTGCAAGCATTACAAAGCCAAATATCCAAATCAGTTTTAGGCTAACAAATTACTGTGAGTTAAGCATTTTGACAGTAAACAACTTGGGCCCTATTTTAACGTGCTAAGCACGCGGCGTGAAGCGCCTGGCGCAGGTGCGTTTACAGCGTGTACGAATCCACTTTTGCTAGGTTAACGGCGGGTTGTACTTGGTGTCTTCATTAATTCATAGGTGTGTTTTGGACGTAACATGTAAGACCTGTAAGGCCAGCACGCAGATGAGCGCAGGTGCATTTGCTATTTAAACGACGTGGGCGCTGGACAGGAAATTGACAACTGCGTCCGTCTTAAACTAGCAAAGACACTTTGCGTCAGGCTTTGTGCTGCGCCGCGCCAGGTGCAAGATAGGGCACCTTGTATTACAGTGCCTTAGCTTGCTAATAAATAGCTAATAGCTAATAAGTAGCGCTCTGTTAGACAAAGGATGCTCAAATAATCCTTTGTTATGCTTAAAAACAATGTTTTTAGCTAACTACAGGCACTTTGTTAGCGTTTGAGCTTTTGGTTGCATATTGTGGCAGCCGATTAGGGCTGCACGTTGTGAGGAAAATATGTGATACGCGATAACATTGTTGACTATCGTGATAACGATATTACTTGCGATAAATAAACAGACATTAAAGTGTACTCAGTTCTTGCCTTACTGTTGCTTTCAGTATTCTTCTGAAATACAACAAATTGCATGTTGAATTTAAAACAAATGAAAGGAAATCATTTCTAACGTTCTTTTATTGAACAAATTGAACATTGAATTGACAATAACAGGCACCACTAAAAAGGAATGACGGTTACACTTTAATGTGCAGTTTTCTATTGCTATTTTCTTTCAACTAAAACAAAGAATCATGTACCTTTTGGGATATGTATATTGCGCCAGTTGATATTGCGAGGACGATAAAAACAAACATATATTGTGCATCTCTAGCGCTAATTGTCTTTTCCTTCCGGTGGGCGTGGTTTTCAGAGTATGACGCATTGAGTACTGTCTCTGTCTCTGGCCACTGAAAGACCCCTTTTCCAAAGTGCTTTTTAATGCGAGTGATAAGGGACACAACCACACTCCTATTAGCACCAAATTCCTCTTTGTTTCACTATCATTTTGCTGCATTTAAATCCATTATGCTGCGGGTCATACTTGAGCATGTTTGAGGCGTGACCTGCAAGTATGGGTCGTTTCTAATCCTTCTGGCATTTTGTAAATTATTGATTTCAAGTGACGAAATCTGTCCTACGCTCAGAGAAAAGACCAAGTCACTTGGCAGTTTTCTTTTGGTCCAAGTAAAAACCAAATAGCGCTGATGGTTTAGTTGATACATAAGCGCTGTTTGGTTTTTACTTGGACCAAAAGAAACAAAGTGACTTGGTCTTTTCTCTGAGCATAGGACAGATTTTGTCACATGAAATATAAATATATATATATATATATTATATATTATATAATATATATATATATATATATATATATATATATATATATATATATATATATACATATGCATGCATGCATATATATATATATATATATATATATATATATATATATATATATATATATATATGATATATATATATATAGAGAGATGTATATATATATATATAGATATGCATATATATATATATATATATATATATATATGCATATATATATATATATATATATATATATATATATATGCATATATATATATATATATATATATATATATATATATATATATATATATGCATGCATGCAACTGATCTCAGCTGGTGTTCTGTCTATAATGGAGTGGAATGGAAGTGACCCCAAACTTTTGACCAGTAGAGTGAGTGAAGGAAAAAAATATATACACACACACACACACACACACACACACACACACACACACACACTCACACACTCACACACTCACTACTGGTCAAAAGTTTGGGGTCACTTAGAAATGTCCATTCCACTCCATTATAGACAGAACACCAGCTGAGATCAGTTTTTTGTTTTTTTAACCAGGGCAGCAGTTTTCAGATTACATTATGTGCTTACATAATTGCAAAAGGGTTCTCCATTGTTTTCTTAGTTAGCCTTTTAAAATGATGTCAGACTGGTAAACAGAATGTGCCTTTGGAACATTGGATGAATGGTTGCTGTTAATGGCCAATGTAGATATTGCATTAAAGATCAGCCACTTCTTTCTACAACAGTCGAGAACCCTTTTGCAATTATGTAAGCACATAATGTAATCTGAAAACTGCTGCCCTGATTAAAAAAAACAATGCAACTGATCTCAGCTGGTATTCTGTCTGTAATGGAGTGGAATGGAAATTTCTAAGTGAACCCAAACTTTTGACCAGTAGTGTATATATGACAATATCCGTCAACTACAGACAGAGTAGGTTGGTTTCTTTGAATTCAGACTTTTTAATAGTTTATTTTATTACGTTTGCGTTGTTGTATAATTGCTCTTCTGTCTTTCCCCTCCGTGTTACCCTTATTTATGCGGATGACCAAAAGGTGAAAGTAGCATCTTCAGCAGCGTCCCCCTGGGCTTTTACATCATGGGCAGCATGTTGATGTTAATTGGTGCAAATTACCTCGCAGGTCAGTGTCTACTTCAGTATGTGTATGAAGCATATTCTTCATTTTTTGTGCACAAGTATTTTTTTTTACTTTTTAAGTGCATGTGCTTATTACGGTTTCAGTGGTTAATAACAAAGCAAATACATTTGAGTTACTTCTATTTCATTTCTTTGTATTGTGTGGTTTATGTTTTCGTTATATGTTTTTCTGTCTACATCAGGCCGTGACTAGGCTCAGACTTCTGGAGGCATTAAAGCAAAAAAGAGGAAAGTGGAAACAAACGCTCTTCATGCTGGACCACCGCTTGTACTCTTGGTTGCACTTTTTTTTCTTCCAAAAAGGCATTCCAGGAGAAAGACACTCCTGCTGAATCTTACCGAAAAACCAGGACAAGTTTGAACTGACTAATGGCACTGTTTCTCTGCAGCAGGCGTTTGTACATTATGGATTCATTTTAGCAGTATGCATGCAGTATTTCATTTTTCATTATGTTGATATGGTGTGAATTTCTGCGCTAGAAACTACCAATGGTAGTTTACATTGTTGTAATCTTTCCACAGTTGTATGAAATGAAGTGAAGCTCTCTAATTTGCATTACTTTCTTACTTACTTTTTGTTCTTCCCGACCCTCCACTATGAGCTACAAAGGATATTTAAGAGCACTTTATATATTATTTTAGTTTTGTCTTGTGGGAGCTGTGTACTACCTAAGAGTCTAATATATTATTTTTCTAACATTGGGGATTAAGACACAGAACGTTTTAGATTGTAGTGAAAGGAAAACAAGAGAGAGTTAATGAACTGACAAGGTTGCTTTTTTTGTGACGTTCTTTTCCATACTGGCGTGTTTTTTGAACCGTAAAAATATGTATTGTGTAAAGGGAAAATGTGCGTTGACGTGCAATGATGAATCGGCAGACGTAGACATAGGAAGACACATATATTTGTACATTTGTGTGTGACCCATTAATATTCTCCCAAAGATAGAACTATGAAGATCATTAAAGGAGAAAAACTGAAGCCGCTATCTAAAACAGCCTATCATGGTTCAGATTCAATTTTATAACTTTTAACATGCTCTGCTTTATAGGGTCATGATGAAAATGGCAAAAACACTACTTTCCACAGACTGACTTACTTAGTTTTTTATTTATTTTGGTCACAAGTTGATGTGATAATTTTTCATAATTTATCAGGGGAAACATTACACTAGCTGCTCTAGTTTTTAGCATAAAAAATTTCCAAAAATTAATAAAAAAAATTCACTTCCACGGCATGCAAAATGTTCAAACGCATCCTTAAAGCTAACTCTAAATGAAGAAGCTGTATTACACTGAACTGTTAGTTTGGCATTTTTGTCTGATTCAATTATTTTCATTAAAAGGGAGATTTATAAAAACAATAGAAACCCATTCTTAAACTAGTCCCCTTTGCTGTAAGGTTACGGTTTGAAGAGTAAACTTTGAGGAAGTAGAAGCGAATTAATGCATGTCTGTTTTGTTCTGTGTGGATCTGATCTGATACTTGATGAAAGGCTGAGGCAGAGCCAGTATTTTGTTTCAGAAATGGTTTAGGGTTTTCTGTGTATACTCATGCAGTCATTTGTTGAACTGAAGGTATGAAATGAATGGGTTCAAGTGTTTCACACTGAAAAATGAAGGCAAGCATGAAAGCAAAGCGTGCTATCAATTCAAATGCAAATGTGAGACCTTTAACTGAAATTGTTGGTTTTGATGATGAATTGTTTCCTATCGAACAATTAATGTGTCTCCACTTGCTACTTGCTCTGCCGCCGCTCTCTCATTCCCTTCAACTCATTCACAATGGAATCAATATAAAAAGGAATCTATCTACACCAGGTACTGCTCGATTTGAAATGTAATGAGTTTAAAATGAGGAAACGATGTGTGCTTATGTCATCACCTTTCATGTGTGGAAACAGGTTTTACGGGAGAGTAAATGTCATGAAAAATAAACTTATTTAGTTCTGAATTTTACTGTTTCACTTTGGTTTTATATGGTGCAAACTGATCAAACTAAAAGCTATATCTATATCTATATCTATCTATCTATATCTATATCGTTGACATTAAAACTGCACAAATTATGTACAAAGTACATAATCAACAGCTATCGAAAAGGTATCCAAGGGTTGTTTAAAATGAGAGAGAGAGAGAGCAAACATCACTTAAGAGGAACTTTTGTATTTCTAAGGAAACTTATAAGAACAAATGCTAAATATCACTGCATCACAACCAAAGGAGTTAATTTATGGAACAGCTGACTGACTGGTCTGACAGATTACTGTACACAACAACATAAACAGAACTTTGCTGGACCTCTGATTCCTGCAAATCTATGTGTCTGTTCAGTGTATCACTTCCTCCACTGTCATGATGACCAACATCACACACTCAAACAAGCATTCACTGCATTTGGACCAAAGCCAAGCGCAGCACAGCCTGCCTTTCTTTTGGGGGGAAATACCAACACATAGCTGCTGTTAACAGGGGAGTGGTTTGTGCCAACAACAAATGCAAGATGCAAATTTAATACCTGTACTTTCACTTCTGAGACACTGAGGCTTCATCTTGCAGATGTTCCGACAGCTGCTAACACTGCTTGACTTGACAGTCCTTTACAGGTATGTACAACTATTGATTGATTTATTCCCCCCACAACCTTACTTACATCTACATCTTATAACTTGTTCCCTGTTATATGTTGTTCCTAACGTATATTATTTCTTTTCTTGTTTGTCAAGCAATTCTAATTCTATTGTTTACATTCTAGTCTTTTCATAGTCATAGTTAATATTTAATAATAAGCTATTGCACTGTTCAATCCCTGCACTGTTCTCTTTTGCACTATCACCATTGCACACAGTCCATACCATAGCACCTTTAACTCTTCAAATTTCTGTGAGTGATTTTTATGTATGTGAGATATATGTGTGTATGTGTGTTTGTTGTGTTATGGTTGTCTAAGCTACTGGATTTCCCTCGGGATGAATACAGTATCTATCTATCTATCTATCTATCTATCTATCTATCTATCTATCTATGCATCTATCTATCTATCTATCTATCTATCAAACTATCTATCTATCTATCTATCTATCTATCTATCTATCTATGCATCTATCTATCTATCAAACTATCTATTTATCTATCTATTTATTTGTAAACAAAATTTCACTCATAAATACAAAGATAGTACAGGTTAACAACTGTTTTCTTAAGTTTTTAGTCTGCTGCTATATGATAACTAACAGAAAATAGTTGTTTAATAACATAAAACTGTTCTTTCTTTTCTATATGAGTATTTCACGTTTGCTCTGCAGTTAAGTTACTGATTAACTTATAAAGGCTGTATTGCACAGTTGTTTTGCTTATGGATGCAGCACATTAAGCTGATTTGCATATTAACTGACCCTCAACACCTTGTTTCTAAGTTAGAGTGGTGAGTGGACTTCAAACTGACTGGATCTTTTATTTGTTTTTTTTATTATGAACAAACTCTTTACTCGTTTTTCCTTAAAAGATTAGAGACCAGTTAGTCTTTAAATCAGCTTGGAATTTAATGGAAACTATCTGCAATTAAAAAGTGATAAAGTGTAAATTCACCGACTAGGATTAGTTCCAGGATTCACTTTTAGTAGTGAACATTTTTTTTTCAAACCTTTCTGTTGAAAATGACACGGCACGCACCTATTTAGTAACGTGTCAACCAGGAAGTTGAGCAAGGTGTGTGTGGGGTGTTTTTTGGGTATTTGCTTTGCATTTCTTGAAGACAGGTGAGTCAGTCATTTTCTTATCACACCCTGTCTTTGAAACTTGATTGCACTGCGTTGACAGCCACTTTGACGGTACATTTCAGGTGTCTGAAAGAAGAAAACATTTAGTTCCAAGTGGATCTGTGTGTTAATAAATGACCTCCTTAAACATGTTGAATTCAAGAGGGTACGACACCAGAGGAAGCGAGATTCTGCCAATGTTAACCAACTTCAACCAGAACAATGATGGTCAGTTTTTCTTTCTTTTTTTATGATTATGGTAATTTCATATTCACATTCACCGCTTTCAAAAAGTATGAAATTAAAACCACACACATGCTCTCTAATCTTCTTGTTCCTGAACATTTGATTCCACTTGTATTGTTTGCAAGACACAGGGGGAATGAGGACGTCCAAGTATAGAATGGCTATGTGTTGAAAACAACATGACTTTAACCTAACCAACATTGTGTGCATTAGAAATTATGGACAGGGGTACAAATGTTTCCAAATTGGGCCCCTCATCCTACCGAAGTACAATTTTGAATTCAGGACTTTTATTATTATTATTGGTATTGAGTTGATACTTTCACTTAAGTAAAGGATGTGAATACTTCTTCCAATGTATGTATGATGTCCATTCATGATCATTTTTTCCCCCCTCAGGCTTTCTTATCACTGATCCCAGGCCACCAGAATACGTACACACTGTGCACAAGAAGACTGTGAAAGAACTGCTCATGATGAGACGCCAGGTAAGTCACAGAACAGGTATTTCTACAAACACAAGCACATGAGCATGATAAGACAAGTTTAAGATAAGTTTAAGACAAGTTTCATTGCACAGTTTGGTTCCCCCAGATAATGTGATCAACTTCATTATTCATGTTTTATCTGTTATCTATTATATATAATATTTCTTCATAAATGTGTTTACCTATTTAGTTTTGTTTATGAGGAGAAACATCTCCAGTACGAAGAATGAAGTTGAGCATTCCCCCACTTCACTGATATAACAGAAAGCAAAGTACAAGTTCTTAGCATGCAAATCATTTACAGGCTGCGCCAAATGTTGGTTTGTTACAAAAGTAGACGGCAAAATACATTTGCATGCTTGCATAAAATTACACGGGATTTAATTACAGCTTGGAAATTTGTTTTTGTTTTTAGAAGCTGAACTGCTCACAGGACGACAACAACTTTGTGCATACATTTAAATGTGCAAAATCTGAAGCTTTTCCCAATGACCTGAGTCCTCACCTGTTGGGCCCTTCAGGACCGGTTAACTCCAACATTATGAATAATGTCCCCCATGCTTCTCCTGAAAATGGTCACATTGCCCCACAAGAACATCTGCAAAATCTGCCTCTGCAGGGACAAGTGGCTCTGACTGCTGAAGTAAAAATGACTTTATTTCACTGGCAAGTACAGCGAGAGACACAGAGGCTTGAAAGAGTTTCTCCTGAGCTGCTGAACATGCAAGATGCGGATGGTGACACGTATGTATTAATGAAGAAAGTCGCCAGCTGAAATAGATGGCTAAAAGTAATGGATAATAATGACTGAAATCCAGCTTCTGCTACTCCAAGTGTTAGTAACACAAAATATTTAGGTCAGTCATTGGTTTAAAAAGAAGAAGAAAAAAAAATCACGATTCTAGGGAAAGAATTGATTCTAAAATCGTCACAAATACGATACACGATACAGACGATTTTTGATTCCACCCCTAGTGGATATATACTGTAACTGTCCATTTTCTTTTCCAATTTCCAGTTGTCTTCACATAGCAGTGGCACAAGGTAGACGGCCTCTGGCTTATGGGCTTGCTACAAAAATGGCTCAATGTGGCTCTCTGGACACGAAGGAACACAATGGGCAGGTACAAACACTTAACAAGGTTGTATGTTCATCTCAATTAATAGTACACATCTAAAAAAAAAAAACTATAAACCTAACCTAACTTTGCACACAGACAGCTCTTCAGATAGCAGCTGCCACTAACCAGCAGTTCATAGTTCAGGATCTGCTGGCACATGGAGCACAAATCAACACTCGAGACGTCTGGGGCCGATCTCCTTTACATGTGTGTGCTGAGAAAGGCCATTTTTCCAGTCTTCAGGTAAGAATGAACTGTAATGCATCAACACAGTCATGTGCAAATGTCACTGAATCAACATCAATTTAGCACCCAATAAAATGTTTGATTTTGACCTGAATCATTCATTTTGACTCCCTTGGTGAAGGCTTTCAAGATCCATTCCAGGATTTCAAATGTGTTTTGTTTAGTGTTTAGTTTTATAAATATTTATAACACAATAGGTTAGGTAGGAATACCTCAAATTAAGTTTAATTTTGACAATCCCTAACGTGTGGTTGAATTTTTATGACCTGAAATTAAGATGCCATTAATTATGGCTAAGCAGAATAAGCACATAAACTACTACATACTCTTTGAGGTTTCTTTGTCATTGTGCAGTATTTTCTTAATCGTTTAAGATATTGCTTAAAGTGTTAGATGCCTATTCCGGAGTTTTTAGGATGTGACAGCGGAGGTCTCTAGTGCGCCTGCTCTATGGGCCGCACAATGCAGAAGTAGTGCCGATCATCTGGGTAATTTTTGGCTCCATGATGGCAGCTCTCATAGGTAATGATAGGCTCCTCCTAAAAATAGGCTCCTCCTCAAACGCTGTATCCAGTATTTTTTAATACATCCATGGTGAACTGCCGTTTTGAAGCCTTGAGTTTGGGGATACGGTCGTTGCCATCTTGGGTTTTTGCATCCAGATGTGACGTGAGGGTGGAGCTGAGGAGGATGACATGGCAAAGCCAGTGTAGTTTATGTTTGAAATGGCGCTACGCTAAACTAAATGCTAAAGGGGTAAGTTGCCTATTTTTAAGATAGTCTTACAGTGGAGATTTACTGGTGTTTTCTTTTTATTTTGTTTCTGTCAATGTTGCATTCTGATGTTGTCCGACACTTAGAATAATAATCTGAGCATACAGTATCAGTGGCTAAGCAAGCACTTTTAGTGGACGTAAATTCAAGGTACGCAATTGCTCATTTCTTACATTGCTGCTTGTTTTGCTAATGCAGACTGAAGCTGTCTTGTTTAATACTGGACCAATTTCAAAAATTGTTGTTCCCATTAGACACAAAAACATGGGAAAATAGGGTCCAGGTAGAAAAATACCTAAAAATGTATTAGGACAGTTCACATTAATCAATGTGCTAGTGTTAGCCAGTAGGGCTAATTTTCAACTGTAGTCCTAATTACCTAGAATGCATGTCTTTATGGTGGGAGGAAACTGGAAACCGGGTCCGGACCAGGGATCTGACTTTACAATGCCGACTTGCTGTGAGGCAGCAGTGCTAACCACTGAGCCACCTTGCCGCCATCTTGCAGAGCTGTTCCTGACATGTCTATTTGTAACTGTATATTAGGGATTTTAATGTAAGACACCAAGAATGTTAGTTTATCCATCCGTTTCTTTGACCTTTGACTCATCACGTGACGAGGGGAAATAAAAAGAAAATCTTGGACTTTAACCCATATCTTTGCTCTATCTTTTATAAGATAACAAATTAGGATGGCAATACCTTTTTTGTCTACACTCTCACACATATGTATGACATGTTAAAAGGTTGATAAAAAGTTGTAATAACAATTTATTCAAGGTTGTTCTTTGTATTGCTTGCTCTAAGGGGGAATTGTGGGGTCTCTGGAGCTACTCTATCTGGGAAGTGTCCTGAGATAACTTCTGTTATAATTTGACACTATAAATAAAATAGAATTGTAATACATTTGTCTAAACTATCTTGATATCTTTCATACACACTCATTTCCGCAGAGCATCTGGAGGACCCTTATGGGGACTGGGCAGCCGATTGATATTGAAATGTTCAATTATGATGGTGAGTATGTTTGATTTAACTTAAAACCTGGTATTTCTGATGCTTATGTAAAGTGTCTTTGTGATAAAATACTACTGTTCTCTGTCCTCAGGTTTAACTCCGCTACATGCAGCAGTCTTGTCTCACAACGCTGTTGTTAAAGACATGAGGAGTCTGGTGAAGATTTGTTCATTTATGGCAAAGGAGCTGGAGCAGAGGTCACAGAAGTATGTTGAGTGTATTAAGACTCTGCTGCTCATGGGTGCCTCCTGTGGGACAAAGGTAACTATTAAAACTACTGGAGAGAATTTGACTTGGGTCCATATAAACACTTAACTGCCTGTGTTTCCTTTATTTTGTGATTTGGGGAAATACATTTCCGGTTCCTTTCAGAGTTACCTGCAGTCACATTTAAAATTATATTCCTTGTAAAAAAAGAAAAATCTGTTGTCCTTGCTCAAGGGTACTGAAGCACAGACATATAGCAGTGACAGTTTGTCCTACACATGCTTACGGAAGACGATGGGGGCCACATGTGAAAAAATGTATTTGAGTTCTGAGTTTAGACAGAGTCAGAATTCTGAGAAAAGAGTCAGACTCTTCTCAGAATTCTGACTTTAAGCTCAGAACTCAATACATTTTTTCCACATGTGGCCCTAATCCTCTACCCTATATACACACATGTTAAAAGTCCCACCTGCTTTTTTTTAGGATTAAAAGCCATGTGGTCCAGCGATAAATGTTAGTAATATTGCTTCACTGTTTTAAGAATCAATTTTGAGAAAATGACCTTGTTTTCATGCAGTGTTTGTTTTTCATTTCGGCAGGATCTAAAAAGTGGAAGGACGTGTCTTCACATGGCTTCTGAGGAGGCAAATGTGGAGCTGTTGAACATTTTCCTTGACCAGCCATCTTCACTGTATGTTGTCAATGTTAAGGTAAGTTGGTGCGTTGTAATGAAATTAAAGTAACAGAATTTGTGCAACTGTGTGTAACAATGTGCAATTCTGTGTCTGTATGTTTCAGACATTCAGTGGAAACACAGCCCTGCACATTGTCAGCTCTTTGCAAAATCATAAAACTCAAGTAGAAGCAGTGAAGCTGCTGATGAGAAAAGGCGCAGACCCGGGGAGCAGGAACTTTGAAAATGACCTGCCATCTCAACTGGTGCCTGAAGGACCCGTTGGTTTAAAGGTAGGGTGTATGCCTATGTGTTTGCGTAGGAAGCATTGAAAAAGTGGATGGGGCAATCTGATGGGGTTGTTTTTGAACGGAGTAGAAGTAGTCTCACATTGCCAGACCCTCCTCCGCAGCGCTGTGGAGGATGGTCCACACACCATTCCGTGATGGGAGAAAAACGTGCTCTGGTTTATTGGCATTTCTTTAAACCAATCACAATCGTCTTGGGCGGCGCTAAGTGCCATACGGAGCAATGGCAACCTCTGCAAAATAGTCTCGGGAAGGAACTTGTTTTGGTGGAACGTGTGTACGTTCAAAAGTTGTTTTAGTCGTGTAACAGAAAACTCAGATTGGACAGATAGTCTAGCTAGCTGTCTGGATTTACCCTGCAGAGATCTGAGGAGCAGTTAACCATAGTCCTCAGAAATCCACCGGCGTTTAGAACGCCAACACAAAGGAAGCCCAAGGTAACGGATATCCGGCCTAAATGAGTAAAATCCGGCTGAATTTCCGTCGGCAACGGATCAATCCCAGAAGTGGAACGTCGTGTATATAGACTAAAGTAGAAGTAGTCGTAGATGTCATTTCCTAGTGCCTTTTAACAGGTGGTTTGATACTTATGTGAGGCATTTGAAAACATACTGTAATGAGAAATGTTGTAACGCAATAAGATTTTTTGTTGCATAATATTCGGACCAATCTTCTTTTTTATCCTTTACTGTTCAGTTTTGATGGAATGAGTGATGATTTCTTTCGTTTGTTTTAGGTGCGGCAGATCCTGAAAGGGAAATATTTTCATGCTTAAGTGAAGCTCAAAATCACTGTCAGTCAGACAGTCCAATCTATCATATTTGTTATTTGCCAAACAAGGCAGATGCTAGTTGTTTCAGTGAAACATGGCAAATTGTTCATTACTATGTAATGCCTACAGAGAAAGTAAAGATATGATTTATACTTTTTATTTTTTTAATTAATTTTTTTAATTAATACTTTTAAGATTGCCATACAATGAGCAAACATGCTCTGTAAATCTGTATGGGTTGTGTTTTGGATAATGATTTATGATAATTGATGACAAGTTGTTCCATAGTTATGGAGGATTTAATCATGGGTTTTCTTTATTTGAATGTAGAAATATTATGCTTCATATCATTGTATTTGGAAATGCATGAACAGTTAACATATTGTAGTTTTTTTCTTTAAAGCGTTTTGATTTTGGTGTCTATAAAGTCAGGTTTTGGTGTAAAAATGTATATGCATTTTCTCAAAGGTTTAATATTGTAGTTTGTGTAGAAAATGTACACACTGACCACACTACTGTACATTTTATTGTGTGATGTTTTATCATGAAATTTCAGTCTGAAGATATTTTAATGTTCCATGTTTTGTGTGCATGTTGAAAATGTTTAGTTCATTTTGTTTAGTAAAGGGAATGGAAATGTTACGCAACACGTCATATTTTGAGGTCATCTACATAAAAGTCAAATTAATGTAGATTACATAAAACATTTAACATATCTTGTGATGACACTTTCTTTAATAATGTATACTTTCCTACATGTGTAAATGTTTGCTTTAATCTGAATGTCTCAAATCATTAATGCACCTACAATACAATAACAATGTCCCTGCTGGTGATCAATAAAGGTTTATCTCACCTTATTTTAAATGTGTAAGTTTATTTCAAACAAGATCTATATATCATCTTTCAAAAACAACAAACATATGTAAACATTTACAGTTTATTATTTTAAATGCCAGGAGGATTGATGTACAGAGTGATGGCAGCAGTCACAAGCAATGCAGGGAATGATTTTTCTGCGAACAATTGAACAATGATGTTATTACTGTCAAATATAAATATAGAAAACGATGATGAAGGACCACAATAGTTTTGAGAGTCTCTTCTCTTGGTCTTGGCTGGCTTAATCCACCAGTTCTGTGTCTGGT
Organism: Sander vitreus; assembly: GCF_031162955.1. Taxonomy (NCBI): domain Eukaryota; kingdom Metazoa; phylum Chordata; class Actinopteri; order Perciformes; family Percidae; genus Sander; species Sander vitreus. The sequence goes on along the minus strand of NC_135878.1, from coordinate 10,677,418 downwards.
TTCCAAAAAAAATGCCTCAGCTCTGAGATCCTCTTGTTCACACGGGCTCAGTGCACAAACATGCTTTATTTAGGTGGACTCATTTCTTCTTCTTCTCCTGTGTGCTGGTGAACCACTGGTCGAGCAGCTTCTTGCTGTAGTAGATCTGCCAGCCGTGCACCTGCACAGCGATGACGATCACCAGGTACATAACCGTCACGGCAGAGAAGCCAAAGATGAATCGGTAGGCTTTGCCGTGCCGATAGAGCTGCTGTGCCACGGGGAACATTTCCATGCTGCCATAGATCAGCGGGGCCACGCAGAAGAGCCCGGCACTGATCATGGAGATGACCAAGTAGCTGATGTTGTTGCGGGGCAACGCCAAGAAGCTGAAGACTGAGGGAATTATGCTCAGGAGGTACGGGTACTCCCACTGGTATGGAGAGGCAACAACCTTGTGCGACACCAGGCTCAGCTGGCTGACTGTCACCTAAGAAAACATTGACAACACAGAGTCACAACGAGCTCAGCTGTTACAACTGTCAGTCAAAGAAAAAAAATTTTTTTAAAGTTTGCCATTACCTGAGCTGCCATTAGCACCCAGATCAACACATGAACAATGTTGAGTTTACGGATTTCAGACTTCAGGGCAACGCTGTGCAAATGAGACAGATGGGTACAGTCACACACAAAACAAGTCGTTTTAAGAGTTCATTCAACTCATCGATGCATTGATGGTAAATCCTCTGGATCAAATTATAACAGATTTTTTTTTAAGTACTATCTTATTTTAGTACTTTAATTACAATGTTTAGTAGTAGTTTAAGTACAACAGGCAAATGGAGCAATGAAACAGCACATTCTTTCAGCACTTTGGCTCATGAATATAATGTTAAGCACTTGTCTGGATGTTATGGTTTACACTCAAGAGTTAATTAGTAAAACTCTTGAATTGGAACTTAAACTTAATCTTTATTAAAAGGTGCAATATGTAACATATTTACTGTATGTAATCACACAATGTGTCATCAGATATTAAGGAAACATGCTAAGTTGAAATACTATCTTTTCTGACAACAATGCTAAATACAGTATTTCCTTGAAATTTCCGGTCCGTGACGGAATGTCTGTTTGTGTTTTGACCTGTGTGTTGGTATCAACTGCCTATTTTGACAGCCGGGCCGGGTTGCCAGATATACCTGTAAAAACACAAACCCAGCGCGCTACAACTGTAGTACAGCCATGGAAGCAGCTAACAAACAAACGGGATCATTCTACCTGCCCTAAAAAAACAAAACAAACAATCTTTCTAAGGTTGCATAACCACAGTTAACATGGGTTAAGAGACAGCTTAGAGCTTTAAAAGGACACAGAGTTGACTAATGACCTCCTAAACAGGTTTGCGTTGAATTTCATTCATTTATATCAAGGCTGACGTAGGGATAGTCATTTTTTGTCATTTCAACATTCATGTGCTCGCCATAAATTATACAGAGTACTCGTGTTAGTTACTCGCAACATTTTTTTTTTGAAACAGCCGGTGAAGTGATCCTGACTGGTGCTAACACCGCCATGCTAATACAAGTTTACTGCTAATGTAGGATCCATGACATAAGCCAGAAACCGCAAGTTTGACTTCCTCGTAAACATGCAATGTAACTTTGGCAAAACACCCCGAGCCTGAGTTGTTAGATTGGGACACAGTGTTCTCTACAGGTCGCTTTGCAATGTATGTACTGTTATAATGTTATGTTACTGTGGCTAACGTTACCATCGACAGCTTCAAGGTTATGTTATGTTGGACAGTAAGATGATTCCCACTTTCTTACAAACTGGCATGCAACCATAATGTGTAATGTACTGACTGTACAGTGTACAGACAAGCTGTATAACTTACTGGAAATAGTACTACCGACAATAGTCCTCTGACAGATAACACTCAATTACTTAAAATGGTTAAAGAACCGACCTCATCTGGTAGTGTGCGGCAACCCGCTCCCGGTGCTGAAAGTCACTACCATCTGTGCCTGCTGCTCTCGGACCTGCTCGAGAAGCCATAACGGATATCTGGAAGCAAAACATAACACGTTTAACATAATTTCTTAATGTCAAATTATAAGGTCAGTAAGAAAACTATTTCAGAGAATGAGGTGGTTCAGTAAATTCAAAAAAATATGTTGGGTGTCTCAATGATACAGGGATGAAGAACAATAGGCCGTTAACATTACTGTGTAGCTTGCATAGCAGGTATTTGTTGTTGTCGGAATAATTTATAATAATGACTAGGGCTGGGTATCATCAATGATTTTCCAAATCGATTCGATTCCTATTCACAGGGTCCCAAACCGATTTTATTCCCGATTCAATATCAGTTAGGTTAGGAACACTTCAGTTATAATACAAATTTAGCTTGAATATGAAATAGATTCTACAATTGTACAAGATTCCCTCTAACCTGCTGCATTCTTAAAAGTATCAATGTTTACATTAAGAACTGACCCCAAAGCAGTTACATTAATGTACTTTTTATTTAACACGAACACATAATAAAGTGCAGCTCTACAGACTCTACAGTCAGTGAGTATTGAGTGATATGTCATTCAGATATATTGAAGTGACAGAGGGACCCCTTTGAAAATGGCCATGCCAGTTTTTCTTTGGAGGTTTATTTAACCCCTTCCCGACAAGCTAGCATTACATAGTTGGTACCAATGGATTCCTTAGTTCTTCGAGTTTGATGTGCAGCACTTTGTAACTTGGTTTTCAAAAGTGCCATACAAATGAAGTTATTATATGATACAGAAAAACAGAGAGACATACAAAGATCGATTCTTGGATTGTATTAATCGATTTAGGATCATTAAAATGAAAATAGATTTAAATCGGAATTTTTTTAAACCCAATCCTTATAACCACCACACACAGCACAAAGAGATACAGTAACAGCCTACAACTATGAGCTTCACAGCTGCAGCTGCAATACTGTGACTTGAATGTTAAGTTACGTTAAGCAGATGCCTGGCTTGCCACTTAGTCCAAAATGTATTTGCAAAAGCTTAATTTCACTTCAGGCGCCATCATAAATGTTGGCAGGTTAGGTTCAATGGTTTGTTAGCGAAGTAACGTTAATGTTAGCTTAAGAAACATGGGAAGCTAAGTTGCCAAACTGTCACGTAACGTTAGTCGAAACATATGCGACATTAGTCATAGCACTTACTTTTTATTGGCTGTTGTTCATTAAAAGCATTAAACCATAAATGTGCTGGTTGAAACAGGCAGACGTGTGCTAGCTGACAAGCTCGAGTAGATCCATGAACGGGAGGGAGGCGAGTATTTTCTTCTCAGGATGGCGAAGGCATGTCCCGCCCAACTCTGCCTTACCCTACCTCTGATTGGCTTATCCTTACCCTAACCAATTCCACGCCTTTTGCTTAAATCTAACCAAACCAACCAACGAAGGCAATGAGTACTAGCCAATCAGAGGGAGTGTAGGGCGGGTCATGCCTTCACCATCCTAGGAAACGCAAATTTGACAGAAAATATGACGTTTCAAACTCTGATTAGCCAGACTGTTCTTCGTGTGTTTTGGCGTATTGCAATACCACATTTAGGTGCATACCCCCACCTACCGTACCACACTATGTAGCACAGGATCTAGTTTACATTATTCTGCAAAAATAGAATACAACAAAATAAAACAGAACAAAAACAAAAACAAAGACTATAACTATATTCTATTAAACAATCCGATCTCTCGAATTATCTCACAAGTTCCCGTTACTTTTCATGCAACCAGCAAATGGAATGAGTTGCATGAGTTGCAGAACATTTCGTCTCACATTGTCAGACATCGCTGTAGAGTATGGTGTGTTTGCATTTCATTAAACCAATCACAGTCGTCTTGGGCGGCGCTAAGTTCCGAGCGCAGTTAATGGTGCCTCTGCGAAATAGTCTTGGTTAACTTTTCACACAATACAGTAATGTGAGCTATTTAAATTAGCTGGATAACGTTACATGGCTAAATGTAATTTGCTCTTAGCAGTGTATCCCTGTGTGTACTTTGTCCATAGCAATCCCACCAATCGGTCCCAAAACTACCAGTTAGACAGTAAATGCGATAAACATATTCCTTGTAAACATCCGGCACGATGTCAGGCTTTATCCTGGAAATGTACTTCCGTCGATCCAGACTACAAAACATTTAACACAAGAAATAACAGTTGATACTTTGTCACAGTGAACTACTGGACAATTTGATACTTCATAATTCTGCAGTGCAGTTCTTTTTTTTTAATGTAGCGTTGAAAAAGTTAAAATCTCATGTAGACAGTGGTGGAACGTAGTACATTTACTCAGGTACTGTATTTGAGTAGAATTTTGAGAATCAAAAGAATCTGAATCAGAAAAGGATTTATTGCCAAGTAAGTAACACTTACAGGAATTTACCTTGGTGGATGGTGCATACATAAACATATTAAACATATTTTAATATATTTAATTATTTATTTAATAAACAATACATGCAGAAACAAATATGTACAATATAACTGTTTACCATTAAGAAAAGTTTAGTGCGGGATGTGCAAAAATGTCGGGATGTGCAAAAGTTAAGGATATATAGTATGTGCAGAGGACATGTATGTAGTCCATTATTATTAGATTAATTAGACATATTTATGACAGGTCATGTTGTCTTGCTTAATGTCAAGTTAACATAATACAAACATCTCAAACAATGCTAACTTTGCATTAAAAGTGTAATAATTAACCAAATGACATTTAATGACAACAGTCATAAACATTTATAAAAACTCCTTAATGTTCATGACCGGTGTCATGTCATGGTTATGACAGTGTCATGACAGTCTTATGCACACCCCTTCAAATAAAGTGTTACTAATACAACATATGATTAACAAATGAATTATGTATAATCATCATAGATTAGGCCACCTGGTATTACATACATTCGTTAAAACTAGTCCCACCTTTACTAGTTGCAACATTAAAGGTGCAATTGTAATGTATTTACTGTAATAAATCCCAAAATTACCACAATATGTCATCAGATATTAAGGAAACATGCTACGTTGAAATACTATCTTTTCTGACAACAATGCTGCAATAGTATTTTCTCCTTTGAAATTTCCGTTCCGTGACGGTCTGTTTGTGTCTTGGCCTGTGTGTTATTATCAACTCCCCATTTTGACAGCCCGGCCAGGTTGCCAGATATACATGTAAAAATGCAAACCTAGTGCGCTACAGCTATGGAAGCAGCAAACAAACTAACGGGATCAACTGAGATAGGTTCTACCCGACCTCTAGAACCTTGGCATGTTTCTAAACAGTTGCATAACCAGAGATGTAATAAAATGCGGGTAAATATTGGAGATGCATTTGAAAGATGGAGACAGCTTAGAGACCAAAAGGAGGCAGAGTTGACTAATTTCCTCCTGAAGAGGTAAGCATTAAGCTTTAGGCTAGTTTATCACGGCTACTAAGGACGGGCATTTTCAGTCATATTAACATTTGTGTACTCACGTTGAATTATATAGAGTACTCAAGTTAGTTACTCGCAAAAACAATTGAGACACAGCCAGTGAAGTGATCCTGACTGTTCCTGGCTAACGCCGCTATTGCTAACACGCGATAACTGCTAACGTTACCGGAGGACCAGGCAAGCGGGCCACGGCTGTTTACAACCACAACAGACCTATTTGACAGAAACTGCAAGTGAGACTTCCTCATAATGTAAACATGCAATTTAACTTTGGCAAAACAACCGTGTAGCCTGTTCAGCAGCCGTAGCTGACAAATGGTGGGTAATTTTAAGCCGAGAAAATGTGTCTGGTGTCAGTCTGGTGGAGAGGGCGGCAAGGTTGTGGTATTTTTAGCGGCTGTTGCCGTAATTAAAAAGTGTGGCTGTCAGTTGGGTACAGAGCTCCGCGTGAGCACAGGCTTTTATGACTGTCAACATAGCCAGCATCTAACGTTAGCTACTCCGCTGTGCTGTGGAGTAATGTCTGGCTATGTTAGACTAGCGTCTAGCAACATTGTGGGATGCTACATTCTCAACCCCTGTGAACTTCGTGTCTAGGGAGGAGGGGCCAGGGGAGACGACTCTCTCCAGTATTTTGAATTTGGACTGCAGTAACTATTTTAAATGCTAGCTGCCAGTATTACATATTGCACCTTTAACCCTTGTGTTGTCTTCGGGTCAAATTTGACCCATTTTCAAAGTTTCTACATCATAAATATAGGTTTCTTTCAACCAATTTGCCCAAAAATGACATTGATGGTTCCCTACAAGGCTCTTCGCACAGTTGTACGAACATACTTTCATCAGAACTTTTCCAGATATTGGGACCAGAGGCATGCACACAAACACACACACACACACACACACACACACACACACACACACACACACACACACACACACACACACACACACACACATGCAACTTCAAAGCTACAGTACATCTCTGTAAACGTGTTCTTATCACACCTTTGATATGGCTTTCAAAACAACAACAAAAGATTATACAGTCTGAGCTTTTGCAGCCTTTTAGCCATTTTAGTCTGAGACAGCATAATGAAAAGGCGCTGTACTGTGTCAGAGGCTCTGGATTTAATTTGGAATCCTGTTGAGGAGAAGAGAGACCAGGAGGAATCTGAAGAAGAAGAAGAGGATGTGTCAGAGGAAGAGGACAGCTTTTTTTTTGTGATAATTTTTTTTTATTGGCACCTTCAGACATACAAACAAATTACACAACGTGTGACCGGAAATAGCAGATGGTGCACAGAACAGATAAACACAAACACAAACGAACAAAAACCCTCTCCCACCCCCCACCCTCTACGGTCTTGAGGAAAACAAAACAAACAAACAAACAAACAAACAGAAATCACACCTTGCCTAATCACTCTCCTCTAGTTCTTGTGGGTTGAGGTCATTAAGTCTGATATTTGTGCTGCTGCGCTTTCCCATAGGCTGATAGTTGATATGACTTGGCTTTGTTAATCCTTGCTGTAAAGAGCTCGAGCATACCTATATCCAGAAAATACGCCAACCACTGTTTTATACAAAGCGAGAGAGGGGGGGGAGGAGCCAGTGCTGAGCTATCATTATCTTGGTTGCAGTTGAGCCGGCTAGCCAAATTTTCCTCTGTCTCTCAAGCAGGTGTAATTTAGAGTCGTCATTAAGTAACAAAACAATCAGGTCAGTAGGAATTCGACATCCTATCACATCAGATATTATTGATGTTGTTTTATTCCAAAACTCATGCACCTGCTGACACTCCCAGACAATATGAAGGAAAGTTCCAGTTTGTTCAGGTTGACAGAATGTGCAATAGGGAGTGGGAATGGCTTTCGAGATGTATCTCTTCTGAGGAGTCCAGTATGTCCTATGGCATATGTTGAAGTGGATCTGCTGGCGATTTGGGTTCTTGGAACAGTGGAAAATGTTGTCCCAAACTGTCTCTCAATTAATTGCGTTCCCCTCAGGGCTCAGTTCTCGCTCCCATTTCCCCACTATTGGGAGTTCTTCTAAGGATACTTGCATCAGTTTAGCATAAATCCTGGACACTAATCCTCTCACAGGAAAACCAACAAACCATTTAATGACTGGGTGTGCCTCAAGACTATTTCCCCATGGTACTCCATAACAGTTTAGGGCTGATCTCAAGCGAAGATAAAAAATAAAAGCATGTCCTGGGGACCTCAAAACTAGCTCTCAGAGGTTCAAAACTTAACATTTCTCATTGAATAGCTGGTCTAAAGTATAAACACCTCTGTCACTCCACTGCCTACAAGCAAAGGGTTTGTTACCAGACATTAAGTGTGCATTGTGCCATATTGGGGTATTCAAATGCCACTTATTGGTGTAGCGTAGTTGCTCCTTCACCTGTTTAAAGTTGATCAATGTGTTGGTGATAATAGGGCCATAGGTCAGCATACACGTTTTTGGACACACCCCTGCAAAGTCAAGATCTTGCAGTCTTAGACTTCCAGTGAGGTTTTGCTCTATTTCTCTCCATGGAACTGTAGATGAGGGGTCCATCCACACTCGGAGGGGCCGTAGCTGAAAGGCTCTGTGATACACTTTAAGGTTGGGGAGGGCCAGGCCTCCCGTGTTTGTGGTACATTGTAGGGTAGAGTATTTTAGCCTAGGTTGTTTATTATTCCAAATATACTGCCGAATTAAAGTATTAAGTTTCTTCCAGAAATGTATTAGTGGGGGTAAGGGGATCATTGTACTTAAGAAATTCACACGAGGAACTATGTTCATTTTAACAACATTTTGGTCGTATTTTTAACAGTTGGATTAGTAGTTTGTTTCATCAAATTTGGCAATGTGTCTGAATATAAGTACCGGGGTAGAGGCAACCTTAAACTCTCCGATTCCATTTCTTTCCATTGTGGTTTTGAACCTTACTTAATATAGTTTCATAGTTGTCCTGGACAACTCGCTGTAGCGATGCGTGTATGATGATGCCCAAATATGTAATTTTGCTTTGGGTTGGTATTGTAACACTAATGGCTGATGTCACGTGCCTGTTGTTCAATAAAAGAAGATTAGATTTATTCCAGTTAATTTTATAGCTGGAGATTGAGGAAGAGGACAACTTTGAAGATTGTGAGTTCGATGATGGTGAGGGTGATGATAGTGAGGTCGATGATGTTTCAACCGATGAGGATGAATTGAGTGATGAGGAAGAGGAACTTCAGGTGGAAGATGGTTTCCAGGCGAAAGATGGGAGTTTGGTGTGGTCTTCCATCCCTCCTGCTGACAGACGCCGCATGTTGGTCGCGGAGAGAGAGAGGATCACCAAGGGTGCAACAAAGTATGCTGTGTCTTGCATTGATAGCATAAGGGCTGCTTTTCAGCTGTTTCTGCCGCAGGGAATCGAAAAGGTGGTGCTGGACATGACGAATAAGGAGGGGCGTCGCGTGTACGGCAACATGTGGAGCGACTTGGATCAACTAGATCTGCAGGCGTACTTGGGTCTGTTGATTCTTGCTGGCGTATACCAGTCAAGTAAAGAAGCCACAGCCTGTTTATGGAATGCTCTGTCTGGTCGAACAATTTTTCGGGTTACAATGCCCCTCAAAATGTTTCACATCATCTCAAGGGTAATTTGAGTCGATGATCGGGATACGAGACCAGCACACTGTGCACGGGACAAACTTGCTGCTATCTGTGACATCTGGGACAAGTGGGTGTATCGCCTGCAGCTTATGTACAATGCAGGAGTTGATGTGACTGTGGATGAGCGCCTGGTCCCCTTCAGAGGTTGCTGTGCCTTCAAGCAGTACATGCCAAGTAAACCTGGCAAGTATGGCATGAAGATCTGGGTAGCATGCAATGCCAGGACCAGCAACGCTTACAACATGCAAGTATACACTGGCAAACCCGCTGATGGACAGCCAGAAAAACAACAGGGCCAGCATGTGGTTCTATGGGGACAAACCATCACATGTGATAATTTCTTCACATCATATGCACTTGGCCAGGACCTGCTCAAAAGAAAGCTATTTATGGTGTGAACAGTAAGGAAGAACAAACTTGAGCTTCCACCTGCACTGATTGCAACAAAAGACAGGGCCAGATATTCTTTGAAGTTTGCGTTCTCTGAGACATACTCTTGTGTCCTATTGTCCCAAAAAGGGAAAAAAATGTGCTTCTGATGAGCACGCTTCATCGGGATGCTACTGTCAGCGCCAGGGAAGACAAAAAGCCCCAAATCATCCTGGACTACAACATCATCAAAGGAGGAGTGGACAACCTCTACAAGGTACAGCATTACACTTTTTTCATTCAATATTTATCGTCATTCATGGATTTCATTTTTGTGTAATAAAATACAATAGTGTCAATTTTTAATGGTTTATTGTTTATTTCTTTTGTTGCAGCTTACAAGTTTGTACACATGCAAGAGAAAGACAGCCTGTTGGCCCCTCGTGATATCCTATAACATACTGGAGGTGTCCGCCTATAATTCATTTGTACTTGAGATCAACTCAGCATACATCAGGGGAAGAGCCACGGGAGGAGGCTGTTCCTTGAGGAGCTAGGGAGAGAACTGGTGACACCTCTCATCAAAAGACGCCAGGTTCTTCCCTGCACGCCAGCCTCTGCCAGCTTGGTTGTGGATGTCCAGAAGGATGCACCCTCTACCTCTGCAGCAGCTCCTACTGGCCCAGCTGCTCCTCCTGACCAACCAGCCATAAGGAAAAGGTGCCGATACTGCCCTGGCAGCAGCGATCTTAAAACCAGCATCAGGTGAAAAAAACACCATGCAAACATTTGCAAAAAACACACCATTACCACCATACACTGCCACTCATGCAAATGAAGGCACATTCACACAGACACACACCCGCACGCACAAACAAGCACACACTGTTTTTCTGTGTTTTTGAATTCATTATACAAATGAATTGAAACAGTTATGACATTTTGAAATGTTGAAACTTTAGGAAATCAATTTAAACTGTTCTATGACAATGAAATAGTTTTGCTCTTTGTTTGCTCTGATATTTATGAATAACATTGCATCAAATTTTGACCTGGGGATATTTTTGCATATACCAGTCTGTTATAATCCAAAATGACTAATCATTTCTGCTTATTTTACTCAAAAATGAGAGGTAGAATAAATGTAAGTGAGGTTTATTGACCATAAATTCCATAAAGGAGTGTAAAATGAGTTGGTTATGAGTTTTAATGATGTTGGCTAGAAGGTTTAAACACAGAATTGGGTGATAATTTATAGTTTATGCTTTATAAACAGGCAAACCAGACCAGGTAAATTTTGACCCGGGAAGGGCAAAAGGTGTGATTATGTGCTGCCATTAAAAATACTGAAATGGTTTCAAATCAGTATCCTGACTAAACTTTGACATATACCTGTCTGTGATTGTCAATCAACATTTGTCACGATTCACTAGGACAGCAACCCAAAAGCAGACAAGGACAAGGTAAGTAAAATGAAAAAAAGGTGAGTTTTTATTTGGCTTTGTATGTGGAAGCAGGTGAGTCCAGCTGGTGAGGCAGTGGGTGGATGTGGGTCGGCTGACGGATAAATGCAGATCCAATAGTGATGGTGAAGCAGACAGCCAGGCAGAGGTGGAGAGAATTTCCCAGGTCACAAAACTGCAGACAGAGGAACAAGCAGATTAGCAACGGAACAACGTCACAAAACAGCACAACAAAGGGAAGGGAATGGATGTCAGTTCGCGGCTTAAAGGAACACGCAGACTTATTGGGACTTTAGCTTATTCACCGTAACTCCCAGAGTAAGACAAGTCGATACATACCCTTCTCGTGTCCGTGCGTGTTGTAACGCTGTCTGACGGTTCCACCAGTAGCTTAGCCTAGCACAGAACCTGCAGGTATGAATACGCTGTACGAAGGGTATGTATCGCCTTGTCTTACTCTGGGGGTTAGGGTGAATAAGCTAAATTCCCAATAAGTCAGCGTGTTCCTTTAAATGGTGGAGAGGTGATGATCAGGACCAGGTGTGCAGATTGCCGATGAGACACAGGTGTGGGTGGTTGCAGATTCTCCCGCCTTGCTTCATCGCCAGGCAACCAGACAGCGTGCGTTCAGGAACTCCCAAAAAACACATACTCACAGGTGAAAAACAGGAACTGAGGCAGAAAATGAACTCAGGAGGCGGGATTCATGACAACATTAAGTCCTGTGATATTAACTATCATCAAAATAATTCAAAATTTCTGCTTTTCTTTACTCAAAAAATCAGTATTATTTGATATAAATGAGCTTTACTGACCATGAATTCCAGCAAGAAATGTAAAACTAGTGGTAATGAGTTGGGGATAATTTATACTAGATGCTTTATAAACAGCCAAACCAGACCGGGTCAATTTTGACCCGGGAGGACAAAAGATGCATGGTCGATGGGAAGAAAACACAAAGGTTAAAGTGAAGCTTACACATAAGTGCATACATAATTATAATCCAGTTATAGGATATATATTATTCTGAAATGGGCCATTCTGCATAATAAGCACTTTTACTTTTAATAAATAAACACAATTTTTGAATGCATGACTTTTACTTGTAACAGTATTTCTAGACTGTATTTACTTTTAGTAAAAGAGTACTTCTTCCACCACTACATGTACAGTAGCTCACAGACTAGGCCTTTGATGACATCCCTGCAGTCAAGGCTGATTTTTGTTACTGTAAGCAAAGTACTTTTATCTAAGATTTTTGAGCCATAAGATATGTGGCCTAATATAAATGAAAGGTGAAAAAAAATGAGTAGCAACAGATTGCGTAGAACATTTTGGAAATTTTTATTTTCAGTTTTGTTTATCACCACTTATTTTTGATGAAATAATGTCCGTTATATGCAGCACATATGTGAGAATAATGAAAATCAAGTCAAGTAAAATGTTTTTATTTCTTTATTAAACCAATATCTAACCAATTAAAGCAACACAATTCACATACTTTAGGCACAGTTTCCCATGTAATGCTGTGCACAGTCCAAAGAAATAAAGAAAAAAGAATATCATTCCAAAATGGCACATCCACAGTTTAAAGAAATAAAGTACAACATTAAAAGAAACTGACACATGGTGGTATGAATGGGTATGAACATATTTTCGAATATTTTAATTTTTTTGGCCACAGAACAGTAAGTTCTGCATTTTGGAATAATTTTCGGCGATTTACTGTCAACACACAGACATTAACACAATAGCAAATAATCAGTAGTCAAACAAATAAATTACAGAGAATACTGACAAACTGACAAAAACCTTTTAAATAATTCATGTCTATTACAAAAACAAATCATAACATCAAATGGTCAAAGGCAAAGAATCCAAATTTAGTTCAACTGCTAAATTGTGAACAAATCTGTTCTGTTGTGGACTGAGATATGATATGAAAATGGATTTAAAACTCACCAAAATACTGATTTTACTGTCCAGATGATAATGTAAAACATAATTAAGATTCTGTTGTATTAAAAGGTGCTTTTTCAAAATAATGTAAAAAGACATACAATAACTTAACTGTATGATGACCCTTAATACATAACCCAGCATTATGTACTGATAGCTGTGAGTAAATGCATTGTACAATGAAACCAATATTTTCTTATGTGCCCAGTATACAGTACATAGCTGTAAAGAAAATATAAAATTGAATTAAAGCAAAATTGAATTAAAGCAAGTGAAAAGTGAATACAATTGAAAGTGAATACAATGAAAAAACATAAAGCCTCATTGTTTTAGTTATTATTCCAGCTATGACATGAATACTGATATATTGTGTGGGGATGGATATAGGAATAAATCCACAATGTAAACATACAAGAATTATGACCTCCACCCTACATAACTCTCACATGAAACCTTGCTTTTTCCATATCATAGCCAATTGCCAGGTATGTTTATACAATGTACATACTCTGCCCATTATTTCATAACTGCATAACTTTCGGAGACTCCATTGTTGCTACTATATATATATATATATATATATATATATATATATATATATATATATATATATATATATATATAAATAAAAGATTATTCAATTCCACTCATTGTAAACCATTTAACTTGACCAACAATGTACCTTTGAGACTGCTGTAGTTTTACCATAACTATGGTAAAAAAAAATACCATCATGTGTCATTACTATTGCCTTTGTTTATACACTTCTTACATTGGGTACAATAAGTATCCAGAAAATGTGGAGTGGACATATTGACCAGCATAAAGTCCTGCAGCCTGGTCAGATGGCAGCTGTATATGCACAGTTTCTCCTTGTCGTAACGGGAGTACAGCACTCCCTGATGCCTGATCCAGCAAGCCCTTTTTGTATTCATCATATGTATACATTACTGGCTCATTGTTCTTCATCAGGGCCACCCACACATTACTCCCTTTGCAGTGGACGTGGTAAGCAAAGTAGTAGACCCCTGGTATGCTACAGGTGAAAACACCATTTTGGGGATTGTAGTCCTGATTGCCATTGTGCAGGAGTTTGTCAAAGATGACAGGAGAGCCAACAGGAGGGAATGGATGTGCAAGCTTAGCTGTGAAGGCAGGCATCTCCACACCATTTCCACCAATGTCGCCTCCATTCTTTGGCTTCTTATAACCTTGTTTTTGGCCAGTGCATGGGCCAGTCACAGGGAGGATATGTCCGAGGTCAGGAGATACAGCAGGAAGTCCTGGAGGACCAGGGGGTCCAGGTTGTCCTGGTTGCCCTGGAAGTCCAGCAGGGCCAATTGGCCCAGGGTTACCTTGAGGACCAATTTGACCAGCTGGTCCTAGCTTTCCCTCACCAGGATAGCCAGGTTTACCAGGTTGGCCTGTTTCGCCTTTTTGCCCTGGCAGTCCAGGAGGTCCAAGTGGTCCCCCTGGTCCTGTAAGTCCTGGGATACCTTGTGGTCCTTGGTAGCCTCTGTCTCCAGGTTGTCCCCCCTCTCCTCTTGGTCCAGTTAGTCCCACAGCACCAGGGGAACCAGGTGAACCCCTAATACCAGGTTCACCTTTAGGGCCAATGGGGCCTTGTAAACCTCTTTGTCCTGGTTGTCCACCCCCACCTGACAAACCTGGCTCTCCTGGAAGACCTGGGGGCCCTAAGTCACCCTTCATTCCTGGATTTCCTTTTGGTCCCCCAACACCATCCTCTCCCTTTTGCCCTGGGAAGCCAAGACTACCAGGGAGCCCTATTGGTCCTGGTGGGCCAGGCATACCACTAGGACCAGTGGAACCAATGACCCCTGGAAGACCTCCATGACCTTTATCACCTTTTAGGCCTGGAGGTCCAGGAAGACCAGCATGTCCCTTGTGACCCTTAGGTCCTGGGAACCCTGGTTTACCATAACCTGGCAAGCCTGGACCCCCTGGTAAACCAGGAAGGCCTGATTCCCCTTTCCCCCCAGAGATCCCTGGTTGCCCTCTGAAACCATCTTTTCCTGGTTTTCCAATTCCAGGCAAGCCTGGTGGTCCTGGTTGGCCTCTTTCACCAGGTGGCCCAGCTAGTCCTGAATCACCAGGAGGACCAAGTTTTCCTGGTATTCCTGGTTGTCCAGGGAAACCATTCAAGCCAGGTTTGCCAACCCCAGGAATACCCACATTTCCAGGTGTACCTGGTAGTCCGCTCGGTCCTTTCAAACCTGGCAAACCAGGTTGACCATGTCCTTTGTCTCCCTTGGGGCCTGGAGGACCAGGTAACCCAGGTGGGCCTTTTGGGCCAGGCCCCCCTTGAGGACCCAGCTGGCCGGGCAGCCCCTGACCTCCTGGTTTTGAAAATCCTGGGAGTCCAGGGGGACCTGGGAGCCCTGGAGGCCCAGGAAGTCCAGTTGGTCCTTCTCCACCATTAGGCCCAAGGTCACCTTTTGGGCCTTGTAATCCAGGTCCTCCAGGTTTTCCTGGCACTCCTGGCATACCAGGTTTTCCAATTCCTGGGTAGCCTTGAGGACCAGGAGGCCCTGGTTTTCCTGGTAGCCCTGGCAATCCCTGGCCTGGTAGTCCAGGTGGGCCTTGTGGTCCTGGTGGTCCTGCTGGTCCCGTGGGGCCCTGAACTCCTTGTGGTCCCTCTCTGAGACCTTCTCCACCAGGACCAGGGGGAGGTGGACCTTTAGCCCCTCTAGGAAATGTTTGTCCTGTAAACAAAAGGGAACATTTGGTGGATAACAGAATAAAGAAGAATGATAACTTATAAATGTATTTTCCACTATCTAGTTGACCACACCTTTGCCTTCAGGTAGTGGCCTCTCTTTGCCTATTTGGAGAGGCAGCGGAGGAACCTCTTTTCCATACTGAGGAAGTAATGGCACTTCTTTGCCATAAGGCAGGTGTGGCATCTCATTCCCCAAAAACTGCTGCTGAGGATATCCATCATTGTACTGTGGCAGGGGCTGGTGGTGTTGAGGCGGCTGTTTTTGTCCATAATATGCCCCACCGTGGGCCAGGTGTAATAACCACAGCTGGAAAATTGTGATGAGTAGATAGAAAGAGTGGAGGGGTATAGTCGCCATTTTCTGCAGTGGAAAAGAAAATAAGTAAAAATGTAACACAAATAGTTGTAGATGTATACAACTAGGTCTCTTTGCAACTCAAAGAGAAAAAGCATATAACAGATTATAATATAACGGATGCATAGGATTGTGCAGCCTTATGGTTATTTTAAGATATCCTGACTTTAAGTCTGTTGTATTTGGCAAGTTAAAAAACCCACTACATCCTACAGTTCCCATAATGCAACAGGTGTCCAGACAGGTTTTTTGAATACATTTGTAGTATCCAAAAGTCAAAGCCAACATATTCCAGATGACATCACTATGACATCATATGGGTTGTTTTCTCCCTTCAGAGCATAGACTTTAAAAAAGAATGGACATAGCAACAGTGAAGTCACCCATTGGTTTGTGGACTAACTAATAGTGGCAATTTGGCTGTCGCAATCTTGCTTTTGTTCAATCCGGACATAACAATTTTGTGGACGACAGGGTGGAGGTTGGGAGGATGATGCGGCTAAGCCTGTGTCGTGTATGGTTTCAATGGCACTGTGCTAAGATAAACGCTGAAGTTGCAGATTTTCAACCAGCTGAAGCAAGTCATCTGGCAGAGTTTTACTGGGGGGTAAACACAGACCCCAGGGAACTGGCGCTGTTCATTTGCATGTACGTCAGCTGGTTGAAAATTGTCAAACTTTCCTTAAAGTTACCAGCTAACATTAGCGTTAGCTTTGTTGGCAAGGTGCTACCGAACGCTGAACAAGACATTTTTAGATGACCAAAATGTTCCAAATAACTTTCATGAAGTGAAAACACACAGTGAGAGGGGTCAAAGTTAAAGACGAAAACATGGACAGCACCCCAAAACAAGTTCAGGTCAATTTGAATGTACACAGTGCATTAGCATAGCTAAGCCTCTATCCTGAATGAATGCTTTATCGTCGCTCAAGTTCATCGTTTACTTTCCAGCCAAGAAGAAATTAGAGCTGCAGTCTGTAATATGCTGCTTACACCACTAGGATACATTACTGGACACACACCATTTACCTTAACAGCATGTTAGTCCGTTCCAATAGGCTGTGCTCTTCAATCTTGCAGCTGAATAAAGAAATTATAAAAACCCGCTGCAGCAAAACAAAAAACTTTGGTCCTTCTTTCCTCTTGTTTACACATATATTTAAACATACTGTGTCAAAGCCTCAGAGTCTTATATCCTTGACATGAATTAAACAAAGCACATGCTGCTAAAACATATCTTAGCAGCACATAGGCCCCACAGGGGACGTGGTCAGTTTTGAACATAATCCTTAATTCTTTAAACAGGTTTGTGCTTAAAAGAAAAGCTGCCAGGAGCACAGTGTGAAAACGGTGAAACAGTGATGGGTGAATGTATGTTTTTCTTAGCTGTGGGGTTTTTGGAAATAAGACTTGCTCACATTTTTCTGGGCAATTACTAAAATAGCAAGCTAAGGAGTGTCAGGCTGAATATGTCTACTATACAATATTTTTAGCAAGCACTCGCTAATCATCAGTTCATCTGCACAAGAGTTACAGATACAAATAGGTATCAGAGTATGCAACAATGGTTAAGTTTGATTTTGACATTATTAAGTGTAATTTTGCTGCAATTTCTAGTTTACCATTATAAATCAATAAATGTAAGTCTAAAAACTCAACAATATGTCCCTTACTCATTGCAGCTAAAATATCCAAATTTCTCACTGAAGTCAGTAATGTACAGTATGTTGCTGCTATATACACATCAACATAAATTCAGGTGACATGTTTTTGTACAAAGTTTTAAATACATATATTGTATAAATAGTAGAAATCAAAAGACATGTACAAAACACTGTTTGACATGTGATCCACCTTTTTATTTGATTTAATTTCATATTTTATGGTCAAACAGACACAGGTCCCACCATGCAAAACGACAAATTCTTTTACTTTGAGATTTTTCCTCCTCTCAAACTGAAGGTTGTCGCTCCCTCTGGCTGGTGTCTGGTTTCTCTTCAACTTCCCCTCACTTTAGGTTGCTTTTCTGTGTCTTTTCCAAGACATGAGTGGGACAGTGGCCATGCACAGGATCCAGCCAGGTGTTAGCTGAAATCCAGCTGGGCCCTGTGAAAATATGAATGTCAGGTCAATGAATGTCAGGTGGTGACCTTTCGCAGAAACCTGGGGTTTATAACACTAAGCTGCCATGTCCACTTGGTAGACATATTTTAGCCTTGATACAGTTATGCTGATACACACCTCTTCCTTGAAGAATGTAAGGAAAGAGGTTTAAAAAAAAAAAAATGTAACAACTGTAAAGTTATAAAACAGTTTCTTTGCAGGAAGCTAGGAGCTAGATATCAATATGAAACATCTGCTTTTATACCAGGCTTTGTAAGGGAATTGAGAAGTCTCAGACTGCAATTTTTATATAATACATTACAGCTATTTATATACAGTATTAGTCCCAACATCTTTGTTTGGACCGTTTCACCACAATTGAAAATAAATTAACTTGTTGTACAACAAAATCCCCAATAAATTCCCAATAAATGTTTGTAGAGAAAATGGGACAAATAAAAAGTTAAATGGAATTTAAAAGCTTAAATTGAAAACTGCTTGGTCTGTTTCAATGCCACATACAGCTACTCCTCAAACCCCAGTGCTGGAACAAATCATTTGTTAAACATCAAAACCAGCAAGGGACTGATGAAGTGTTCTTCCTCTAAATTGAACACGATTTCCTACATGAGGATGTTAAACTGATGATCACTCTGGTCAAAACCCCTTGTATTCCCGGTGGCGTATAGCTCACCTGGTAGAGCGCGCACCACATGTAGGCTCAGTCCTTGCCAGCGGCCCGGGTTCGTATCCCACCCGTGGCCCTTTGTTGCATGTCGTCCCCCTCTCTCTCCCCTGTTTCCTGTCTCTCTTCAGCTGTTCTAACTAAAGGAAAATTCCAAAAAAAAAAAAAAAACATCTTTCAAAAAATCCCCACAATGCAACCTTTTCTCTGCACTCAAAGAAGGGACCATGTGCTTGGCGAGGGAAGGAGACTACCGCCGTAAAAACAAGAAGTCAGCAAAACAAGGGAGGACAGAGCGGTGCTTTGAAACACACGTTCCCTCCTACCTCCAAGAATACGTCAAGTATTACAGAGAAAAAAACACATCCTATTCAATTTAGTTCTAGCCTTTTTGCTGTATTGTGAGACAATGTTTCCGCTGTTGGCTTTACGTTTATCTAACAGTAGAGGTGCTACTCTATTGTAGGTGATTTCTGTAGTTGACTATAATAAACTGTAATGGAGTTGAAGTGGCCATCCCACCCACCTTTATTAGGCTATTATATTTTTCTAATAAAATCTAATACAATTTTTGCTATTGGGCAACTACAGTATATACCATGAATTGTATTAGAATCACATTTATTGATAAACAGTATAGTCTCATATTCTATTTATTTTGCAGTCATGTTCTACTGAAAGCAATGAAAATAAAAAAAGAATGTGCGTCTTTAATGTCTATAATTTTGGTTCTGAATCCACTATTTTCCCGAACTGTCTTTATGCATTTTTCTTGATATTTACTGCAGAAACACTGTGCAGGTCTCTTCAACATCTAATTTCAACAAACACACAACATCTTTACATGTCACATGATTTTTGAGTGAGAACTCAAAGAGCAAAACTACACACCAAATCTCCAAAACCATAAGCTATTTCTCAGCCTTTCACTCAGTTTTCAATTGCATAAAACACTTTTTTCAAAACACTACACACAATTCTCTGCAGGAAGTGACTTGCTTTCCTTTTCCAAACACAACCAATCAAAATGCTACACTTATTCACCATGTCACACACACACACACACACACACACACACACACACACACACACACACACACACACACACACACACACACACACACACAAATTGCTTAACTGATCACTAACTAGTCACTGCTTTAGTATAGGTCTATAAAATGGTCAAAGGTCAGATTACCAGATCAGATTTGTTTTACAGTTTTTTTTTCTTCCAATTGCTAAAACACAATTTTGCAAACTAGGCTGGTTTTATCAAAATACTTAACACAACTCACAAAACCACACACCCAAACTGCAAAATACCTCATATATCCTGCAAAATGAAGATCAAAATCAAACTTTTGCACCAAATGGCACACACTTACCAACTACACACTGTTGGGCATAATGAAAATCACTCTCATCTTTAGTATGCTTTGCCATAATACTAAAATAGTTGTAGAAAAATTGTAGAATATTCTTCAGATTGTTCACATGCACAGACATATTTGCAGATACACACACATGCTGTTGAAACATTTTTTTTTACTTTTTTACCAAACAAGTCAGTGCAACATATGCACAGCAGACATATTTACATTGGACTGAACATAAATATGCTCACAAAAAACAGTAAACTGAAAAAGAAAATTGCTGAAAAAAAATGTGCAGAAATGTTGTTAAAAAAATAAATAAATAAAAGGTGCTCACCTGTGGTCTTTTCATTGAAGTGATTGAAGTGGCAACCATTAACCATTGAGGTGTTTGGCCAGTTGGCACATACTGTACATTGGCCAATTAGCTCATGTAGTGTCTTTTTGAATGGCAGTGTTTTGAAATGGCAAACCTGTGACTTTATGTCAGATTGTTGTGTCTTATGCAGAGAACCGTGTTCAGTGCATTTAAAAGTGCCATTTTGAATTGCAAAATGTGTGTAAAGCAAAAAATGTGTTTAGACTTTTGGAGACTTGAGAAGAAGTTTTGCTCTCTGTGTGTCAGTTTAAATAACTGTGCTATGCATGTCATTTTAGTGTGTTAGCAATTGGAAAAAAACTGTAATCAATGGATGCCAACAATAGAGAGAGAGCAAGGGGAGTAGGAGGGAGAGGCAGGGGACGACAACGAGGACGAGTTCAAAGAGGAAGGGTTGGAAGAAGAGGATGTGTTAGAAGATGATGAGGGCAAAGACGAGAAGAGATCAGGACCACACTTATTGATTACACACACACACACTTGTTCTTTATTCTAAATATGATAGAAATTATTCTTGTATGCTATAACACTGTGCTACTGCTACAACAGTAATGTTTTTGCCAATAAATATGTTCTGTTTCAACATTGCATTGGTGTTTACAGGGTACTTTTCAACCCCACTCAGCAGATTACTTTCACTCTAGAACATTGTATGGACATGTAGATATACGCCTATGAAAGACAAAAGAGCCTTAGATTTAGAACAAAAGTGTGTACATGGTATATCCAAAAATGTACTATTACTGTAATTAAAAAAAATTCCATTTGATGCACATGCTTCATTTTGAGATGTGTTGATAATATTTTAAATGCAGTGTTTCATTTTGAAACAGAGATGAGGCATTTTGCATTTTGTGTGTGCAGTTTGGGGAATTGCGTGTGGAGTTTTGAAAAAAGGAGACAGTTTTGAAAACGCGTGTAAGCAGTTGTAAATATCTGTAAGTGATTTCACAATTTAGAGCCTAGAATTAGGGATAGATCATTTTGGAGTAAGAGTTTTTGGACACTGAATCTTGTGAAAGCGGAGTCGAAGCAAATCATAACAGCACCGCTACCTGTCTAAAACATAAGTGGTGGACCATACTCTTTTGGTTTTATTTATTTATTTGATTTGAACACTTACTTTGAAGAAAGAGTGCTTTTCTTGTCAAAATGTCTGCTGTGAAAGAGTTCTATTGAAGTGACCCACAGGATTCTGATTGCATTATAAAAACACTACACTTACACAGAATATTACAATGTTTGGCTCTGAGAACCCCGTATGGAAAACGTTTCGACACAACAAAATAAAGTATTTTCCTAAATCACCCCAACTTCCAGGAACTACTTTCTCCAGCACAACATACGCTTTCAATTATAACTTATCAGCAAGCGTGTAGTGATGAGGCAAGATTTGTCGAACTATTCAAAAGCCCTGTGGAGCTGAAATTCCACGTAATGTCTTATCTGTACAGCCAATGTTTCTAACAAAAAAACTCTTTCCAGAATTTGCTGGAGAGTTTAGCCTGCGATATCACTAAAGGGACTAGATTAGATGTTCATATGGTGTTTGAGGCTAACCAGAGAGGGGGGGGGGGGGGGGGAGTGTAATCTAAGTGTATCATGATGACCTGAACTTTCAGATCTGACAAAAGTTGCAAATGAGAAGTGAATCCTCTCAGATGTTTTTCTTGATAACATTGATTGACGATGGCTCAGTTCCATTAAGTATCCCAGTGAGCCAGCGTGCACAATACCAGGACCTCCCCGAAGTGGAATGCAGCCATCATACATGTTAATAAATTCACCTGTGCTTTTCTACTATGATAGGTCAAAATGTCTGTTGTGAAAAAGGTCTATTGGGTCAGTTTCACCAGACAGTGTCAGCACCTTTTTCTAGTTTTAGCTACTAACTTCTTCTTACAAGTATTTCATCAGTGTGTTTCCCAACACTCAGGGCCAGATGTACTAACGCTTTTGCGCCCAGTTCAGGCGTATTAGTTTCGCAAATTGCGCGTAAAAGCATGGCGAGGTATGTACAAACAGGCCGCACTGAGGTAAAAGCACAGACTGCCTGTCGCGGGAACAGAAAATGACAAATTGCTCTTTTCCGTGTTATGCATATGCATTCACGGGAGGGTCAAGGGAAAAGTGGGAGTTTCTCATGAAGAGATGTGAGGGAAGCCTAAAGTGCGCCTAATTATGTATTCCGCGGTATGTTCAAAAAACGCCCGTGAAAGCGCGCCTCTATTTTGCGGTGAAAATTCTCCGCCTCTTAAAAGCAGGTGTAAACCAGCTGCAAGCGGGTTTCCTCGCATATGCCTCCTGGTGAAATGGCAGCAGTAATCCGAGCAAGACTAAGACCAAGGCCAAGGAGACGATCTGAAAAAGATTTTTGCCACAAGGATCATACTTTTTCAGTTGGGTGAACACAAAATCATTATGCATTACTGATTAAACAGCCATGCAATATTACAGTTACTGGAAGAAATCAAAGATGACACAGAATCTCCGACTCAGCGTTCACATTCTATTCCAGCAGTTGTTAAACTCCTAACTACATTACAAATAATGGCATCAGGGTCATTTCAAATAGTCATAGCATCAGCAGTGGGAATATCGCAGTCTGCACTCAGCCGTATCATAGCACAAGTACTTAACGCTTTGCTACAGTGCAATTTTACGATATACTGGGCGGAGAAAAGCGCCGATTACCGATGAACTGCAGGTTTGGTAAACACTACATAAGCTGAAGTATCACAGCATGCGCATTCTGCGGGTTGGCCATGACACTGATAACGCTACATTCGCAAATGTGCGGCAGGTAAATAAACTTGCGTGATTGTCATGTAAACTGGCTTTCTCAGTAGCCTAGGTAATATCACTCCGCTGCTGCTGTAGCCTATGCTACCAACTATAGGGAACAAAGTATAACTATTGCAATGCGATCTAAGGGTAATTTTCATTCTAATATTCTATCAAGAGACATTTACATCGATAGTCTGGCGTTATAATTTATTTGCCTGTGTACTGTGGAGTGTGTAAGACTGCTTTTAATGGCAGGTTAGCAGATACTGTTGACTTGCGCTAGCCTAGCACCAGCGAACTCTGCAACTGGAAGGACTGGATGAAAAGTGTTGAAAACTGTCTCCACTGATAAATAACACACTGGCTAACTTGGAAATGAGGTCCTATGTCCAAAATTCTGAACCACCCCTTTAACTATCTACTTGACATCCTTAAATCTCAACAACAAAGACCAAACAGGATACATTTTTCAAACTGTATACGCCATTTGATGAGGACTCTTTAGATACCTCCTCACCCCTTGGTTGATGACAATCCTCTGCAACAGAGATTGTCTGCCCCAGAATAAATGCTGGTTTCTCAGAACCTCTTTGCCAACACTTACAACCACAGCCGGCCCCGCTTGGTGATGAGCCACAAGTCTTTTATCACCTCCAGCTTGGCTTTGAAAATAATCAAATTTCCATTTCTCCTCTGTGTTCCTCTCCTGACCGATTCCAGATGGGGGGACTCTACCGCTCGATAAACAAACGATGAGGAACAGAGGCATGTCATTGCTTACAGATACGGGTGCCAATCTTAATTGCTTGTGGTTGGGCCTGGCTTTTGTGTTTTAAAGTGATTGCAGAGGGGCTCTCTTTTCCAATGAAGGCGGGTAGCTAAAAACATTCATCATACCTAAATGAAGACACCTTGGAGACACCCAGTTATTTAGGGTCATATGTGAATGGAGAAGAATGTGAAATGGAAAACAAAGACATGCTTACAAATTGTATGTTATTTATGATTTCCAAATAACCCTAGGAGAATGTAAACACTCTGTGTGTGTGTGTGTGTATATATATATATATATATATATATATATATATATATATATATATATATATATATATATATATATATATATATATATATATATATATACACACACACACACACACACACACACACACAAAAGAATGCAACGATCAGCTGACAGACGTAGCATAAGCGCCAACACAACATCTGGGGAATGCACCTGTGTGTGTGTGTGTGTATATGTGTGTGTGTGTGTGTGTGACTTTTTGCATGCGTGTGTGAGTTGTTGCCGTTATTACCTAACCTTTGTAAGAAAAACACTGTCCACCTCTACTGTGATTCTCTTTGGCGACGATCTGCAGTAGTTTCTCTAGGCAAGTGTCACAAGAAATTACTCCAACAACAGAAAATGTATTAGCAATTTTGATAAAAACATTTTATTTTGCAAAAATGCCAACAATTTCCTGGTCCCAGTTTTTCAAATGTAAAGATTTGCTGCTTTTCTTTGAATTATATTATAACAAGTTAAACCTCTTTGGTGTTTGGACTGTTGCTTGCACAAAACAAGCAACTTTTAGACATTCCTTTGGGCTCTGGGTAACGATCATGGGCAGTTTTTATTTTCTTCTGACATTTCATAGACCAAACAATCAGCTGCAGCCCTGCTTACATACAGTATAACATGGATTACTGTATGCATCTTCATACAGTTAAAAGGAATCACTTTTATAAATAATAAAATGTGAGTAGATTTCAGATAAAGAAATGATGAATCTCACTGCAAACAAAGCCAGCAGTGAGGATGGTGGTTCAACAGAGGGCGCCAAACTCTTATCACTGAATTACATCTTCAAGCCATCAATACATCAGTATATATCAGTCTGTCTTGTTTACTGGTGTTTTCCACAGACTGGGTGGAGAACTAAATGTGCTATCCTGACACAGACTGTCTGCTGGCTGGTTTAAACACTTTTGTACAATCATATATTTTTTTGTAATTAATACTGGACGTTGGTTATGTGCACCATGCCTGCCTTTTTTCCAGTCTCTACTCTCACAAACCACAAGTCATATTCTGAACATATTCTGGACCTGAAGCTGTTTTTCTTTTCTGCGTCCATTGCCCTTTCTGTCTCCAAGCAGGTGATTTATCCCGCCTCAAACATTTGTTTTCCCCCCACAACTCAGCTTATCTTGATAGGAAGGGAATACCGAGTTTTCTTCGTCTGCTCCAGTTCCTCTCCAACCTATTTTGCTCTTTTACAGCATTCCTTCACACCTACTCGATCTCTTTGCAGGGCGAAGGACGGAGTCGCCTTTCGGAGACGTCTACAGCTTCAAACTCGATAAGGCCGATGAGGGGTTAGCTGACCTTTAGGTGAATTGAAAGGCCTCGTTTTAAGGTGGTAACCCATTTCAAACTGATGTTCCAAATAACCACGAGGGGAAGTAGCATCCGGATGAGTTTCAAATTGGCAACCGCAGTGTTTGCTTACTGCTCCTCTAACCTTTGACATACACGTACGTACATGCACATAATTGCACATACACCTCCCTCACACACAGTCTGTCCGACCTCTTCACCCATCTCATTGACAGATTTCCCCTCTCCTACAGCTCTGGGAACCACAAGTCACCCAATGTCTGGCCACAATTTTCATTTCAGACAAAATTCGGAGCAGGAGGAGAATTATTTTCCTATTAGCTTTGAGTTCCGTCAAAACAGAGTATCTACTGTCAGTGGACGGCATTTAATAGCATGTCAGAATTAAGAAGCACTTCAAGTCTTTACATACTTGAACAAAAAAGCATATGCTTAGAGAGAAGGAAGGCAATGGGAAACAAGGATGGGAAGAATGCACTTTTTAATCTAAATATTTTTTACATGACATGTTCCACTATCTTGGACAGCAGGAAGAAACACTTGCGAGGTTTTCAGACTTTCAGAGTTTTCACCTGAACTTCATGCAATTTTGCCAAAAGAAAATTCTTGCTACCTCATATGTTTGCACTGGCTCTCAAAGGGACACTCCACTAGTGAATGAATATTTGTATAGGCAATAACAATGTTTGGCCAATAATCAGATCTGATCACTTATACTATGCTTGGACCACAGACTCCAGTGGGGAATTCTGCAGTTTGCAGCTGCATAAATATATTTTATGTACTGTGTAAATGGGAATAGAACAGCCCACACTGTGCAAGAGGCCACATGTTGTCTCCCTACTGTTTCATTCCAACGAACAGTGGTGGAAAGTACATAGTGCTTTACATAATTTGGACGTACTTGTACCATTTTATGTTATTTTATTCTTCTACTTACTACATTTGACTGTGAAATGTTATGCTTTTTACCCCACAATAGTTAGCCACACTAGATAGCTCACTCGTTACTTTTCAGATTACGATTTTACATAAAAACACACACAACATATGATAAGCTTATAAAATACAGCCGATTGTTAGGTTTCAGATGTCTATAAGTTAGTAGTTCCACCAAAGAGACATTTTGAGGCCCAAAAAGGTCAAATTACCCAATATTTCACATAAACATCTAAATATTAGAGAAAAGTCCACACAATAAATTTAATTTAATTAATTACATCACGACACCTCAGATTTATGTTGTGATCCTTTGGACAGGGCTTTTGAGAACCCCTGGACTACTTAACTATATATAAATTAGTTAAAACTAGCTTCACCTCAACCAGCGACAACAGTAAAATGCTGCTTTCACATTAATGCAACAGTGTTAATGTCATATATGATAATACAGCCGGCCATTTTACTGCAGAACTATTATTTATACTGTTGATATTTTAAGTCCATTTTGCTGCTATTACTTCTGTACTATACTTTTATGTAAATAAAGGATTACAATACTTTCTCTGCCACTGCCAATGAATCTGATAAGGCAGAAAAATGCAAAAAAAAAAAAAAAGAAATCACAAGTTGACCACAAATACCTTTAAAGATTTCCAACATCCTAAGATGGATGCTTTTGCAATTCAAACACACAGCACTTAAAAAATATAGCACAAGTAGTGGCTGGGTTGCTTCAGTGGGTAGAGCAGGCGCACATATACTGAGAGGGTTATGCCTCGACGCAGAGGTCCAGGGTTCGAATCTGATCTGTGACAATTTTCTGCATGTCTTCCCCCTCTCTCTCTCCCCTTTCTCACCTAGCTGTCCTGTCAAATTAAAGGCGGAAAAGCCCCAAAAAATAATCTTTGGAGGGTGAGAGCAGTCTAATGTTAAAAAAAAAAAAAAGACTGGGTGATGATCATATGTTGCTTTGAGAAATGGTTTCTTAGTTTATTGCTGACAGTTTCCCTGTGATGTTGGGTAACTGTAACTCTATGATTCAAGTGATCAGTCATCATCGGGCTTTTCACTTGTCTGCATTTACGGACTTTCTACTTTCTTACACACATATCAATTTATTGGGGTCATAAAATGGCCCGGGATCATTTAGTTCTTGCTGCAACATGCATGCATCGCCTGACCGGTGACAGTAATGGGATATGACGACAGTCCCGGGAAGCTTAATGCATTATACAGTCATACCGTAAAATATGCCAGTCAGAGAAAAAATATGATCCTCCCTTTCCCTACTGTCCAGATGTTTTTGCAGTGCAGTATTTACGAGGGACAATACGAGCTACAACTCACTCTACTAGGAGTTTAGATAGGAGATACTTTGCAGTAAATCTGCAATATTTAAAGCTGTAATTCCAGATTGGTGCTTTTAAACTAAGATGCCACATGGATCACTATGGCAGCTAATGTGAGAGATTAGCAGAAACATGCATGATTACCAATGCAAAATTGCCACAATTGCAGTTTGAAAGTGATTTATAGTTCATATTTTGAGACATTTCTAAGGCCGCAGTGCTCTGCACGGTAGCAGGAGTGTTTGGAGACATGGCCTCAAGTCATAGAGGCTGCAGCTGCGGGATCAAGAGACACATTCCCTCTGAGCTACATAAACACTTCCTGTTCAGTAGGTGAGAACTGTGAGGGAGTCTGAGTGCGAGACTGAGAGGGAAAATACTGTCAAGAGACATTAACAGAGTGACAAATATATAATGTCACAGCGTGCTTACAGGAGCATTTGATTCATTTCCTGCACATATTTAGCTACACAGTCTGGGGATTCAAACTTTGACACATGTTTGCTTCTGCAACCTTTCTCCATTTCTACAGCTTCTGCTCAAAGCAAACTTTCAGTATCTCAACAATAACAAACTTCACAAGATACATTTACATCCTTTGAAACAAAGGAATACAACCTTAATGGAATAATTACATTCTGGGAAATAAGATTAATCCCTTCCACGATGAGAGTTAGAGAAGATTGATATTACAGTCATATCTGTACACTAAATATAAAGCTACAGCCAGGAGACAGTTAGGTGGGGAAACAGCTAGCCTTGTGCTATCCAAAGGTCACAAAATCCAGCAGTAATGCCCTGCTACACTAACTTATTTTTTTTGCCTTGAAGTGAATTATTTACATTATCAACATGCTGCAACCAAACCTCTTTAGG
The DNA here is from genome assembly GCF_031162955.1 of Sander vitreus. NCBI lineage: Eukaryota > Metazoa > Chordata > Actinopteri > Perciformes > Percidae > Sander > Sander vitreus. Next base: position 10,648,504 of record NC_135878.1, on the reverse strand, counting down.
TAACGTTAACCTAATTTGCTGATTGAGCTGAGCTTCATATAATGTAAATGTACAACATTATATTCAGTTTCCCTAAACCCAGATCATAACCTGAAGATCCTCAGAAAAACTCAGACCCCTAACCCTAAACTGTTTGTAAAACTTGAAGTAAGGAATCCTTCTTTTTTTTCTTCAATTTTCCTCTTTCTAATATGGAAAATACCTGCAGTCCAAAACAAACACTACGAATAAATGCATCTTGGTTGGTCCGGATAAGATACCACTGCGGATAAACGGCCCATAACCTCTTCCATAACAACCAAGCAAACACTAAATGCATTGCCCAAAATTGCCAAGCTCTAGATTTTCTTGATTTGGGCTTTCAAGAGCTCCTCACATCTGCAAAACAGTGTTTTGTGTGTTTCCACGGTGCTGCTACAACATTTTGCTGATGCCAAGAGTCCTTTCAGAGCACCAAGGATTACAGGACTGAGTGTTACGGTAATTAAAAACCATCAGCAACTTAATTGTGCAACCTTGTTTAAGCGCAACCATGTGAGCCTACCACATTTTCCCCTAATTAAGAGTTCTCTCTCCAATAAAGGAACATCATGATAATTTTAGATAGCAATAAAGAGCTGAAGGTTACAATGAGCTGCAAAAAAAATCTACATAGTTTCTCCCAGTTCCATAAAAACTGACCTTTGTGGCAGCTTAAATTTTATTAAGACACTTGTCACTTCAGCTCATCAGACAGGCCTGTGAAGCTCATTAGCTGGAAGCACATTTCCACTACAACTTGTCTGCTTTCATGCCATTGCGAGCTATCTGGCATAGCAGGGATTAGAAAACATTTCCACCCACTTGCAGCAGAAAACAGAAACAACAGCTTCACTTTGGACATGGGTGTGAAACAGGGAAACTGTTTCCTGGCAGGTGCACACTCACATATTCCATGATCATGTTATAGAGAGGATAGAGAGGCAGAAAATCTGGAAGCTTTTGAAGCTTCTGGTCAGTTTGCATCAATACAAGTTTGTCATTTTGGACTAACATGTTATCAAAAGCCATTTTCAGTGTGATTGGATTGGTCTGTGGTTAATCAATTTTTAGCAAGGTACACAAATGGGATCTAAAACCTGACTCAGGGTATAAATAAGAACACCAAAAACTGAAAACACACAGTTCTGCATGTTTTCGGTAGGAAGAAAGTTGCCTAAAAGAATTCCTGATCCCCAAAGATTCCATCTCTGACTCATTTCTCAGAGGCGACTCTGCCAGAAAGCCCTTTTTCTAAAACTGAGCTTAATCCTGTTTTCTCTTATTCATGGGGGATAGTTAAAACTACAATAACCTCAACACTGAATCATGTTCCTTCTCAAACATTGCATGACAAAGTGCCTACACTTCTCCTTCTCTGTTGAAAGACATGCAACTAAAATCTCCAAAATGTCAAGACATTCCACTAACTGGTGCTAAATCCTGTCAAAATGCTGCACCGTGCATTTATTTTAACAAGCTTAAGCCTGAGTTATTCTTCCCAGGTGTCTCTTTTGGATGTTCTTTGCATTTGGAAAACTGTCAGACGTTATCTGCAGAAACTTCTGTCAGCAGAGGCTTCACAGCAGTGAGCTTTGTGAAGCAGGATGTCGAATAAAACATTTTAGAAGTTTCTGAAGTTCTTTTCCTCACGTGCCATCCCAAAAGTTACTTGTGCATTGTTCCAAGAATTCAAACAGGACGTGCTTTGGCACTTTTTTTTCCCCAAGAGAAAAGGGAAAATGATCCAGTCAAGGCATTGCAATCAGACAACCATGCAAGAAAAACACATACTTTTCAAAATCATGTGCTCATGAGCTAATGAGGGCTCACTGGATGTTACTGCTGCACCAAAAGACCTAAACATGGTGGCCATGCCAACCAAAACATCATCAAATCCTGTCGTGCCAGTGGTGACGCATCACTTACCTTTGTGTGTGTATGCTGCTGCTGCTGCTGCTGCTGCTGCAGGGTGGAAGTATCACAAAGCTTTGAGGAGTTTGGGACAGACGCTGAACAGCAGCTCTGGTGAGAGTTTGGCTTTTATCTGCAGGTGGGAGGAGCTGCACGATCTGAGAGAAGAGAAGCACTGGATCTGTGCATGAGAAGGAGGTAGGAAAACAGAGAAGAGGATAACAGGATCTGTGTAAGAGAGAAGCCACTACTCAAACTGCATGTCTACAGCATTAGAAGTTATTAGAGACTAGAGGCCCAATCAGCTGCACAACTATATATCACAAGGAGGAAGATTCTCGTTTGACTTGGACTTCTCGCTGCATTCTTTGCATGCAGAACGATTTAAAGGCATGGTCTCACACACAAAATCTAGCTGAGAGGAGTATTTTTGTGACTACCACAGTACACACACAGTAGTTGATAAAACTATCTAACCCTTGCCCATTTAGAAGCTGTTCTGGAGCTTTTGGATGTATATTCCTCAGGAGTTGTCATGGATTTGTAAGTAGATGTGTACATTTCCACTTAAAGGACAATTTGGATGAGAATGGACATTGTTATTTCTCACACTCAGTATTATGGTATTCATTTTCTCATGTACCGTTTCCCTTTATTTGAGCATTAAAAAAAAAGAGACAAGGCTAAGACAAATCCCTTCTGCCAGTATAATCATGACAAAGTTTGCAGGCATGCTTTGAGCTAAAAGCTAACGCCAGCATGCTAACATGTTGGTATAATGTTGACCTTGTTCACCATCTTAACATGCATTAGTTGATTAGTACCAAACACAAAGTACAGCAGATGCGAATGTCATTAGTTTTGCAGGTATTTAGTGAACAAAAGTATTGGACAAATAAAAATTTTGACCGGAAAACTTTGAACTGCTGGTGGCAGTTAAATGTAATAAAAAGGTTCACACAAGGTGGAGGAGGATGGAATATAGACGTGCATAACAGATGAAATTATTATAACAAAACTAGGCCAAACTAAAAGGGAATTAATGATCTGCATGACTGGGCTGCACAGATGGAAACCAATCAACTTGTTAGCACCTGGCGAGAAAACAGCGGAGGTAAAAAGAAAGAAAAGCAGAAGGGAAGACAAACACATACAACAGGCCAGTGCCTGCCACGTAACAGGATTTGGTTTGCACGTACGTGTAGCTCTGCATGCGACTCTTCCCAAGAGCTATGGATGTAAAATGTTGAAAATGTTCAGCTTTTGTCCAAATTCTTCACTGTGTCGAAGCAACGAGCAGAGGCAGAGGGGAGAACATTTACACTCTGAACAGCTGGTTCACATTTGAGGAATTATTTTCGGTGTTTTTGTTTGTGTTGCTATTTCAGTTTTTTTTTTTAACATGTTCTCCCAGTGCAGGAACTGCTTATAGAGAAAACATTTTGGTTCCCCCCGTCAGTGCTGAAATTCACCGTGCTAATTTGTGCTTGTTAAAGTAATTTGCAATGCAAATAATCATGACTTCACTCACTGTCCCAGTTAACATGGTGACGCACTTATTTGTACAAACCCCTTCAGTCACATATCTACTTTTTAAATCCGATCGATGAACCCGTTCTTCATTTTCCATTGTCTGTTTTGCAGTCATCACTTTCAATTTTCCAGAGCAGTAAACTTTTTCTCAACATACACCAACGAGAACAACAAGCACTCAGCTGCGTGGAAATACTGACCTCATACTTGTCTGCATGCAGACTTCCTGTTCATGTAATTATTAACCTGCGACTTAGATCTCAAGGCCAAGTTCCCGCAGCAATGTGAAGAGTTCAGAAAACTCTCGCAATGGCTCTTGTTACTCCCTTTTTCCTGTTCCTCAATCAACTTTCTTTCATCTTTGGATTGGGAGCTTGTAGTCGTGGGTAATGCTAACAGGTGGATGCTCTGTTACAATAACATTAGTTTGGTTTGTGTCCTGAAGTTTTGGTCTTAAACAGAATGGCACTATTCATGGGCCTCGCACACTAACTCTTTCCTAATGCTTCCTGATGCTTATCCTAATGTGATTAATGTAGTCATCATGAATATAATTTTTTAGTGGGCACGGGTTTCATCAACCATTTGGCAAAAACTAGAAATATTTTAATGCTTCAAAACCAACCAACCAAACACTGAAGTGAAGTGAAGTGGACATTGTAATCAACTCTTCGTGGGCGCTCTTTTTATTCCCTTTCCTGGCATCTCTCTCTGACATGATCGTTCAAGTGTAACTGGAACATAGTCTGGGGCATACATGTACTTTATCCTCCATCACCTTGTTTCTCTTACTGTAATGGTGACTCTGAAAGCTATATACTATATTTTAGAGTAAAACTTTCTAAACTGAGGCCCAAAGACCAGATTTAAAACTCCACCCTGATTTGACTGCCTTCAAAGGTTTTTGAGTGAGTTTGTTTTTAATGGTTTCTTTTACATGTGACATGAATATGCTCATTTATGATATAAGACATTTTTGTTTGCTCAGTGTGCATTTCTCAAAGAAATAAAAAGACCCTGAAGCAGAAAAAGGGAAGAAAATTTGACAGTGTACTCCAGTTCTGTAACCACAGATTTGAGTAGCACTCTTAGTCTGACTCCATTTAGCAGAACCACAGCCATCGATTTTGGCTGTCAATTTTGGCTGTCGACCCGTCTGTAAGAACATCTCATAAAGTAACCTAACGGAGACCTTTCTGCAGACCATCCTCTTCCGCCAGTGCAACTCTTGGTTATTTGAAAGAGAAACAAAAATAATTGGGCATTTAGGAGTGAGGAAAGGAAAATAGGATCAGCTGTGAAAGATGTTAAAGCTTTTCAATTAAAGTTTAGTGCTGATAGACTGTGGCTGGCATTTGAGACTGGAAAAGTGTGAGAATTCAAACTGGAGCCAGTGGCCTATTTCACAAGCATTACAATCTTCACATCAGTTGGGTTCTGTAAAATGTGACCACTGACTTGGCAAAAATGAAAAGAAAATTAAGAAACGTTTTTTTTCTTTCTCTTTTTGCATTTGAGTGAGTTGGCTAACTCTAGTGACTCATTTTTGCTTTTGCAAATAATGACAATGTCATCTTTCTTTTCTTGCTTGATTTATCTGATTTAGTGCAAGCTGCAAACATTACCATGCTTGGCTAACTAGCTTACTGCCTGCAGAAGTAACCCGAGCGTTACTTCCAATGCAACGGTTAATGCATAGATTAGGGGTTAATAAAGAACTTTTGGTTGCACTTTACTTGAAGGTAGCTACATAAGAGTGACATGGCACTGTCATGAACGTATCAAAAACATTATAAACAACGCTTCTGCCATTAAGTGTCATTCGGTTTTTGTCATGACAAGTTAGGGTTAGGGTTAGAGTTACGGTTAGGGTTCATGTGTTCATGACAGTGTAATATGTTCATGTCACTCTTATGTCGATACCTTCAAGTAAAGTGTTACTTTTTTTTAGGTTATGGTTTTTCTAGCTGACAAAGAACTGACAAGACAACCAAATGTGAGCGACGAGAATGTGCATCAGGCACACATCCGCTCTGTGTGACGCCACCCCAGGGCATAAGGCACCGCTCCCAGGTGAAATATCATTTTAGAGCAGAGATCTTCAACAAAGGGTCCGGGGCCCCTAGGGGGTCCTCAGAGTTACTGCAGGGGGGCCTCCAAATTATTATTATTATTATATTTCTTTTAGTTTTTTTCAGTACAGAAAAACACTTTGCATATCTTTAATGTAAGACAGGTGCGTCGGAGGGGGATAAGTAGGTCAAAAGTTGCAAAGAAACCCCCGCATACTGTCTAACTTGCAAAAAAGTAGGCATGTTTCGGTACTAGACCATCATCTGGCAAAATTAATGAAGGGAGTTTCTTAGCAACTTATAAAGGTTTTTTCCACTAAAAGTCACTAAGGTCCACAGATACAGGTAATCAGAAGGATTCACTGTGTTTTAACATAAATCATGATTTATAAAATCATACCAAACAATTATTTTAATAGCTTAGTATTCTATGCACTAAAAAGGTATGTATAAAGGCTTTAGGCTTTTATTGTAGGCCCAGTTAAATATGCAACTTCATTTTATAAATGATGTAGTCTTTCAGATAAGGGGTCCTTGGCTTGAAGACCCCTGTTTTAGAGAGTCCTGTATCTGTTAGTCAGCAAAAAACAATCAAACATCATTGCATGTATACAACATTTAAAGTGTTTACCTCTGCTTACTAAAATGCTGAAGGAAATAAATATGAGAAACTCGGCAGCATAAACATATCAATACTGCACCTCTGAGTCCTCATACATCCTACAGGCTCTCAGCTACAATTAATCCTAAAGTTTTGTGGAAAGATTTATGAGCTCTCTCTGGATTCCCTGTTCATACATCAAGCTTATATAGAGGGATTTTCTTTTGTCTCCTCTTTTTTGCAGCATGTGGCATTAACACATTTTCTAAAAGGTAAAAACAAAAGTCTCCCAGGTTTGATATGTGCACATACACTCATTTGTAAATGGCTAACAGAGCTCTGTCTTACATTCTGGTTCTGTTTTTCGTCTTTGGCGGAGAGCTTTTGTAAGATTTTGGCTCAAAGAGACTTTACAGGCTTTACAGCTGCATGATGTCATCACATGAAACGATGCAAATTAAATAGCTGTGGGGCAAGAAGCTTAATGGTCCTAATGCGATGAGGCAGAACTGTATATACGTTCCCAGTCACAACATACATATGTTAAAAGAAGTAAAGGTTATACATCAGTCAACACTGTCTGCACTACTTCCTCATAGTGAAACATGCAAACCCTCTGATTCCTGCTGGAACCAGTTACTTAATGTGGTGACTACTCTCCTCTCTCTCTTATGACCACCTCTGAATTTTTCTGTCTGGCTGTTAATCCGGTCGTCTCAGAGCCTGCTTTGAGTCGGGGCTGCAACTCCAATGTTCCTCTCCATCTTTGGTGGATGGTTTGAGAGTTTGGCAGCCAGATACAAAAGGTTCTTGAGACGACAGATTGTCTTCATCCCTTCATTAAAGCCAGCAAGCGGTTCTGACATGACGTTTTCTAAGAAAATCCTTTAGCCCTCTCACTTTTCCTGTAAGGTCTTGACTGTGTCTTATTGACAGATAGTAGGGAAGTGAAATCATGAGACAGCTTAATTGGCTGAATATAGAGCCAAACGTTTAACTTCTCAGATTAACCCAAGAATGTACAGTACATCTCTAAACCTTTACTCCAATATGAAACTTTGGATTAATGTCACTCAGAAAACAACTGTATGGGTCAATTATGCAAGAGGCTTATAATGATCCACAATTATGTTTCTTGCAGCGGCCTCTCGTGGCCATGAGAGCAAACGAGGCAGTGGGGTAACAAAGTATATCAGGTAACACAGGACTTTCCCTCAGAAGACGTGTCCATGTGAAACCAAAAGTCAACTGTCATTTTAAAAATGTAACTGAGTTTTAAGGATCTTAGTCTGTGACGCAATGACGTCACAATGATTAAGGTCACATGATTAAACTGCCACCGTGCGGCAGTAATTAGAATAGTAGTATGTGCCGTTTTGGGAGTCTTTGGAAATCAACCTATAATGTTGTTTAGGTGTAAGGATGTGTTGCGATAAATATGAGTGGATGTGAGCTTGAGCCACCATTTTCAATGTGAGAACTATTTCGCTTCACTTTTGTGACTGGTAGCCTATATTCCTTTTTTATTTCAATTCCAACCTTGGAAATGAAGTAATATCTTTCACTGGGTTTTTCCACGTTTATATTAACCTGATGCGCCAGATGGTTTGTTACACAGAACCATCTGAGAAGCGGTCATTGGAAACTTTTTTGAAAAAGGGCATACACTTTCAAAAAGATACCTGGCATGTGATTGGATAAACCATCTTTCTATCATGTCCATCATTGTTGTTTTGAATAAACCGTCGTGGCTGTCACACACACTCAAACCACACCCGTAGCTGCCAGTAGTTCCTCAGGACGCTGACAGGTCTAACTGCTGGTTGTTTGGACACAAACCTATTACTTGAAGTCTGACAAGATGGAGGTTTCCTGTGATATGTGATTCCGCGATTCCCGCATGATATCGCAAGAATCCAGCTGCCATGCAAGGTAACATTTTTTCAAGCATGAATCTAAGATGCACTTTTAGTAGTACATCTTCGGAACACTGTAGCTTCACCATGGCAGACCTATGTCAATAACATCCGCTATTGCATAATTACATAGCTGAGCGTAAGTGCGGTTGGAGAATCTCTTAGCACCTTGGTTGTATTTTCCTTAGTCCTCATAACATTTCCTTGACATCTTTTCTTGACCTCATTACGTTTTCCATCAAGGTCAAGTGGAATGCAATTTATTTATCTATTTGACCGCAGTTAGAAACTAAGAACCACCTATGTGCAAGAGTATCTTCAACAATCCAAAAACCAGAGTTCAGAGACAGTGTCACAGCACAGTTGTCTTACTGCTCTGACAAATTGTCCAAAAACATGCATTTAATTAAATCACAACAAATCAGTTTCCGATGAACCATAACCATGCTACACATGTGCTTGTAATATCAAAATGTATTTCTGTGCTGGCACAAGAACTTGGTGAATTCTGTTGTCACTTTAAAGTGACTTTATGTAACTTTTAAATGTTTCTGAAACTGTGTAATGTTCCATCTAATCATCATAAATGACCTGTAACAGCAAACAAGACTAACAGTGAAAAGAACGCTATGTTCATATAGCTTTTATTAATGCATTTGCCAGGGTCTGATTTTTCCCCGCGAAGTCACAAAATGATTTAGGACAGGTAGAGGGCGCTACAGAGCACACATTCTGATGGGTCACAGAGTTCGGTGTAACACTGGAAAAGCCTGTGTTAGTGAACCAGCCAGGTTAAAGGTAGCAGGAGATTTCTTTATATAGGCCTAATTGTATTTTAATTTTATTTTAGAAGTTATCTGCTGTAGTTATGGCTGATACTGGGGCAGGGCCATCACAGAAAATAAGGAAATTAAACGAAGAACAACTAAAAGCTAAAAGGGAAAGTGAAAGACAACGGGTGAAATCCGAGGCACACTCGGTCGGGCTTTCAACAGATAAAGACAGTTACGGGATTGTAAATGATTCAAAACCAACCCCGAAGGTATGTAATATGTCTATTTCATTCCTAAAATAACTTTACAATGGTGATGTGGTTGTACGCCAGTAGCCAACATCAAATTACGTTCCCATTTAGCGCGGTCATTGTATTCCTTTTAGTCGGTATTTGTGTTGGCCTACTATTTTCTTTTCACTTGTCCCCCTGTACTTGTGTAATGCGTCCTTGGGTTTCATGAAATACGCTATATAAGTTATTACTACGTTAGTTGCTACAACAATCTCTTAATGCTTTGGCTCCTGACACAGTGACAGTGATAACGTTTTATCTCATGATACATCCAAAGTAGGCGAAGTTACCGTATGCAACGATGCATCTGTAAGGTATTCTCTTATTGTAAATGAATGATTTTCTGTCCGAGCAAAATATTCATTGCGACTATATGACCTCCCGGTCACGCTAGTACTCAGTAATCTACAGTGGGCAATAAAGCACTGTGAAGAAAAGATCTTTACAACAGCAGGTGAGGTAAAAAAAACTACCGCTTTTGTCCAAAGCGGCTGCTAGAATCAACACAAACTGAAAGTTACATATAGCCACTTTAATATAAGATTACCTACGTAATGCAGACAGATACCGTGCACCATCTTACTGTTTAGATCCAAAACTACAGACATACTGTAAAACGGCAGATTTGAGAGTTTGACCAAGTAACTTGTTGGAGCTCCATAAGATATAGAACAATTTCAAAGCACTTTTAGCAGAATCTCAGATGCCTGTCTTGAACTGAGTTTGCTATAAAATACATGTTAAATAGTGCCACTGGAGCCTTAATTTACAGTGGTGTAAGGTAAGCTTTTTGAGAAAATAAAGAACCCTCACAAACACTAAACACTTTGCTTTAAAAAATGTCAATTGCGCAAATCAAATATTATCTTTAACATCTCGCAGTGAGTAAGCCATTCACTGCAGCATGCAATGTGGGACAGCTTGTGAAAACATAATAACACATAACAGTGGTCATGCCACTTAGAGTTCGAAAGGCAGCAGAATACTGTTTATTCATTTTGTCACCGTATATTTTCCTTTTGGTGAAGTAAGGCCAATTACAGAGCAGACCAAAGCACGCCAGTTCCACATGATATCACAGGAAAAGGATCATTAGACGCTAACCGCCTTTACCAACATTTCCCGTAGTCATTAAGTCTCATGTGAAGATAGAAACAGCAGGGTTGTACGGGGGCAAATCACCTCCACCTTTCTTGCGGCGTCTGTATCACTTCACCGGAAATTTGTCGACGTGTGGAACGTGTATGGATCCTAATGTGGCTGTTTTCCTAAGTATGATGCAATCGTCTACTGTAGGTTCAGCAGACCAGGAATAATTAATCATTCTATACCAATTTGCTGGCTGAAGTAAATGGTTGGATTGTCTTTGGCTTTTTGAGTACTGCAGTGCAATTTGACATACCGTTACTCCAATAGATATGATCAGTTTGTCATGGAAATGTTTCCAGAAGTATCGTTATTAACTTAAATTCCTTGTGTAACAATGGCATTATTGATTTCCTACATTTCCCATGATGCAGTTCCCATAATGCAGCCCCAAAGACAGGTAGAGGCTTTTCTTATTTTATTCAAAATGTGGGCATATGGAGGTACATATATATATATATATATATATATATATATATATATATATATATATATATATATATATATATATATATATATATATAAAATTAGCCACATATCCTGTTAACAGAGCACTACTGATGCTACTAGTGTACAGAGTACACGTGTCAGGTAATCAATAATTTGTGCCAAATAAGAGTAGAAATAACAAAGAAAGAATATACTGTACAATAGCAAAACAGGTGCAGAAATGTAAAGTATAAAATTAGACTTTTTTTAAACATCAGCGTCAGCAATTTACTTCCATAAAGTTGCCATAGACAGATTTAAGAAATAGTCAAAGAAAAGCTACAGATATCTTGACTTTTAGTCCCTAGACCAAGCTCCAGTAATCCAGCATCCTACACTTCCCATAATGCAACTCAATGGACTGTTTTGTCCACAAAGACTTCATAAAGAGAAAGCACCATTGAAAAAGTCTCCATCAATAGAGCTATTGTGCAGTTTTATGGCTTCATATCCCTGTGTTCCTACAGCATGATTAGAGTAATAACATTATGAAAAATGGTGAATATGATCCATAAATGTTTACTTTTTCTACTTCTCTGGATTCTGTCAGTTACCAACTCCTACACACAGCCTGGCTGCTGCCTGATGCTCATATATCCACTCACAAAAATGCAAATACACACCTGAACACACCTGCCTGCCAAAAAACCCTTTATAAATAAATTTGACTGTACTAGACGGTAATTACATTAAAAGTACTGGACAAATGTGTAACTTTTGGTTTTACTCCTATTTAAAGAAAAAAAAAGTACTTTGACTTTAAGACTACACACTTAATTTGGTCAATTTGTCAATAATGTCTTTTTATTGGATAACACAGTGAAATGGTCCACATTACTGCATATTTTACATATTCTGGAGGTTTATAAACATTTCCTATAACTGTATGAAATTAATGTAATCGCAGAATAAGCACATTTAGTCACAATAGCATATATTCTTGCCAGAATACCAATAATTTGACGTTCCAATCAGTCATTCATGGTCTCTAATAATATCTATACTGAAGATAAAATGGTGTATCTTTTCCATGGCATATGCACAGAATTATACTTTCATCCACATATGTCAACTATGTTGTCATCTGACTCTGAGCACTCTTCATCGGCCTTGGGCATGAAGGTAATCTCTGTCCATCAAGATTACTGCATGTAAAGGAGAGAATACCACAGCTTTAGGAGAGCCTCCCTCTCAAATGTTCTATTTATTTGGCTGTAGGTTTGAGCCAAATGCTTTGGTTTGAATTTCATTCCTCTGCTGCCCTTGGATCAGGGGCCAAATATGTGTGGACTTGAAACCCCCGGTGCTTGATGGTGGGAAGTAAATTAATCAATTTTAGGTGTAACCGGAAAAAAAGAGCTTGCTGACAGCTTGAAAAGCCGCTGAGTCATTGTCTGTTCATGTAGTCTGCAGTCTGGCCAAAGTCTGGGCCCACTTGGGGAAAATGTTTGAGTTTGCCCTTAAGAGCTCAAAATGAAGCTTTTTGCAGCCCTTTCTTCTTTGACAGGGTCACGTTAGACATACACAAATTTATGAATATATTGGTTCCAGAGGGGAAGCCTTGACTTCTAGGCGTTCCGAGAAGGCTCAACATATCAGCATTTTAAATGTCATATTTAACATATTTCAATTAATAATAGATAATTCTCTCTTTTAATTCTAATTTTAGTTTGATTTTCTATCAAATTTGCTTCAGAAATGACAGTGTTAGTGTCCTAAAACCTTAAAAATAGAGTTATCCAATCAGATTTAGTTGTTGTCTCTAGGCAGAAAAAAGGTTGCAGCTCGGTTTCTTATTGGTTAGGACTTGACTGGGACAGAAGTCTGGAGCCTGTGTGTTAGTTTAGTAGTTGACGGGTGAATCAGCCAATCACATTTCGCTATTGTGTGGGCGGGATGAAAAAACATCACCCTACGGCTTCCAGAAGGCCGCAGCGCCTAGTAATTCATTTTCAATAACAAGCGAATTCCTACGTGAGCAAATGCACAGTACAAATCATTGGACGAGACACTTTACTCTCTGTGAGTTCCCTATTATATAATCTATTTTCTAAACAGTGGGGCTCTTGCTTGTCAAAGCATATAGGCACAAGACTGGATGTATCGGGTAACGTTACATAACGTTATAGTTTGAATTACGATTATGCTAATGTATCTAACTTTAGCTATATCAACTATAGCAGTGTGGTTAGGAAAAACTAGGATTGCCACTATTTGTTATAAATCAACATGTGATTAGAGATAAATGATACCACAATCAACTAATCAGTTGTACTAGCGGTGTGTGTGTGCGGTTCCATTGTTCGCTGTGTATCGGCGATTTTTACAGTGTGCTGCTGATGATAAGTGTGTGTGTTCACCTAAGCTAGTTGACGTCCTAGAGCTATCATATAGCATTATGTGTACTCTGTCAGTTTTGGGTTGTCTTTGCATGCAGCTTTTCAGACAGACATGTTGGGAGAACATGTTGAGTTCCTCATGGCTGTTTGACTAAGACCAGACAGATGTCTCGATACAAACTCCCCCACACCCACTTAGCAGCCCACACTGTACATTCAGCCCTGTGGGAAAATATTTATTAAATATTCAAAATTAATTATATATATTTATTAACATTTTGAAAAATGGCTATGATTTTTTTTCATTCATTTATCTTGAACGTAGCATTTAAGACTGAAGGCCCGTTAATTGGTGTAGTTACATATAATAGCTTGAGTTTATATGTAAAGTATACAAATCTTATCAATTTGCCTATACTGTTAAATAGAGCAAGGGATTTTAACATATTGACACATAAATGAGCAGGAGACCAGAAAGGTTTCAACACAAAGATTTGATCATTTCACCCTCCTACTAGTATTTATTTTGCAATGCACTTATATAAGGATCCAGACAGCATGAAACCGTACATAAACATGAGTTTAATAGCAGGCAGTTCCTTTGAGAGTGGTAGCAGAGCAGTGCAATGTAGAATCAGAAATTAGCCTTCAACAAGAAGTCATGTCCAGGGGATTGAATAAATGTTTGCTTTGAACTCTATACAAGGGTTATTCTATGCTTTCCCACACTCTAATAAAATCATGGCTAAAAATAAGATTAATAACATGTTATAAGCACATTTGTCTCATAGAGGCTTTGCCGTTACATGCATTCTGGGTAAAGTTGTATTCTAAGGCCACAACTTATACCAAAGCACAACAAGTTTTAGTTTGACTTGAGTCAACTCAGTTAGCACTAACAAACCCATTGTTGCCTGCATCTAAAATAATGTACCTTCCATATACAGTACTTGGTACCAAAACAGATATTTCTATGATAATAACTATGACTAATATTACTAGACAATTTTAAATGATATCTGTCATGATTCGCTGATGATGAATTTCAGGACACAAATGCAGAGACAGCCAGGCAGTGGTGAGCTTGAGGATTTAATAACAATCAAAAGATATACATCCAAATAAGTCCTCTAGACAGCAGGCAAAAATAATTCCAAAATGTTGAGGAAGCCAAAAGAACAGGAATACTGAAAAACTGTAATACAGAGACAACGGGGTAGCGGTAACGAGGTGAAACAAGAAACAGGTGACACTAGGGCTCAGGAACAGGTGAAACACATCAGGGTGGAGCAGACAAAGGCGGGAAACACAAGGCAAACACTCTAGCCTCTTCTTGATTACATCGAGGTGGGGAACAAAATGACTCACACAGGGTCTCTCCTTGAACCACTGCTGCTGTGTGGAAATCCTCTCCAGGATAGGAGTGTACTGATTAGGTTTTGAGTTTAATAGTTTTGCTGCAGTCTGGTCGAAATGGGAAACCCTCTCCGAGAAGAGACGCCTCTCTGCTGGGTCCATGTTTGGTCAGATCATTCTGTCATGATTCAGAGAATTGCAGGACCCAAATGCAGAGACAGCCAGGCAGTGGTGAGCTTGAGGATTTAATAACAATCAAAAGATATACAACCAAAGGAGTCCTCTAGACAGCAGGCAATGTTGAGGAAGCCAAAAGAACAGGAATACGGGGTAGACTCCACACACCAACACTCAAAATAATACAATGATCTGACAAAAGACAAAGACAACACAGAGACTAAATACAAGAGGTAATGAGGTGAAACAAGAAACAGGTGACACTAGGGCTCAGCACATCAGGGTGGGGCAGACAATCACAAAAGTGGGAAACACAAGACAGGAAGTAAACAAGACAAGGGAGAAAAACAGACTACAAAATAAAACAGGAAACAGAAACATATACAACCATGACAATATCAGCCCTGCAGATTTATCGATACATATATTTTGGCAACCTCACAACCACTCATGTCAGAGTAGGTGCTTGGTCATACTAACATTTAAAACAGCTACTGTACATTTTATGATTAAAATTAATTAATTTCAATGAATTGAAGAAATCCACCACGATCAGTGGATTTACTGCCAGAGCTAAGGTACATACATGCAATGCTATCACATGGAGAAGTTATCATATAAGCTTGTTTATAGTCTTGCATTGCCAGACCTTCCTCTACAGCGCTGCGGAGGAGGGTCTGGCTTGTCCACACAGCATTCTGGGATGGGAGAGGAACGTGCTCTGGTTTATTGGCATGGCTTTAAACCAATCACAAATGTCTTGGGCGGTGCTAAGCGCCGCATGGAGCCCCACTGCAGCTGTAAAATAGCCTCGAAATGTGAACATGTGTACATTCAAAAGTTTTTTTTAGTCATGCAACAGAAAACTCAGATTGGACAGATAGTCTAGCTAGCTGTCTGGATTTACCCTGCAGAGATCTGAGGAGCAGTTAACCATAGTCCTCATAAATCTACCGGAGTTTAAAATTACAATACAAAGAATGCGGTAGGTAACGGACATCCGGCCGAAAAGGACATACAGCGGAATTTACGGCGGCAACGGAGCTATCCAGGAAGTGGAAGGTCGTGGATATAGACTAGGTTGTTTACAAAAGTAGTATGATCCAAACTACTGAATATCATTACCAAGCTTCCAGTATCAGCTGGACCACTGTGCCACTTTTGGATGTGACCAGACACAATAATTACTTTACTGGTCCGAATATTCGGATGTGTGTGCACTTCCTTTAATTTTGTGCTGGAGCGTGATCTTGAACAGAAAACGAAAAAAGCTGAATTCCTTCCTGCTTGTGTCAGATGAAGCCACAAAGCCCTGTTTTATTTCTGCACTTGGCAAAATATTTGCATTAATATCCTCAAACAGGCTCACTTTTACGCCTAGCCAACCCAACCGCGACGCTGCATTCGCCAGAGAGCGAATGCTGATCCTGATTCTGTCTATTACGGGTTCGAAAGCACTCAAAACTTGATATAGACACGCACAATCCAACTCTAATTCCATCCAAAGCTTCTCAGACACCATTAAGACAAACAGGCTGCAGCCATAACACCTAAGCCACTGTGCTCTTTACAGGGTGCAACATAAAACACAAATATGTTGACAGGCAAAATAAAGGAATTTATGCATGTGTGTGTGTGTGCGTGTGTGTGTGTGTGTGTGTGTGTGTGTGTGTGTTATGTATGTGTATCCAGAAACAGCGAAACTAAGAAGAAGCCAAAGTTGAAGCAGACAGTGCAAACAATTCCCAGCATTCCTCTGTGGAGCAGTGTAAACTGAGCATGGCCTTCTTCTGCCACAGGCTGAGACACCGATGCCCAAGAGTGGATGTTGTGAGTGTTGTGATGGCCTCCAAATAAAAAGCCTGAGAAGTTTCTTAATTAGTTTTTATTTTATTATACTTTAATTGTTTGATTTAATGCCTTTCCTCAAGTGTGAATGGTACACATTGCTAAGTTCTAGTCTGCTTTATCATTGCTCTACTAATTATGAAACCATGTTGCTCATTATATGGCTTTTAAGACATTGTTTTTGTCCTAATTTCATCGCTTATAAACAGGTAATAAGTATAATGTTCCTTCCTTGTAGTGAAAATGCTGGTAACTGGATATCTGCAGAGCAACAACTCCCAATAAAATGTCAAAATACACCACTGGGCAAAATTACACATATCTATCACGTCCAGTTCTGCTCTTATTGTGTTTTCTGTTTGTTTCTTGGACTTCCTGTTTTATTTTGACATTTACTGTTTTGTCCTCATTCACTTCACTTGTCTTCCTGCCTTTGTTTGTTTCCCGCCGTTTGTGATTACCGTGCTAGAGTCTTTGATGATAGCTCTCCCAGAGTCTTTGATGACTGATCTCCTAGAGTCTTCGATGACAAGCTCTCCCAGAGTCTTCGGTGACCGATCTTCTAGAGTCTTCGATGACCGATCTCCTAGAGTCTTCGATGACAGCTCTCGCAGAGTCTTTGATGACTGATCTCCTAGAGTCTTCGATGACAAGCTCTCCCAGAGTCTTCGGTGACCGATCTCCTAGAGTCTTCGATGACCGATCTCCTAGAGTCTTCGATGACAGCTCTCGCAGAGTCTTCGATGACCGATCTTCTAGAGTCTACGTCGACCGAGCTCCCAGAGTCTATGTCGACCTCTATCCCAGAGTCTACGTCGACCGCTTTCCCAGTGTGTTCGTTTATGGACGACCAAGAGACTGTGCCGGTCTCCGGCTTCCCAAAGACTTTGCCGGTCTCCAGCGTCCCAGAGACTTTGCCGTTTCCTGGCGTCCCAGAGACTTTGCTGGTGCCCGGCTTCCCAGAGACTCCTGCCCCCCGTGTTTTGTCGGTGGTCCGGCCGACACCTGCTCCCCGTGTTTTGTCGGTGGTCTGGCCGACACCTGCTCCCCGTGTTTTGTTGGTTGTCCGGCCGACTCCTGCTCCCCGTGTTTTGTCGGCGGCCAGGTCGACTTCTGATCCTGTCGCCTTGTTTCCTGTTCCTGTTACCTTGTTGGCGGACCCGCCGACTCCTGTTCCAGTTGCCCTGTTGGCGGACCCTGGCCCAGCTGACCCGTCGCCTGTCTTCAGGCCAGCTGACCCGTCGCCTGTCTTCAGCCCAGCTCACCTGTCGCCTGTTTCCAGCCCAGCTGTTATTTCACCTGCCCGGCCTCCAGAGGGATTCCGCCTTCGCCGCCGTCCTCCAGAGGGCCTTCGCTGCCGGCCGCCAGAGGGATTCCGCCTTCGCCGCCGGCTGCCAGAGGGGTATCGCCTTCGCTGCCAGCTGCCAGAGGGGTATCGCCTTCACCGACGGTCGCCAGAGGGATTCCGCCTTCCTGCTCAGCTGCCAGAGGGGTTCCGTCCTCATCGCGGGCCTCCAGAGAACTTTCGCCACTGGCTGCCAGAGGGGTATCGTCTTCACCGCCGGTCGCCAGAGGGATTCTGCCTTTGTGCTTGGCCGCCTGAGGGGTATCGCCTTCATCGTTGATGGCCTCCAGAGGACTTTCATCTTCACCGCAGACCTCCAGAGAGTCTTTACAGTCCTGTCTGTCCTCCCGAGGGATTCAGCCTTCGCCGACCCGTCGCCTGTCTTCAGCCCAGCTGACCTGTCACCTGCTTCCAGCCCAGCTGTTACTTCACCTGCCCGGCCTCCAGAGGGATTCCGCCTTTGCCGCCGGCTGCCAGAGGGGTATCGCCTTCACCGCCGGTCGCCAGAGGGATTCTGCCTTCGTGCTTGGCCGCCGAAACACATGACAAGTGCTGGCGCGTGATCTTGAACAGAAAACGAAAAAAGCTGAATTCCTTCCTGCTTGTGTGTCAGATGAAGCCACAAAGCCCTGTTTTATTTCTGCACTTGGCAAAATATTTGCATTAATATCCTCAAACAGGCTCACTTTTACGCCTAGCCAACCCGACCGCGACGCTGCGTTCACCAGCATGAGAGACAAATGCTGATCCTGATTCTGTCTATTACGGGTTCGAAAGCACACACTCAAAACTTGATATAGACACGCACAATCCAATTCTAATTCCATCCAAAGCTTCTCAGACACCATTAAGACAAACAGGCTGCAGCCATAACACCTAAGCCACTGTGCTCTTTACAGGGTGCAACATAAAACACAAATATGTTGACAGGCAAAATAAAGGAATTTATGCATGTGTGTGTGTGTGTGTGTGTGTGTGTGTGTGTGTTATGTATGTGTATCCAGAAACAGCGAAACTAAGAAGAAGCCAAAGTTGAAGCAGACAGTGCAAACAATTCCCAGCATTCCTCTGTGGAGCAGTGTAAACTGAGCATGGCCTTCTTCTGCCACAGGCTGAGACACCGATGCCCAAGAGTGGATGTTGTGAGTGTTGTGATGGCCTCCAAATAAAAAGCCTGAGAAGTTTCTTAATTAGTTTTTATTTTATTATACTTTAATTGTTTGATTTAATGCCTTTCCTCAAGTGTGAATGGTACACATTGCTAAGTTCTAGTCTGCTTTATCATTGCTCTACTAATTATGAAACCATGTTGCTCATTATATGGCTTTTAAGACATTGTTTTTGTCCTGATTTCATCGCTTATAAACAGGTAATAAGTATAATGTTCCTTCCTTGTAGTGAAAATGCTGGCAACTGGATATCTGCAGAGCAACAACTCCCAATGAAATGTCAAAATACACCACTGGGCAAAATGACATATATCCGTCACGTCCAGTTACGTTCTTATTGTGTTTTCTGTTTGTTTCTTGGACTTCCTGTTTTATTTTGACATTTACTGTTTTGTCCTCATTCACTTCACTTGTCTTCCTGCCTTTGTTTGTTTCCCGCCGTTTGTGATTACCGTGCTAGAGTCTTCGATGATAGTCGGTGGTCCGACTGACTCCTGCCCCCCGTGTTTTGTCGATGGTCCGGCCGACTCCTGCTCCCCGTGTTTTGTCGGTGGTCTGGCCAACACCTGCTCCCTGTGTTTTGTCGGTTTTCCAGCCGACTCCTGCTCCCTGTTTTGTGTCGGCGGCCAGGTCGACTTCTGATCCTGTTGCCTTGTTTCCTGTTCCTGTTACCTTGTTGGCGGACCCTGGCCCAGCTGACCCGTCGCCTGCTTCCAGCCCAGCTGTTACTTCACCTGCCCGGCCTCCAGAGGGATTCCGCTTTCGCCGCCGTCCTCCAGAGGGCCTTTGCCGCCGGCCACCAGAGGAATTCCGCCTTCGCCACTGGCTGCCAGAGGGGTATCGCCTTTGCTGCCAGCCACCAGAGGGGTATCGCCTTCGCCGCCGGCTGCCAGAGGGGTATCGCCTTCACCGACGGTCGCCAGAGGGATTCTGCCTTCCTGCTCAGCTGCCAGAGGGGTTCTGTCCTCATTGCTGGCCTCCAGAGAACCTTCGCCACCGGCTGCCAGAGGGGTATCGTCTTCCCCGCCGGTCGCCAGAGGGATTCTGCCTTCGTGCTTGGCCGTCTGAGGGGTATCGCCTTCATTGCCGACGGCCTCCAGAGGGTTTTCATCTTCGCCACAGACCTCCAGAGAGTCTTCGCAGTCCTGTCCGTCCTCCCAAGGGATTCAGCCTTCGCCAACCCGTCGCCTGTTTTCAGCCCAGCTGACATGTCACCTGCTTCCAGCCCAGCTGTTACTTCACCTGCCCGGCCTCCAGAGGGATTCCGTCTAGGGTTTCCGCATTCACTGCGGTTCGCAGTCCTTCACTTCACTTGTCTTCCTGCTTTTGTTTGTTTCCCGCCGTTTGTGATTACCTGTCTCTGCCCTATTGTGATTCATCTGTGTGTAGCTGTCTTCCCATCCCCTGTGTATATATAACCCCCTTGTTTCACTTGTTCCCTGCCAGATTGTTGTTACTCCTAGTGTGTCTCACTCTCCAGCGTTTTCCTAGTTTGTTTTTCCCAGTGTTTCCTTGACCATGTACCTGTATCCTGACGACGATTTTTGCCTGCCGATTTTTGTACCTCTGCCTGATTGTTCCTTGAACAATAAATTGTATTTACCTTTTCATCTCGATCCTGAGTCGTGCATTTAAAAAACATCACTGTTACAAAAATAAAACAGTTTTCTGTAGTCAAGGTTTGCTTCGGCTTACGCACAAAAACAACTTTTCAGTTTGGGTTAGCATACTAAGCTCAGGGAACGATTGTGGTCATGGTAAAAAGAGACAACTGTTGACTTTCTGTAGGAAACGGGAAACTAGTCTGATGTTTTATGACCTATCCACCCCGACCAATCCATATTTAGACTCAATCACTCTCATTCCTCATTGGCTCCCGATAGAAGAAAAGACTTAATTTCTACCACAAATGACAAAGCAGTATTATTTGAAAGTTTCAAAATACTTTAATCTATGCTGTAATTTAACTGTGGGGTGCCTGAGCTAATTGTGTGTGTACTAATAATAATAATTAAGCGGAATTGAAATCCCACTGGACACCAAATGTCCTTTAAATACAGAGGAATGTATCCCTAAAGGTTGCACTGACATTTCACTGTTCTTTATTATCTAGTGAAATGACTTCCAGACATGGAAACCAAGGAAACAGCTGGAGTCAGCCATCTCTGGGAGACTTTATCAACTCCATTAGGTCTCACAACTCAATGCTCAAGAGTTGATGTATTAATCTCAAACGTGCCTCACATTATATTGATGTTGAGAGTATTCAGAGTGTCTGAGGGCCAGATGTACTAACGCTTTTGCACCCACTTCAGGCGTATTTGTTTTGCAATGTGCGCCTAAAAGCATGGCGAGGTATGTACAAACAGGCCGCACTGAGGTAAAAGCGCAGACTGCCTGTCGAGTTTCCCATAAAGAGATGGGAGTGGAATCGCAATTATGTATTCTGCGGTATGTACAAAAAATTGTGAAAATTGTGAAAAGCCTCTTAAAAGCAGGTGTAAACCTGGAAGCGGGTTTCCTTACATATGCCTCCTGGTAAAATGGCAGCAGTAATCCGAGCAAGACGAAGACCAAGGCCAAG
Organism: Sander vitreus; assembly: GCF_031162955.1. Classification (NCBI taxonomy): domain Eukaryota; kingdom Metazoa; phylum Chordata; class Actinopteri; order Perciformes; family Percidae; genus Sander; species Sander vitreus. The sequence goes on along the minus strand of NC_135878.1, from coordinate 10,626,931 downwards.
GAGACGATCTGAAAAGATTTTTTGCCACAAGGATCACACTTTTTCAGTTGAGTGAACACAAAATCATTAAGCGTTACAGATTAAGCAGTCATGCAATATTACAGTTACTGGAAGAAATCAAAGATGACATTGAATCTCTGACTCAGGGTTCACATTCAATTGCAGCAGTTGTTAAACTGCTCGCTACATCACAAATATTGGCATCAGGGTAATTTCAAACAGTCATAGCATCAGCAGTGGGAATAAGTCTGCACTCAGCCTTATCATAGCACAAGTACTTAATGCTTAGCTACAACGCAATTTACAGTATAGTGGGTGGAGAATGGTGCTGATTACACGATGAACTGCAGGTTTGGTAAATACGACATAAGCTGAAGTATCACATTGTGCGCTTTTTGCGGGTTGGCCATGGCGCTGATAACGCTACATTCGCAAATGTACGTACATCTGGCCCTGAGTGTCATTTCAAAGACCAGGAAGAGAGATGAGACTGTAGACAGAGTGTGAGAGAAAGACAAGAGTCAAAACAGAGACGGAATAATAATAATAAGAACGTACCCAGACCAGAAAAGGAAAGGCAGAAGACTACTGTTGGTCTTCGCAGTGGGTCTGTGCCTCCTCAGCAGCTCGGCTCTGGACCCTGTTTGTCCAGCTTTGCACTCTCTTCATCTGCCAGGAGAACAAGTTTGTATTGGCTCGATTGAGTTGTATGCAGAGAGATTACACACAGACTGTGTTGACTGAGAAAGAAGTCACCACAGAGAACCTACGATGGTTGTTTGTCAAACTGTACAGATGCTAAGTTCAAAGGGTCACAAGTTCGTCTGGCTGTCGTCTGGCTGTAACATGGACAGTATACCACTGCTGTATACATTATTGACCAATTACTATTAACTAGTGCTGTCAGTTAAACGCGTTATTAACGGCGTTAACGCAAACCCATTTTAATGGCGTCAATGTTTTTATCACAAGATTAACGTTCTGTTTGGCATAGCAAACTTTGTAGGTTTTTTCACATGCTGTTGCAACAACTAGTAACGTTAGAAAAACTACAACACCACACCGCATCTAGCTAGACCGGAAACAAAACAACAGGCATGCCGCACACACTTGTTTGGGCTTGCGAGCCGGCCAAAGAGTAGTAGGCCAATGTTACGTTTTGAGTGGAATGAGAGCGTGAGACGCCGAAATAAATGCCAATAAGATTTTGAATGGAAAGTTTACTTTTAAAAAGTTGCCAAATGGTTCCATTGACAAGACCAAAGTGATCTGTGTGTTTTGTCTTTGTGGACTGAGCTATCATCTTGATGGCCAAGCACACAGCTGATGCGAATTCTCCGCCCCCTCGTCAAAGCCAGGTGACAAAAGCACAAAGCAAGCCAATCCACTTTTCCATGTTGATAAGAGCATTAAAATGAGAAAAAATAATTGGACAAAAAGAAATCTAGGGACATTTAGAATAGATAAAAATGTGCGATTAATTGCCATTAATTGCGAGTTAACTATGACATTAATACGATTAATCGCGATTAAATATTTTAATCGTTTGGCAGCACTACTATTAACCTCTTTCAAACTCAAGTCACACACACACATGCAGTGAAATTGTCTGATAGTCCATAACTATAATACAAAACAACACTTCGACTTAAACGGATTAAAACACGACAACAAAGTTGTCAACAGCTGCTGTCTGACGCGTTTGGTGAAATTTGTTTGCAATATTTTTCTGATACCAAGTTAAAATTAATTCCAAAACTGCTCTATTGAGAGTCTTCATCCTTCCTCTCGCTGGGTTTCAGTTGTCATTTTGTTGATAAATCACATCTGATATGAATGATTAATTGAAATTAGTAATATAAGTAGTAATAAATGAATTAAAATATAGTGCACAAATGAGACACATCACACGCCTGGCATGATAACCATAATACATCAAATTTATATAGCGCTTTGCAGGGGCACCGTATAGGGGGGAAAAGTTAGGACAATTCCAAGGGCCCATGACTGACAGGGGCCCCAAAAAATAGGTAAAAACTAATATAAAATGATTATACCATCATCATTCAGTATATATATTTCAAATATAATAATACAATTAATGATCTCTTTGTTTTTACTTGTTTTTGGCAGTAAAAGTTAAAAATCCCCATTGACCAAAAAGTAAACCATATTGACCGACCACCCCCCTGTATCTTGGTCCTGCCGTAGCGCACTCAGTGACGGTGTTTAGCTGCCGTCAGTAAATGCGCCAGAACTAGCTACAGTGACCACGATGTTACCAAGTAACGTTAAATCAAAATCTGGTTTTCAAAAAAGGAAAGAGAGAAAAGAGAGAGAGGAAAGACAAAGGAAAGGGCGTCAAACTGTAACCCAGTTTTTCACCAAGAAAGGTGGGTAGCCTATAGTCTGTGAGTGGTATTAACCTGTTAATAGGGAAATAAGATAGCTAGCTACAGACAAGTGTTAGCCTACATTTAATCACCATTTAATCAGTGCAGGGAAACGTTTAGCAAGATATTCATATTAAATCATTGTCCCTGCCCCTTTTAGCAGACTTAACAACAGATGAGTCAGCAGCACCACAGTCTCCCCCTAACTGTGCCCCTTCCTGTCCCAGTGAAGAAGGTGAGCAACATTGTGTTCAATGACATGCCAGTTAGCATTATTGCAGGGAGTCTGTGGGGATTTCTCTGTCTTTCATTAATACTTATAATAATAATTAATAATAATAATTTTGTTAAGAGAATTTTCCATTTTGTCAAATTTTACAATAAAAATACATTGAGACTGTAAAAGATGGCCTTCAGCACATTTTTTATGGTTGCTTTTAATCTTGCATCAAATAGTGAACTGCATAATAGACTTGCATGCATGTACAAATCACCGGCAGTAAATGTTGTGCTATTACTAGTATTGAACTACAAGAAGCAAGACAGTTGCAAGCCTTTAATTAGAGTTATGTAAAGCTTTTGATGGGACAGTTAGGTCCTAGAGATGTGGTGACAACAGCTGCGCAGAGGAGGCCCAATTAGATTTTTTCGTCATAGGGCCCAAAGTTCCTGGCGGCGCCCCTGGTGTTTTGTACTCAGAGTTGCTTTACAGTGAAGGAAAAAAAAAAGAATAACAGAGTTAGGAGCCTGGGCTAGCTGGCATGATTCAAGTAATCCTGCGTGTGGGAATTCACACTGAGCCGATTGAAGTGAACTTGATTCTGTTACATGAGGTACAGCACGCAGAGGGACTAATTGACTACAGGTGTGTGTTGAGGTGGTTCGCCTCCTTTTTTGGGCTACTGGCATTTAGAGCACTTATCATATGAGCTGTTCAAAAAGTGCTGGCCTATTGTGGAAATCATAATGTCTGTCAGGGTACAGTATGCGCTTCGTCAAAGAATTTCTAATAAGCGAAGAAGTTCCACTCTCTCGTTACTTCCGGCTTCTGAACTGGTTGCAGTTCTACTCTTGATCCATATAGGGGGCGCTCACAGGCGAGTGCAGAATGAATGGGAATCTATGGAGCTATACCCCTCAAAATCCACTTTTCTCAGGATATAATTTTTTATCTAGCAATTTGAATGTTGCATTCGAAAGGAGAGGCTAAGAAAATACACACTGCTGGGTGTTAGATTTTTTTTAAAGTGGCTTTTTTGTTCTAAAAAGCCTTTTAAAGTGTCAATGACGTCATACACATATACGGCCAGAGATACTGCTTTACGGCAAGCTCTGAGTCACTTCCTTTTTTCTCTCAAGGCATTGACAACACAGCTGACAGGTTAGGCTCTCCCTGTCAATACACGTGCTAGAAAGAGGTTTGCTAATGTTTTAAAGACCACGCCGAAATATTCACTCTGACATTCTGGTTCTGCTTCGGATGACGTCAAGCGGGATCTCCGATCGTAATCAGACCAGCAGAGTTGTTGGCATTTAAGTGCAGACTTTCCTGACCGATAAAGCTGTGATGAGTATCAGTAAACGGTCTCCATCATCTTACACTTTGTCTTTCAAAGGATACATTCACTCTTAAATGAATAATTCAGACTCAACAGGGGGAAACAGCTAGATAAGAAGATCAATACCACTCTCATATTGAATGGTAAACATGAAGCAGCCATTTAGCTTATAGCTTTGCACAAAGACTGAAAACAGGGGGAAACAGCTAGCTGTGTCAAAGAGTGCCTCCATCCTGAAGATTGCGGCCCCCTTGTGAATACAAAATTCTACTTTTAGCCTCCAAAGGAATAAGAAGTCAGTGAGTGAGAAACTTTAACGTCAGTTTTTATGGCTCTGAAAAGTCACCAAATTCCTCTGTTAAGAGTTTTAATTGAATCTACACCTCGTTATTGCCAATACTTGACTCACTAACAACACCTTGGCCATGCACATTCCATCTCTCTTTCTCTTTCTCGATTGCTAATATGCACTGGTCAGAACTAGTCACATTATTAAAACTCTTCACACAGTCAGCGAAACAGAAGTCTATGGGGACCAAACTGTAATTCATTTCTCATTGCTTTCACACAAAATACATTCAATAACCACATTCACCAAAATCCATGAACTCTTTTCTTATTCATACTCCACCACCTGCAAAACAACATACGCATATATCTGCAGCACATTGTTCAAATGTAAACATACTGTTTTCAAAACAGATAAAAACACATTTACATTTTTTTCCAATTGCTAAAACACAATTTTGCAAACTAGGCTGGTTTTATCAAAAAATACTTAACACAATTCACAAAACCACACACCCAAACTGCAAAATACCTCATATATCTTGCAAAATGAAGCACTGCAACCAAAACTACATATAACAATATAAAAATCAAACTTTTGCACCAAATGGCACAGACTTCATTCATATTACCATATTTTTTGTCTAACCAACTACACACTGTTGGGCATAATGAAAAGCACTCTCATCTTTAGTATGCTTTGCCATAATACTAAAATAGTTCAAATTGTAGAAAATTCTTCAGATTGTTCACATGCACAGAAATATTTGCAGATACACACACATGCTGTTGAAACATTTTTATTTTTTTATTTTTCACCAAACAAGTCAGTGCAACATATGCACAGCAGATATATTTACATTGGACTCAACAAAAATGTGCTCACAAAAAAACAGTAAACTGAAAAAGAAAATTGCAGAAAAGATTTGCAAAAAAAAACAACATTGAGGTGTTTGGCCAGGTGGCACATACTGTACATTGGCCAATTAGCTCATGTAGTGTCTTTTTGAATGGCAGTGTTTTGAAATGGCAAACCTGTGACTTTATGTCAGATTGTTGTGTCTTATGCAGAGAACCGTGTTCAGTGCATTTAAAAAGTGCCATTTTGAATTGCAAAATGTGTGTAAAGCAGAAAAGTGTGTTTAGACTTTTGGAGACTCGAGAAGAGGTTTTGCTCTCTGTGTGTCAGTTTAAATAATTGTGCTAAGCATGTCATTTGATTTGTGGATTTCTGCAGTAACCATATTGAAATATATAGAAAATCTTAGCAGAATATTTACAATAAAATGAAGTAATAATAATTCCAAACAGCTGATTGCAGCTAAAAGAGAAGACATAAGATGTAGTGTTGATGAGAACTTGTAGTATGGCTGATTATACTACACATTGTTTTTTGTAATTACTATTGCAGCCAAAGAATTTCAGGAACATTTTTTGTTTCAACTTACTTGTATGCAAAGATATAGAAAAACTAAAGGATAATAAAGCAAATTTCTGATTCATTCTTGTTATATAAACTTTAGTACAGTCAAAGTGAAAAGGTGTTATTCTTATTCGATAAAAAAATACTGATTTGTGTGAAAATCATTCAACCTTCAAAGATACAAGTTTTACAAAGTTATGTATGAAGTGTTTTGGTGCTTTTAGTGAGTTTTGGAGCAGAGACTGTTTAGCCAAGATGCATGTTAGGAATGCAGAAAATGTGGTTCTGGTATTGCCTGATGCTCGTTAGCAATCGGAAAAATAAACTTGTAACAAAATATAATAATGCAGTACACTGCCTGTGGAGAGCTTTCTTGAAAGCTGAAGAATGTTTTCTTCCCACAGGTTCACTATCCACAAATTGCATGTGCCATGTGCAGGCATTGTCCAAATGTTTAGTCTATTGCATTTTGGTTTTCATTTTGCTTTCCACAGCTACAAGACTTCCTTCCTTCCTGGCTTGTCCTTTCCTAGTGGCAAAACAAAAGACTTCAGTAATAAGTGATTTATAGATTTCTACTATCGCCAGTGCTCTTCCATGGAAATCACAAGTTTTAAAAACCAAGGTTCAGACATGTCACTCTTATACAGTAGTTCAACCAAAGCTCCTTTGTGTCTACAGTCATCTTTGGTGTTTTGAAACCACATGAAAGAGAGGTATCCTCTCGCCCTCTTGATTTGGGATGGCTCAAGAACTAAGCAGCAGGATTCACACTTTTAAACTCCTTGAGATTACAAATCTCTTTTACAAGAGTGTCCTGGCAAGTGGCAGCAGCGTGGTTTCAAATAAATACAAAGACAATAACAAGTAAAAACATAGACACACTTTCACTCATCATAGTCAAACAACAATGTAATCATAAAGAAAAATCTAGGTCCTAAATCAATTTAAAAACAATGACAGACAGACTGCCTTTCCACAAGATCCTTTAAAAAGCCTTTAAAAGAATAAAAAGAGACCAACTCCTTCAACTGTAGCTCATTCTGAAGCTGATTCCATGCAGATGGTGCTGCAAAATTAAAAGCCTTTTTACCAAAGTCGGTGCGGGCTTTAGGGACTGACAATAAAAACAGATCCTGTGAACGCAAGTGATATGACCCTGCAGACCTCGGGAGGATGTAAGTGTTCAGAAGGAGGAAGTAGTCCTAATACTGCTTTATAAATAAAAAGATGCCAGTGCATCCAACGCCTGATTGAGAGGGAGAACCACTTGACCCGAGAGTACAGCAAACAGTGATAAGTATGAGATTTTAAGTTTGTGATGAATCTTAAGGCTCCATGAAACACCGTGTCCAAAGCATGAAGACACTGGGAGGTTGAATACATATATAAAATGTCACCATAGTCCAAAACAGACAAGAAAGTTGCATTTATAAGTTGTTTTTTTGCTTCAAAAGGATAAACAGGACTTGATTCTAAAGAAAAAACCTAACTTCAACTTCAGTTTTTTAACCAAACCTTGGACATGCAATGTAAAAGACAGTGATTGATCAATAATAATGTAATGTGACACTTCTTCGATTTCTGTATCTGAAAGTATACAAATGGTTGGGACATTGTTTTTAGATGATTTTCCCTTAGTGAAAGTCATGACTTTAGTTTTTTTAGAGTTTAGAACCAATTTTAAAGTAGCCAAATTATGTTGCAAGATGTTAAAAGCAGATTGTAAATTTGTAATTGCTTGACCTAAAGTGGACCCAGAACAGTAGAGAACAGTATCATCAGCATAGAAATGATAGTTTGTATTATTTATATTATTACAGAGGTTGTTTATATAAATGCTAAAAAGAAGCGGCCCAAGGATTGAGCCTTGAGGCACCCCTTTTGAAATATTTAGGGAGGCAGAAGTGAAACCATCTACTCGCACACATTGTGTTCTCCCTGATAGATAACTGTTGAACCATCCCACTGCTTGTTCTGATAGTCCAATAGAGGTGAGTCTTTGAAGAAGTATTTTATGGTCCACTGTGTCAAAAGCTTTTGACAAATCAATAAACAGTGCTGCACAGTGCTGTTTATTGTCTGAGATTTTGACCAGATCATTTACAACTTTTGAAACAGCTGTTATTGCACTATGTTGTTTCCTAAAACCAGATTGGAATTCATTCAGAATATTTGTATTAATTAAATAGTCTTTTAATTGCATGCTGATGACTGATTCCATTAATTTAGCCAATACTGACAATTTAGAAATAGGCCTATAGTTATTTATGTTTGCAGGATTACCACCTTTGTGAAGGGGGAGAACATTGGCAGATTTCCAGATGGCTGGTACTTGATTTATGGGTAAAGAAAGGTTAATTAAATATGTAACTGGATTTGCTATCAAATCTGAAGCTATTTTTAGAAAATATGGTTCCAATTTGTCTGGACCTGATGATTTTTTTGGATCTAGATCTTTCAAGGCCTTTGCCACCACACTGAGATTTGGATGCATTTGGTGGGCACAAATGTGTTCCTGCCTTGCTAACCTTGGCATGGCTGCTCATACATGTGTCACAGGCTTCACCTCCTCTGGTCTCAGCCCTCGCTCTCACTAATATCATTTTACAGGGTTTTCCTTGGCAGGGGATTGGGGGACCGTCTAGCCTCAATGTCCAAGCTAAACAAACAAGCGTTACAGGGAGGACAGCTGGTTTGGGACGGCATGGAAAGAGTCTGAAACTAAAGAACTTTGTCACACCAAAGACATTCTGCTTCTGCACGGTGCTCTCTAAGCTTGACTAGTGTTTTAACAGATGTGAGCCTTCTATCACACCAGTTATACTTTTTTTGTGTGCAAGATGCATCTTTTGATAATTTATCAATCTAATAGTCCATAATATTCCCATTGAGATTCAGAATCTCTTTTACAACCAGGGGCTAGATTACCCTCCCATTATAAATGGGAGGGTAAGAGGGTCAATGAGACTTTCTGTGTGCAGTATGGACAACGTTCATAGCACTGCCCTCTAGTGGTAACTTGCACTACATGCACCCATGCAAACAGTATAATTAGTACAATTCATAATGTAGCTCTAAAGGTACCATAGTTAAAAAAAAGTCAGTTTTCTTACATTATGGCACTAAGTTTCAACTATTATATGCTTTTATACACTTGTTAGAAGCTTTTAATCTTTCTATGTATTGCCTTTAATATACTAAACTACACAAAAGTGTAAGGCTACAGATACAATGTTTTGTAAATGGGTAAAATGTTTAAAGAAGTGCCTAAATACAGAGGGAAGTTTATCCAGCCACAAGGCGAAAGACATGAGCAATTTGTATATAGTCCACGGCCCACAATTCCTTGGGCTGGGATCCCAGCTCTCTGCTTGGACTCCTTCCGTAAACAAGATCTGATTTCTGAAATTGACGCATTTGAGGTAACGTTCCCATGCCTCGATTGTGAAAAACTGTTCAGGGTTCCAGGTTTGGCAAACACAAGCAGAGAAACTCAGAGGAACGCTGAGCCACAGAGAAATAATGCAGGAATAACAAGAATAAAAGCAGCCAAAACTAAACCCATTCTAGAACAAACTCAGCGCCCACGATTAGTTGACTTTATTGGTATTAGACTATTAAACTTAATGGCAGGATATGGTGCTTGTATTACCTTAGTCTCGGCTGGGTCGTTGTGCTTGACCATCAGCCAAATATCTCACCAATCAGGGATGTGTGTATGCATAGTTTTGAGGGGAAAAAGGGAAATCCCTCATCGGGTTCTGGGGATTACAGGCAGACTGAAAACGAGCCTTCGCGATTGCAGGAAAAGTCAAGGATCAAGACCCAAGGTGGGGAAATATAACAGAACTTGCTAGCTGTTAAGAAAGATGTTACTTCACTTGTCAAGACTGCAGCCGTTTGAGAAGCAAATCCTGGCAAATGACAAATCTGACCGTCAGTTCAAACTTAATTTGTAACTTAAGAAGTGCCTTGAATCATTCCAGCTGTCAGTACAATGTTTTCCCACTCCAGACGCACGGAGGGCAAATGTGGGCTGTTTTTCTTCTTTCCCACTCCGACCGATTGATTTGGAGTTAATGTAAGATTAACAATGATACACCCAAACGCTCGGCGCGTCCAATAATTACTAGGAGGGGAAATTGCAGGGTTTCAGCAGCAGTGATCGTGACTCACTTACATCAGTGACCGTGAAATAGAGAGATGAGGTGTGATAAAATATCCACTGGCTCCGACAGACTTTGGGTTAAGCTTCGGGAAACATTTCATATTCTCACAGAAATCAAAAGCATTCACAGCAAGTATCAATCTATGATTTTTATTAACAATCAGAATAGAAATCAGAAGAACATAAATAAAGACATTTGTGACGTGTGTGTCAACTGGGTCAATTTTTTTAAAAATGAAGGAATTTCTTTTAACCAACAAATTAAAAAAAAAAAAAAAAAGACAAGACTAAGTCAATCACTATCCTGACATCCTGGGACATCAGAAATTTCACTGAAAACCACAAATGTCAACCTCATGGTGGCACTAGAGGAGAAGTCAGAATCACCAGCGTTGCTTTTATGGCAAAACAGTTCGGTGTGGTGTCAGCTGCCTGCACTAAAGCACCCTTAAAACAAAACAGCCAAAAGACATTCATGTTCTGCTGGCTATCCTCTTGGATCTTCTCAGAACAGTGTTTCGGGCCTCCTCTGCAGCATCACCTGCAGCTACAGCAGCCCGCTTTCTGCCCTGCGAGGGAGCCGCCTGCTGTGACGTGGACGGAGAGTCCCCAGTTTTCACGTGACTTTGATTTTTCAGTCGTGAAGCTACGGTCCGTGCGGTCCCAGGAGCCTTTCTTCTACCTCCAACAGCTTGCACAGACTCCTGTACATTTGACTCGACTTGTTTCACAACGTTCTTCTGTGGCCCTCTGGCTTCTTTCTTCTGTGGCCCTCTGGGTTCTTTAACCGACTTTGTCAGCTTCTCTGCCGCAGCTCCAGACGTCTGTTTCGTCTTCAGAGTTTCACTTGTGTTCTTATCTGCATGATCATCTTTCACACTTGTCTGACTGATGGTTTTACCGTCCGTGGGTTTGCTCCTTGTTGATTTACTTTGTTTTTTTGTGGCTTGCAACTTTTCAGTAGATTTAACAGCCTGTGTTCTCTTTCCTCTGCATTTAGTGGCTTGTAGTTCTTCTGAGGTGTCTGCTTCTTCTGCTTTAATTTCTGGCGCTTCTTTGGTTTTGATCTGTAGTTCAAGAGCTTTATAGGCTTCCTGTGAAACCGTAGATATTTTTTTTAGAGCACAATAAATCCTTAAAAGCCTCCAGTTACTGGACACAGCATGTTTTTCCACCACTCAGCCAAACACCAAAATGTTATGTTCATAATCACATCAAAATAAGAGTCTTACCTTTTGTTGTGCGAGTTCAGATTTCAGGTCTGATAACTGGCTCATTGAGCCCTGTATCTTCAGCTGAAAGTAGAAAACATAAAAAAAAAAAAAAAATCACTTCTTAGCAATAAGATGTTATACAATCTGAAAGCCTTTCTTACCTGTTCACTGGCAATTTGTTTTTCAAGCTGCCCTCTCTCTTGAGCCTCTTTCTTCTTTCTATGTTTTTGAAGGAATCCATACTGGATTAGTATTTGAACCCAGGAAACATTCAGTGTTGTGAAAAGCACAATGAGAAGTTCTGAACTTCTTGCGTATTAAAAAAAAAATGTTGCTGTCAGCTACACGGCAGACTACACACATACACTACTGGTCAAAAGTTTGGGGTCACTATGGAATTTCCATTCCACTCCATTATAGACAGAACACCAGCTGAGATCAGTTGCATTGTTTTTTTTAAAATCAGGGCAGCAGTTTTCAGATTACATTATGTGCTTACATAATTGCAAAAGGGTTCTCCATTGTTTTCTCAGTTAGCCTTTTAAAATTATATCAGATTAGTAAACATAATGTGCCTTTAGAACATTGGATGAATGGTTGCTGATAATGGCCAATGTAGATATTGCATTAAAGATCAGCCACTTCTTTCTACAACAGTCGAGAACCCTTTTGCAATTATGTAAGCACATAATGTAATCTGAAAACGGCTGCTCTGATTAAAAAAAAAGACAATGCAACTGATCTCAGCTTGTATTCTGTCTGTAAAAAAAAAAATTCTAAGTGACCCCCAAACTTTTGACCGGTAGTGTATCTGATAAGATAATATTGTACTTCGATAAAACTGATTTAAAAACCATCTTAAGTGTCTCAAGATGTGAGCCCACAGCTTCATCCATTAAGCTATTAATTACTTGTTTGCCAGCATCTTCTCCATCCGAGTGAGCTCTAGCCTCTTCTTATCCGCGACTCTTTGAATGGTTTCTTTCGTCACCATGGCCAGGAGAGACTTGATGTCTAGGTGTGTTAACGCGGTCGATGGTGATGTCATGTTGAGGACCACCTTTACCCACTTAGTGAGGTCCTCACAGGATGGGAACTGACAGAAAAAAATATCAGGACAAATGAAGACAAGGAACCTGCACACGTCTCACAAGTTTAGGATTAGAAAATATCGGTATGTGCTATGTTTTCATGTTATTCTATTATTCTGCAGGCTCAGCAGGCTTGCGTTTGAAGCTTGTGAATTCCCATCTAAGGTTATCCAACAAACTGTAAATGCCAGAGGAATGATCTTAAAGGATCCATCATCCTTAACTTCACATTTAATCTTTGACATTTTTTGGAAAAAAATGCCATTTTAGGGCCAATATAAAATGCTAGTAAAAATGCCTGTACCAGACATTCAGAGAAAGTTATTGTGATGTTAAAAAAAGGTCAGATGTGCTACAGTATCAACTACAGAACTATAAGGAATCATCACGTGGTTGCTGTTGGATGAAAACCATCTTTAACCTAATTTAAGTTAACTAAAAAAAAGGTGACCTTTGGGTGAAAAGGTTTTGCGTGCAAAAGATCTCGTTTATTGTAGTTCAAAGAAACTCACATTTTCGAGTACAGCTTGCGCGGTCTCCCTGGAAGCATATGCCAGCTCCAATGACATCATTTCATTTTTTAACAACCGCTGCACCTCTTCCAGGTCTTGCTGAGGACAGTCAAAATATCCCATTGCATCAACACAGTATACAACAATGGTTGGCAATCAATCTGAAAAATATGGTTGTAATCAAGCAGCAGCAGCAGTCAGCAAGCAAGCCAACATTACCTGCAGTTTTTTAACAAGTTTATCTTTTTCCATCTTTTCAATAAACTCCAAGTCACTTGGTGTCAGCCGATACCCCTTCATCCCTTTCAGCATGGAGTTAGGATCACATGGTTCCGAAATGTTTTCTGAGCGAAATTAACCAAACAAGGAAAACATTATTGTGGCCAACACTTGAAATGAAATGAAATCTGCTTAGATCCAAATATGTTTGATTTGCAAGAAAGCAGCACACAGAATCATACAAATCGTATAACTTGGTACCTTTTTTTGTCCCAGTTGTGTTGAAATCAAACGTCGTGTTTTGATTATTGCCATCCTGATCTCTAGTATCGGCCTATTGAGTGCAAGGAGAACAGATTTGATTACGTGTCATGACAATAGGAGTTTTATAAAGAGGGGCATGTTAAATAATGCCCATGTACCTCCATTTTCAGCTGTGGCTCCTTATCCTCATTTGAATCTTCATCACAAAAAGTCAGGCGTTTAGTTACATTCGGCAAAGGAGGAGTCCTGGGGAGCTGTCGACCTGATGGGATAAAACTCCATGAAAGACGGCTTCCTCTCAGAATTAAATGTGTGTTCGACATGTCTGACATGAGGTTATCTTGACTTTGTTGCTTCAAAACACTTATTAAAAAGAAACAATTATAAGCTGCGGGCTCATTAGACAAATCTTTTCTAGTTTAACTCTGTAGAGTTCTGCTGTTTCTTTCATCCACACTCCCCTTTTTTCTTTTTCTTTTTGAACCGGTGGAGTTATTGTGTTTTCAAAATCACTGCATCATTGTTTCCACCTGTGGCTCAACGTTGGCTGATTACTCCTTTTGACCAGTAGATGGCACCAGATCCTTTTACTTTTGCAGCAGCACTTTTTACATACACATACATGTGTACATAGTACAAGTACCAGTACTTATTTTACTACTACTAGACTGCTACTACTGCTGTTGTTGCAGTTGCTACGGTGAATATAGCAGAAATGAACTGTGATTTGATTACTGTATCTTTAGATACTGGTCTTTACACGAGGACCGTGGTGAAAAGTAACTTAAGTACATTTTGAGATACTTGTATTGATAACTGTGTTATTTCATGCTGCATTATAAATGTTATACTTTAATTATACTGTTCCATTATTTGACAGATATGGCAGATATAGTTACTATAGCAACTATAGTTACTCTGCAGATTTAGATTTTGCATACAAAAACAATGATACTCTGACAAAATATTTGCATTTTAAAGTGCTCATATTATGCTCATTTTCAGGTTCATAATTGTATTTAGAGGTTGTACCAGGATAGGTTTATGTGGTTTCATTTTCAGAAAACACGATATTTTTGTTGTACTGCACATTGCTGCAGCTCCTCTTTTCACCCTGTGTGTTGAGCTCTCTGTTTTAGCTACAGAGTGAGACATCTCACTTCTGTTCCATCTTTGTTGGGAGTCGTACTGCTAGCTTGTCAGTTGCAGAGCATGAGGGAGTGCCACGCAGCTAGGCGAGCATTATAACGTGTTACAAAGTGACGCACGTTCGTCACGGAAGTAAAGACTGGACTACAATAGAGCTGTTTGGAGCAGTTTGTGAACAGTGTTTTCTCTGGAAGATGGTAAGTCCCTTTGGGGTGGACTTTTTTGGCTTTTTTCACTTTGTAAACCTATAACGTGCACAAAAATATATATAACACAATAAAAGAAAGGGGAAAAGCCAAAAAGCACAATATGAGCACTTTAAAACATTTCTAGGATTAAACTACCCAACAGAATATACATTAATTAGCTACGCCTCAAACAGCTAACAGTAAAATAAAGTTAAGAACATTTTGGTGATCATTCTGAATTCAGGACTTTGACTTGTAATTGAGTATTTTCACTTGTTACTTTTACTTTAATTAAAGGATCTAAATACTCCACCACTGAAGAGGGAATCACATTAACACTGTCAGATATAGTGCACCATGGATGATTTTGAACCCTTTGAACCCCCCTAAATTTCATCTCAGCTCCCCTAAAAATTATAACAATAAAAAACTTTTTAGTGCTTCAAGTTAGAGTTTGCAAACTTGTCTGTTAGTGACAGAGGACAAACAATTACAGGTCGAAAGGGCTTGAAACAGCCTTTGGCTCAGGCTCTATCTGATCTGTCAGAGGGAGAGCAGGAGTGTGGTTGTGAAGTTTAACCATAGACTGTTGATATTAACGGACAACGCAGCCGGTTCGGCGAAGTGCTGCAAATGCGGAAGTGCCTTGAACCTGCATTCTATCTGAATACCAGCAGGGGGCGACACGTGTGGTTGCAAAAGGAGGTCGATTTCTGTAGAAGTCTATGAGAAAGTGATCCATTTCTCACCTGATTTATTACCTCAGTAAACATTTTCATAATGAGTTCATGGTCTCAATTGCTAGTTTTAAGTCTTCTGCAACACAGAATGATGTTCTTCTTCATCTTCATCTTCATCCGCTTATCCGGGGTCGGGTCGCGGGGGTAGCAGCTCCAGCAGGGGACCCCAAACTTCCCTTTCCCGGGCCACATTAACCAGCTCCGACTGGGGGATCCCGAGGCGTTCCCAGGCCAGGTTAGAGATATAATCCCTCCACCTAGTCCTGGGTCTCCCCCGAGGCCTCCTCCCAGCTGGACGTGCCTGGAACACCTCCCTAGGGATGCGCCCAGGGGGCATCCTTACCAGATGCCCGAACCACCTCAACTGGCTCCTTTCGACGCAAAGGAGCAGCGGATAACTGAGCTTCTCACCCTATCTCTAAGGGAGACGCCAGCTACCCTCCTGAGGAAACCCATTTCGGCCGCTTGTACCCTGGATCTTGTTCTTTCGGTCATGACCCAGCCTTCATGACCATAGGTGAGGGTAGGAACAAAAACTGACCGGTAGATCGAGAGCTTTGCCTTCTGGCTCAGCTCTCTTTTCGTCACAACGGTGCGATAAATTGAATGTAATACCGCACCTGCTGTGCCGATTCTCCGACCAATCTCCCGCTCCATTGTCCCCTCACTCGCGAACAAGACCCCAAGGTACTTGAACTCCTTCACTTGGGGTAAGGACTCATTCCCTACCTGGAGAAGGCACTCCATCGGTTTCCTGCTGAGAACCATGGCCTCCGATTTAGAGGTGCTGATCCTCATCCCAGCCGCTTCACACTCGGCTGCGAACCGATCCAGTGAGTGCTGAAGGTCACAGGCCGATGATGCCATCGGGACCACATCATCTGCAAAAAGCAGCGATGAGATCCCCAGCCCACCGAACTGCAACCCCTCTCCACCCCGACTACGCCTCGATATCCTGTCCATAAATACTACAAACAGAATGATGTTCATTTTTTGAATTATGGTCTCGTTGATTTTAAAAATCGGCAGTAAAGCAGGGGGTGTTTTAGGGTGTGGCTATGATGTGATTGCCAGTGAAAGTGTTTAACGTAACGTAGAGTGTAAGCAGCTCCTCCCTCACTCCTTCTTCTCGTCTAAAATCGTCACATCCGCAACCAAGATGGCTGCGCCGGTAACGGCAAACTCGACGACTCATAGCAGATCTCCACAAACCAATGGGTGATGTCCCACATGCTCTGTCCACTAATTTACAGTCTATGAGTTTAACGTTGGTAGTCCCGAGAGAAGAAGTTGGTAATTTCATGGCGAAGATTAGAACCCAAATTGAAATGTAAGCCACTTACTGACTTACACTCACTTTGCTGAATGAACATTGAGTCAAACTGGTCGTTATTACTGTGACTTTTAAAGTGGCAGGTTTAGTTCCATCATAGTGTCAAAAAATTGTTGTTCAGTAGCTAGCTCAGAGATTATCAGCTAATGAAGTTACTGATTTAGCGGGGGGTTGGAGGGGGGGTAGTCCACAGGTACACTTAATAAAGCTATACATTTATGAAATGGGTATAATCACAATCCAATTTAAAGAAGCTGTTGTGTGTCTGATTTTCTAACTAAAAGTTGTGCTGAGTAAGTTTCACAGTCCCAGTTCTCTTTCCAGTCCTGCTTTAACTGCACAACACAGACAGACAGACAGACAGACAGACAGACAGGCAGGCAAGTGTGCAGACAGACAGATGGACCCTGATAAAATATACCCAGATAGCCAACCAAAACCCTGTCTATATTTAAACTGAGCTGGCGGTGTCACACTGCCAGTCCCACGTTTGTGGAGCTCCAGGAACTCTAGAGGAGAGTGCTGAGTCGTAAATACCTCTGTTTTTAAACTGCCCGCTCCCATAATACCGAGGGAGAGAGGAAGGAGGAAGAGGTCAGAGAGTGTGCTGTATCTTTGTGTGAGATAAATTGGTGGGTTATGACACTGACTTGGCATTGACCAAGTGGAAAACATTTGCATGGTTTTACATTGCAGCTAACAAATCATTCCTCAATAAAAATCTAATTCAAAATGACTTTTCTCATCTTCACCATACCGACAATTCCTCTCTGGTGTAAGTGTCTCTTTCTATCATGTATCTGTTTTTATTTACTGGGAGGAAGGTTGCAGCAGTGTTCGACTGTGATTTGCTGTCACTGAAAACTTTTTTTGTCCTTAAAGAGGACGTAAAATGGGGTTTTCCCTTAGACAGACAGCACAAAAAAAAAAAAACATATTTAATTCAGTTAACTGTTTCTTAAACCCGTCTTCTGTGCAGCTATTGTCCAAACCTAGCTTAGCAACCATAACTTTGCACGGGAGGCCTGTCAAGTTAGAAATTGAGAACCCATATATAAAAAAAAAAAAAAAAGACCAAGAACTTGGGAGGTAAATCTGCCACGTTTCATTGCATCATAATTGAAAATAACTGATTATGTGCTGTGTTGGAACAAAAAGCTCACTAACCCTAACCATCACAAACATCGCTCAGGTCTATTACACATATAATTTACTTAAATCAGGGGACAATGGGACTTTGTGTTGGAAATTGGACACATTACTTTACAAAACAGGCACTTTATTAAATATGCAGATGACACAGCTCTAGTGAGTCTGCTACAGGATGGGGAGGTAGGTCATGGGCCAGTTTTACACTCCTTTTTAGAATTGTGCAATAAGTCACACTTCATTTTAAATACCAATAAGACCAAAGAAATGTCCATAGATTTTAGAAAGCAATCCACCGACACTTTTATCAATGGGGAGATTATTCAGGTTGTTACAAACTACAAATACCTTGGCATTGTACTGGACAACAAGCTTAAAGAACCTGCTTGTTTTTAATGTCAATAACAAAATGCTCCAAATGTTTTATACTGCTTTTATTGAAAGTGTTTTAACTCTCTGTATTATCTGCTGGTTCGGAAATGCCACTGAGTCACAAAAAAAGACAATCAGAAAAACAGTTACAACTTCCAGCAAGTTACTTGGGATAACACTACCGAGCATTGAACACATTTACAAAGACAGACTGGTGAGAAAGGCCAATAACATTGTATGTGACTGCACACACCCCCTGGCATCTCATGTTAAACTACTGCCATCTTGGCGTCGTTTCTACCCACCCCTTCTGACCAAGAACAGATCCAAATTCTCTTTGTACCACAAGCCATAAAAGCCTTAAATCAGCCAAAATAAGCTAGATGTCCAGCTGGCCTGGTCATACCCAAGGGTGTAGAGTATATTGTAATGTGTGATGTATGTTCTTCATGTTATGTCTGTCGGTGTCTGATATATGTACTATTTGTTTGTGTCATATGTCTGATGTTCTGTCATGAAGTGCCTTGTGACTGTGCCGCAAACCCAACTGCCCCACGGGGACAATAACTACTACAATTAATCCACATGCTTTAAAAATAAATAAAAAACCATGGCCCCAAAACCCCTTTGCAGTACAAACACAATTTCATTGACATCAAAATCCACTCAGACTTCATTCAGACACTCTTTCTAAAATGTCTACACACATGCAGCGACACATAACCAATCCAGAATGGCTTTTGCGTCCTGTAAAAGCTCTCAGGTGCTGAGAGAAGTGTCCCAAAAAGGCCCTTTACAGCTGCTCAGACATGTAGCGTATTGAACAGGCAGAGCAGACAGGTCGTAAAGGGACTGATAAAACAGCACCCGGGTGCTGTGGATGTGAGGCAGAGAGAGGATTGGCCCGAGACAGGTGTTCTGACTTACTGAGAAATATACCATAGGAAATATGGGTTAGTATTACTAGGAGAGAGATGGAGAGCTTTACCCCTAACACGAAAGAAATTATGCAATTTACTGCAGTTCAGTATGGAGAGTATTGAACGTGTTTGTGTCTTAGTTTATATTATATGCATATACAAATCATTGTCTTTATAATAATGCTGATGATTTGTTGCACAAAACCAAATTACATAAGCTTTTTTTAAAGTGCTTTTTTTTGCAAGATTTTGGCCTGTAAAACATCGAACTGACAACAAATACGTACTAGGCAAACTGAAATGTGTGTCGAAGCAGTTATGACCCATTGCTAATAAAGCAAAGTCTTGTTGTGATCCATTACTGGTTGCATATATGTCTACCTGTTGTAACCAGTTCAAGAAAATTAAAATCTTTTTCTTTACTTTACATTTTAAACCCTGGAGAGGTAAAATCATGTAGAAAATTTACCCCAGGTAGGTAACCACTTGTTTAGATAACGATGTACCTCGCTGACTTTCAAAACTCCTTACTGTGTGATAAGAATGATGAGAAGTATGATTCACAAAACCAATTTTGGTGGACTCTTGCTGTGATTTTCCACGTCAAAAATAGGAAACAAAGGCCAAATATTTTAGCAAAAAAAAAAAGAAAAGAAATTTGGCATCTGGTAAGGATGCCCGATGGGCGCCTCCCTAGGGAGGTGTTCCAGGCACGTCCAGCTGGGAGGAGGCCTCGGGTAAGACCCAGGACTATGGTGGAGGGATAATATCTCTACCCTGGCCTGGGAACGCTTTGGGATCCCCCAGTCGGAGCTGGTTAATGTGGCTCGGGACCCCGGCTAAGCGGACGAAGATGGATGGAGGCCAAATACAGAGAAATAACGGCAACAAAATGTATGTACTGTATTAATTCAATTTTCAATTCAATTTCATTTATAGTATCAAATCATAACATGAGTTACCTCAAGACACTTTACAGATAGAGTAGGGCTAGACCACACTCTATAATTTATAAAGACCTAAAAAATTTCCCACGAGCAAGCATTTGGTGCAACAGAAAGAAAAACTTCCTTTTAAGCAGAAACCTCAGACAGAACCAGGCTCTTTAATCATTACAGCAGTTGGAATGATGAACAGTGGCAGTTATAGTAACAAAAAAGATAATGACTAGAAATAATAGTTCCGGGCGTAGCAGGGCGATGCGGGGCGTAGCAGGGCGTTGCAGGGCATAGGGCATAGCAGGGCGTAGCAGAGTGTTGCGAGGCGAAGTAGGGCACAGCAGGGCGTTGAGGAAGACCACGGCTGTAGCTGCAACCATGATTTAGGTGCCACCCCAATCCAAGGAAAACTGTGAGGCGAGAAAACATAAGGACTCCGGGGAATAAGCTCCCCGGAGCTAAGTTAGTAACAAGCATTTCTGGGACATGAATGCACGCAGATGGAATGAGAAAGAAGATTAGTGTGTCAAAGGAAGTCCCCCGGCAATCTAGACCTATAGCAGCATAACTATGAGCTGGTCCAAGGCAAACCTGAGCCAGCCCTATATGGGTTGGTAGATGAATCAGATGACTATGAAGAGAAGCAGAGAAGAGGAGGGGTGCCGTGTCTGCAGCACACATCTCTTCAGCAGATTGAGTTGCCTGGTTGTCTTCGCCTGCTAAGGAAAATTTAGCAATATGACCAAAAGCTCCAGAACAACTGCTCGTGATCGTTTCCAAGGTCAAGAATGAACTTTACATCTCAACTATATTATTTTTCTTTGGATCCATTTTGGAACACACTTTTTACTAAATTCATAGATATTGGTCCAGGGTAATGTACTTTCTAACTTTGATTTATTTTAGTTTATTGTGTATAGTCATGGCACTTATCTACTTTGTATTCCTACCTACCTCTCTGGTCTCTTACAATCAATTTCCAATTTTCTTTAAATAAAAAAACCTCAAAGTAAACAAACTACATGACTTAATATGGTAGTGAATGAATAGAATGAGAGTAAAGTACATACACGTTTTCCAAATCATAAACCCACGCACCCACTCACAACCATCTGCAAGTGATGAGAGATGGCTAGTTGGAAACTCCTGGGCCTGCACTTTCTGTCGTACCACTCTTAGAGCTGTCAATGAGGTTAATTTTGTGATGTTTGTGATTAGTGACAAGTGTAAAGTTACTGCATGTCTGGACTTGATAATAATGTGTGATAAAGCTACTTATTTAATTTCCCTTCTCACCAACAAATGTTCCCGCACAAATTTTACTACATATAAAGCCTCTACTCAGGTTTGTTTATGTGCTTTTACTTGTATGTTTGACTACATTAGGGACCGTTCGGTATTTATGGAATGGACCACCGGAGGAAAATAGGGGAGGGTCATGTCTTTTTTATTCTTTGTTGAGGGGAGGGTCACCCAAGATTTTTTAGTCTTGGGTGATTCAAAAATGAGTGGAATAATTACATCTGGCATGACCAGATATTTTATAAATATCTTAAATAACACAAAACAATTAAATGGTGGTAGGTAATACATCATATCTCATATAGACCTACTGCTTTAGTAAAGAAAATATTACCTGGCTGACGATGGGAGCAGCAGGATGCAAAAAAAAAATATACTGTTGCACTAGTCTGGACATCTTGCCGTGCCAAACTTGCAATAAAGGTTTCCTAAATGCCCTGTATATACATGTGATGTCAGCTTACTAACTGATTGCGGGTTTTGTGTAGATTTGGACTTTTATACGTTTATTCCACTTTGTTTAAACGGCGAAGTGGAGAGGCCTCGTTTGGAGCTGGCTGGTGAATGTGACGCTCGTATAGGCCTTGCTGGATACACCGTGACCCTTTTTGTGGATCTACTGATCGCTGTGGATTACTTTTTTTTGTCGTTTCATTGGATTACGGCAAAATACGGATCTTTTTTCTCAGCGTGTCTTAACGTTTTATGGTTTGACTGCACCACTGCGTTTGGAGAGGCATCTCAACAGACTGGAGGTCCAACACTGATTGGTCACTGTTACATTTTAGTTGAATTTAAGTGTCACCGTCTGTCTGTTGCGTTCCAAGACAGCCGTGCTGCGATTGGATTTCATAAGGGCGAATTGGTAAATTGTCAATGTCACAATGTAATGTGTAAATTGTTACTTATGTAATTTAAAATTTGCTTTAAAAATAAACATATATGTTTTGGAATATAATGTTCAGCTTCGGCAGCTATTTACCTATGTGCTAAAATAAACAATGACTGAGGAAGCCTAGTGACAACTCCATAGCAACCAGTGTTGAATTTGTTATTACCCAGTGTGCTTTGCTGAATGGTCTCAATGTTTTATTGTTTTATTTCATGTGAATACTAGTTTACTAGAGGAGTAACTTAGTATTTGAAGTAATGCAGTAATACAGGAAGTGTGCATTTAGTTTCCATGCTTATTGTGTTTCCACAACAGTGTTAGTGAGTAAATTTACTGAAATGGCCACCACACCATAACAGAGGAGTGTGATGCATCAGATGAGAAAGGTTACCTCATGTATGTCATGGCTACAAAAAAATCAAATGGCATCTGTACGTATTTGCTAAACACAAACTAGCACATAAGTGGAAGGTCAAGTCTTTTTAGCCTAAAGGTCCCAAAGCTCCTCCGGTGGCCCCGTAAATAAATAATGAACACTCCCTTAGATATGAAGTTTCACCACACAAGCATGTAGTCTAATTGCATAGTGAGTACATACTTACATTACTTCATGTAGCTTTTAAAATGCTTAAAGCTATAGTGCGTAGTTTCTGCCGCCCCCCCATGAGGAGTTCTAGTAGGTCTAGGAATTCTAAGTAATGGCAACAAAACTGTCGCACGTCCATATGATACAAGCCTTCCGTGACCGCACCCGCCCCCCCCCACACACACACCTTACATTGTAGCTTGTTTCGCCGCTGCCAACTGCAACAATCTTATAGGAGAGCTAGGAGAACAATTAGTCTATTATGTAATTGAAATGATAAATTCTGTCATTTTCTTGGCAAAAATCCCAAAGGTTTACTAGTTCCAATTTCTTACACGGTAGGATTTGATGCTTTTCTTTGTCATGACAGTTTAATCTCTTGTGCTGGGAAAAACTTACTCACTCCAACAATTCTCTCTGTCACACACACCCACGTGCGCGCACACACACACACACACACACACACACACACACACACACACACACACACACACACACACACACACACACACACACACACACACAAATAAAGGTGAAAGAAAAGATAGTTGACCCAGAGATTTACGGCAGTGTGTCAAGGAGAGAAACCACTGACAGCTGGAGGACTCCGGTTAAGTCTTGACGCAATTCAGGTCACACACACGCACACACACACACACACACACACACACACACACACACACACACACACACACACACACACACACACACACACACACACACACACACACTTTCACATATCCATAGGTCAATCCTTATTTGGTTACCTTAGTCTGATATTTTTCTTGTCCAGAAAAAACATTGAATAGAAAGCCCATAATTCTATTATGGCTCTGACTTCTGCTGCAAGAAAGACACTGCCCGTGACTCAACCGTCTATTACCCTCAGACTGCATCACAAAGTAACCTAGTTTTTAAACCAGTGCAGTGGTCTGCACTAACATAAGGGGTACCTATTTTTGGTGCAACCCCAGCCCACTCCAAGGTGAAAAAATGACTCCACCGATTTTACACATCAAATACTGCTTACCTGTCTCGGGGAGTACTACTACTGCATATGTGAGTTGTAAATATAAAGCCTTTTGTGGCTCCAGAGGGAGCTGCGCAAAATCTGATAAATTGCCTAAAGTGATGCCACTTGAGTCAGCGTCGACTGGGACTGAAGACTACAGCCTTTAACATAAAAAACATCTGATTGTGTAGAGTTAAAAAGAAGTGAGCCACTCTTCATCTCTGCTTAAGGCTATCGGCTCAAGGCTTCACTGCTGCTACTCGCATAACACACCCAAATGTCCAACCAAACTGTTGGTGTTCGAGTTGCATTGTGGGTAATGTAGGCACCAGGGTTTGACAATGAAGAATGCATGGAATAAAACAGACAATGTCTCTGGTTCCTTTTTGTTTTAAAGGGGAACTATTATATAGCATTTTCAGGTTCATACTTGTATTTTGTGATTCTACTAGAACGTGTTTAAATGCTTTCATTTTCAAAAAACACTTTATTTTTCTCATACTGCCCATGGCTGCTGCTCCTGTATTCAGCCTCTGTAGGAGACGCTCTGTTGGAGCGCCTGTCTCTTTAAGCCCCCCCTCCATAAAAGCCCAGTCTGCTCTGATTGGCCAGGGTGTTTCTGCAACTCTGAGTCTCCTGGAATCTCCGCTCAGCTGGAGCTACTGCAACAGAGTTTATAGCAGGACTTTGTACCGTGAAAAATCACCAATAAAGGCTTCTAAACCAAATACTACACAGCCGGACATGTCCCAGCAGTAATGTGACCCGAAATTGGGGGGAAATGACCAACATTGGCCGCCAAGATAACAGCTATCTGGCGTTAGCATGCAGCTACTTGATATTTAGCTGTTGGCTAACGTTAGATTGTAGTGGAATGAAGCAGCACTTTTCTACTGTCAAAAATAAAAGATAAAGGCTTCTGAAACAAATACTACCCAATCGGCAGTGTTGGGGAGTAACGGAATACATGTACCGGCGTTATGTATTCAGAATACAAATTATGAGTAACTGTATTCCATTACAGTTACAATTTAAATAGTTGGTATTTAGAATACAGTTACATTGTTGAAATCAATGGATTACATGACGATACTTCTCTGTTTCACCGGTTTATTCACTCTCGCAACTCCATGCATTTCCCAGAAGCCCCAATATGAAAACTATTTAAACTAGCTATTTGCGTGATCACTGATAGAGGTAAAGATGGAGCTGGAACTGCAGGAAGCCAGGGCAGGAATGCGTTTCTATCTTGGAAATTCAAACAGCATTTCACATTAAAGAAAGAGAAGAGAGAACGAAATATAACTGTGCACTACAGTGCAACTTCTGCTTGCCAGCAACCAACTTCCTTTCAGCGTCCAAATTACTCCACCTCCAACCTAAAGAAGCATCTTAAAGTAAGTTATTTTTAGCCAAGGGTAGTCGTTTGCTGTAGTTTTACTGGTCACCTTGCTATTTTATAGTTGATGTGCGACTTTACATTCTCCTACATGCTGATTTACTATCCCCAGAGCCGTTGAAAGACTAGCCCCGTTTGACATGTTAGCTAACGTTAGCTAAAATTAGCTCATGGTAGCTTAGACTGCGGTTAGATTTTTGTAGTATGCAGTTCGGGACTACAAATACAAAAATCTATCTGCTTGTTTAGGTACACATTCAGCCAGTTGGAACAGACGAACACACCAGAATAGGCCTGTTTAGTAAGCTGTATATGATGGCCGCATTCCTACTTATAAAATGCAATTCAATGTGGAAGTAATCCAAGTATTTAGAATACGTTACTCAGATTGAGTAACGTAACGGAATACGTTACAAATTACATTTTTGGGCATGTATTCTGTACTTTGTAATGGAATACGTTTTGAAAGTATCCTTCCCAACACTGCCAATTGGACATGTTTCAGTAGTAATGTGACCATAATTGGGGAGTATTTAACAACATTGGCAGCCAAGATGACATATTTTACTTCCGTTAGCATGTAGCTACATGCGACTCTGTTTACACTGCAGTAGCTTGAAAAAAACAACCATCCAGTAGGTCCTGCCTGGAGCAGATGACCAATCCCATAGATGGCTGGTTAAGTGTTTACTTGACACCTAGCCAAGAATAGTAAAAACTGTTGAAACCGGAGCGTTCAGAACAGTTGGAAATCTGAACGTTCACAGGGATTTCTGTAAAATAAGTTTACCTCATTATTTGAAATAAATAATCCGACACTATAACATTGTAGATATGATAGAAAATACGGAAAACGCATAATATGTCCGTTTTACACTGTCGAATCGAGTACTTTTTTAATATCACAAAGTGTTCAACGACTAGGAACATGGCCAGGATGCATCCCTTATACAGTACATGATACATTAGTTTTTCAGAAACAATATATTATGTGACTTATCATATTGTATCTAAACAGTGCGAGCAGTCTGACTGCAGGGTAAAACGTTTAGTTTAGGTGCCATTTGTTCTTTCATTTTCCTACCAACAACTGAATTTTTTTTTTTTTAATTCCTGTCTAAATATTGCCCCTGCCAACCCCCTTGTTCTTTCTTTCCTTGGGGGACAGTCACATCCACAGACTCCCGAGGGCTAAGTCTTCTATCAAGGGCCATATGGTATTGTCAGAGCTCTGTGTGTGCTTGCATCCGAGTGTGTCTTTGTGTGTGTGCTGGAGAAGGAGGGCAGCCGTGGCTCAAGGTGTCAGAAGGGAGGGTGGTTTAAATTTAACTGCAACAGGGCTGATATCTGCATGGCAGGTTGCGTCTCTCCCTCTCTAATCTCTGCTCTCTTTCTCTCACACACACACACACACACACACACACACACACACACACACACACACACACACACACACACACACACACACACACACAGTCTGTCTTTACAGTCCCCAGCCACACACACAACAGCTCCCTCAAGCTGTCAGGACATGCTCTTCTTCCTCCTCTTCTTTTCTCCCACCTCATCGGACCACCTGGATTGTACGAGAGGCCAGCTGAGGACGCTTCGGAGGAGAGAAAACCATCGAGGATAACGTTTTCTGTGGCACTGCAGAGGCACAACAGCACAAAGGGCTGAAGCTTCGCTGCAAGAGGTAAGACTGGAGCTGGGCTTTGACAGGCTGTGTGTGTCAGGGGATGTGTGTGTGTATGTGTACATGCTCAAACCCTAAAAGCCATTATTCATCCCTTTCATTTTATCCCTTTCATGTTGAAGGCAAATGCGAAAAGGTTGAATCTCTGTGTATTAAGGGTTAGTCAGCATTTTGGAGTATCACCTGAAAAAAAAAAGAATACTTAAAAATGTAAAGTGATATGTGCCATATATTTAGAATATTTCTTAAAAACTGTTGATTAGTCTGGCATTATACATGATTCAAATATTGTATTAATTACAAAAGCATTACATTAAAAACCTTTCTGGATTATATGATGTTCTGGTTTTCTGGAAAGATACAGCCCATAGTGCAGTTCGCTGCAAACAATAGCTTAAAAAGTACAGACGCACTGAAATGTCTAATTTGAGTGGATTTGCACAACAATCAGTGAGCGGGATGTAATCTGCGTTGTGGCAGCTTTTCTGCAAGGTTTTGCTAATTAGACAGAAACAGAGATTAGACGCCAGAAGAGAGAGACTACAGAGGCTCTGGGGGTCAAAGGGAATGTCTGTTGATCGTATTTTAATCTAACTGGATTGAATTTTCTCTAATTGGGTTGAATTTATTTGGCCAGGAGACAACAGATCTAAACTACAAAGTTTATTCGCACACAGCGCTGTGTATTGTTGCTTAAAAAGATGCATTTGAGCTCAAAGTCATACTTGTGTTTTGCAGACTTACAATAAATCACCCATGCGTTTCAATAGAATTTGCTGACGAGGGCAAACATAATATGGCCCCTTGCGGCGGTAACACACCCTGTGGTCAATCTGCCCACCACATCAAAGCTGCGGTGATAATTCATCCGCTCCTGTGCAGTGATACTGTCTTGAGAGGACGCTGGTGTTGCACGACGGGTAGTATTGGTTGCGGCCAGGGAATTTCCGAAAGGGCAGCGTGTCCATGAAAATCCGCAGCAGTGTCATACAGTTCCTACTGGCAGGGAGGACGGCTGAGGGAGGAGGTCATGTTACCAGGCCTGCACTCGTGCCTCAGTTTGGAAATGTACTCAGTGGAGTGGGAGAGAGGGAGAGACAACAGTAAAATGGCAGGCCAATAAAGCATTTTCACTTGAGTTTAATTGTGAAACTCTGACCCAGACGTTATTATTTCCCACAAATGCGAACGTTATTATCACGTTCTCAGAAGGGACGTCCTGCACTGACATCGGTTGTTTGATGATGCATTGGTATGTGGTGGTCAGCATAGTAAAAGAGAGAGGCTACCAAGTAAAAAGGATTAGCATGGCTCTCACCGAGCACCACCATGCATTAAGGTTTGCAGTTACTCACAGGTTATGAATAAATTAAGCCTACAGCTGCATTTATTGTTACATTAAGGAATGATAGCTGCTTTTCTCTGTATTACAAATCAACTACTTTTGGTTTTGGGCTGTATAAGCAATTTAAAGATGTAACCTAACCATTTCCCCCCTTGGGTCCTGACATTTAATTGACTACAATGAACATGAAATGAATCAACAGGTGTTGAAGCATTCCTCCAAGACTCCCACAAACCTCCCTCCTGTGAGTAAATAGTTGGGCTGACAGAAGGACAACCCAGCATGCTTCAGATGCAGCTTTAAAAGGCTTGGGTTTGGCATGTGACTAGAAGTGACAGGTTAATCTGTTTAAGGAGGTACCATAGGAGACGGAGAGCCACAGCCTTCTGGTGCTGGTAATCTGTTGTAAGCCAACAAAATGGTGGCTGACCAACAGATTGATCAGCAAGTTTAGGGTAAACAGATTGTGTAAGAATTCTTCTACACGTCTATGGTCATACCAATGCTTGTTACGTTGGGAATGTCCTTTCATTCATAATGTTTGACCTCTTTCTGCTTTGAACATCATTCAAATATGACAATTGTGATATCACTTTTTGGTTGAACTGCTAAGAAGGTGTCACAGTTACCTTTGGCTGTATTTGTATGCTGCATTACAGCAAAAATCTTGATAATATTTTGACTTTTCTGCAGCAGAACAACTTGCTGCAAACTTCTTTTCTTCCAGGGTGATTGACAGTTTGGGTGTAGTGGGGCAGAGACACGGATTTAGGCACCTTGAGCTTCACCAGCTGTAGGAGGGATTAGAAGGCCTGGCTCTGAGGCTTTATTGGAGGTGTTTGATTCATCAATGCGGAGAGCTTGGTGGTGTGTGCCACACTACGTTGAGTGTGTGTCTGAATGAATCAAAGCAAATTTCTCCTTAAGAAAACAGATCCATCATGCTTTTTCATCGTCCTCCACGTTTCAAGTTGTTCTAGTGAGTAAATCACAGTGAAATCATTACAACAAAAAACTGCATTTTAAGTTGCTAAAGTGCCATGGTTAGCAATGCTAAACCTCTGTCCTGATTGACAGGTCGGCATGTAGCCAGGCCTTAAAGCATCCTTTGCTTTATCGTCAATTTGAAAATAAATGGGACTATCATTTAAAAAAAAAGAACATCGCGCTGTATTAACAAAGACGTGAAAGTAGTGAGTGTGGCCATAAACTCATTATGAAAGGGTTTATTGAGGTAATAAAGTTTATATTGATGTAAATCAAGTGAGAAGTAGGGTCATTTTTGCATTAACTTCTATAGAAATTGACTTCTTTTTGCAACCAGTGGAATCGCCCCCTGCTGGAAAATAGATAGAATGCAGGTTTAAGGCACTTCCGCATTGGCTTCCCTTTTCAGGCCCGAAAGCTTCATCCATTATTTCTACACTCTATTGTTCGAAGAGCTTTCCCACAGTTCATTGTTCTCATATTCACATCATATCTTGACATAGCACCCAGACACATGTTCCACAAAACAGATAACAGTGGCTTGATATGAGGAGGCGGTTGGCATGAAGTTCATGGGTCGTAACATGTCATTCTGCGGTGGCTCCTTGAGCAGGATACTAAAGCTCTGTGCTAGTGGTGTGCCAAGAGAAAAGACTGCTTCTCCAAAAGAATAAATAAAGTGTCACATTACATTTTTGGATCAGGGTGTCATGAGACTTGGCTCAGGGTAATCAGAATTCCAGAGCTGTCTGTCCTTTAGTTGATGAGATCAGTTGTTGAGGTGAGCTGTGACTAGGGTAATCAATTGTATCGTATTTTATTTGTGCATTTACAGAATGGACTGGCTCATTTCCATTCACCTACCATCAAAAAATAAAAAATTAATAAATAAATAAATATATATATATATATATATATATATATATATATATATATATATACATACATATATGTAAATACTGTGTACAATAGATGGGGCAGAAAAATAATTTAGGGACACGTAGCAAAGACTGAGTTTTGCCTGCATTACCACTTAAAATTACTTATCATTCGTACATTTATAACACATACTCTGATACGTTTTTAAAAAGATATACAGTTAACTTACATAATTTGTTGACAAATACTTATACCATAAACCATATTAACTGTATATTTATTTAATGCTAATATATAATTGTATTAGTTGCTGTTGTCAGGCCAACTAGGTTTAAGCTGTATATCAAAGCTTCATTCCTAAATTTGTTTACATTTGGAAGCATGATAGTACTGTCTTCATATCAAGACATATATTGTTGCAATTTAGAATTGAATGCAGTGATGTGTTGCTGTTGACTGGCTCAAAGAGTCTGTATTGTGTCATAATGCATATAAATAATGTATGGAGAAATTAAAGCTAAAAAAACGTGTTGAATCAATTTCCTTACTCATAAAACTACAAACAAATGTTGAGTGTTGAAGTGGGGACGACCGATAGAAGAAGAGTGTTAATTGAGGGACCTATGGCGTTTGGCTGTGGGACCAGTGACTTGTTTCAGTCCTGATGATCCTGTTTCTCTTACAGAATACCAACTGCACTATATATACCGAAGAGAACCGCGCAATGTTGTCCCACATTAGTCTCTCGCTATGTCTCGCAGCTTGACTGGCAGCCTTCTGCTGTCAAGTGAAGTGAAAATAAGTCAGCTGAGATCAGTTTGTCCATTGGGATGGACTTTTAAAGATCACCTGAAAAGTGCTTTCGCAGAACCCGTTCCCATGAGAGCAAGTGAAGACTGGACTGAGGCTGGGGGACATACAACTATAAAAAGGGAAAGGTCTGTATTAGGAAGAATGCGTTTCAGTCATTTAGTCACTTTTTTTTCAAATGTAGAAAAGGTTATTATTTCCTGAATATTTGCTAGCAGTTATTTCATTTTTAAAGAGCCAAACATTCTGTCAGCTCAAAGCGTCATCAGGATGTTCTACGGTTATATATCATTTGATAAAACACCCTGTGGATAGCCGTTCCAGTATCTCTATGTTGCATTTTATTGCTGACACCTCATTCCCCAGGTGCATTACTACAGACACAGCTTGACACGAGGTACATAAATAATTCACGTACATATCTTTAAGCCGTTTGCTGCAGCAGATACAGTCACAGTATCTGTGTAAAAGTGAGTTACGCTTGTGCTGCATCAGTATTAGGAATGGGTGGTTGCCTGAGCTGCATTAAAAACTATCAGCAGGGGATGAAAGCTGAAAGCACTCCCCATGCATCATGTTGTGACAAGAAAAACAAAACAGGAAGGAGAGCCAGCGAGAGAAGAACAAATAAAGACTTTGTGCCTCCTCTCATGAGCCGGTTCTGCGTCACAAATAAAAAGGAGATGGTAGAATCAGCAACAATGAAGAGTCCCTATTTCTTATTTTGTTCTTGAACAAAAAATGTTCTACATCGATGTGGCCAGGCCATTTTTGTGGCAACCACCCACAGATGTTCGTCATGCACATTGCTCACCTTTACTTTATTTAGTGCCAAGGTTCTCTGTTAAATATACAACAAGGGCCCACTGAAGTCAACTGTTTGACATGGCCAATGCTTTCCATGATGCAGCAGAAATTTTCAGGGCCATGTGCACAATATAGTCCTCAGCCGCTGTTGGCTGCTCTGCACAGTTTACCATGTGTAGAGTCTACTCTTTTGAGGAAAAGATGTGATCCATATAAGAACAGTAAGGCCTGGTGTGCTGGTCTGGGGTCAGAGGTCACAATTTGCTAGTCTTTGCAGAACTGGAATAGAAACCAAATGTTGCATTTTACAACAATGTTGCAGTTTTAAGTAGCAGATTACACTTAGCTTAGCTTAGCACAACAAGGGAAAACTGCCTGGCTCTGTCAATGGTAACAAAGTCCACCTACAAACACCTCTAAAGCTCACTAATTAACACGTTGTTGTTTACTGGGGGTCATGTGCCAGTCTAATACTTGGAGAGAGCTAGGTTAGCTGTTTCCCCTTCTTTCCAGTCTTTATGGTAAGCTAAGCTAAGCTAACCGGCTGCTGGCTATAGCCTTATATTTACAGTACCAGACAGATGTAAGTGTTGTATCAGTCTTCCCACCTAACTCTCTGCAAGACAGCAGATGTTTTAAAATGTGAAACTGTTCCTTTAATTAAAGTATCAACATGTAGCATGTTGTAGTCACCTTCTGAGCACACTAAATCATGTTAGTAACTACTGATTTAACACTACAAGTTTGCTAAAATTGCATCCTAGCAAAGAGTAGCTTGTTCTCCATGGGTGCAGCTTAGCTGAGCTTGCTTTGTAGCCATACATTATGTTAACCAACTCCTTACAGTAGGCCTAGTCTGTATCATGGCAACCCCAATGTGAACCAGCTCACATCTCGCTGCTATTTCTGCATTGTAATCCCACCAGCTTTGGTTGTGAAATTCTTGGCATATGTTACATGATTGGATAAAGCGACGCAAGTGACAGCCTGACTCTAAATATGCACCGGAGAAAAAAATAAAACAAGAAAACCCTGCTGCGAACACTCCTCTTTGAGCTAAGCTCCCATTGTTGCCCCTCTCTGTGTTTACTGTTGCTATAGGAATGGACCCAGCTGAGATGAGAGGGCTTGGCATGGCGCTGTGATACTGCGTGCCTTTTGCATTTGCTAAATGGCAGGGTCAATTATCAGGCTATTTTCTGCTGACCCACTAACATTTTCCCTGCTCCCTTTTATTTAAGAGACATGTTGAGAGCAAAAGGAACAGAGGAGGGAAGGACAGGAGTGTTACAGTGGTGCACCCGGTGGCAGTTGATTTATTTTACACTGGACAGATTTGGGAAACGTCTTAAATGGGAGTGATTTGTACAGAGTGGGATTGTGTTTGGCAGGAGTGCTGCTAGAAGGAGGCCCAACAGCATATATTATGTCGGTGAGGGTAAAGGAGGGTGCATTAAACCCATCTGCCAAGATGACTCATAAGCAGTTCAGGGGGCCAAAGCCACAATAGTGCTTCAGAGATTTGGTGTCCAAGTTGTGAAGGATGAACTGTGGCTTTGGGCAGCTCATCCTGATAGTGGTGTGTTTTTATTTCAAAACAATCTTGCATCCTCTTGAAAGCTGTTTACATCTTTCTACCTAAAGAGAGACATTTGCGCACAACATGTTGCACACGTACATGCTGTTCAACATGATCTAGATAAAAGAACTAATGCTACTGTGTGCAGAAAGATCCATTCATTCTGAAGGAGCTGACTTGAAGGACAAAACCTCAGCACAGCATGTACACAGATTTTTTGAAAAAGAAAACATGACTCAGCTTACTTTTGCTGCTTGGAAGCAGCCCAACATCTGAATATTAACAAAGCTAGAGAAAGAGCCAGATAATTGCATTGTTATTCTCTATTTTCACGTTGGGGGGTTACCTTGGGACAAATTCTGTCTCTTGTGGTATAATGCGATGCACCAGGCCAGTAGTAGTTTTGTCATTGGTCTTATTTAGGGGTTTGACTTATTACTTTTTATACTTTTATTAGGTCTTAAAGTGAGATTGTAAATTTCAGTTTGGTGTTGATTCTAGAGGCTGCTGTGGACAAAAGCGGTAGTGTTTTTACCACACCTGCTGTCGTAAAGGTCTTTTCTTTACGGTGCTGTATTGCCCACTGTATAGTACTGAGTTACTGAGCTTGGATGTCCAACGCGGTCTCACGGCAGTTCGTGAAATGATCACGTTATTTTCAATCTATTGATTCGTGTACAAAGACACGTTTATGTCGTTTTTTTTCGTGGTGGTCAGCACGTAATGGGAAACATCTATACGTAGGTTGGGTTTAGGAAAGAACAACGGGGAAAGGAAACGTCACAAGCGCGAGACGGCCGCTGTCTCTGGGGGACGTGCGACAACAACGGGACGGTTGGGTTTATGAAAAGAACAACGGGGTAATGAAACACCACACGCGGGACACGATCCCCGGTCTCCGGGGTGAAAGTCCTGTGTTAACTTTCGGCATTTCATACTACTCGCTACCGTAGTCGTGCTGTGATCACGAAAGATGCTTCCCATTGAAATACATTAGTTTAAATAATGTGCTGACCACCACGAAAAAAAACTACATAAACGTGTCCGTGTACACAAATCAATAGTTTAAATAACGTGAGACTGGGTTGGGATGTCTCGTGAGCTAAACCGGGTATCACTGTCACTGTGTCACAAGCCACAGCATTAAGAGTTTGTTGTAGCAACCAACGTGAAAACTTAGATTAATGTAGCGCCTTTCATGAAACCCACGGACGCTTTACACAAGTAACGTTACAGGGGGACAAGGGAAAAGAAAATAGTAGGCCAACACAAATACGGACCAAAAGGAAAACCTCCACGCTAAAAGGGAAGGCGGACTTAATTTAATGTCAGGCTACTGACGTACAACCACATCGCGCATTGTAAAGTTATTTTATGAATGAAATAAACATATTACATACCTGAATTCGGGGTGGGTTTTGAATCATTTACAATCCCATAATTGTCTCCATCTGTTGAAAACCCGACTGAGTGTGACTCACATTATCGCCCGTTCCCTTTCCCGTTCCCTTTTAATTTTTATTTGTTCTTGGTTTAATTTCCTTCTTTCTTTTGATGGTCCTGCCCCAGTACTAGTCATAACTACAGCAGATAACTTCTAAAATAACATTAAAATACAATTAGGCCTATATTAAGAAATCTCCTGCTTCCTTTTACCTGGCTCCGCTGGCATACGCTAACACAGGCTTTTTCAGTGTTACAAAGAAATCTGTGACCCATCAGAATGTGTTACTATAGCGCTGTCTACCTTTGTGGGAAAAATCGGACCTGGGCAGGTGCCTTCCTTTGAAAAACTACAGTATATAAAAATAGCGTTCTTTTCACTGTTAGTCTCGTTTGCTGTTACAGGTCATTTAAGACCATTGTATGAAAACTGACAGAGCTTTAGAAACATATAGTCACTTTAACTGAACTCCTATCAGGTTATCGAAATCCTTTTCTTCTTCTTCAGTTATAGCACTGTCTGCTGAACTTTGAAGAAGCAAAAAATTGGAGCTGTAATTATTAAGAAATCACAGACGTTTAAGCTCCGAATGGGATTTAAATCACTGACCATCACAGATAATATTGAAATCACCACACATCCCCTCGAGACATTCATATGCTGCTAGATAATGAGATTTGGATCCCCCGTAATAGTGTGCCAGCACGATGCTTTAGGACATTTTAGATGCACAAACTCCAATAATTGTTCATTATAAGAAACCTGCTTGTTTGTAAATTCGATACAGTCCACCTAATTGAACTGCTGATTTGCATTATCCTGGAGACAATGGCACTCAATAGCACGCAACTATAAAGTCGATGCTCTAACTACAGCTTAGACATTTGGCTTGTAAATAGCCCAAAGTGTGACTCATCGCATATCTTATTAAGGAGGTTGCTGGGCAACTGGGGTGGGGGCAGGCCTGCAGGGACAACAAGATGAAAAGAAGCATATCTAAGCCTACATTTAATTAAAACAAATTTAAATATTTTTTGATGTGTTTAATTCAGAAGTCGCATCGGCAGAGATTTGCTCCCTGGATGAAGACATTTAATATTAAAAAGTGACTATATGTAACTTTTTAATGTTTCTGTAACTGTGTAATTTTTCATCTAATCATCATAAATGGCCTGTAACAGCACACGAAACTAACAGTGAAAATAACGCTATTTTTATATAGTTTTTGTTAATGCCTTTGCCAGGGTGCGATTTTCCCCACAATGACACAGAATGATTTACATCAGGTAGAACGGCTCTACAGTAACGGGATGACGGGTCACAGATTTCTTTGTAACACCGGAAAAGCCTATGGGGTAAAAGGTAAAAGGAGTTGTCTTCATATAGGCCTAATTGTATTTTAATTGTATTTCAGAAGTTATCTGTTGTATACTGGGGCAGGGCCATCACAGAAAAAAAGGAAATTAAACGAATAACAACTAAAAGCTAAAAGGGAGAGAGACAGACAACGGGCGAAAACCTGAGTTAATGTCAGTCAGGCTTTCAACAGATGGAGACAATTACGGGATTGTAAATGATTCAAAACCAACCCTGAATTGGCCCTCAGGTATGTAATATGCCTATTTCATTCATAAACTAACTTTACAATGCACAATGGTTGTATGTCAGTAGCCTATATTAAATTACATCCCCCTAACATTTAGCGCCCGTTTTTTTCTCCTTTTTAGTCCGTGTTTGTGTTGGCCTACTATTTTCTTTTCCCTTGTCCCCCCGTCAGTCGGAGGAGCTGTCAGCATCCATTTTGGCCGATTTGACTTGTTGAATCGGCCAGTGAGCTGACAACGCCAGTATCTTCTTACTACTAGCCATCGTATTTTCTTCCGTTTAGCGAGTAATGACAACAACGATCATTCTTGACTACTATCAACACTCTCTGATGAAACAATGACTGACGACAGCATGCTCTGTGCTCTGTTGTTTACTAGGAGATGTTCCATCATTTCCGGTTTTCATTTTTTGGGCGACAATACAGATTAGCGCCGCCTGCTGTTATGGAGACGTATTACGTCTCGCACACGCGCATAATGTATGCCATCGCTTCGGTGTGTTCTGAGGCACTTTGTTGACCTCGGGGAGCCTACTGATCAGTCCGACTGCCTTTTCTGCTGACGGTCGGCCGTCGGGTTGGTGTGTCAGAGCCTTAAGGATGGAGCAGGTCAGAGATATAAACAGGTGCCTGACCACACAAGGCTCTATATGTCAGAACAAGAACTTTAAAATGGATCCTGAACTTGATAGGAAGCCACTGTAACGAGGATAACATGGGAGTGATGTGCGACGTCCTGCTGGACCTGGTCAACAGCTTTGCAGCAGCATTCTGGACTAGTGGTGGGAGAAAAAAATCGATACAGCATAGTATCACACATAGATATTTTTCGTGGCAATACTGTATCGATACACAGACACCAAGTATTGATCTATTATTATATTTGTGTTGGTCAGTTTGTCTGCTTGACAATTCCATTTTGCAGCAATAAAATTGAATTGAGATGAACAAACAGATACATTTATCTTTTTAGATAAAACAAAGTTTTCCTTTTGGAGACATAATTTGAAATTGGGAAAAATGTGAAGTTGGAAAAAGGTAATACGTTGCAATATATCGCAGAATTATGCAATATGTTTAAAATTGCAATAATATCGTATCGTGACATAAGTATCGTGATGATGTTGTATCGTGAGGCCTCTGGTGATTCCCACCCCTATTCTGGACCAATTGATGGTCCTGGGATGACTTGCTGAGGCAGGTGAAAAGGGAGTTGCAGTAATCAAGCCGGGATAATATAAAACCACGAATGAACATCTCAAGCTCAGATTGCTGAAGAACAGCTCTAAGGTTTGGCAATGTTTCTCAATTGAAAGAAACATGTACGGGTCAGTGATTTGGTATGTTGACCAAAAATTTGCCATTTTAGGGAAACTATAGCTGTGTCCATATTCTCTCACAATGTAATGCATGAAGAAAATGCAGGAGCATCTTACTGCTTTAAAAAAAAAAACAGCTCCAGTAACACCTCAGAGTAAAACAAACTATAAGATTATTTGTTTTAAGAGTGAAGCGAACAGTGTCAACAAGCAGCTGATCTTCCTGTAACCACTGGAACATACAGCTGCAGCACTGACTTTTAGCCACAGATCCACTTAATCTTCCTTAGACGTAAATGTCTTTGTGGCTAAAGGCGCGGAGGAGACTCAGCCATCCACGCGGACTCAGGTTTTCTTTGAACGCTGTGCTCACTTACTGCTGTTAAAGTGACAGTGCTGAATTCTCTTTAAACGCTTCATTTTGGAATATAGGACAAATCTGCAGTATCTCAATACCAGCCTACTGTACTTTGTGATTTAGGCTGATAGGTGGAAAGTATCTTTATCACTTGATACATGAAACCTTGGCCACTGAAGGACAAATGCAGCAGACTACAGTACAGGTCCTTAGCAGGATGTGGTCCAACACCAACCAGGCAATGTCCCAGCTCTTGCCTTCGCCTTGCTTCTATACTGTGCAGGGGATTGGATGGCCTCTAATTTTAGCCTGGGGTTTGTCGCCCACTGGACATATTGGATTACAGGCAAAAAGGAAGGGGACGCAACACTCATTAGTTGGGGAGATAATAAGGAATATCAAAATATCTCTGCTTCATTTGTGACTTGATATTTTATGTCCGTGTTTGTGCAGCCACTGATGAGGATTATTTGAACTCAAGCTCATGCACATAAACACAGGGTAGGGAAATAAACTGGTCAAAACCACAAATGTCAGCCTGCTGGTGGCACTAGTGGAAAAGTCAGAGGTTAACCAAAGTAAGTTGACTTCATCCTCTGGAAATCCTGAATAGCTGTAAAAAATGTTTTAATAAAAAAGTCACGGTAATCCATCCAAAAGTTGTTGAGATGTTTCAGTCTGGACCAAAGTGGTGGACTGACCGAGATCGCCATCTGTATGCTGGCTGACGTGATTATTATGCATGTTACCTGCCATTTTATGATGCATGTTCTGCGTACATTGTTATACACTTTTCCATTTGAGAAGTGTGTTATCATTGTAACACGGATTCTGGGATTCTGTAGAACTTAAACGTTTACATTCAATACAATGTGGATACAGAGCAGAGGTGACAGTGACGGCATGACAATTTAAAGAATTACACACTTTGAGTCAATACATGAATCAATGATAACTTGACCGACATTTCCGACTGAATCTTCCAACGAGAGGCAGTATGTGTCTGGCAGCATGTGGACCATCTGATGGATGCTTTGACCCTGTAATCCTCCACTGTCAAGCCTCTGTCACTACACAGATGGATGGACAGACTGGGAATGCACCGGTTAATAAATGAGTGCATGCTGATGCCTACCTTTTTCATTGAGGGGTTTGTTGTCTCTCTGAAGGTGAACACAGTACTGTCAGTACAGTAGTCACTGTTAAAGTCAGTGCTTGTCTGAGTTACTTGTACCTTTTCTTGACAGTCATTTAGTGAAGGGCCAGAGGTTAGCTGAACAGACATACTCATATATAATTATTTCTATACTGGGTGGTGAGACAGATAAGCACATTTACTGTACATGACTTCTGGGATCATATAGCTTAGAGGCAATTGCAGACAAAGTGACAGCCTGCTGACCAGCTGCCTCTTTAAATTTATAAAATCCTGAGCCTACGTAACTTTAAAACCGTGGGGTCCATGACATGAGAGGGACATGCATGTTTTTATCTCAACCAAACACTGCACCAGGTGACAGTAGCTGTTCCCTTGTAAAATCGCAGTATGCTACTCTGTCAAAATCCATTGCTCTCTCTCATTTGTAAAAAAAACCCCCCAAAACCACAATATAACAATCTAGCAGCTAATTTATCTGACAGCATTTTAGGCTTTTGATGATAAAAGATGTCTGCAATGCGTTAAGTACACTGATCCATTTAACATACAGAGTAAACTAAGCCATGGCAGATTGGAAACGCAAAACGCACCCGTTTTAGAAAATATGTTCGCAAAAATACTATGAGGAAATAGGAAAATATTCTAAAATGTGACATGAGGAGGGCTATTCTATAGTTAATCACGATTAATCGCATGTTTTTTCACATGAATTACATTCTATTATTTTGCATTTCAGAACTGTTTTTAAGTACATATTAACAATGGAAAGCCATTCATACCAGTGTATCTTGATTGGGAATCAAATGAATGCAAAGAAAGTTACTTCATGAACTTGACTTTAAGATTTGTAATTGTTTATTATTTATTTACTGTAAACAAAAGAAAAATGTGTGAATCTGTCATTATTGCACAATTCCTATAAGTACCTAACCTACTAACTGAGATGTAACGCTAACACTTTGCTTATACAGTACAAACAAAATGCTCCAAAAACCGGATGCCAGCAGGACATTTGTAACCTTTACGTTTTTCTAATAGGGAATGTAACAATTCTCCTGGACAGAAAAGGGGGTGGACGATGTCCCAAATGACAAAAGCAGTCGAAATAATTTGGATTACTCACTGATGTCCAGTGATCACCGGTTAATGAGACAGCGTTTGCACTCTGCAACAGTTCCAATGTGGCTGCTTTCTCCGTGTCGTACAGGCTGTGTATGCGAGAAACTACTGTCCCCCTCGACAACTTTTTAAAAGTAAACTTTCCATTCAGAATCTTATTGGCATCCATTTTGGCGTCTCTCGCCCTCGCCATCCACTCAAAACGTAACGTTAG
The DNA here is from genome assembly GCF_031162955.1 of Sander vitreus. NCBI lineage: Eukaryota > Metazoa > Chordata > Actinopteri > Perciformes > Percidae > Sander > Sander vitreus. The sequence continues at coordinate 10,586,495 of NC_135878.1, read as the reverse complement.
CCTACTACTCTTTGGCCGGCTCGCATGCCCAAACAAGTGTGTGCGCATGGTGTGCGGCGTGCCTGTTGTTTTGTTTCCGGTCTAGCTAGATCCGGTGTGGTGTTGTAGTTTTTCTAACGTTGTGAAAAAAAACTACAAAGTTTGCCGTTAAAATGGGTTTGCGTTAATAACGCGTTTAACTGACAGCACTAGAAAATACAAATTACAAAACAAGTGTTACCCATCATGTTTTTAATTTTGTGACTTGCAAATTAGGTCCTACTTTGGCACTTTGTTTTTGTTTTGCTAATCTGCATCCCAGTTAAATTGGTTTAGTGATAATATGGTTGTGATTTGCTCTTTCAGGCCACTGTTCTTTAACCAGGTTTGCATCATAACTGGTGCAGCTGCATTAAAACCAGCCCCAAAAGTTTTATATGCACACGAGTAGTCCAAAAAAAACTGTACAGTACCAGTCAAAAGTTTGGACACGCTTTCCCATTCAAGTGAATAACAAAGTGTGTCCAAACTTTTGATTGTATGTACTGGTACAAAAAACTCCAAAAGGCCACTTCCAAAACTAAAAATGTGCTGCCCTCTGCTGGCTGAACAGAGCTAAGGGTCTCAATAAAGACACATGTAACCTCTAACAGTTCTTATCATAACCTGAGTTTTATATGGATGCAAGATATTAAAAAACACTGTCATACACTGAAGAAAAACACTCCCATAAGGGTGACTAAAGTCGTACAGCAGCACAATCAGTGACTATAGTGAAGAAAAACTCCATATTAGGAAGAAGCAATGTGGGTCTGGGTTTGTTGAAAAAATGGCATTTTTGTGCCTCAAATTGCTGCTACTCAACATTATTTTGATCTGCCAGTGTTGGTGTTTATCTGTGTGTATATGTTTGGGATAAAGCGGAAAGGATCACGGTGTTCATATGTCGAGGCTTTTAGGTGATTCGTCTTCACCCTGGTGGCCCTTGTGGTGACAGATCATTCCAGCTATTCACACCTTCCTACCATCGGATCTGCCTGGAGCTGCTCGGTCATGCTTGGAACACAGGGCACTTTGGGGGGGGGGGGGGTGGGAGAGGGAAGCAGGATCGGATTTTTTTTTCGATTATTTTTTGGATTCGAACCTGGGCCGCTGCAAAGGACTCAGCCTAGAGGGGGCGCACACTCTTACCGGGTGAGTTGGAGGTCAAAGATCTGGATGTTTTTAAAATGTTGCCTAATGAGGGAAAACAAAAGTCTGAACGCCTGGGCAATGGCAAGCTCCTACAATTTCATTTCAAAAGGAACACATTTAGCAGCTCCGGCAGCGTTTGACGTGGATGCAAGTTTGCTTCATGTGTTGCTTTATTTGATCTTTTTAGGTAGTAACTGCAGAGCTTTTCCTGTAACCAATGTAGGAGGTGCAATTTATTTTCTGTTCCTTTTGTCACCTATCTGCGAAGTGACAGGTTTAAGTAAACAAATATATTTCTAGAAAAACAAACAGTAAAAGCATAGCAAAATATGTAGTGTAATTACAGATATTACTCCAGGGAATACATTTGTGGGGAAAATAAAAGAAGAATCAGATGCAATTTAATAGTAAATTACTTCTTAAAAGGCAACATGTAGCTAAATTTCAGGTAAAAATGAAGGTTTACTATAGGTAAACCTTCATTTTTACCTGAAATTTATCTATAGCGCTATGTCACCATATCACAGAGTAACATATTGTTACGGGCGGCTAAGCTAACCGGGCTCGTTAAACAACAAAACACCGCTGCTAAAGGTTAACTCAGCCGGTAACACTAAACCCTGTGTCTCCTTGTCCCTACGTGTCACGTTTAACGGGAGGATGAGACTAACTTGACTGAGTGAGTGTAGGTCTTCCCTAATTCTAAAGGGGCATGCTGTGTCAAGTTTGACCTACCCAAAGCTGCATAGTGTCACTGTCGGAAAACGGCTGTAACCCCCCCCGGCAGTCGATAGCGAACAGCTTCCTCATGAGCTTCTCCAGCGTCATCTCTCTTTGGGCATGGCCAGCCACAGCGTTTCCTCGTTGTGTTCGTTCAGGTGGTTTTAAAAAGGTGTATTTACAAAAGATTTACAAATAATACCGGAATATCCCACATGCCTTAATCGGAAAATACTATTTTCGGAAAAAGGCCTTTTTCGGAAAATCCAACCGGAATATGCTGTTTACATGACCCGTATCAAATTCGCAATATTGTAATATTCGAATAATAGTGGAATATTAGTGTGCATGTAACTGTGACTGTGACTCTCCATCATTATCTTAGTAGCATGAATCTCTCTGACTCACATGCGCATCTGGCTTATCAAACCTTGCACTCATATGCCCTCCTCATGTCACATTTCAGTATTTCCCTATTAGCTGACTACTCAAAAGACAATAAACTGATATCATATCAACAAACAGCTACTCAAAAGACAAGGTCGTAACACACATAGAGTAGTAAGGTAACAGATGGGGCTAGCTAAATGCCCCACTGTGCTCACCAGGAAGTTGCTTACTATGTTTGTCTGTGGTGTGGTGATGAGCAGGTAGTGGACAGCTGCTTGTTTGACGAGAGGTCATAACTATATTTGTCACTCTGAGCGTCCCTTTTCCATCATAGTCATTTTCTTTTTGTTGGTTTACTTCTTTACAAATATTTCGGGGACAATAAAACTGCTCTGGGCTGAGTTTTCCTAGTAACCTTACCAAAAAGGCTCAGGATGCTGCAAATGTTGGTAGAATATGAAAATGGCTGGTGGATTTAAGACAAATAAATAATAATAATGTATTGAATGAATCATTCATGTCAGTGGCTTTATTGATCTTTACGTTGTTAGTTCATTTCCTATCCTGACCTGGGACACGTACTTATTGGACTTTAACTTATCATTGCATTTACAATAATGTAGCTGTCCTCAATTTAGGTCATCTTGTCGTCTCATCTCCGTTTTTTCCTGCATCCACCGTGTGTGTGTGCGCGCGCGCGTCAGTCACGGGGGGGAACTGAGAGAGACGACAGGATTGAAACAGCAGCAGCTTTTCACATACATTGATGTTCGGTGTACGTTTTGTCGGTAAATGTGAGATGTTCGAGTCACACACAGTCTTCATAGCAGAAAACAAGGAAATGAATTTGGCGACGTACATGTGTCAACCCATTCTCACTCCCGCTTGGTCAGTGGCTCTCAGCGTCACATACTGACGCAAAGTCTGGCACGGGGGACTGCTGGGATTGGTCGAAGTTGCGGGAAACTCCGGTTATTGGTCAAATTTGCGGTGAAGTTGCGGTGATTGGTTGAATTTGCGTGAATTGTTGCGATCGCGACATCGCAAAAATCCCGGAGGGACTAATTAGTGCAGGTTTGAATGATCCTCCCCAACGTTGCAGTCATGCCACCGTCTGAGACGCAGCAGCCTGCCTGCCACTGAACTGGATGACCTTTCACTTACTGTATAGTTTCATATGTATGATATTACTACTGCCCAGCAGCTCCTGGCCAACTCAAACCCCATCAGTCCTCAAAGCTTCACTTTCTCATAATCACCTGCTCCAAAACAGACAAGGTTACAGTCTGATGACACTGAGCATGGAGAACCTGCCACGGCATGAAAGTCGATATAGGATATTAAATATATCGGGCGTGTTTAGAACATGCATTGAGGCTGACATGGGAGTCCAACAGGGCTATACATAGAGCCAAAGAGCAACAACAAGAGAATGAGGCTAACTTCATGTGCATAATGTTCGTTTGCGCTGATGTTTGAATCCAACAGAATTACTGGCCCCATTAAAAAGTCATTTGGTCTCAGTTCTGGTTGAGAGGTTGCTGAACTTCTGTACTGCTGTCTGTTTTTGTTTTCACCAGCTTGACCTTGTTAAATGTGAAGACCTTGGCACGAGGTAAATCCATAATATACAGTGAAGATTTGCACAATTACAGATGTGACCCATGCATGCACGCACACACACAAACCCACACACATGCACACACACACACACACACACACACACACACACACACACACACACACGCGCACACACACACACACACACACATAGTGCGTCTTACTATCTTTGTGGGGACCCGTCATTGACATAATGCATTCCCTAGCCCCTTACCCTAACCTTAACCATCACAACTAAATGCCTAACCTTTACCCTTACCCTCACCCTAACCATAACCTAATTCTAACCCTAGTCCTAAAACCAAGTCTTAACCCTCAAACAGCCCTTTAAACTTGTGGGGTCTAGTATTTTGGCCCCACAAAGCTGTCGGGACCCCACAAGTATACTGTATTCCCGGTTTTTGGACCCCAAGAATGTAGTTAAACAAGAACACACACACACACACACACACACACACACACACACACACACACACACACACACACACACACACACACACACACACACACACACACACACTGTAAAACGCAGCATTTAGAGCCAGCCATGAGATCATGAGAAAGACATTCACGTGGCACAACTGTTGCTCAAAAGCACACAAACAACCACACAGCATGTGCATTTACACATTCAGTACAGCAAGTAAGACTAAGTGCATGTATGCTGGGACACGTTTCATGGTTTAACATCAGACTTGGCTCTCCTCCCAGACTGAAAACTCCTTCAACTGTAAACCCGGTAGAGGAAGCATGAGTCCCCATCCACGCTGCGTCTTTCCTCCTTTATTGCCAGAGGATTAATCACCTCCACTGTCCTTACAGTCAACAGCTTCATGGCATGGTACCTGGATGAGCTAAGAGATCATAAGAAGATTCCTTGGTTTGTTTTGGCTCTGAGTGTGCCACTTTCTTTTGTCCTGAGGTTCATCTGAGATTGTTGTTTTGTTTCCACATTAAATAGTTTTTCTTTAACCGTGTCAGTCTGAAAAAAGGTTTAACAACCTTAAGCCAGGTCAAGGAAGTTGAATTTACATATAATGTTACAATATTACAATACATTACATTACAATATTTTCTCTAAGAGTTCTTTGCAATCAGTACATATACTGTAAGGCATTAGGGCTGCAACTATTATCAATTAGTCTGCAAACTTTCTGTTTATCCTTGATTGGTTTGTAAAATGTCAGAAAGTAGTCTTCAAATTGCTTGCTTTGTTTGACCAACATTCAGAAAACCCAAAGAGATTTAGTATACTATCATTTGAGACAAATACTGTAAAAGCAGCAAATTCTTTGCAACTATTTACGTTTTTGCTTCAATAGCTGTGGATACGACACCCTCCGTTATTTCAGTTAAGAAAAAACTCCACCCACAAAAAAAGAAACCTTAACAATGACCCAAACAGGAGAAAGCTCAAGAGACAACAGAGGAGTGATCCCTCTTCTAGCACAGATAGACATTTTTGATACAAAAAGTAACAAAGGTAACAGTAGTATAGTTACAATATGGAGAATCAAAAAGCAAAATATTAAAGTCCCGCTCCACTCAAAAATGTGCTTTGCTTATTGTTATTTCGTTTGGATGTTTGAGATTCAATGTGCAGGGTTCACTCCCACTTCTCATGTAAGGGCTGTATTTCTGTTGCACATAGGACCCTTGACTGACTTAATTTCAACATGTAAGTACAACACCGAAAAAGAGATACAAAAATATTTATTAATTTAATGATTAAATAAGGTAGTGTCTCCAAACTTACCTCAATTATAACTTGTCTCATGCTAGTTGTACTACAGCACTTACTTTTAAAAAATAAGCATATGCCTATTTTTGAAAATATTTTTGTATCTCTTTTCGGCGTTGTAGTTTGTAGACGGTGCCTAAGCACTCATCTTGCCGTCTCAACACTGGAACTAAACAGAGCTGAATTAGCACAACTTTTATGCATTTCTTTCACATCTACTGCAGTCAGATTCACTGTGTTCACTCGGAAGGAATCACTTCACATGGGTAGGCACTTTTAATGACGTTTTGAACATGTTAAGAGGCTAAAAGCACGTTTAAAACTTGCCCGGTTTCAGCCTCCTGGGTGCTAACGCTAGCAGGAGGACAACACGGTGTAGGCAGCACCGATTGTTTTCATTTTTCTCACTACTGACAGCACTCCAAATTTACAAACAACAGAGCTATGTGTTGAAATCGACCAGAATTCTCCTTTAAGAGTTTTGAAGGTTCAAGCTTTACTGTAATGGCAACATAGCGCCCCCTGGTGAAAAACAGATGGTTCGCCTATCCATGCAAGTTGTCCTAAGATATTGTACAACTGCTTGCATGGATTACATGGTTATTTTGTGTGCACCACTGAAATATATTATCACTGCTTTATTCCAGCTGGAAGATGTTTACAAATACACAGTGGAGCTACACTGTTAAGAATATGATCCCTGTCTCTGAGACATGCTTGCAGGGGAAGTGTGCTAAGCTGACACTGTCAAAGTTTCTGGCCAATCCAAAGATTTCCTGGGATTGCATCATGTAGCAAAGAGCAGGCCTTGATGCCTTGCATTAACAGCTACAGTATAAGCTCTGCAGCAGCTGTCATACATCCTACAGCTTTGAATAACAGCGTGGCTGAGCTGAAACATCTTTGTTTGTGTGCCTGACCGTTGGAGTTGCGGCCCTAAGAGACATGCGGCCTGAGCTGCGGACGACTTAAGTGCGCAGGAATTCGCAAACCACTTCTCTCATTGCTTTACAGTCCAGCAGCGCTAATGCTCGCAGGAAATATCTCCGACGGTTTTATGGCTCCTCGTCCAACCTCGAGGCCTGAAGGCTGATCGCTACCTGTTGCTGCGGCAACCCCTGCACTGTTTGTAAACATTTAACTTGTTTCTTTTCCCCCCGTCTAGATGATGGAAACCCCTCCAGCACAGCATGCTACTTTCTGACAGTCATGTTTTGGGTGCTGTTAGCATTACTGATGATTTTAACACAACTTTAAGTGAAACAATACAACTCTAGAATTATATTTATATTTTAATGAAAGAAATAGTCTCAAGAAGCCCTACATCTTCTTCCAAAGTATTTGCCTAAAACATATTTAGCCTATTACCACTTAATGGCATTACTAAAACCATTGACACACAATACGTCATTGAGACATCAAGGTGCTATTCTATTTATTGGCTGGCTTATCGGTTGTAGCCTATTAATGGGCTCTGAAAGCTCACTGTCTTAAGTCTTCCGTGACTACAGTTTGTAGCTGTAACAGCTCAAAGCAAAACAGCCAACTCCTGCACCATAAAAGCAAGAAAAGTATTAAATGAACTCTCTTTTATATTCTTATCAAGCTTATTTCAAGATGTTTTTACTCTGCCCTGCCAAATAAATTTGAACCTTCCACTGAGCCAAAAGGAAAAGTGGTGATTTTGGATTTCAGGGCTTTCTGACCTCCTGTGGCTCTGTAAGTTTGTAGTATAATCATCACTGACAATTTGACTTTTTTATTTTTTTTTATTTTTGTAATCTCTCTCATTCTTTCGCTCTTTCTGTGTGTGGCCTCACATACATGCAAAGACATAAACATGATTGTGAATAATGATGTGCATGGATGAAAATGTGGAATATTAAGAATAACGGATGAATAACTGAATAACTAGTGCAGAATGCAAGCATGTGTGGTAAATACTGCAAAGAACAGTACATATACTGTATATATATAACAGACATTAGCTATGAGTGCAACCTTCATTGGAACCCCTCATGTTCATCACACACACTTTTAATGGTGTGAAAAATGAGCGACATTTGATCTGATTTTACATGGATCAGACTTTGCTGAAGTCTCCTACTGTAGTCAGTTGCCTCTAGTATTGATGCATGACGTTACAGTGTTGCTTTGAGTCAATGATGCTGGAATGAAAACAAGCGTTTTAAATCTAATTTGCCTTACCTTCCTCTCTTTGAAAACCAGCTTCTCCTCCAGATGATCAATTTTTCATGGGCCACAAACAGATTGTGTGGGTTACTGACAGAGACAGACTGCTCCTGTAGCTGTGATATAATTCACAGAATATAAAAAGGCCTCAGCAGCATAACATTTCTGGTACCTCAGTTAAAAATCAGTTGTACCAGCTTCATGTGCAACATTTTGGAAAATATGCTTATTTGCTTTCTTGTAGAGAGTTAGATGAGAAGATTGATGCCTCTCTAATGTTCATACATAAAATATGAACCTACAGCCAGCAGCTAGTTAGTTGTTAGCTTATCACGAACACTGGAAACAGAGGGAAACAGCGAGCCTGGCTCTGTGCAAACGAAACAAACTTCTATCAGCCTGTGTAAAGCTTGAAATATGTTCAAAGAGGACCAGTTTGTGTGACATGTCGTTGATTTTGTTACTTCTGGACCTCTGAGTCAGGCTAGCCTAACAGTTTCCCTATTTCTTAATCTTTGTGCTAAGCTAACTGATTGCTGGCGGTGGCTTACCATACAGACACAAGAGTGGTATCAACCTTTCGCCAATAAAGCAAAAAACCTATTTCCAAAAATGTCAAACTATTCCTTAAGCACAACATGTAAAAGCCAGCAATTTTCTCACCAGAGTTGGTTTATTCAAGCCTAAGACTGTGCTTACTCTGGATCTCCATTACATTACATGTAATTTAGCTGACGCTTTTATCCAAAGCAACTTCCATTTAAGTGCTTTCAACCTTGAAGGTGCAAACTCCAGACAACAAGTAGTAAGTGCAAGTGCATTAGCTTTAAATAAGCAAAACTACAAAGAGCCATATGAAAGTGCAGCTTTAAGAATATATATATATCTTTTTTTTTTTTTTATCCAAGGTGCAGTCGGAAGAGATGTGCTTTTAGCCTTCGTCAGAAGATGCGTAGGCTTTCGGCCGTGCTGATGCCAATAGGGAGCTCATTCCACCATTTAGGAGCCAGGACAGCAAACAGTCGGGATTTCGTTGAATGATTAGTTGTCCCTCGCTGTGAGGGGGCACCAAGCAGATTGGCTGATGCAGAGCGGAGTGGGCGGGTTGGGGTACAGGGCAATTGGTAAACAGTGAAGACAGCGGAGGAGCGGTGTAGTGTGAGAGAACTTGGGGAGGTTGAAGACAAGTGGAGCTGCTGCGTTCTGAATGAGCTGCAGGGGCCGGATGGCACACGCAGGCAGGCCTGCCAGGAGGGAGTTGCAGTAGTCTAGATGTGAGATGACTAGAGCCTGAACTAGAACCTGAGCCACCTTCTGCATTAGAAGGGGACATATCCGTCTGATGTTATGCAGCATGTATCTACACGATCGGGTAGTTGCAGCAGTGTTGGCAGTGAAGGAGAGTTGGTCGCCAAGTGTCACACCCAGGTTTCTAGCAGTCTGGGTGGCTACTACCACAGAGTTGTCAATTGTTATAGTAAGGTCCTGGGTAGGAGAGCCCTTCCCTGGAAGGAAAAGGACCTCAGTCTTGTCAAGGTTGAGTTTCAGATGGTGTGTGGACATCCAAGAAGAAATGTCAGTCAGATAGGCCGAGATACATGCTGCTACTTGCGTTTCAGAAAGGAGAGAATTAGTTGGGTGTCATCATGACAGACCCGAGAGAGTTGGTGTACAGAGAAAAGAGGAGGGGACCCAGGACTGATCCTTGAGGAACCCCAGTTTTGAGTGGGTAAGGTTCTGAGATAGATCCTCTCCAAGTTACCCGGTAGGTTCGGTCTGTCAGGTAAGATGTGAGCAAAGAGAGTGCAGAGCCTGAGACACCCAGATCCTGGAGTGTCGAAATGAGGATCTGGTGGTTCACTGTGTCAAAGGCAGCAGAAAGGTCCAGAAGGATGACAACAGAAGAGAGAGAGGATGCTCTAGTGATGTGACGCTGCTCAGTGATAGCATGGAGGGCAGTTTCTGTTGAGTGGCCAGCCTTGAAGCCAGACTGGTGGGGATCAAGAAGGTTGTTCTGGTGGAGATAAGTAGAGAGTTGTAGAATCTGAATCAGAAAAAGCTTTATTGCCAAGTAAATTTTTTACACATATTTTACAAGGAATTTGTTTTAGTGTAGTAGGTGCATGTCACACATTCTCTAAAGAAGGTTAAGAAAATCAAGTATTAGAATATAAACAATATACGTATAAATATATATACACAGTATGTATTAAACTATTATTAAGAGTAAGTACAGTGGCATGTAGAGCCAGAGGTGGAGTGTGGAGAGTGTCAGGGTGGGTTCCGGGCCTTGTTGATTTGTCTAGAGGGAAAAAACTGTTCTTGTGGCGTGAGGTAATTTTTGGGCCCCATGACAAAAAATCTAATTGGGCCTCCTCTGCGCAGCTGTTGTCACCACATCTCTAGGACCTAACTGTCCCATCAAAAGCTTTACATAACTCTACTTAAAGGCTTGCAACTGTTTTGCTTCTTGTAGTTCAATACAGTTAATATTGTCTGTATCTTACTTGCAGGCTCAGGTAAGCTACTCACTGTTTCCAACTGTCCAGCATCCAGTACAGACAGTAGGTTGTTTTTTTAATTTTATTTCATAATGATCATTATGTGAGAAAATAATTGTTATCAATGTGTTTGAATTTCTGTCATTAATAAATATTTCATTTTCTTTTTTGTAATGGTAAAAAGAGCAAGAGAGACAGAGAAATCCCCACAGACTCCCTGCAATGGTGCTCACAGACACTCACAGACAATAGGCTACCCACGTTTCTTGGTGAAAAACTGGGTTACAGTTTGACACCCTTTCCTTTTCCTTTGTCTTTCCTCTCTCTCTTTTCTCTCTTTCCTTTTTTGAAAACCTTGTGGTCACTGTAATTCTGGCGCATCTACTGACTGCAACTAAACACCGTCTGAGTGCGCTACGGCAGGACCAAACCATTTCATGCAGATACAGGGGGGTGGTCGGTCAATATGGATGTTTACTTTTTGGTCAATGGGGATATTTAACTTTTACTGCCAAAAACAAGTAAAAACAAAGAGATCGTTCATTTTATTATTATATTTGAAATATATATACTGAATGATGATGGTTTAATAATTTTATATTAGTTTTTACCTATTTTTTGGGGCCCTTGGAATTGTCCTAACTTTCCCCCCCTATACGGCGCCCCTGGGAGTGACTCAAAGAGTTTGTGGGCGGGGTGGGAGGGATCAGCCACAATCTTTCCAGCACGCTTCAGAGTCCTGGTGGTGTACAGGTCCTGGAGTGGCAGTGATAGCAGCGTACCAGATGGTGATGGAGGATGGAGTCGATGATGGCTGTGTAGAAGTGCACCATCATTGTCTTTGGCATGTTGAATTTCTTCAGCTACCGCAGGAAGTACATCATCTGTTGTGCTTTCTTGATGAGGGAGCTGATGTTCAGCTTAAGTCCAGTGTTGTTTTTTTGAGTAATGGGGTCACTCTTGCCTCTTTGACGGGCGTCGGGGAAACAGCCAGTTGACAAGGAGATGTTGATGAGATGGGTGAGGAAAGGAAGAAGGTCAGGATCAACAGACTGGAGAAGGTGAGAAGGGATAGGCTCAAGGGGGCAGGTGGTTGGGCGGGCGGAGGTAATCAAAGTAAGAATTTGATTGGGAGATAGAGGGGTGAAAGTGGAAAGAGTACTGGATGTGATGGATGAAAAGATGATTTCAGGAAGTGTGGTGGAGAATGAAGAGTGTTTGTCATCTATCTTTTTTACAAAGTAGTTGACAAAGTGGGTTGGTAGGAGGGAGGAGGTGGACTGGGGGAATCTAGGAGGTTACACAAGATGGAGAAAAGTTTTTTGGGGTTGGAGAAAGAGGATTCAATTTTGGTTTGATAGAAAGAGCTTTTTGCTGCAGAAATAGAGGCAGCAAAGGAGGAAAGAAGAGACTGATAGGTAAGCAGATCATCTGAGTGTTTAAGTTTCCTTTCCGCTGCCTGTATAGTTGATCTTTCAGTTGGGGCGGACTTGCGAGCCTGCCGAGAAGTAAGAGGACAGAGAGAGTCAAAAGAGGAGGATAGAGTAGAGAGGAGAGTGTCTGTGGCGGTGTTGGGAGGCATGAGTAAGAAAGAGTCAGATGTAGGGAGGGTTGATAAAGTAGATGACACCAGAGAAGAAGGAGAGAGTGAACGAATGTTACGGCGGACAGGTATAGTGTCTCTTGAGATATGATTGTGAGCTTGGGAGAGTGGGAGAGAGTAAGAGATGAAGAAATTGTCTGAGGTATGGAGTGGAGTAACAGTGAGGTTGGATGTAGAGCATTTTCTGGTGAATATGAGATCTGGGTGGTTGCCAGCTTTTTGAGTGGGTGAGGAAGGCGAGAGTGAGAGGGCAAAAGAAGAGAGAAGATGTAAGAAGTCAGTTGACTTCTCTGTCTGGATGTTGAAGTCGCCCAGAAGTACCAGAGGAAGACCAGTTTCAGGGATGTTTGAAAGAAGAACATCCAGCTCCTTCAAAAACTCTCCCAGAGGACCTGGTGGGCGGTAGATAACAACAATTATTAGTTGTACCGGATGCGTTATGGTAACAGCATGAAGTTCAAAATACAGTGAAGTGAACTGTGGCAGTGGGTAGAGAGAAAATCTGCACTTGGAGTTAATGAGTAGGACTGTACCCCCACCTCTACCAGTGGATCTGGGTGTGTGGGTGAAAGAGTAGGCGGAAGAGAGAGCAGCAAGGGTGGATGTGTTGGTCGGTGTAATCCAGGTCTCAGTGAGAGCAAGAAAGTCAAGGGATTGCTGCAACAAGGTGTTGAGTGTGTGTGGAGCGGGTGGGATAGGTAAGAGAGGTTGGGTTGCGGAAATGTTGCGAACTTATGCAAGGTTTGTTGTATCTCCGATAGGATATACGGACAGGAATGGAGAAGCAGGACATTTCCAGATAAAGACACCGAGCAGTGCAAGTAAGATATCAGATATCAAGCCCACTTAACTTCCCACTTAGTCTCCCACGAAGACTCCTGCATAGACTCCTTTGTCTTTGACTTCCGAGTCTTCGTCCGATGAGACTGCCGCTAAAGCTGCTGCTTCACACAAAGGCCAATATTAAATACAAGGAGGTGATTGTGTTGGCTACAGGTGAGGAGGCCCCACCCTAGCTCAACAACAAAGAACCTGGACAGTCGTTAAGCACCACTCCCAAACTCCACACTTCACACTAAGCTAGTTTGATTACCCTAAACAGTTTCAGTCACTTTAAAGGCAGCTACACACCAGGCCGATAATCGGCCGTCAGACAGTCTGGCGAGGTCGGTGACTCGAGTCTGTTCGGTGTGTTCCGTGCCGTCGTCCGTTGGAGGGGCTGTCGGCCTTCATTTTGGCCGACCTGACATGCTCAGGGCAGTCGGGACTCAACCGGAAATGGCGAGCGGAATGAGCGTGACTAAGCCTCTCAAAATCTGACGAAAATCTTTTAAACTGACCTTTGTCGATCTGAAATGAAGACAGATTCAGCAACTGCATGGCCTATTTCTCGCTTAGAATGTTTTCAGAAACACATTTCAGTGAACTATTTTAGTAAAATATGAGTTTGTATTCTGAACAAGCCGCCATGACAGTCTGGCTTTGAATTCTGGAGAAACCAGACCCACATGACGCGTTCGTCCAATCAGCTGCCGGTTTTCATTTTTTGGGCAACAATACAGATTAGCGCCGCCTGCTGTTATGGAGACATATTGCGTCTCGTCTCTTCGGTGTGTTCTGAGGCATTTTTTTGACCAACTCGGGGAGACTGATCAGCCTTTTCTGCCAACGGTTGGCCGTCTGGTTGGTGTGTAAGCAGCTTAAGTAAGACCACAAAATTCAGCAAAACACATAGCAGAAGTAGAAGAAGCAGCTGAACCCACAGTAAAAGAAGCAAAGACAAGAGGCAAGCAACATAAGAAAACCAAGTAGCTACAGTAAAAGGCAGCAGAATGAGCAAAATCAGCAGAACAGTCAATTTAACCTTAAGGCAGCAGATGCAATGATAGTGGGCAGAGAAGCCTAATAAAGTAACTACTTTTCTTAATATCTAGCTGTCTGGCAGTACGTCTCCTCAGACGTGAAATGCACTCTTATTCAGGATAATATGTGTGTGTGTTGCCGCTGTCTAACTCCGTTCTCTTCGGGAAACAACAACAAACTTCGAGCTAGCAAGCTACACGCTGAAGTTTTGAAGACAATTTGGATTGTGTAACAACACAGGCCTGCTTGGTTCTTTCGGGGAACGATTGTAAAGATTTACAAAGAATATGTTTACGGCATTTACTCTCTAACTGGGACATTTTGGGACCGATTGGCGGGTGGAGCAAGACGTCCCAAGACGATTGTGATTGGTTTAAAAACATGCAAACCAAATGAGTGTTTTTTCTTCTCCTATCCTGGAGTGTATGTGTGGAGGGGCCAGACCTTACTCTGCAGCGCTGTGGAGATAGGTGTGCTAGGATGCTACCTGTAAGCATCTTTTGGATATTTATGCACAGATGCAAAGGAACAAGCGTATATTAGTTAATAAAAGTAATATTTCCTCCTAATGCTGGTTAACAGTTGTTGGAAAAGCATCACTGTTCATGTCTGAATCTTTCCGACTGGGATTTTGAGAAGGTTTTACATAATCTGCTAAAGCCACCTGAAAGCATGTAATCCTCATATGTGAATTCAAACACCAAAGTCCCCTCTTGAAATGACTGTAAGTGGTGATTTAGTGTACACTTTGTGTACATTAAACTGCATACAGACCCTCCAAAGGATGTACTGCAGCTCCTCGATCTTTCCCTCCCGTCTTGCCTTTCTCTGCTCTCTTTTGATCTGCTTTTCTCTCCCCCTCAATCATATTGACAGCAGCATGATGTCAGGCTGCAGGAATTCACTCTGTAATTGGTGTGTGCCTGTGCAGTGTTGGGTGTGTACATGGCATGCAATGCATATGTTCTGCGAGTGTCTGTGTGTTACTCTCCACACATGCTTCTGTTTGCATGTGTTTCCATGCATAGTGTATGTGTGTGTGTGTGTGTGTGTGTGTGTGTGTGTGTTGTGTGTGTGTGTGCGTTGGAGAAAAGGATAAAGAGGCATATTTTTTGTAGCACACCTGCTTCCTCACCTTTCACCCTCTTGACTTTAACGGCCCTCCCTCTGCTTTACTTCCAGCTCACATGAAAAGTGAAGTCATCTCCATTAAGCCATCTTGTTTTAGCTTTCAGATATACCAAGTGCTGAGAGTGTACTCAAAGGTATAATGACAATGTTTGCGTAACATCTGGGAAAGGCTTTTTGTGTGTGTGTGTGTGTGTGTGTGTGTGTGTGTGTGTGTGTGTGTGTGTGTGTGTGTGTGGCAGGGGTGTGGTGCTGGTTTAGATTGTGAGCCCCAACAGTCACAGAAAAATATAAAGCTCCAACATAATAAGCTTAATCGCTTTCTGAAGTGTTCAGATGTGTGATAAAATTACTTGATGGCCATTATAGACAGCCTTTATGAGGATATATGAGTTAGTGACTGTCTGGCTGTCTGGCTTGGTGAGTTCATTGCATAAAAAACTCTTTGAATGAATGAGCCTTTTGACCTGGTAGCTATAGTCAGAGAAACCTTGGTGGTCTCGGCTAGACAAGCCCAAACTGCCAACTGTTTCCAGTAACAGCTTTGCTTTTGGCTTCAGACATTGTCCTCACTACTTAATCAGAGCACAAGGAAGGGCCTCAGGGAAGGAAGAAATAAAGGAAAGAGAACTTATGAATGAATAAGCTGTTTTTTTAATTAAAATTGCTAATTTTCAGTGTGGCTCTAGGGATGGCAGCGGTCCACCACTTTGGTCCAGACTGAAATGTCTCAACAACTATTGGATGGATTGGCATGACATTTTGTACAGACATCCGTGGTACCAGGAGGATGACTCCCAACAACTTTGGTGAACCTCTTTCAACAAGCGCCATAATCGGGACATTTTTATTTGTCCAATACTTGAGTTTATGACCATATACCTGCAAAACTAACTGCCTCGCTATTAGCCACTGCTGTGCCAAAGTACAGCCTTAAAGAGCGGCTAGCATGGCAGTCTTGATAGAAAACAAGTGTTGCCTTGCCCCTGTGCGTGCATGTGTCCACTTGCTACAACCCTGCTCCTCTAGAAAAGCTACTGTGTGCACACGTTATACATCCACTTATAAATGTATGCATACCTGAAATGAAAAGTCATAAAGCCGTTAAACCGTTAAACCAAAAAAAATACATTTATTAATCCTCCCTGTGTGTATTATCGTGCTTGTGCTTGAATTATTCTTTTCAATGTGTTGCCTTTATTGCCAAAACCGAGCTAAGCAGCCAAGTCCCTTGTATAAGATCTGAGCACCTGTTAATCATAGCATCACCTTCTGGCACTGATTCCCTGCTCACAAAATGAAAAATTATTGGAGTTTATTCAAGCTGCTCTGACAAAAACGCCTGACACTGGCTGGATGGGATTAGTATGAGGACAAAGCATGGTAAAGTCATCTCTGGGCAGTTTCACACATGTCACACACCCATTCATTCAAGCTGTTGTTGTCAATGAGTACTTCAACAGATGGAGATCATGATGTATTATTATTGCGTCAGTAGCACAGGTACAAACATGATAACTATTGGTTGACAGTTAAGTAATAGTGTGGCCTCATGAGGACTACTGAACTGTGTTGATCTTTCCAAAGATGTTTTCTCCTTAAATATTCATTCACTCATTTTGTCACAGATATTCAGAGAAATTAATGAATATGTCTGATTTCATCTGCTACAAATGCCCTGTAAGGATCTGTCGGGGTTATCCGAGGTCTCACGCAACAGATGGTGGCTAATTAACTCTGTGTTTTTTGGCAGTTTTGTCTTCACACCTTCTCCAAACTGACGACACAAACAACACAACGCGGTCATGGAGAAAATATGTGCGCACACAGCGTAAACAAGTGTTTTAAGAGCCAGTGTTTCTGCATCCTCAAGCAAATGAAGGCCCAAAGGAAATTTCCAAACAGCTTTTTCTTTTGTGTATGCTGTGCATTTATTTGGCACTGCTGCTTTCCAAAGTCTATTTACACCTTGTGTTTATTTAAATTTGGACTATGATGCTGTAAAACTGAGAGCCAGTAATGTGTTTTGAAGCTTTGGTTTTATCATATCTACTGTAGCTCAATCCATTTAAGGATAAACAGTTTGTCTTGTTTTTATTCAATTTAAAAAGATACATTTGGATATAATTTTTTTAGTGCATTAAGTATAATTTAGGCTTTGAGTTGATCTCATTCAAATCTTCAAAAGATATTTAGATAATGAAAGAAAGGTGTTTAGAGCAATTTAACTACAGTTCAACAAATTGAACAAAAATCAGCACAGTTTTGGCCAGCTTTTCTGGACTTGTGCTCACTATTCGAGTGTTTCCAATTTTGACCACTTTGCTCCAAGGTTCCAATAACTCAGTTCAGAAAAAGCAGGACAATTGCTCAACAAAGATATAACACAGATTTTAAAACTAATTCATTCGACTCCCACATCGACAGTAAGGGACCGATGTGGAGATTCTCAGATCCAATACAAAGCTATTTTCCCGTCCCCCCAATGAACCTTTTTATGAACTATGTGACATATTTCTGATCCATCTTGGAGATTTTGCAGATACGTGATATTTGCACATGTAGGAATCCCAGCGGGTCGAGTTACATGTCTGTGACCTTTGAATTTGTTGCACAATCTCTGTTTAAATCTGTATCTCACCGTTTTATATGCATGTTTATGCAGTGTTGACATCTGTGTGTTTGTTGCATAATGGCAACAGGCTGCAGTTGTGCAGGAGTGAGTGATAGCTGAGTTAATTATATATCTACGTACTCATTAAAAAAAGCTTACATGCTGATGACATTCAGGGTAAGGTTACAAACACACAAACTGTTCTGTATTCTTTACATATTGTACATGTCCTGAACTATATCCTAAACCTGTACAAACACACACACACACACACACACACACACACACACACACACACACACACACACACACACACACACACACACACTTCTGAAACACACTGTTCTGTCTATCGCCTGTAGCCCAGATCTCTGAGTAAGCCGATGTGGAGTCTGTCTTGGACTGCAGGGAATTACCTCAGCTCTGAATCATGTGGCGCCTTGCCGAGAGTGTGCACAATGCAATCACCCAGCCATCTTTCTTACTCATAAATTGTCAGAGGGCCTCACACAGAGGCTGGACACACACAAGAGTCTCAAATACATTGTTCAAGGTCCAATTAGGCAAATTGGCGTGGAGTGGTGAGATTTTTGTTTTTGTCTTGGTGGCAAGAATTAATTTAAAGTACTCTCACGTTTGTTTTTATTGGACAGCCAAGTTTAGGTGATTGCCAATGTGAACTGTTGTTATATCACAAAGTGTATTAGAAAACTCTAGATTAGCTGCGGCGATAGATTAACTAATAGTTGACTTAATTAACTAACTAACATTTTTGTTATTTACAGTAGGTTTAGCTAGTGGATATAAGTGGTGGAAGAAGTATCCATATCTTTTACTTATGTAAAACAACAATATCACAATATTAAATACTCCATTACGAGTCCTGCATCCAGAATTCCCCAAAAGTAAAAATAGGGTATTAAACACAGTATTAACAGTATACAACAACATGTACACTAAGTATTAAAAGTAAAAGTAACCCATTAGGGGTGTGACGAGACACCCAGCTCATGAGACAAGACACAAGATTGGTTGCACGAGATCGAGACGAGATTAACACTATTTTAAAGAAAACTTCAATGAAGAAATAAGACTGGAAAAATAGTCCTTTATTCAATTCGAAAGACACAAAATGGAAAACGAGCATTGAAAGGTTTTGCCAAAAACTCAATTGACTGGCTTCTCTCCTGTATAACTAACAGTTACACTGTTACTTATTCCATATGATATGTACGGTGGAAAGCTAGTCTCTTCACACAGAGAACCAAGGTTACAACATAACCAAGTGTTTTCTGGCAGTAGTTGAGACCAGTAGGGTAGGGTCGTAGGCCTACTCAAATTCGTCATTGTACAGTACACAGAGAGAAATAAAGCTCTTATAAAGATGGCTCTACGAGCACGCTCTAACATTCTCTGCACTTGTGTACAGATATCGCGAGACAATTTTTACCTCGACAAGAAATCTCGTCTCATGAGATCTCATGGGACGAGATCTCGTCACACCTCTATAAACCACTCTTAAGAACGATGTTGCTAAAGATATTTTACACATTACAAAATCTGTTTAGGTTAATATGTTAATCAGCTGTTTCAGTTTCAGTTATTTGAGCTCAGTTAATTGGAAACATTTTGATGTGAGCCGAGCTGAATGGATAATGATGTAATGCCTTTGGGCAGATTATTCTCTCTCACATCAAAAACACTCATACAAATGAGTCTCGGCATGTTTTCATCTCAGTCCTGCTTTGTCTTTTGGATATATTTACTTTAGCTGAGCATAATGCTGAAAAAGTCATGAATTACTTGGCAAAGGATCGTACAGTTCTGCCTGTGAGGCTGCAGCTTACAGCATCTATTTATCAAAGTTTGATTTATTATAGTCAGAGAGTCACTGAATGGCCCATTCATAAACCAGATGTCACAAAGACACATTATATACACTCCAAACAGACCTTGGTAGGTAGCCATGATGCTTTTTATTTATAAGTCATCTACTCTGATGTTAGCCCTTTTTCCGATCACCCCCCAGGCCCAAACACATCAGACCACCTATCATCATCTGTAGAAAAGACAAAGTACGTACACAAGAAGACCACAACGCTCCAGTGCTTAAATCATCTGGCAGGACTGATTTTGGCCACGTCTTTCTAGTAAAGAATTTCACGTTATGGGAAAACTCATCAACCGTGAATGGTGGTCGGCAGCTTTGGGTAATGCGTTGCGACAGGACTTAAGGTCCGGGCCCAAAAAGGCTCTGGCACTGTCAGAGAATTTGTGCCATAATCGTGCTTTGTGGCTGTGTATGACGTAAGGATGATGACTCTATTCCGCTGAGTGACTAATAATACCATGGAAGGCTATGACCAGTGTTGGGAAGGATACTTTCAAAAAGTATTCCGTTACAGAGTACAGAATACATGCCCAAAAATGTAATTTGTAACGTATTCCGTTACGTTACTCAATCTGAGTAACGTATTCTGAATACTTGGATTACTTCCACATTGAATTGCATTTTATAAGTTTAGGAATGCGGCCATCACATACAGCTTACTAAACAGGCCTATTCTGGTGTGTTCTTCTGTTCCAACTGGCTGAATGTGTACCTAAACAAGCAGATAGATTTTTGTATTTGTAGTCCCGAACTGCATACTACAAAAATCTAACCGCAGTCTAAGCTACCATGAGCTAATTTTAGCTAACATGTCAAACGGGGCTAGTCTTTCAACGCTACCCTTGGCTAAAAATAACTTACTTTAAGATGCTTCTTCAGGTTGGAGGTGGAGTAATTTGGATGCTGAAAGGAAGTTGGTTGCTGGCAAGCAGAAGTTGCACTGCAGTGCACAGTTATATTTCGTTCTCTCTTCTCTTTCTTTAATGTGAAATGCTGTTTGAATTCCCAAGATAGAAACGCATTCCTGCCCTGGCTCTGTTGTGCCGGTTCCGGCTCCATCTTTACCTCTATCAGTGATCACGCAAATAGCTAATTTTTTTGTTTTCATATTGGGGCTTCTGGGAAATGCATGGAGTTGCGAGAGTGAATAAACCGGTGAAACAGAGAAGTATCGTCATGTAATCCATTGAGTTCAACAATGTAACTGTATTCTAAATACCAACTATTTAAATTGTAACTGTAACGGAATACAGTTACTCATAATTTGTATTCTGAATACGTAACAGGTATTCCATTACTCCCCAACACTGGCTATGACGACATTCAGCTGAAAGAACAGGTTATATCAGCACAGCAGGCCGAGATCCCACTGCACAGCCCAACATGTAAGAAACAAAAGTTATGTTTAGACATGCACAGCCTCCAAGTGGAGTCCTTTCGGTTGTGGTCATGTACCTTACATTGTGTGCTCACTATGTTATTTTGGTGGAGTATTTATCGTATTTCCCGGGATGTGCAAGGTTTGTTTAAGGGCAGTTTGTGTTATACAGTATATAGTCTATATCCACGACATTCCACTTCCGGGATTGCTCCGGTGTGGACGGAAATTCCGGAATTAACTTCCGCTTTCTTTGTGTTGTAATTTTAAACTCCGGTCTATTATTTAGTGGCTATGGGTAACTGCTCCTCAGATCTCTGCAGGGTAAATCCAGACAGCTAGCTAGACTATCTGCCCAATCTGGGTTTTCTGTTGCACGACCAAAACAACCTTTGAACGTACACATGTTCCACCAAAACAAGTTCCTTCCCGAGGCTATTTTGCCAATAAAACAGAGCACGTTTTTCTCCCATCCTGGAATGCTGTGTGGACTAGCCAGACCCTCCTCCGCAGCGCTGTGGAGGAAGGTCTGGCAATGTGAGACTAGGATACTAAGACTAGGATACTAAGCCCACTAATGCTTTAATCCTCTGGTCAGAAAATGTAAAATAAAACATATCATCAGTACAAAGTAACTCCTGGAATGCAACAAACATCGCAGATTGATTACACATGACAGTGTAAGAGCATCAAAGAGTGTTTTGTTCTTTTAAGCCCTTCAAAGTCAAGGTCATGGATTCAAATTTGGCATATTATGTATTCTGTTTTATTGTGTTGTCTCTTGACTTAATGCGAAGATACATAATGCAATAGACACACAAGAATTAATATTGACAAGGTGTCCAACTAATGCAAGACACTTAGCTAAACACTAACAAGACACATGGTGCAGGAAATGTGTGTTCATATCTGCATGCAGGATATTAAAAAACACCCTCATCCTTCCGTCTTCCATTCATTTAACAGGTAGAGAAACATGCGGTCCCGCAGCAATAGTTTGGAGGACGTAACCAAGGCCAAGCAGGCAGACACACGCAAGCAATCTGCAGAGCGAGAGGAGCCCTCGGGAAGGGCTGAGCGCCGCAGCCGACACCGAGAGCCGCCAGACGACACCGGTACCATTCAGCGGAATCACAAGACGGCCAAGAACAGCACCTGTACTGGTGGGAGTGGAAGCGGGAATAGCAGCACCAGCGGCGCTGCAAAGGGAGGTCGAAGGGAGAAGAGCAGGGACCTTTCCCGGGATGACCTCGTCTTTCTACTGAGCTTGCTGGAGGGAGAGCTGCAGGTAATCCAAACTGAAGAGATGACTGAGCCCTGGGAACATTTTGCCAGTACAACAGCAGGCACGCAGGCCTGCAAATATGGCACTGGCCCCAGTCGGACATATAGTCAGACACAGTGGCTCAGTTGGCAGTGGGCACTCAAGATTGACTAAAAGCCTGTGTTAATGGACAGCCAACAGCTGAGGCTACTTCCTGTCATCCCAGCACTGGATCCAGCAATCCCCTGGCACTGTTGTTGTGTGATAGGAACAAGGCAAAGTCTGAATTATTGCTGGTTAAAGGTAGATAGATACAAAGAAAGACTTTGGTTTTTGTAGATAATGTGCCAACCTACAAAAAAACAATAATTTAGAAAAGGTCTCTAGTGCAAACATTTAAGCAATGTTTCCAAATCATAAGTAAAGCCCGACTTAGAGAAAGATGAGGGGGACAAGGTCAACACTGACTCAATATTTTAGGTTATTTTACTGATATTTGGTTTAGTGTAGACTTGTCTCTTGCTGTCATGCTGCTGCATATTGGAAAGTCTGCTGCATGTTATTCCTGCTTCACAAAGTTGAATCTAACCAAATCTACCTTCTACCCCCACTATAGGCAAGAGATGAGGTGATCACAGTTCTGAAGGCAGAGAAAATCGACATGGCCCTGCTAGAGGCCAAATATGGCGTTGTCACACCACAGACAGTCCTGCAGTCCCTGCAGAGGGACGCCATCCAGGGCAAGGCTGATGTCTTTGAGGAGGACATCTATGAGAAGCCCATGGTAGAGGTAACACCAACTCTCAATCTGATTGAGATTGAGATTCTGAAAAGAATACCCTCAGTGTCTAATTGACACAGAGCAGTCCAAACGTGACAGGTGTTTTCTATGTGCTGCCTCCACAGCTGGACAAGTTAGTGGAGAAGCAGAGGGAGACACACCGGCGGATGCTGGAGCAGCTGTTGATGGTGGAACAGTCACACAAACAGGCCCTGTACAAGTTGGAGGACGAGAAGAGGAACCATGGAGAGTTCATGAAAAAGAGCGACGAGTTCACCAACCTGCTGGAGCAGGAGCGCGAAAGGTCAGTGTGTGACTTAACACGAGAGCTGCCAGTCTTCCAATAAACAATATAATCAGAATCGTTGCTTCATGCCTGCAGTGTCTACATTTTAAAAAGTTGGCGTCCTTGGAGAGATTTGGTGACATATGATCTGAAAGCAATAACAGAAAATCTAATTTTTGTGTCAGGGGAAGGTTTCACTGACTTAAATGCTGAGTCTTCCTCCTGAACTGAACTAAACATCACTTGTGTTTTATTTTAATGGGAAATGATGACTCAAAAGTAAATGAAAAATATGCAATATTACTCGATAAACCAGTGGATTCGATGCCTGACTGCTAACTAGTAAGCCAGTATTACATGATTGTACTATGGGGTGGGAATAGACATACGTAACAAAACAATCCCATACCCAGATCTTGACAATGCACTGCATGTTCCATTAAGATCAAACAGGCAGAACTAAAAGCACTCAACTGTCATTGTGACATTCAAGTGACAACACCACATACCACACGTGAATTCAGCCCCTAAGTGCTGTATCCAACTGAAGCCAAAATTACAACTGACGCAGCGTTCCTATTTTAGCAATATCTGTCACCTCTATTGTCCCCACTTTACGAGTGTCTTTACTAGTCAATGTCAGCATGCTCTTCAGAGTTGAAGGGCCTCTTGAGTTATTTCAGTAAACAGAGTGAAGGTGGGTCTAAATCTTTTGTCATTCAATTCAATTCAATTCAATTTTATTTATAGTATCAAATCATAACAAGAGTTATCTCAATACACTTTACAGATAGAGTAGGCCTAGACCACACTCTGTAATTTACAAAGACCCAACAGTTTCAATAATTCCCCCAAGAGCAAGCATTTAGTGGTGAGGAAAACTTCCTTTTAGGGAGAAACCTAAGCGGTGTTGGGGGTGTGATTAACAGTGGCAATAATAGTCACAATAAAGATGTGGAACTATGACTAGAAATAGTAGTTGTAGTAGTTCATGGCGTAGCAGGGCACTGCAGGGCGTTACAGGGTGTAGCAGGACGTAGCAGGGCACTGCAGGGCATAGCAGGACGTAGCAGGGCACTGCAGAGCGTAGCAGGGTGTAGCAGGGCATAGCAGGGCGCAGAGCAGGACCACAGCGACAGCTGCAACCATGATTTAGGTGCCACCCTAATCCAAGGAAAACTGCTGGGTGAAAAAACATAAGGACTCCGGGGAATAAGCTCCCCAGAGCTAAGTTAGTAACAAGCATTTCTGGGACATGGATGCACACAGATGGAAAGAGAGAGGAGCTCAGTGTGTCAAAGGAAGTCCCCCGGCAGTCTAAAACTATAACTTATTATTATAATAAGAGCTGGTCCAAGGCAAACCTGAGCCAGTTCTATAAGGGTTGGTTGATGAATCTGACAACTATGAAGAGAAGCAGAGAAGAGATCATGATCTTGGAATAGAAGATAAGGATAGTGGCAAATAAAACAGTTTGAGAGTTGAGTGCCTTGTTTGTCAGCAAGTGCAAGAGTTGTTCGAATCCTACATCCAACTTCAGCCATTCAGCGGTGCCAACATGTTTTAACACTCCTGTGTAAGGTTAGCATTTAATCAAAGTGTTCTTCAGGTTTACAGAGGGAAAACAACCCTTAAGGATTCCATTATTGTTTTTCCCATGACCTGTAGTAGGTCCTTTACTTTTATTATCACCTTTTATTGAACAACTCTGTACAAAGCTGGAGCGAACCAAGAGTTTTTACTGGAGATGATCCAGCGAACTAGAGAGGGAGGCAAGAATTTGTCGACAGATAATTTAGGTTCGAGCTTAGATACACAAATAAGCTTTACATTTACAGCTCTGCTTTATGGTAGCACTGCAGCTATTTGTGAACCAGAGTGAAAAACCATATCCCTGGATAACTTTCCACCAGCTAAGTCTGCATGTCAATGCCAGTGAAAGCAGCTCTGAACGAGGGACACTTGAAGATCAGATTGTTTATGCTGCAGTTTCATAATATGCTATGATGTGGTAATTCTCTAAACTGGTCAAGATCATAAATATATATTTGAATTGCACTATGTTCTGTTCCTCTGTCCTGTACACTGACCTAAGACCACAAACAGATGTTTAGCCACGCTAGTAGCATGGTTCTTGGTCAGTGTTAGGCGGTCAGTCTACTACTTTTGTCGTATACAGTTTTGCAACAGCTATTAGATGGATTGCCATGAAATTCGTGGCAGCTTGAAGCACTGCAGTGCCTTAGTGCAGCCTCACACAGCCGCTAGCATGGCTGTAGACTGTTTGCACGATAACAGAAATCCTGGTAACACTTATGCTACCAAGTGCTATGAAATATAACAGCGCATGATTTATAGACATGCTGAAGCATGTTTTGTCTCTTAGCTGTAATTTCAACTGTGTAATGTTAAGAGGCATTGTACTGTGCTAGTGTTAATTATCCAACCTTAAACTGGATTATGAGACATTACAGCTATTTTAGATGACTGTACAGGCATGTTGTCTTAACGCCTCCAATGGTGAAACTGTGCCCCATAAAATAGTGTAATGTGAGATAAGTCTGGGGTGAATTATTTGGACGCGCTGTTTAACATTGCTAGCTAAGATGGCTGGAGGTGGAAACATGTCTGACTGATTTCTTCTGTAAATGTCAAATAGAGAGCAGTCACTGGGCAGTGCTCTGTTTACTGCTTCCTCAGCAATATCACATATCATACACACACAGAGGAAATGTGCACTCACCCAAAAACTCACCAACGACACCATCAGACACATCCATAAAACCACACACACACACACACACACACACACACACACACACACACACACACACACACACACACACATGCACCCTCAGCAATTAACTTCACAAAGGAAACACAGCTGGACGTCGGCCCGTGACCTATTTGGGACAATCACATCATTGCACTTTAGCTGCACCAGAATGTTTGAGTTGGACCGGCGAGCGGTGATGACGGTCTGCGCTTTGTCACCAGGCTTGTCAGGAAGGACAGGCTGCCATGAAAAATAGGCCTCTGTCCAGGGTCGAGCTAATTACCGCGTGAGAAAAGGCGAGTAAAAGGAGAACAAAAAAAAAAGAAAACGTACCTAATGGCTGTGAAAAGCATCAATCACACTGCATGTTCAACAAGATGCCAAATTACCATGGAAATAGTTGATGAGGGTGTATATTTTCAGGTTTGGACTTCAGCGAGAGTAAATGTACAGAAGCAAGTACACATTTGTGTGGGGGGTGTTCAGCATCTGCTATTGTCATCTGTCCTTAGCGGTTGGATCCAGCCTTGTCTATGTAGCTGAGTACTCCGTTACAGTCGTAGATGCCAGCGTGCGTGTCATGTGTAAAGTTTTTAAGTAAAAGTATGTTTGGAGGTGTCCTCTTCCTCATTCTCTACCTAAGTTGTTTGTCCAGACAATCCTCACATGACATAACGTGACATTATATTTTTCAGTGCCGCCACACGGATAACTATACGTTATACTACAGTATTGCTGTAAGTGTATGCACATGAGTGAGAGTCCATGTGACGGTTCATACAGTAAATGAGGGCCCAAGCAGCATTCATATCAGAAACGGAACAGTATAGTTGTACAGTTTTCTGGATATTGATCATAATTTGGGTGTAATATTTTGCAGAATTAGCCATCATTTCTATTAGTTGTGATAAAGTCAATGGGGATGTACTTTGTGCTTTTTCCAGTGAAAAAGAAGATATATTTCTGACATGTCATCAAGACTAACTCAAGCAGTAAGAAACAGACAATCCCTGAGGGGCTTGAGTATACGACATCTTGTCCTTCGCCCAAGCACAAAACCCAGAGTTTGTTCAGTGACTTCTATTCTGCTCGGCACTACTTTCAAAACATTATTACAGAGGGCTAGAAAAACTACTACTAAGCCACATATCACTTGTTTTGAGGAAAGCTGAAACAGTTCCCTATGTTTTCAGACAGGCTGCCACAGCAGGTATACATGTACAGTATGAGAGGCACCACGTCGCATCAGGCTTTAATTTCACTTTTGTTAATGCATTGTTGTGTGATGCATTTTAGCTGGATGTAATCATTTCCTTTTACCGCATCCTGAGAAGTTTCGATTACATCCTGGGCTAATGTCCTGTAGGATTTGGGAATGGAGAAAACCCCTTTTCCCTCTTTAAAAGCACACACACTGTGCTGTACATTTATAAAGTTCTCAGCTCCTGCTGACCTTTTATCATAGCAGGATGCCGCTGACTGTGGACAGACCTTCTTCCTGGAAGCCCTAAAAAGCATGTAAATCCGGGCAGGGGGTTGGGGATGAACCTGGCTCCCCTATGATTAATTGGCGATCAAATTGCTGTCCATGAGTGATGACCTCATCGCACACCGGGTAAATGCAAGAGCAGCAGGGGTGTGAGAGCAAGAGCGGCATCCTAACCATCAACAGATGTGACTTTAAACATGACTTCAGCGCACAGACATACACACGCGCTGCATACAGCTACGCCACGGCCGGCATTTTGCTCGCCTTTGTTTTATGACCATCTGCATCCTCTGATTTCATGCATGGCATAACAAAACTTAAATCCCCTGCTCACATTCGGGACATACTGACTGATGTTAGTGTGAGGAGTTCAGCTAATGTTGTGATGTGAGGCAGTGAACCCAGAGAGACTGCATGGCAATATGAGCCTCCTGCTATCATTATCATTTAAAGCTTCACTAGGCAACTTCACATGCTGATGTCTCCAGATGACAGCAAGAGGCATGAAACATGAACTTGGATACGCAGAAGTCCTGTGATGTAACGGCAGTAAAATGCACACAGCACCCTCATGTTTACCAAGCCAGCTGGTCTGGGATCATTTTATACAAAAGGGAGAAGAAAGGCAAAAAGTCAAGTGTTACTGAATCCAGGTTTTTTTGGGATGGGAAGTCTCACTTTGCTGCTGTCTCACTTTTTAATAGTTTAATGCAGTTGTTTCTGAGTTTGATTTAGCAGCTACACATAATAAACACTTCCACAAAATCATAAACCAAAAAACTGCAGTACTAAAGGTGAAAAGTGCCTGGAATAAGATACGTATAATCATCAACTTAAACATACTTTTAGTCAAGTATATTATAATACAATACTCAGATTTCTATGTGCATTGGAAGAGGTCTTTGGCCATAGCCTATTATAAGGGCTCACTTAAAGGGACATTTACAAGACAACAATACAAACTACAACATGTACAACTACAAATGTTTCTAACCTGACTTCTGTCATTTTTTATTTTTGTAAAATTGCATTAATGCCTTAAAAAACACTTTTTGGTCAATCATGTCCACATCAAAACCATAATTTGTAATGGCCGCTACATTTTTTAAGAGGCCACATGTAAGAGCTGACCGATTGGTCAGCTCTTACATGCGATAAGCTAATATTGGTCAATGTATCGGCCTGGCTAATCAGCCAGGCCGATACATTGACCAATATTAGCTTATCGCAGATTTGTCAGTATCTGTTGGTGGCTAAATAATAAATAATTATAATGAATAAATTGCAGTACAGGAATGCCAAAGATGCGTTATTATGTATCCCACGTAACTTCTAGGCAAGTCCCGCCCCCTACAAAGCAGCTCGATTGGTTGGGGTTAGCCATTGACCTTGAGTGGTTAAGGTTAGGATAGCCGATGGGTCAGGGGATAGGACCTGAACAAATCGGGTTACATTAGCTTGCGTAAGCATGGACGCCTGGCCAATAGTAGTGTGTCAATGCTATTGCCTTCAAGTTGCGTGGGTTCCATAATAACGAGCCAAAGATATGCTGTTTGAGCAATGCCGACTGTAAAATGTCGTGCTCAGTAGTGTGTTTTGTAGTGTTTTTCTTGTAATGTTAATGTAAAAAAATATTGGTAATTTACAATATATAATATTGGTCGTGATATTGTTACCAGACTTTTCAAAATCAAATATCGACATAAAATATCCTGTATTGGTCAGGCTATAGTAATAACAACTTCTTAAGTCTCAACAAAAAACTAACTTTGACCAAACACATACATGTACATAAGTGGTAGTCACCGCAGAGTTGGTTATGTTGTCACTGCATGGTCTACAACCGGGCTCTATTATTGCCATTATGATCATGCATGACAGCTAAAACATATGTGCATCATTAAAATCAGATGTCTGTGGGTGTTTGATGTCACTCTATTTCAGCAACATTTCATGATTCACACTAATAAGATGTGTGTACTTTCCCACAAAAAAAAATCTTGAAATCTTCTGCATTTTATTAGTCATGATGCTTGCACAATGCCATCAAGGCCTGAATGGGGAAGTTCGATAGTTGTGAACTTGCCATAGAAACATTGTGTGATGAGAAAACAGCCCGCAGATCATATGAAACAAACGTATGTTGACGTAATTTACTGGCACAATAAGTTATAATCACTATTACTGAGTTTTTATTGTAGATATAAAGCACAGTAGCTGCTAACGTGACACTACATGACCTTCCTCCTCTTAATGATGTGCAGGGCACACAATACATCTACATGCCATCTGGTTGACATAACTGCAGCGGTGGTGACATCACTCATGTGGATCAGATCGAAATTCTTCGGCAATGTCCTCACCATCGCTGAGAAGCTTATTACCCTGACCTGCCCTGTTCTTCGAAACAGAACATTGATTTTTGGTTATTAATTATCACTGTTCCTGTCTCTGCAGGTTTACCTTAGGGGCAGGTTGTGAACTTTGCAGAAAGTTATACAGTGTTTTTGGAAGTTGTCAAGCAGCTGTTTTGCAGTATATACACATATTCCTCTGCATGCATGAGCAGGATCTGTCTTCACCTATGCGTTGTTAGGATATTATCAGTACTCCTATAACTGCTAGGAGGAGACAGAAATCTGCCTCATTCATCAAGTGTAGCTGACATGCGATTGCTGAGGCTGTTACGTCTTTCCTGACTGAGGAGAAGCACACCTGTATTCCTCCCAAAATGGTTTCAGACTGGTGAATAGTATACATTCCTGTTGAAAGCCAGCTTCAAACTTTTGATAAGATAAATTAGAGGATGATATATGCATTATGAGAAATTGTCTGGTCTGGTTCAAATTCTAAACCTTCTGGAAAATATGTCTTGTTTTTTAAATGCTGGTATGGGAAAGTACACACGTGTTTTTAGATTCTCTGTGTCAAACACTTCCTTTTATGGGAAGGAAAGCTGTTCCTCGCTCTGACTACTGTATATGACGTTACTCCAAAAAATGTTACGCTTTGAAGCCCCACCAGCATGCCCCCATGTTGAGGTCAGGAATCACACATATATGATACATTCAGCGACACCCTCTAAGCACACATATGACATGCAGCCACCTCTTTACACTCTTTCAAAACACATTCTGCCAAATGCGTCAGCACATCGCTGGACTTAATTTCCTCGAGACACTTGAGAGCTCTTAGCACTTTGCTTGGTAAAGCTTTATGAGAATGTCTTCTAGTTTAGTCTACAAATACGCAACTAAACACTGAATTCACGGATGAATTAGATCCAGAAAGAGAAGGGTAAGACAGAAGGAAAAGACTTCACAGTGCAACAATTAATGGCTGTTGAAGTCAAGGATGTGATATTCTGACCTTTATGACAATCATTAGAAAAAAGTTCTCAGAACATTACAGTTTAAGTGTCCATAAAAGAACATGTGATTATTTTATCAGTAGCCAGTGGTGAAAAAAGTAACAAGTACATTTACTCAAGTTCTATACTTGACTATGACTTTACTACATCCATGTAATGCTACTGTGTACTCTCTCCACAAAAAATTTACCTAAATTGTTGTAATCTCTACAGTAGTCACGATAACTGTACTTAACTTACTAATGATAACATTTCAATTCAATACAATTCTTGCAAACAAACAGTAGCACGAGCTGTGGAATTGACTAGCACATAGCTAATTTTAAGAAAATCAGGTTTTCAGTTCAAACTAGTTAAAAGATTACTTGCAGCCTAGTTGGCATTAATTCATTTTTTTATTTTTTAAACAGTGTCATTTATAATTTATTAATTCCCAAATCTCAGCGTGAGCATTATTTCATACCTAGTCTGGATCAATGAAAGTACATTTCCAGGATAATTTCCTCACCTTCCGCTCTCTGTGTGTCGCTGTGCTCAAACTGTGTTCGCCTTGGTAAACAACAACAGACTTTAAGCTAGCAAGCTACATGCTGAAAATGGCAAATTTTGGATCATGCAATAAGACAGGCCTGCTTGGTTCTTTTGGGGTATGATTGTTAAGATTTACAAAGAATATGTTTACGGCATTTAATCTCTAACTGGGACGTTTTGGCGGGATGGCTTTATATGTTTAACCATGTTTCCAGCTAGTTTAAAAAGCTCACGTTACTGTATTGTGTGAACAGTTAACTCAATTAAAATTGTATGTGGCGTTTTCTTTTCCACCAAAACAAGATTCCCGAGATTATTTTGCAGAGCCACCGTCACTGCGTCCTGAGCTTTTTTTTTTCCTGCTATCCCAGAAGGTATCTGTGGTGTAGCCAGACCTTACTCCACAGCGCTGTGGAGACAGGTCTGGAATTGCCAAACTATTTCATATCTTGTCAGCTCCTTTAAAGGGGTGATAGAATGCAAAACCGATTTTACCTTGTCATAGTTGAATAACGACAGTTCGGTGGGTAAATAGATCATACATAGAAGCTCAAAATCCCATTGATATCCCTGTCCTCTGCAAATCTCACATTTTGAAACTGCCGCTGAGAATGGGCGAATCTCAACAAAGCTGACGTAAGCATCTCAAATCCTAGTCTTTGTCACGCCCCAACATTTGCATAGGCTACACCACTGACCTGAGGTCAGCTTAGTCTTCTGAATCTAGCTAGGTCATGCAGATCTCCAGAGGTCCGCTATTGAATTACTAAATTCACTTCTGAGACTTTTGTATGTGAGAAATCAACTATGTAAAGGTCAAATATGGGCCGTTTTACGAAAATTGATGGCTAATTGCAAATTTTGTCCGACTGTGTGTCGCAGTTCCGCAGGAGCTCAGCAGGCTACGTGACTGCGGCCGGTGCTGCCTCGCTGCCCGTCGTGTCCTACTTCATAGACTGCGGCTCGCTGTGAGCTAGCTGGATCTCCGTCACAAAGGGAAGCCCACGGCGCTCCATACCCGCGCAAAGTCACCGGTTCTGGGTTACTGGACTACAAAATGTCGATGGATGGAGCTCCAGGGCCAGCAGCTAGCTGCGATTCATAGGATTGAAGGGACAGTAGCAGCTAACGAAATCCCTAATGTTCACAAAAATGCATTAAATTGAAATTGGACACCATAGTTAGCTTTATAAGACCTTGGGGTAGATGTTATATAAGTGGCGTGACGAAATTCAAACTGTAAATATACTTTAATTATGCCGAAAGTGAAGCTAACTAGCCGCGATCTGTAAATTTAGGATTGGAGGGACAGTCGCAGCTAACGAAACCCCTAATGTTCACAAAAATTCATTAAATTCAAATCAGACACCATTGTTAGCTTTATAAGACCTTGGGGTACATGTTATGTAAGTGGCGTGACGAAATTCAAACTGTAAATATACGAAAGTTATGCCGAAAGTGTAGCAACGATCTTTTCTCCCAGATTAAATGGGACACATAGCCTAGCTTGCAGCTCCGGAGCTCCGCAGAGCCCCGAGCCCCGGTCGTCCAGTAACCAAGAAACGGTGACTTTAACTGGGTATGGACGTTGCCACTTACTCGTCAGACTGTGTGGAGCTCCTAAAGTCCAACACGTCTTACTAAATTTGCAATTAGCCATCAATTTTCGTAAAACGGCCCATATTTTAGCTTTATATAGTTGATTTCTCACTTAAAAAAGTCTCAGAAGTGAATTTAATAACGAAATAGCCCGACAAACAATGTATACCTTTGCAGTGTATGAAATATGAGACCTGCTGTCTCGTCTCCAATGTGTTTCTATGGGGTTCGCTCAAACCAATCAGCGCACAGCTCATCTAAATATTCATGAGCATACCATATTTGGAAGAAAAGCTCTTGTTACAAATAGAGCCATATTCACAGGGTAGTTAAGGGCCTAATTCGGGCAATTTTTAGCCCAACCAATGTTACATACCCTATTAGGAGACCTTAAGGAACAGTGTAAAATACCCTATATAATCATTCTATCACCCCTTTAACTGCAGTCACAGAGCAGTGAGGTGAGAAGCTGAACCTGATTGGTCCTCCTGTATTCATTCTGAGCACTGATTAGCTTCACAGTTGGAACTTTATTGAACCAAGTGAGAGAATACCTGTGTCCGAAATCACTTCCTATTTACTACATAGTACACTATGTTTTACTGTCAATCAAATCAAATTATGAAGTCAAATTAAAAAGTTTAGATTCAGTTTTTGGGGGGCTGTTATGATCTCTGAATATTGGTAGGATGGGAATGTAAAAGGACAGATGAGTCCATATTCTGCAGAATATTATTTTCTGCTCTGCACCACCTTTGTTTGTGTATCTAGACGCTGATCACTATCACGCCCACATTGTAGGAAAAACACTGAGTGGCTACTGACCTAATGGGGCTGGTCAGCCAACACTCCCTTTTCTGCTTTGGCCAGATAACTATTGCTCCACAGTCTCCTGCACCTCAGGCTCATTTGTCTGAATCTACTGCAACAAGGACACTTATCCTTCTTTTCTTTGACTTAATGTAACTTTCAGTTTGTAATGATTCTAGGTGGACACTTTGGACAAAAGCGGTAGTGTTTTTACCACACCTGCTGTCATAAAGATCTTTTCTTTACGGTGCTGTATTTCCCACTGTATAACCAAGTTAGCTTTAACGGGAGGTCATATAGTCGCAATGAATATGTTGCTCAGACAGAAAATCATTCATGTACAATAAGAGAATACGTTAAAGATGCATCGTTGCATTTCAAGTGTTGCATACGGTAACTTAGCCTACTTTGGATGTATTGTGAGCTAAACCGGGTATCATTGTCACTGTGTCAGGAGCCACAGCATTAAGAGTTTGTTGTAGCAACCAACGTAATAACTTAGATTAATGTAGCGCATTTTATGAAACCCACAGACACTTTACACAAGTAATGTTACAGGGGGACAAGGGAAAAGAAGATAGTAGGCCAACACAAACACAGACTAAAAGCAATAAAACCTCCACGCTAAATGGAAGGGGGATGTAATTTAATGTCGACTACTGACGTACAACCATATCGCGCATTGTAAAGTTACTCCTCATTTCCACCGGTTGCGGAACGGCTTCGGGCTCTGCCGTCCGTCAATACCCACCAGGTCCGGATTTGTTGCGGTACGGCTGCAGCCATGACTGACAGCTGAAGTCACGAGGACCCACGAGATCTCACGAATTCAGGTAGAATAGAACCACAAAACCAACAACAGTTTGTTTCCATCCAGCGGAGTAGAGGGGAAGCAACTCTGTGCTGTGTTTTCAAGGTGTAGTGCAGGGAAATATGATCCGCCATGAGCACGGTGTATTTTATTTTGAAAATGAACCGGATGTTTTATTTTGTGTCTGTGCTCGACTTCCTCTGCGTATCTGCTCCGGAGGCCTGCGGACCGCCGGAGCTGGGGACGGAGTCGGAACGCAGCCGTTCCGCTGTCAGTGGAAATACACACATTGACAAAAAAATCCGTGACCCATCAGGAATGTGTTACTGTAGCACCGTCTACCTGCCTAACCTTAAAAGCTGTTGAACTGAACAACTGTATATATAAACTGACTGTTTGCAGAGTGATTTATTGAAGAAACTATGTTTTCCTCAGTCTAAGATCAATGTTAAGAGTGAATAACAAAACTTGCATATGAAATGTTTTGAAGTAAAACAGACCCCACATTTTCTTATTTTGTTGTAACTGAAGTGTAGAAAATTGACAACGCTTTCATGGTTTTTTTGCACCAAAATAACAGTATTTAAGAAAACATAGTGTCGGAAAGCTTTCCTTTTAAGCAGCATGCAACATTTGCATGATCAGAGAAATAAACGTTTAATGATTTTAAAAGAAAATGTGGGTGTCCTTTGTTCACAGGTGAAAGAAGTGAGTTCATAGCGTTGTATTTTGGATCTGCTGTCTGTTTTGGAAAAAGAAAATCACAAACGTGGATTTGGTGTGCCTTTGAGCAAAAATAGAAATTCTGTTTGGTTCTGGTTCACGGCCTTGTGAACACAGGAACTATAGGCCATGTTTCCTGATAAACAATCTGTCATTGTTTGTGTTTGTATTACTGGGGAGTTATCTCATAGACAAAATATGAAGGTCATCTTTTAAAACATAGAGACAAGGAGCACCAACACTCACAGATGCAGAACAAACTCTGCACTGCAGATGTGCTGGTGCATCAAAAGATGTTAAAGGCAGTAACATAAAACAGATACCACTCACATGAAAGGGTATTTTTATGTCTACACCCTTACCTTAAAGTGTGTGTGAGAGACTGTCAAAGTATTACTCCCCTGCATTTGCAAACTAGGTGATGATTAGGCCCAGAGAGTCGTCATTGCATGGCGTAATGTGATTACATCTCCCTGACAGAATGCAGCGATTAGACCTCACCGACCACAAGGACGCAAGACTCCTTTTTCCAACTTATAACAGGAGAAAACCTTAAAATAGCACTTACATGCTGTTGTGTGAGAGAAGGAGACAAAACACATGGTCTGGTTCAGATCTTTTTACGGAATTTGTAAAGTAAGTGTGGAATAATGTGAAGAAATCTATTAAATCAGCGTCTCATTTTCAAGTGAGAGGAGTGCAGAAGGTGTCTTACCACATGAAGGCTCAATTTCTGCATTCACTTGTGGAAAAAAGTTCTTTTTCTACCCAGTATTTATGCAAGAGTGCATTTCTCCTTTAAAGGGGTAAAACCCTCAGGGTTTACATATGGTCTGTTAAGGTCTTATTTCAATCAAACAGGGACAAAACAGGGACAATTAGTTGCATGAACATGAAGAGCAGTGGATTTGTGAAGGCAAGACGGATGGTGAGTTTAAATACACAGGTAATATGTTTTTCAGTATAATTGAGCCACAGTGTTCTTAGAGCATTTTGACAGCTTATTTGTAACTTCAACGTCTGTCAGGGTTGGGGAAAAAAAAGAAGAAACAATGAACGGTCAACTGGACAGAGATAGACAAATGATTCTGGTGACTGGGAATCTGCAGAGTGATGTATGAGCTAATCTTCTATTTGTGAAAGGAAATAGCACCGAGGGCGGAGGGCCGGGGGTCAAGGAGGAAAAATGTAGCTAATAGTAGGACTAAAATGACATTTCTAAGCTTGCTGTGAACCGTTGAGACAGCAAATGATGGCGCAAGACTCAGATTGCAACAGGCAACAGAGAAAATCCAACGAATGACATGTAAAGTTGACATTGTAGAGGATATATTTACCCGCCAGCGAGGGCTAATCTCTCTGATTTACCTTCTTCTCACATTTGTTCTAGCAGACGCCTTCTTGAGTTACAGCTTGGCAAAACATGGCAAAGGGAAGCCATTTTACCCTCCTGTCCTGTCAGGCTGGAAGGAAGCGGCAGCAAACTTGCACATTACGTCCTGGTAGCTGGCAGCTGCAGTGTCTGAACAATGAGTCTGTGCCTGTGCTCCCGGCCAACTCTGTGTCAAGATAGAGAGTGAAATATGGAGGGAGGAAAGAGCCTGCCTGGATCTGCCAACTCAAATGTCCCATTGTGGTAGAATGGGCTATCTGGACGTGGTCACGATGAATTGTATAAACAGGGAGAGTGAATTAATGTGGTGACATTTTTGCCCTTTTCTTTTGAACAAAGACACAATTGCTGTAGCAGGCCATTAACATGATAGAAATGTAAGACATTAAAGTGCTCATATTATGCTTTTTGGCTTTCCCCCTTTCCTTTATTGTGTTATATATCTTTTTGTGAACGTTATAGGTTTACAAAGTGAAAAAACCCAAAGTCCACCCCAAAGGGACTTACCATCTCCAACAGAAAACCCTGTTCACAAACTGCTCCAAACAGCTCTATTGTAGTCCAGCCTTTACTTCCGTGACAAACGTGCGTCACTTTGTAACACACGTTATAGTGCTCGCCTAGCTGCTAGTATGGCACGCCCTCATACTCTGCTGCAACAACTGACAAGCTAGCAGTACTTTCTGCGCATGTGCGACTCCCAACAAAGATGGAACAGAAGTGCGATGCCTCACTCTGTAGCTAAAACAGAGAGCTCAACACACAGGGTGAAAAGAGGAGCTGCAGCAATGTGCAGTACAACAAAAATATGGTGTTTTTTGAAAATTAAACCACATAAACCTATTCTGGTACAACCTCTAAATACAATTATGAACCTGAAAATGAGCACAATATGAGCACTTTAACATAGGCATTTAGTATTTTAAAAGCACTTTGTTTTTCACACATTATATAGTTGTAAGCAGGACATTTATAAGTATTTATTAATGCATTTGTTACTGGTTATAACTTGTCAACCTATAACTGTATAAACAGTTAATGGATGATTGGTAAAAGTATTACATAGCTGTAATCGTATGTAATGATATGCAGCATGATTACACTAAATTCTTAAATGTGATATAAATGTTGTAGAAAACATTTATTTTACGGTATACGTTCAAATCATTTATCATTTATTTCTACCAGGGCTTTCAGCCACATTGCCTGGAATTCATCAGTGGTTGAGGAGAGCAAAGAAGCATTCATAGAAATTGAAATACTTTAATAAATACATTATATTGTCAATCACTAACATGTTCATACACCAGTGCAAACTTCAAATACATTATATAAACACTTAAAGACTCTATCTCTGCTGGCAACATTTTAGTGTGTCATAAACTTTTTATTAATTGATATTCCCTGCACATGAATTCTAAATGGGGGGGATAAAATAAAGTGTTTAAGAAAAAGAAATTACGGCAACACCTTGGCAAATGAGTCTACTCAGGACCTGATATCCTTTTTCAAGAGTGAGTTTAACCGGGACTTACAGGCAAAAAAAACCTTAACTATGGGACTGTATCTGGCAGAAAAAAACGACCACATGCTTATGCTTCTGTGGAGGCTCCACGCAGAGCTTTCGCCGTACGTAAAGTACGTGAAGTTTATACTTGTGCGTTGGTGTGTGCGTCGGGCTGGCATGTGTGCGTGCGGGGAGTGTGTGGTAGAGCGAGGGAGAAGTGAGAGA
Organism: Sander vitreus; assembly: GCF_031162955.1. NCBI lineage: Eukaryota > Metazoa > Chordata > Actinopteri > Perciformes > Percidae > Sander > Sander vitreus. Next base: position 10,548,115 of record NC_135878.1, on the reverse strand, counting down.
GTGACGGCGTTTAGCTTCGGAGCGAGTAGCGACTCTAGAGTCATGGTGGGAGAAACAAAGTGTCACCCCTGTGCTTTCTGACCACGGTGGGAATTCTGTAGCAGGAAAAGTTCACCCTCACCTTGATTTCATGTTGTTTATGGAGAAGGAGAACCAGGAAATGAGTCGGGGGGGAAATGCAACGCTGTCAAGACACGACGTGCGTCGCTGCGACATTTTTCGAGAGGTGCACATCAGGCTAGATTTTTACTCAGAAGTATAAATCACGCTTAAGTCCTCCCTGTCATTTATGGCTTTTACACATCCCCCACGTCATTCATGTTGATGAAGGACACCTTGCTGTGTAAGCAAAGCAGCAAATAATAGCGTCCTGTCAAGCGGTAGCAGCGTAAGTGATTTATGCCACTATTGTTGCTTTTAGTTTCCCACAGGGGCGTAGCACAAAATTCTGGGCCCTGTAGAAAGGCATTTTCTATGGGCCCCTCCCCGCATCCACAGCTATTCATTCTAGCATCTTTTTGGGCCCTCTTCACATGAGGGCCCTGGGTACTCAGTCCCACCCCACCCCTCCACAACCCAGTCCCTGCTTTCCCATGTCGGTGCTTTTTCACCTCATCTTAAAGTCAGCTGATAACGCCAGGGTACAACAACAGAACCTTAACAAACAATACAACACAAAGTCAAACCATCACTGAAAAGCCTGTTTCAAGCAGACAGTGTTGGGTATGAACACACAGGGGATGGATATAGAAATTAGTTTCTTAACTGTATAAGATAGATACATTGTTAGATACATAATTTGTCATCCATTAAACAAATCCACATTCTTGAGTCATTGTGTCTGCACTGCAGGGGTTTTATGGGCTTTGTGTAAAAATTGAAAATAGCTCTTGTAACTTTCTCAGGGTGTTAGGATGCACCTGATTTGGAGGTGGTAACTGTTAATTAGGGATTTTTATAGGGAGCAGGGTTTAATTTACTTTTCCCTGACGAAGTTTGTCTGAAAAACAAAGAAACTGTTTTTGGTTACTAGTGAAAACAGTTCTTTATTTGTCGCTAAGGGAGTATTCGTACAACCTTTCAAAGGAATTTAAAGGTCCCATATTGTAAAAAGTGAGATTTCCATGCCTCTTTTACTATAAAGCAGGTTGAGGCGCTACGTAAATACTGTGAAGGTATTAAAACGCTCAATCCACAGAGAAATGCACAAAGCCTGCATTCAGAAATGGTACCTTTAAACGAGCCGTCAGGACTTCTGTAAGGTTGTGTTCTCACAAATATACTATATATAGGTAGAAAGTGCCGTTACAGTGCCGTTACCGTCATTCCCCGGCAGCAGTGATGGAGCAGGGACGCTGACCAATCGGAGAAGACTGGGATTTTTTCGGGAGGGGGTATTAAAGAGACAGGCGCTAAAACGGAGCGTTTCAGACAGAGGGTGAATACAATGTGGGGGGGGGTTTTGAACATTTAAGCATGTAAACATGGTCTATTAGAAATCCGAAATGCATGTATGAACCTGGAAAATACAATATGGGACCTTTAAAAATGTCAAAATCTCTTTGTAATATATGAAAGCAAGAGAAATATTGAGAAAGAGAAAGCAAAAAATTAGTTTATGGTTATTGCGGGAGTGAAAAAAATGTCAAGGCTTTATGAGAGGACCTAAGGTGGTCGGGTGTCAAGATGCGATATGGAAACCAAAATTGAAAACTTTGGGGTTTGGCTGTTTGGCAGGGAACAATAGAGAGCCGTCAGAGGGACCACCCTGCCGCAGTGCATCCTGGGCTTTGACAAGATTCTCAGACCAACCAGGAAACAAGAGCCACAGTTGGGTTTTAAATTCCCTCCGCCCAGATTGTATGCATGGCGCTGGAGATGATTGATGAGAAGGTTTTCCTGTAAGGTTATGAGACTGCAGAATAGCTGGCACTGGTCTGTTTCAGGGCTGACATACGAGGGTAAACATTATCCTTTCAGACACACCTTTTCCCTCAATAGTAATGAATGTTTTTATAAATATTTTAAGGAAATGATTAAAATGTAATCATTATGTATGTTGTGAGAAATATTTTCATAAAAGAATGTGGAAGCAATGTTGAACAGTTGACTCATTTACAAGCCCACCAAGCCTCTGCAAAAACACTGCAGAAATGTAATTTAACTCTGAATAATATGCATGACTGAACAGAAAACCAAATTCTTTTCTTTTTTTCAAAGACTTTTTTTATGGCAGGAGACGAGACCAGTGCCAATCTAATTATTATGTGTTGTATTCATGACCACAAAATGTAGAATACACATTTTGAGCTGCAGTGTCACAACAGCAAAACAAACAACATCCCGCTTCCTCCACCCAAAACTCTGAACTGCACTGGTCCTAGACCAGCGGTCTTTTTGATCTAAGCCCAAAACCTCAATTACACTATATTTTTTCCAGGGTCAAATTATGCAGTCAACTTAGTTTTGCTCCGAAATCTCCTATCCCGATGTTGTTTTGACCTGGTGAGAAGCTGCCGCCTCAGTGAGCCATGAATGGCTTTGCACTTAGTTTGATACCCTTGTAACACTAAAGGATGAAGACGTCTGGTAGATAATATTTTGATGGGGTTGCAGCAGGATTTAAGATTGCTTGCACACGACACCATAAAAAGATTAGACTTATGAAATCACACTTTTGTCAAAGTCCAGGGGCTGATATCTCAGGACAAATGTTTTTGGGCTTGAAACCGAGAAAATCCTCCTGGCAGTGGCAGAGGTGGGGAAGGGTGGGTGGGTAGTATGACTAAAGGGTGGAAAAATGGTTTAAAATGGTCTATCCAGTTTCAGAAGCCTCTCATGGTTTAGTGAAGTGGAAGAAAGGGGAAGTATTCATGTCAGCAAGGAGACAAGTAAGGTCGGATACTGAACCCTTTCGAGGCTTCTGCGAAGAGCCAAGAGTGACATTAAATGTTTTATGCTTTATTTGTTCTGGTGTCTTTGGTCTAGTCGCCTGGATGAATACAGCCAGGTTCCTTATCTCATTCCTTTCAGAAAGACACTAGTATTTAGTTTTATTATCAGCCCACAAGTATTATAGCGGCCCAGTGCTAAGGCAGAGAATATCTCCTTGTATCACCTCTAATGTGTTTAAAAGCATCCAACAATTTAAGAAGGGTTCTTCTTGTAAAGTTTGAGCATGCCAAGGAGGAGGTACAGTATCTGTGGTCTGGACAAAGAGCAAACACAAGAGAGAATAAATGCTATGCCTGGATCTCTCTAATTTAATGTAAGTATAGCATGAGCTCATTCCTAAGGCACACTGATTTTTTTTTTTTTTCAAACAAAGAAAATTATGAGCTCACATTTCGAGAAGCCGTATATTACAGCCAGTTTTATGCTCAACAAAATATCATAAAAAATCTGATTTAGCAGCTATTCGTTTGCTCTGTTAAGCCTTGGCATCGTGTCAGAAGGACTGCACGGCATCCAAATTTTAATATTACATTTTAAATGGAAGCCTTTCTCTTGCTAGATTAACGGGCTAGATTTCATGCAGTTTTAAGGATCAAATGAAAAACTGATTTGGCATTTAATTGAGCCAAAACACAAATATATTCCCCAAAACAGTCTTTTTTTTCCCATCAGGCTCCCCTAACTCAAGGGCTTTGGTGCCTATGGGAGACCACATGTTGGGCAACTTTTAGGAGCAAAATGCAATTATAATCCTTCCTTGTATAAATAGCTGTTGATAAACATAAATAACATAAGTTTGAAAGGTAGCTTGTAATGAAAAGACGCTGCACGTCAAACTTTGTCCTCACTAGAATCTCTATAATTCAACTTTAGCATTTGCAAAACATTTGATCGGATAACTATGTAAAAAAACAAGAGGGCAGAAGGGTATGTAAAGATCTGTGCAACTACGCCAACAGTTTTTTTCACATTTTCTTTTTTTTTATATCTTGTAAAATCTCTCAAGGCTCAGCACACTGCCAGAGCTAATTGCATACAAAAAAAAAAATCCTCATCAATCCTCATTAACACTGGAAGTCAGTGGACAAAGCTAAACCTCCTAACCCTCAGTGCTAAAATGCCTTTCTGGAATCCGTCCAGATGTGAGCCATCTGTTGTGTTCAGTCACTGAGGTGAGACTAGTCGTGTCTATCCAGGCGGTGACATCACCCAGAATAGAGACGGGCTAAAATCCAACATTCAGGCCTTTCATTAATAACACTGCTGATCCGAGCCTTTCAGGCAGCCCCTCGACATGCACTGAGGCTTCCCACCGGTGCACTTCATCAACATTATAAGTGTTTTCTGCCACGAGGAACCTAATGCAGCCAAGAGTCGCAAAAACACCAGGGCTGCACTTTACCACAGTATCCCTAACATGCTCCTTCCTTTACTTCCCTTAGAGGTTTCAGATTTTATGGACGGGCATGGCATAAAGTCATGGTTAAAGCAGCTACAAAAGTGAGCAGATCTGACCTGTTTGAACCAGGTTGCAGGGTAAAAGGTGACCTGAAGAACATTAAGAAAAGATATCCGTTTACCGGCTTCAGTGAACATATGTGGAGGTGGAATTGTAAATGTGTGTGCTTTCCACTCATAAAAAAAATAAATAAATAAAATCTATACGCAGAAAACAGCTATTTAGTTGCCTCATCGCACATTATTTGCATCCCTCAACATCTAAATTCAATTAAATGTGACACCCCTCTCCATTGCATTCATTTTGTAGTGACTGGACAACCAACGGGAGACAAAAGGATGACACACTGCCAAGAAAAACATGTCTCTCATAGGGATGCCAATGTCGAGACAACAAATACAGATGTTAGGATGACATGCAACATCCATGAGAAACTGAAGCAATGATGTGGTGGCTAAGTGGTATGAGCCTTAGTCTGCTTCTTCTCACTTTAAGTCAGAGTCAGAGACAATTTCAGGCCAGTTGCCAAGTAACTGGGATAATAAAAGCTGTACGCTTTGACAGGAAGTGAGCAGACAATAGAAAGAGCGTGTGTCCAGGATCCCAAACCGCCGCCCAGCCGGGGTCACATCTCCTCTGAGCACTCTAGGAGGGGAGTGATGTCACCCTAACGCACCCAAAGACAGACGATTACACAGACCCACAGTCCATCACAGTCCATCGCTTAAGTAAATTCCAGCGTCACACCCCACATCCCCAATCACTATCATTTACATTCCTCCTGAACACAAAGAGGTAAGCAAGGAGTGGGAGGATCCGGGGTGAGCCAGCAGCTGGCTGGTTGTGATGGAAAGGCTGAGAGAAGAGCAGGAAGGTACGACGGGGAGGGAGGAAAAGGAAAAAGAGGGAGAAAGAAGATGAGAAAGAGAAGGACTTCCTTAAAATAAATATTGTAAAGCAAGTTTATATTAAACATTATTAGTGTTGTTTTTAATTAAGATGCATGAATGCCCAGACATTTGTGCACAATAGTTTTGTATTTGTCGTATTGAAGAAGTCCATGACTCCAAACTTAAAACATGTTGCTCAACCAGAGGTGGCGTTCCACTCGTACAGTATGAATTATTTATGTAACAGTCATATGGGTTGTTTGGTAACTCTTTCAGGAATGAGGGATAGTGTCATGTAGTCCTGCCAATAGTGTTGCGAGAACATTTTATTTGCTGTAATCTGATAGCATTTCTCCAGTAAATGTAATAGATCACCTGTCATTTCCTAATCGCTCTAATCCCCTCACATGTGAGCCATTATTTCTGAAAAATGATGTGTGTCATCTGAGGTCTTGCTATTCTCTGAAAGAGAACAGAGCCAAAGCGTTATGAGACAGTTCCGATGACCAATGAGGACATCTGGTGAGTTTTTCTCAGGGGTGTGTCTCAGGGTTTCTCAGAGACACACACAAGTGACAGACGGACAGACGGAAAATGCACTTCAGTACATCAAAAATCCTACAACCTCTCATTTTAGATAAATTAAGAATAACTCATTTCTAATACAATAGCATACAGGCATTTTTGATCTGACTACTACATTCTCTTAGTTGTTCATAAGTAAAAAAAAAAAAAAAAAAAAAGCATCAGTCAGCTCCTTCGAGTAGCCTAGAGCAGGGGTTTTCAAACTTTTTGTGTGTGTGGACCACTATTTGTGATCAAGAATTTTCACGGACCACCTCATAATACACATAATAAAATATGTCTACACACAGTCCTACCTGAATTAATCCGCACCTCTTAATAGGCCTACTAGCACTAAAACTATAACTGGTCATCGCATCAGTACAACAGGCTTGTTAAAAGAAGAAAGTTTACTGCACCCAACGGCTGCCACATATTTTATTTATTTATTTACTCAAGCGCCCGAGGGCATAATCAGGTTCATTTGAACAACAGGCTTATTTCCGTAGCAATGGAGTATTACATCTATACAGTAATAAGAACACTTGGATATAGTCAACATTTCAAAACCTTAGGTACAGACAAGAGCCAAATAAGGTACAGCCACCGAGTTGACATCAACTATTAGCTTCATTGGGATTTTCCCGTTTTCAGCTGCAGTTTCAAATTGTGAGATTTGCATAGGAAAGAGGTGTCAATTGGACTTTGAGGTTCTCTGTATGCCCATTTTACCCACCGAACTGTTGTTATTCATCTATGACAAGGTAAACTCGGGTTTGCATTCTATCACCCCTTTAAAGTGATACCAATACCAATCGAGTACTTTATTTGATACCGTTTTTTTTCTTTTCTACTTCTTCTCTTCTTTTCTAGCAACTCGGCATGCTGAACCATACAAATAGATTGGCAAATACACTGTGCTAGACTTTACCACACCACAGATTGTATGGGTTGTAGCTGCTGCGGTAGTTGGACAATGACACATTGTTGCATTAAACCACACAGGTAGTAATTAAAAAAAAAAATCTAGGTACAAAAAGGATCGAATGCAGGTATTGTTTGACTGGAAAAGTTTCGATACTACTTGGTACTGGGTTGTATATAGTACCGATACCCAGCCCTAATTTAGCAGCCTACTAGAGGAAGACTTGCCAGCCATTCTTTGAGATGGCTAATTTAGTACCACAACAGTTAATGTCTAAACTATTCCAAACTACCTCCCAGGCAGTGGTGTAGTAGTGGGTATAGTGTACCACTTTTTATTTATATATATATATATATATATATATATAACTGGCGTTAGTGTAGGCGGAGCATTTGGGCCCGGTCGCTACGCACACACTACACACTGCGCTCAGTGAGGAGCGGGTCGATGAAAGATATGTTATGCAGTGTTAGTTTAGTTTACTGTCACATTACTCAACCCCGTATTTGTGAATACAAATATCTGAAGTGAAAGCTCTGTCACAAAAATATGTTGTTGCATATCATTGCACATTTTTAAGTGGGTATATGGAAATCCTGGAGATTTCTTAGTGGGTATACTGCATATACCTGCGTATCATGTAGACTACACCACTGCTCCCAGGTGAACTATAAAGGTTGCTTACACCTCAATATCGGCTCAAACTTATGTTGAACTGGCTCAACAGGCTACAAAACAATAAAGATGGGGAATGCTTTCCTCAGAAGGTGTTGGCACCAGAAAATGGGACACAATAACAAAACTAAATCGACTGCTGATGTAAGAAACACAAGTATTTAGAATCCCTGTTATGTGCCAACTCAAAGAATAAGAACTCCTCTGGGCCAGCTAAACACCCTACATAGGCACAGTTTTATACACTGGGTTTTTTTTTACACAGAAAGCTCCCTCATATAGCATGATGAGGCTTACTACCTGAATGCCAAAAGTGTGTTCTCATGTCTGTTACGTAAAAACGTTTCCTTGTCCAATTTGTTGCTTTGCAGCTCATCTACACTCTTCTCTGACTCAAACTGACCCTAGTGTGTATGACGGCCTTGGGAGCTGTCCCCTTAATCAGGCCAGTGTTGGAATAGCAATCTGGTGACGACCCTATCAGTGAAGTTTATTTCGCGGAGGACTGGGCTTTTGGATTCTTTTTTTTCCATTAATGCAGTTGTGAAAGAATGACTAGATTAGGAGCCCCATTTCCTGTGTTTAAAGATGCTGGACAGTGTTTGTAGATAACTCAGAGGATGAATAAATGGGGCAGATTACTAAGTAGAAGTCGGATACACAGCAGCACTGATGGCAGAAATTCCACAGAAGTTTGTTCGCCCTCAACCATTATGAACATTTGTTGGAAAGAGTAGTTAAACAAAATACTATTTTAGCTCAGAGAAATAAGCTGTAGTTTACTTCAAGTACACTGAATTTAAATAAAAATACTACATGCATTTCCCGTAAACTTTACTCCATTGGATGGTGGTCACACTGTAATTTTTTCCAGCCTAAACCAGCATTTAGATATTTAAGCCCCCCCACCTTTAATCACAGCCTCACCACTGAAGGCTTTGAAGTCTTTAACTGAGTAGATCCAGCCTTTGTTTTTGTGCAGGCTGAGAGGCTGATTAGGACAGAGGTAAGGCTGTGTATGTTCATGATATAGATTAGTTTAGCATTTATAGCTCAAAATAATATAGTTAACAGGTAGTGCTATAGGCACACAGGTGTGAAAAATGCCAGGGAACATTTCAGGCTTCATGACTTGACAACTTGAGAAAGCTCCTTTATATCGGATTAGAGAGCCACTCTTGTACGCCTCCGCAGAGTCTTTGAGATCAATGCTAATCCATCAGGAAACCATCAAAGAGTCTCTGGAGGCAGAGCCACCCTGCTCACCTGACAGCTGGACAGATTAGTGTGTGTATGTGTGTATATCACGTCCCCTCTTCCTGTGAATTTGCTGCCAGGTTACAAGATTGCCATTGTTAGAGTTGGGTGTGAAGCCTAATGGAATCACCAACATGTACTTGTGGAGGTTCAATAGCAGGAGTCTGGCTCTAAAGCTGAAATTACTTTAATAGATGCTGTAGGGTAGTGATTCCCAACCAGGGGTACTTGAACTCCAGGGGGTACTTAAGTAGTCTTCAGGGGGTATATGGAAAGATTAGAGCTCAGCTAATTTGCAAACATGCAAATTGTGATTCAATAAAATAAACATATTTATTGTTGCAGTAACTAGTAACCCTCCAGTGTTAAATAATATCCAGTTCAATCAATTTGAAAATGAACACATTAGGAACATAATGGGGGGTGTCCAATACCATAGCTAAGTCTAAATCATATCAAATGTCTAAGAAATGAAGGAAAGTGTGAAAGAATATTAAGCAAAATAGTAGTCACTCTCACAGCGATACTCAGATTCTGTCTAAAATAAATGTCTTTTGTTCAATATTTTGCGAAGGAAATGGGAAAAATTCGGAGGAAATGTCAGCCGCTGAGACTGATGGAGTGAAGGAGGTGTCTCATTTCTTTTTGCCGACCCTGTCTGCTAGAAATTACATTTATATAGTGCTGAAGATATGCTAGATACGCAAATTAACATTTCCTCATTATGCTAAAAGAAAATTGGTCTGCGTTATGTTTCCTTCAAAACAAATTTGCTAATGCAAATTGGATGTACGTACAAATACAATCTGTCAGTCTATGATGCTTTATGTACAGCCAGTTGATGCTTAAGATTTTGCCATACTGTACCTGATGGTTGATCCACCACGTCTTTACAAACAGCGGTCGGAACATCCTCCTGAAGTGTTTGTGATTTCCATCAAAGTTCAAAGTGCTGGAGGGGTAATGATTATCAGCTGTACCAATTGAAGGCAGCAGACACACGCCTGCCCTGTCGACTAGACACACACACACACACACACACACACACACACACACACACACACACACACACTCACAACCTCTCTTACTTTCTCACTACACGTGTGATCCTTTGTTAGGCAATAGCTGTTTAGTTTGTAAATTACAGCCTGTCTACCTGGTCCAGCCCTCCAATCTGAAGCTGCAAGATTGATCCCTGCATATAATCTTATATCACTCCATGGTGGTATGACGTGTTGTTTGTGCTGTGCCTCCATCACAACGGAACAGTTTGTCTCAATTATTCAACTTATGTAAACTGAAATGGCAAATGAAAAAGGGTGTACTGGCATTCTTTAAAGAGACTAGAGTTATTTTCACAGACATTTTATAGTCAATTTCATAGATTTCTGTCATCATATAAACACACAAGAACATAACCCAAATAACAAAGACTGGAGGTAAGTCTAGAAAGTGAAATACTCTTGAGGTTGCATGAGACTGCAAAATCCTAGTTATATAACAGTGACAGTGAGTAATGGAGACAGGTACAGACATTCAGACTCAACAGAAAAGAACTCATGTTTGGATTTTCTTTAAGTCAAAAAATAATAGTTGCTGCCCAAAGAAGTCTGAATGTCAAGTTAAATATCAGCAGCAGTTTTGCTGAAGGAACATATAGAAACTTTTGTGAGTGACAAGTATCTGGAGTCGAAAAATCTTTTTTACTGGTAGAGGGTAGCAGACATGCCTTTAGTGCTACAAACCTCCCCCAGGGTTACAGCTGGCAGAAAGAGGGGGTGAGATGTTAAGGCCATCCCCCACAGTCACTTTTCATTAGAAAAACAGACACAAACATACGTGCTTGTTCACAGACTCATGCATGAAAACTAGACAAAATCCTAGCGACAATACAAGAAAAAAAAGAGAGAATGCAGGTTAAAGAGGGAGAACACAAACACAGAGGAAACATGTCTACTGTCTAATAACAACTTTTTGGACTGTACAACATGTCATCACAACACTGAACAAAAAAGGTCTACAGCTAGCAAATGGCCATGAAAACAGATTTTGGCCCTAAAAGGCCAGCAAACGTCCGCATGAGGGTTTTTAGACTGGCAATCAAAATCACGTTCCATTTTAACAGTGAAGCCCATGCTGAGGCCCAGGCTGAGATCAGAAACAAGAAAAAAAACAAGAGGTGGTGGACAAAGACAGAGCAGGACTGTGTGTGTAGGAGAGAGAGAGAGAGAGAGAGAGAGAGAGAGAGAGAGAGAGAGAGAGACAAGAGAGGAGAAGGGAAAAAAGAAAAACAAGCAGAAATAGGAATGTGGAGACAAAGTCATGGGTGGATAAAAAGAGAGAGAGAGAAAGAATTCCAGCGAGAGATAGAGATAGGCCAAGAGAAGGGGAAGAGGGAAGGAGACATATGGATTTGATTACAAGCCGATGATGTCATGTATGTATGTCAGGTAATCAGGCCCTGGGCTGCGTGTGTGTGTGTGTGTGTGTGTGTGTGTGTGTGTGTGTCAGACAGCGCTGAGTGTACGGGGCAAGACCAGGCCTCGCTGTGATGGCTGCAGAGAGGTGGTATGTCTGACAGAAATCACACCAAACACAAAATTCCACTCAGTGGAGAGGGTGAGTGTGTGGTGTGGCTTTGTCTCAGACTTTGTCTGGTTCTGTTGCTTCTTATCTCACACATATTGCTACTGGGCAAAAAAAATAAATTGGAAATGTGTGTCACACAGACATGCATTTGCTCCTGTAGCTCTCACAGAGGTAGGATATCTCTTGCTTCCATCTGGTTTGGTCATTAATGGTTTATCAGATTCATGCTAGATATCAGGTACCAGCCATTGCGCACACACACACACACACACACACACACAAACACACACTTACAAACTCTCACACAGGTGTCTTTCTGCATGCAATACGTTAATGCGCTCATATGACATATTTACTTTTCGTCACGTTTGGTCGGAGTAACAGAAATCAGGATATCTTATATCATGTGTTCACTCACATAACCAAAGTAGAAGCCAAGTCTTTGAGGTGTAAGTGGGCATCAGACCCAATATAGTCCCTTGCATTTGTGTCAACATGTTGCTGCAGGTACAGGCCTATTTTATACGGTCTATTGTACAGGCAAAGACATATAACAGCTTGAGTAATAAGTCAAGATTCCATTGAAATGTAGCGCTAATCTTAACCAAATTTCCAGAAAATTGACGAAAAAAAATCAAATGGATACAAGTTTCAACTTTTCCACCTCAGCCAATACAAGCATAAAAACATTTTTGCAATATTTTGACTTTTTTTCTTTGTTTTTATAATTTCCAGCATTTCCACAGCATTTGTTTAAGCACTAAGTGAAAACAAGCACAAAGAACAGGTGATTGGAAATGCAAGAATAGATCCATGACACTTTAAAATTAACGCCACATACTGTAGTGGTTTCATTTTAGCCTCCGAATGCGAGGTAAAACAGCCTGGGATGATGTTTTATTATGTTGTGGTAGAAATTGCTCTAGGTTCAACATTTTTGTTTTTGCATTTTTCTTTAAAGTGGCCATATTATGCTAATTTTCAGGTTCATAATTGTATTTTGAGGTTGTATCAGAATAGGTTTACATGGTTTAATTTTCAAAAAACACCATATTTTTGTTCTACTGCACATTGCTGCAGCTCCTCCTTTCACACGCTGTCACGTTTCTGTTTTAGCTACAGAGTGAGACCTCTTAACTTCTGTAACAGCTCTGTTGTCAGTCGCACATGCGCAGCAGCTAGGTAAGGATTACATGAGCTAGCTCCAACTTCGGCCTGTACAAGGCAGGATTAGCCAGGAGACTTCTTCTAAACTAGGGCGCACTTCCAACTTTGCGTGGAATACCTGCAGAACAGGGACATGTAGTATTTTGTAGATTAGGGTGAATTTGTGTGTGTTGTAGCAGTGTTTTGCCATTGAGAACGAGCTAGCATGCTAACGGTTAGCCCCCTAGGCCCCTCGTCTCGGCTAGTGACGTAGAAAGCCGTGCAGATTTTGACCAGCTCACCCGGAGACTGAAGGGAGGACACATTCAGAAACCCTATCTCACTCAAAACAGCGTGGATGGGTTTTTTTTTCAAAGTTTGTATGCATGTGGAAGTACCAGAGACACAAAATAACACCCCAAATCCCAGAAAAAGTGATTTTTTTCATAATACGAGCACTTTAAAGTGGCTATTAATGTAACTTTCAGTTTGGTGTTGATTCTAGCGGCCGCTGTGGACAACAGCGGTAGTGTTTTACCACACCTGATGTCATAAAGATGTCTTTTCTTTATGGTGCTTTATTGCCCACTGTAGATTACCGAGTTAGCGTTACCGGGAGGTCATATTGTCGCGATGAATATTTTGCTCGGACAGAAAATCCTTCATTTACAATAAGAGAATACCTTACAGATGCATCTTTGCATTTCAAGTGTTGCATACGGTAACTTAGCCTACTTCGGATGTATCGTGAGCTAAACCGGGTAACGTTATCACTGTCACTGTGTCAGGAGCCAAAGTATTAAGAGATTGTTGTAGCAACCAATGTAGTAATAACTTAGATTTATATAGCGCATTTCATTAAAACCAAGGACGCGTTACACAGGTATACGGGGACAAGAAAATAGGCCAACACAAACATGAAAACTAAAAGAAATAAAACGTCCGCACTAAATGGAAGGGCTCGATGGTGTTTTAAACCCCCACCGTTGACTTCAAGGCAGCGCTGCGACCGGCGACTTCAAGGCACCTAACCCTAACCTTAACCTTAACCCTAACCCTTGCCTAACCCTAGTGCCTTCCATGCAGCGCTGCTTGGAAGACGACGTTGAGGGCTTAAAACACCAAACACCAATGGAAGGAGGATGTAATTTAATATAGGCTACTGGTGTACAACCACATCACGCATTGTAAAGTTATTTTGTCAATGAAATAGACATATTACATACCTGATGGGCCAATTCTGGGACGTTTTGGGATAATTTACAATCCCGTAATTATCTCCATCTGTTGAAGCCTGACCGAAGTTGACTGGGTTTTGCCCATCCAACTTCTAAAGTAAAATTAAAATACAATTAGACCTATATATAGAAATCTCCTGCTACCCTATACCTGGCTGGATACAATAACACAGGCTTTTCCAGTGTTACACCAAAATCTGTGACCCATCAGAACATGTGCTCTGTAGCACAGTCTACCTGCGGTAAATCATTTTGTGACTTTGTGGGAAAAATCGGACCCGGGCAGAGGCATTAATAAAAACTAAATAAAAACAGCGTTCTTTTCACTGTTAGGCTCGTTTGCTTTTACAGGTCATTCATGATCATCAGATAAAAAATTACAGAAACATTTCAACGTTACATATAGTCACTTTAAGTGTATATAGTTTGTTGGCACGTTGTCTTCATTGGACAGTGACAGTGTAGATACAGAGAGAGGGTCTCGAGTCAGAATCAACTGGAAACTTTGCAATTATACAGTATGGTAGGCATCTTAACCACTCAGCCACAAAGACGCCCTGAGGCTGCATTTTTGACACAGTAATAATGTTGGTCAGAACTCAGCCTTAGAAAGCAGGTTACAGACTAGTTTCTCCAATCACAAATTGTTTGCTGCTTCATCTTGCAAATACATCCTTTCTTTTATTCATGTAAGTCATGTTTTGTAATTTGTACACTCTTGGAATTTCCAGGAAGCTTCAGCTCAGAAGAACATGGCGGCATGGGGAAATGCCGGAAGACCATGCCCACGGATTTAACGACTGCCTTGCCGAACCGCACACGCAGCTCATGCAAACCAAATGCCAAACTTCTACATTCTTTTGTGTATTGTCAGCATGGTCGTCATCCCATAGAGGTTACACAATGCATCTTTATCTCCCTACTATTTGTCATTTGGCAGAGGCTTGTCACAGCAAACATGTTTGTGTGGCCTGCTGTTCTGTTTGATCCCCGACATCTGTTTAGAGTATACAGTACTCAGGCCCCGAATATGTCCAGATACAGAAATAGAATCTAATTTTGGATGACCGAATTGTTTGTTCCAAGAACAAACTGTTTTCTGCAAGGAAATGGGAGAGAACACAAAACTAAAATACATCATAGTTTAGAGTTGGAGCTCAGCCGGCAGTGGTTGGACTCTGTGACACGGAAATATTGTGTTTTAAATTGCCTGAAATCAATCCTGCTTGACCCAAGAGTGCACTACAGTTCCCCAATTCCCATGGCCTTGTGGCAAAGGATTATAATGCTACTTTAAAGACTTCAGAGTGTTTCAGGGGAACAGTCTCTCTCAGCATTTGAGTTGTCATACTTTCAAGTAGACACAGGAATTGGTTTCTTTGAGAAGCGAGAAAGAGGCGAGACTTCTGTCTCAGCAGGGAGCTCAACCATGTCGTTCTGGTTATGCTCCCAACTCCTCCAGCCGCTGATCCCCTGGCCTTTAGCTGTCAGCAACACATGCGACAATTACCATCAGGCGCTTAAAGAAAGGTCTACCCCATCACAGTGTTCAGTGTATTGAATGACAAGTTTAAGACTTGCAGTATTCTCCAAACCAAATCAAATTTGGTGTGTTTGCACAGGCAACATGGCGTGTTCCTAAACCCAAAGAAACGCTATCTTTGGCTTCTATTGGCGCTGTGTGCACAAGCTGGCCTTCCAAGCTTTTTAACACATTCATTATCATTCAACCTTCTAATTGGTCAAAAAGGCTGTGATTAATTGCAAGTTTTTATAAGTCGTCTGGCCACATGTTTTCAGTTTACCTCTTTTTAGGAATTTGCGAGTCGTGTCTGGCTCCTGCTGCGACTCACGAAAGCTGCTCCATCTGCCACTAAACAACTTCAAGTCACAGTGTGTACGCTGGTATTGTTGTATTCCTCAACATTTGCAGAACACCTAATTTAGTTTTGCTTGGAATACACTGTTGGCCAGAGAAGAAGGCTTTCTGTTTTTACATTTCTGGACTTTGTCCAGAAGTTTGTAAAGATGGTTAGTAGATGCTTGTGCAATTAGCTGAGCCTGGTTTCCCATCATTATTGTATGTCTAATGTTTGATAACATCCTTTAAAGCTGGAAATTAATGATAGCACAGAGGGGACAACAAGGGACTTGTAATTGTGTTGCGTAGCTTTTGGCAAATGTTCAGTTGAGTCATGAAGCCAGGTTGGATGAAGTGCGTTGATTGACTACTTATGCGGGTCAAAGATGTGTGCCGCATTTGTATTTTTACATAATGATCCTGCCTAGTGCAACTTTAAACTAATCCGGCAAATCCATCGAGTCCATCAGCTTAGTTGGCAAACTCGTAACTTTTAGAAACAGTGACCTCAGTCATTGTGAAGCCATGACAACATTTCATTTTGTTGTCATGAGACAGGAAGAGTCTTGCCCTTGTTATTTGCTTGCACGGCTGGGATCAGTTAGAAATGCAACATACTGCCTGAACGCAACATAAGGGGCTTTCCGACCGGAGGGATTTTTGCAGTTCTTAGAACTAAACGTTCCGGCAGGAAAAATTTGGGGATTTTTAAGTTCCTCTGGCTGCAGTAGCGGACTTTTTTAGCTCCTACTTCAGAGCAGGGTCTTTTCCCTTTTCTTATGTGTACTTGATTGGTCGAACTTATAAGTCACGCCCACTGCCAACTCGGAACGTGCAGACAGAGCAACAACCAACAACGGGACATTTTTAACAATTTTCACCATCTTATTCATCATTAAATTCACTTCTGACAACGTTTTAGGCGAGAAATTAACTGTTTAGATTTCGAAATATAGGCAGTCTTGCGAAAATTGATGCCGAATTGACAATTTGCTTCAAAGTTTTCGGAGTTGAGAAGCTCCATGAAGTGAGGCGACAGCCAGCAGGCGACAGCCAGCAGGCGCCTGCCCCAGCCGCTAGCTCGTCGCTCGGCCAGTCCTGCTCAGACACCTCGCTGTGAGCTGGAAGTCTCTCAGACCGCTCTCGTAAATAAGAGGCTTTTATTTCACCGTTGACGGTTCGTTTGTTTAAATATCACAACAC
This sequence comes from Sander vitreus, assembly GCF_031162955.1. Taxonomy (NCBI): domain Eukaryota; kingdom Metazoa; phylum Chordata; class Actinopteri; order Perciformes; family Percidae; genus Sander; species Sander vitreus. The sequence goes on along the minus strand of NC_135878.1, from coordinate 10,531,353 downwards.
ATGTCCATCATAAGATTAACGGGAACCTGCGGTTAACTGTCTTTTTGGAGTTAAACTCCACAAGCGTGTCCTGCGGCTCGCCGGCTCACACACACACACACACGCCCACAGCGCAGCAGGCAGAGGCGGGGTCTGTTCCGAGTATAATAAAGCCCCGTCTGTGTTGAGCAAAACATTACGTGAATCACTACGAGAATGGATGGAATGCGGAACTCGGAAAAGTGGACTGATGCGGAGGTGCAGGCACTGCTGGCCATGTACGGCTTCCTCCATGCTGCTTTGTTGTTGTTGTATGTGGCGCTAAGGTCTAGTGACGACGCTATAAAGGCCGTTGCCGTGCTTGCGTCACTCCCTTACCCCTCCTACAAGTCCCTATGGCCACTTGGCCAGTGGGAATGCAAACGGAAAAAAAGATTTTGGGGGAGAGTAGTTCTTAGAACTGCTTCGAAGTGTACTTCGAAGTACTATCCGGTCGGAAAGCACCTATAGTGACAGAACACACTTTGTGTTTTTTACTGGCTGATATGTTTATGTGAGTAATCTGCTGTCTTATTGTCAGGCGACAAGGTCCTGAGGCTCTTGCACTGCGTTTTTCAGAAAATAATGACTTGAGTTGACCATATGTTTCTGCACCATGCAGTGCCACAGGTCCTATTGTTTCAATAAACAGGGCACATTTTTTCTCAGAACAATAAAAACACTGACAGCTAAGCAATAACCTCACTATAAAATGTGCTCCCATCACAATAGATGACGCGCAAGGTTAATACTTTCAAAAGATGGATTTAGTCACCAGCTATAGCCTGAGAATTTGATAATGAAAATTAAGACTGAGGCATTGTGATCTGAACAATGTGCCACTGAAAAAGAGCAATGTGTGCTGGTTTAAGCTATGATTACACTGCTGCATGAAAATCCATTATTTTGTTTGTGGAGCCACTTTTACACCCACAGGTGTTTAACTACCCAACCCTCGCCTCGGATATTCTCACAATGTTGGCTGCAAGATGAACTCTATACCAGTAGTGCAAAGTAACAAAGTAAATGCACCCAAGTACTGTACTTAAGTCCAATTTGTTGAAAGTTGCACACTTCGGTATTTGCATGGATATAGAGATATGAAGTGTGGGTAGGTGGATTTTTTATTTACCTTAGAACAAAGCCAGGTTACCTTTTGTTTCCAGTGTTTATGCTAAACTAGCTTTCTCCTAGGTGTAGATTGAAATTTACCATACAGACACAAGAGTTGTATCGATCTCCTCATCTCACTATTAGCAAGAAAGCAAAATGTCAAATGATTTTCTGGATTAAAAAAAATACTAAAATAGCTCATAAAGGGACCTTTAATGCATAATGAGTACTTTTTTTTACTTTTAGATACTTAAGTATAATACTAATATAATAACACTTTTATGCATACTGTACTTTTATGATGTATACTAACATAATGCAGTAAATCTCACTGTAAAGAATGGTATGAATGGAGCCTGTGTAAGGGACCATGTTGAGAGAAAAGATGAGTATGTCAATGCCAATATTATTTGTATAGCACCTTTCATTACACGTAAACCCAAAGTGCTTTATTATTACAAACAGCATGCACATTAAAACAAATAGAAATAGTAATACACAACAAGATAGTCAACAAAGACATACAAGTGCGACCATACAAATTCACTCACACACACACACACACACACACACACTGTAATTAAAGAAATACCTGAGGAAATAAAAAGGTTTTGAGTTTGCTTTTAATTGTGGACACAGTTGTGATGGACCAGAGGGCAGAGGGCAGGACCACAGTAACTAAAGGCCCCCTCACTAGACCTGGATCTGATGCTGGGTAGAAGACCTCTGCCTGACGACCTGAGAGGCCTGATGAGGTTGTGATCAGTGAGCAAACCAGAGATGTACTGTGGAGCTAAACCATTAAGTGCTTTACAGACTATTAGCAGTATTTTTAGTAGTGATTCTGTATTGTAAAAGTCTAACCTGCTTGAGATGAATGCATGCACCAGTTTCTCCGAGTCAGTTTGAGAAATGAATGCTCCAAGTCTTGATTTATTTTTTAAGTGATATTGGTGACGTGATTTTCAAAATTGAGATCGGTATCAAAAATAATACCACAGTTTCTGACTTGCTCACTGTATTTCAGAGACAGTCCAGGTGTGAATACGTCTTTTGTCTATGAGTTTTAGGACCAACCACGAAAATATGCACAAGGACGCACCTAAACATCCCCAGCATGTTAGCAGTGTTCCTTAGTGAGACTCAGAGGGTGATGCTACTCTCAGGTGTGGGCTGCGAGTAACCATTTCACATGTCAAAGATACGTGTTACATGTCTTGTCTTGTTCTTCAGCATTGGTCTCGGTTACAAATCCCTATCCAAGATTTTTCTTATAAACTTTGCAAGCCGATTCTTTTTTCCTCCCTCCAAGGCTGAATAAATGACTTATGTTGACAAGAGCCAGAAGGAAATACTGTAACTCAAACTCCTTGTCTCTCTTCACCTACTGCCATGCCTCCGGAGCAGTGACAGACCAGGCAGATATTTCACACGTTACATACGTCAAGAAAAACCTTTCCCCCTTGTCTGCCACATCCTTTAGTTAAACAGTGACTTTTGGAGACTCGCTTAAACACTCACACACCACACAGTTTACACATCAGAGCAAGCACACCCCCTTCTTGCGAGCCTCTGCAATGCAAAGCTCCATATAAGGACATGCTGATGATGTAATGGTCCATAGGCAGGGAGCACATCCCTTATTGTTTGGTCTGACTGCAGGAATGCCCACATTACAGCTACTAAGAGAGTCAGACACACACAGAGAGGAAGAGTTGCGGGTCGGGTGTTGTACGACAAGATAATGAGCTTATGGCAGTGAAACCGGGAAAGCCTTTGGCACAGGTAGGCACACTTAACATTACATGAAAACACTCAATTTGAAGAAAAAAAAACTTTAAAAAAAAGAGTTGGCGATCTCTTGATCATACTTTAGTGCTGGTGTTCTTGTGTACTTTGTAATGCTACGTTTCAAATTGTGTGTGTTTTTTAATAGTACTTTTTTGGCTTTAGAGTTACTCATTTTATGCTTAGTTACTGTGAATTATTTCTTAAACGTTTGAGGATCATATATTTAAAAACTGGTCAAAGAAGTTTATAAAACTCAGTAGAATCATTTTGTTTTCCGAAGACAAAAATCCAAAGAAGTTTAAGATTTAAATCATTTTTGAAATGTGTTAAATTGTATATAAACTATAGTGGGAACCTTTTTTTAATGTCTCAAAGCAAGGGATTGTATCATATCAGAGTAATATGACATAATGAATTCAGAAACTGAAGAATGTTTTAACATGCCATCACAACCTTGACCAAAGATAAGAACTATTTTGTCAGTAATGAATCTCAGTTGTGTCGCAAAGTGGTATTGAGCATGTCACATTTATGTCCCTGCAAATTTACTGGGCAGGAATTTGTCAAGGTAACATATAATCATAGAAATAATGACAACTTAGTTTCGCATGCACAAAATACCAAAGATAAATAGTGCAAGGATCATGTGGCATCCCATGAGTATAGTAGAACAAAAAGACAGTGTAAGAAATACAGTATGGCAGATGCTACATTACACATATTCTGTGATTATACTACATTATAAATATATACTGTCAGCCCATTATTTTTTTATTATTATTATTATTATTATTATTATTATTATTATTAAGCATTAAGTATTTTAAGATATCAAGTACTTTTGATGGCTTTTTATTGTCAGATTAATTTATGTCTTGTCTGCCCTGATTGACAGTGGTTGTGAAAATCTTTATGTCAAAATGAGAAACTAATGACTTCTACTTCTTTGCATTAAACAGCAGCTATGTTTTAAGAAATATCTGTGGTGTTGAAATAGTGATTGGGGGATTTCAGGTAGTGACAGTTTCGTAACATACATTCAGCATTTTAGCAATATTGTATAATCTAATTTATTCATACACAATACCCCTGTAATTCGGACACAAACATCACATCTAGGTCTCGTTTGGTAACACAGCACTCCATTAACCTTATCACCACTACAAGGAAGTTAATAAATATCAGAGTTACATATTTTACACATGTTGATTGCACTCTGGGGGCATATCACTTAGCCTGTGTGGACTTTACATACAGTCTATGCACTGCATCAATCAGCGTCCTCCCCTTCAAACTCTTGTCACACATGAGGGCATTTGGCCCACCATCCACATGTTAAAGTGGAGGTGGCCATGTGTATAAGCGCAGGATAAATTGGTCCGTACATACGAGACCTAATCACTTAGTGGTTAGGAAATGACATATGGAACGCGTAGCACAGCTTTAAGCAGCGGGTGAGCCACAGTTTCCAGCTTCGGGAGCCACGTAAAGAGAGGAAAGCCCTCTGTAAAGCTGTAACGGTGTGACTAGTTGTGACTCCCTGACTGCTCTCAACTGGATGTTTCCTTTTCTTTCTTTTTTGATGGGATTTATGTTAGCTTACAATTCAGGGAAAGGCAAAAATATATTTCCAACGAAGCCAGAAACAACCCTCTAGAGTTAAGTAAATCCCACTTTGGCACCCTAACCCACCAAATGACTCTGTGCAACCCATTTTTCCATGACACATTAATGACCGGCGGTGGTGGTCATGCATTCATTTTTAGAGGAAACCAATCTAAATTTGGTGCCTGTTGCAAAGGTTGTACAGGCTGCAGAGTGGGTGGTAAGTTACATTGTAATGTTGATAGCCATGAAACTGATATGTCAAAAGCTTTGGGCAGCACTTTACAATTTACTCCTCCGAAATAATGTTCTTTCAAGCTGTACGGATCTCTGCTCTCAAACGACGCTGAGATAAAACATGACGGGGAGGGAAATGTGGACAAATACTGTGTAGATCAGCTGTAATGTTTATGTGTTCCCTGAACACATATGGCAACTGCTTTTACTGACTTACATTAGATGGCGAAAGCTGGTCAGTTGAGCTACTACTACTTGTTAAAGTATGCTTGGTTGGTCTACAGCATTAGTTAAGGGTCAGCTGCAGGATAATATGTTTTCACCAAAGGTCACTCCATCTATTGTCCCACCAACTATGCAGACTTGCAAGTCTGCACTAAATTATATCTAGCAACAGAAATGGTCTTAGAGGTGGCTGTGTTGGCCAAATACACACTGTGTGTGTCCCTGATGAGAAAAAGTTCAGGAACAACTTATCTGGACCAACATTTCCTTATGTACCACAAAGTACATCGGGAATAGCGTAATAGTCCCATAAAGGGCTAGAAGTGATTTCACTGGTGTGAGGCGAGGGTGTGTTTTGGGCATATGAGCCATGTAAGTTTCCTCTCAAAGGATTTGTCTTTATTGGCACAAAATGCCCTAGCATGCAGTACATATGATTAATATCCAATTCAGAACTTAGAATGATTTTAACACAGAGTGATAGGCATAGTTTTCAGTCCTACTAGGGAACAAAGTACATTCCTCTTTCTATTTTGGCTGACGATATCACTAGGAAAACAGCGGGGACTGAGATAAGAGATTGAATAAACAGTGATTATAGGCGACAAGCCAGTTCGCAAAGAGAGATGTCTGCTTGTTTCGCTTAGCAACTTAGTGTTTCTACGTACACAATCCATTCAGAGAAAGTGTAATTTTTCAACACATGCATGTTTCAAGATAAAGTTCCTTGCATGACACTCTTATCCAGAGTCCTTGAAAGTCAAGATGATTACAATATTTGATCAACACTTCTGGCAGCCAGTATATCACAAGGGAAAACTTAAATTCAACAAAACTAGACAGAAAAATAACCCGAGCACCTGGAATACTCAGACCTTAAAATAAAAAGAAGTCTACAAAAACTTTATAGGGGATTAGGGTTTGCTTTACAGGTTCTGTTAAAAACCATACTTCCTAATGTGGCAGCCCTGTAACACAAAATGTCAGATATTTTACTTTAGTTAAATGTAACACACAGCAGTGTAGAAATACTCTGTACTGTAAAAGTCCTGCATATAAGTATCAAAGTATACTTAAAGTACTTTTTTTATTATGCAGAATGCATTTCAACATAATACCCTAACCCTAACCTGGTTGAATGGCACATCCTTGTTTGTCAACAGGATACAGTTAACATATAATAAAGTGTACAGCATAATTCATAATTAAGAATAATAGTGTATTTGCTTCTTGAAACGTGGCCACGATAAAACCCAACATCTCCTAATCTACCCAAACCACACTAATAATGAATCTTATGAATTTACTTATAATATGTTATTGAGTGTTTGGTCTGGACCTAATTGCAACACATGGATGCAGTTACTTGTGCCCCCCTACCCGCTCCCACCCTTTAGCAGCTACTGGAGAAAGAAATGACATACACTCCACTGCTGCTGAGAAGTGACCCACCCTTCCACACTTACATCATGGCCCACAATCCGAGTGTACATGTGGAATTAGTGTGTGCGTTTGTGTGTGTGGGGGGATTTCTGTATAAACTCTGTGGGACTGTAATTGCCCTTGAAAGCAGGGGGAATTCCTTTAAATGTATAAGAAATAAATGGGGGGTTAGTGGTGGTGGTTTTGGTAAGGGGGAGAAGGGTTGGTAGTAGAGGAACCCCTTAATTAAAGGATTGTTCCATGCCATAGGGCCATATGTGTGGAAATGCCTGGCAGCTGCACACACAGCAGTCATAACATACCTTCCCCTGGGGCTGTAGGCACTCTGGCTTGGTGATGTATGCATGTGCCACATGTACTGACCCCACTGCAAATGCATCCAATGGCACACGTGCAATGCACCTTGACATCATTTCAGATAGAAGTGAAATAGAAGTAGCCTAGTTGTGGAACTATAAATATCACATGTTCTCTCCTTTCTAATAAGTTTTTATCTTACTTTACCTTTGCCTTTGATATTTGTAGTCTGGAGAGGTGACTTTTCCCAGTAATTGATTTTAAACAAACTGTAGACTATCCACAAGTGCTCCTCGTTTCAGGATAACATACATTTTGTTTTACTGACTTTTGTTTTAAATTGTGTCACTGCCTCCACGTGCAAGGACTTGCCCTTTATCCATTCAATTGCTCTTTTGCAACCATTTCTCCTCCTCTACACTTGAAAAGATGGACCAAAAGAACTGCATGCAGATTACCATTAAACAATGGCAACTTAATCCTGGTCACAAATACCCTTTTTACAGTATTGCTTATCTTATATGGTGAGATCATTTTCAGGGGTCAACTTCAATGATATTGCTGTGTCTGCCTTTTCCCATAATTTCCCAGAGGACTTAATTGGCCATATGTTACTATTGAAACTGATTGTTAAACTCTAGGCCAAATATTTACAGCAGTGACTCAGGTTTCCAACCCACAAGAGAATTAGCTGGCAACAAGGGATCAAAAAATGTAACCACAGGTATTTCAGACAACCAACCTGAGCGAGTTAAAAGTAATGCTTTTTATGATCTGTTAAATTTTCCATGACATGAAAATGTTAGTCCTCCTCAGAAATGCAGGGAAAATAACAGTGTTTATGATGTGTCAGTGCTTGGAGAAGTGGGCCCAATGGGTAATTCCAGTGGGGGTGTAGAGTTCCTTTTGCACCTTTCATGTATAACATAAGCAAATGAAAAAGACTGACATTTTAGATTTATCAATGCTTTAAATTTGTGTTGCTCCAAATGTCAATGGGAAGTTAATCAAAAAATGAATTGAAAAAAGTGCAACTAATAGAAAGCATTGAGTGAAACTAATAGAAAATGCAGGAAAAGTAACAATTTTGCAATAATACACTGTCTATATACAAGTTCTGAATTGCTCAAAGATCATGTTTGCCTTGTTTTTGTGTTTTACAGGTTGAAGGTGTTAATTGATCAGGAAAAAGCCTACCAAGAAAGAAAGGAGGACGAGAACAGCAAAAAGATCACAAGTCTGAAGGAGGAGCTGACAAAACTCAAGTCATTTGCGTTGATGGTTGTGGATGAACAACAGCGTCTCACTGAGCAGCTGAATCAACAAACAGCAAAGGTCCAAGAACTGAGTGCCAGTGCTTCACAAGCCCAGGAGGAGCTGAGCTCAGCCAATGCCCGTCTGCAGGGTGAGGAGCAAAAGGTCTTTCGCTTGGAGGCTGAGCTGCGTGACCAAGCCAGTCGATACCATCAGGAACAAGAGGCCATGACTGCCAAATTGACCAGTGAGGATGCCCAAAACAGGCAGCTGCGCCAGAAGCTGTCAACTCTCAGCAGGCAGCTTGATGAGCTGGAGGAGACCAACAAGACCCTACGCAGAGCTGAGGAGGAACTGCTGGAGCTGAGGGACAAAATTAGCCGTGGTGAGTGTGGAAACTCTAGCCTCATGTCTGAGCTTGAAGAGTTACGGAAAAGGGTACTTGAAATGGAGGGAAAGGATGAAGAGTTGATCAGAATGGAGGACCACTGCAGGGACCTCAACAAGAAACTGGAGAAAGAGGCCAATCAAAGCCGGAGCTTGAAGGCTGAAGTCGATAAACTGAACCACAGAATTATGGACTTAGAGAAATTGGAGGACGCATTCAGCAAGAGCAAACAAGAATGCAACTCACTTAAAAGTAACCTGGAGAAGGAGAGGACCGTGTCAAAGGTTCTGACCAGTGAGCTGGAAGCCTTGAAAGTCAGGGTCAAAGAACTGGAGACTGCTGAATGCCAACTGGGAAAGACAGAGCTGACACTGAAGGAAGATCTAACCAAGTTAAAGACTCTGACAGTCATGCTTGTAGATGACAGAAAGGCAATGGCTGAAAAGCTAAAGCAAATGGAGAACAAGGTCCAGAACAGCACTGGCAAACTTCAGGCTGAACAGGACAAAGTTACATCAGTCACAGAGAAGCTAATTGAGGAGAGCAAGAAAGCACTGAGGTCAAAGGCTGAGCTGGAGGAGAAAATGTGTGGTGCTACAAAGGAAAGGGATGACTTGAAGGCCAAGTTGAGCGCTGAAGAGGAAAAGAGCAATGATTTGGAGTCTAAGATCAATATGATGAAGAAAAGGTTGCAATCGCTTGAGAACATAGAAAGAGAATATGTGAGAAGCAAAGCTAAAGAGGAGCACATCAAAACACCCATTGCTAACCGCTTCCAACAAGAAGACAACAAAGTCAAGGATTTGACGCAGGAGGTTGAACGCCTCAGGCGCAAATTAAAGGACATGAAAGTGGTAGAAGGTGACCTCTTAAAAACAGAGGAGTTTGAATCACTGGAGAAAAGATTCAACAATGAACGAGAGAAAGGTAAAGCCTTGATGGAGGAGCTGGAAATATCCAGAAAAGAACTTTCAAAGTACCAACTGGCTGAAAAGAAAGAGTGCAATCAAGAGCATGTTCTTTATAAACGCTTGAAGGAGGAGGAGGCAAAGTCTAGTCATTTGACCAGAGAGGTAGCAGCTCTGAAAGAGAAGATCCATGAATACATGGGAACAGAGGAGTCAATTTGCCGCATGAAAACTGACCACTCGACACTCCAAAGAAAACTGACCCAGCAGGAGGTCAGAAACAAAGAACTGGCCAGAGAAATGGAGACACTCACAAGAGAGCTTGAGAGATACAGACGCTTTAGCAAAAGTCTTCGCCCTGGCATGAATGGAAGGCGCTTTTCAGACCTTCATGTTTCCACCAAGGAAGTTCAGACAGAGCCACTTGACTTCATGTCTCCCAACTGTAAGACAATGGCGCCACTGGAACGTGCTGTGGTGAATGGGAAGCTGTACGACGAGAGCGAAGCTGAAGAAAATGCAAACTACAGCAATGAGCTTCAGCTCACCAAATGCAGCCCCTCACTTATCAATAACGTGAATAATCTAAACAACTTGAGAAGAGCTCGGGTACCATTCCTTAAAAACAAAGACACCCCCTGTCAGGTGAATGGTAAAGTGCAACCACGGCAGAATGGCAACCACGTTCAGCCCGGAGATGTTGTGTTGACCCACAGTCCTGGGCAGCCTCTGCACATTAAAGTGACTCCTGACCACGGACATAACACAGCAACACTAGAGATCACCAGCCCAACCACAGAAAACACCCAGTCATTCACTAGCACTGCCGTCATACCCACAAGTGGAGGTCCACCCAAACAGAGAATTACCATCATCCAGAATGCTTCCATATCCCCTACTGCTAAATCCAATTCCCCAACAACAAAATCGAAAGGTTCCCCAATCTCTGACGAACCGTGTTCACCAGATAGGGCCCTATCACCTTTCACTATGGCTACATACTCACGAGCAATTACTCCAGACTCTTGTGGCTCTGTCACACCAGACAGAGCCATGTCACCTATACAAATTGTGTCGGTCACAACAGGCACCCCTGAGCGCTCACTCTCCACAGAGCCTGTGGAGGTTGTTGGAGGGCACGCCATCTTCCGCGTGACCCCGGAGAGACAAAGCAGCTGGCAGGTCCAGAGGTCTAACAGCTCTGGGCCGAACGTCATCACCACGGAGGACAACAAAATCCACATTCACTTAGGGAGCCCCTTTATTCAGAGCATCAGCACTCCGTCGCAAACACTGAGTCCATGCCACACACCTGGACTCCAGGAGCAAAGGACTCAGGTGCTTGCAAATTGCAGCACTCCTACTGCCAAAGGCAACAGCAAAATCACAAGTAGCATCATGATTAAGCCCACCTCCACCCCAATCCAAAGGCCATCACAAATTACAGTAAGTAATGTCTATGACTGACCTGATTAACCCCCCCCCCCCCAAACCCTCCATCCCATCCTTTGTTACTGAATCCTGCCCATGATATCCACTATAACAATAGACCCTTATACCCCAACTCTATACCCTGATACATTTACATGTCTGTTTTACTTGATTTATGGTCTTAAACCAGGGTTTGAATGTTTCCTTTTAATTTTGGTTGGTTTGCTTGGTTCTGTGTGATTAAGTTCAAACAATGGTTTGCCTGCATGAGAAAACAATACCATTTGAAAGCGCTAGAAATGTCGATTCAATTTGACATTACACCAGGTTTTAACTTATGTGCACTTACTGTATTGTACTCAGTGGCCAATTTGCCATGTAGTCAGACTATTCACACTGATGTATCATACCAGTTTTTATACTTCATATTACACATACTGCATTATGATTAAGTTGTTTGGTTTTCTGAGAATTAAAGTGTGCAAAAAGAAGTGTTATGTTTTATAGTTTGTCATCCATGCCTGCCAATTTCATTTATTCACTAAATCCAGCATGTTTTGAATGTGTAAAATTAAAATATAATCGAAGGAAAAATGCAATCAGATTGAACTCAGTTATTTGATTTTTGTTGTGCATGCACAGTAACTTTTTAACACTTGAGATTTCAATCCAACGTGTTTATGTTACACAGTGTGTAGTCAAAAGAATTTTTCAGATTTTAACGTTAACACTGTCAAGACTTTGTTAGACCTGATTAAATAATACCCAAGTGGAAGAGTTGTCTGAAAAACCTTTGTGCTTATACTTGACCGTGGGATTCTCACGTGTGTCCACTTGCTTGAGTCAAAATCATAGGCTGAGGTCATAGTTTATTCTTACATCCAGCGCGGACAAACCCAGAGACCGAGAATGAAAACCAGCGTGATGTGAAGTAGGTGTTCTCTTAAATGATACAACGGAAACTCTCCTTGAAACTTCTATAACTTCACAGTGGTGCTCCATAAAGCTGCTGTTGGAGGTGAATCTGAAAAAAAAGTGAAAGATTTCGTAGAATTACAGTTGCTTTTCTCCACTGGACTTACTGAAACATGGTTACAATTCAGCTGAGATCACAAGATTTTTAAACTCACATAACACAAATTCTGAAAAATTGATCTCTCTATGGTCTTCAATGACAAACTAAATAAGCAGCAGATCAAAACAGTGGTTATTAAAGCTATACTGTCGGTTTACCTTGGCCATCGTCCACCATGTTTTCTTGAGTAAGATACTTCATCCCTACTGGACGCTGGGGCAAGGATCCATCTGCAATCGACATAGTATATGACAAAGAAAAAACGTATTTTAGTGGTGTAAAACGAGAAAAACTGTTCTTCGTTGCCCCTTTTTGAGAGCACTGCCATTGAATCTTCCACCCCAGAAAACACACTTTAAGGGCGTTTTCACACCTACATCATTTGGTCCAGACTTTCAGACTTTTCAGTTTGATCAGAACCAAAATTACAGGTGTGAAACCTCCCCCGGACCACGGTCCGGATCAAAATGACCAAATTTTGGTCCGATAAAAAGAGGTGGTCTCAGTCCGGACCAAACTGAATCATGGTCCGGTTCGTTTATAGTGTGAAAGCATTTTGTGGATGGTTCGGACTTTCGCACCAAATACAAGAAGCTCTGGCAGGCTCTCCTTGTGTTACAAGACCGGGGAAGCTCCTTTAAGGAATAGCTTGGTGCTTAGTGTGTAGGCTACATGAGAGAGTGTGTGACGGTGAATGCGCTCAGAGCAGACAGCTGTCAGCTATCAGATCAGAGAATACATCAGTAGTTTATTTGTTAAGTGGTAGTACATGTACAGTGTAGGTTTCCGTTTGTCTCTGAATAAATGCTCCAGAAAGAAAGTTCCCGTGTCTTGCTTCTCAACATCACATCAAAATAAAAAGAGCCGCGGCAGTAGGGGAGAGCAGCAGTCAGTTGAAAAAACTCCGACACAGAGAGAGGATACGAGAGGACGGGAAGCCCGTCTACAAACCAATCAATTAGAAGTATCTGGAGACGCAGCTCACGTATGTGATGACGGCAGGACGTAGTTTTGTTACGTATAGATCTTTGGTCGCTTGCATAACTGCAGCGTGAAACCAAAACTTACCGGATCAAATGTATACAATGTAACAAAACCATGAACCTTGGTCCGGACCTTGGTTCGGACTTTCAGGTGTGAAAACACCCTAAGCCCTTTCAGAAAACCTAAGACAATGTCTTGGTCTTAGAAACACTAATGTATTTGTTGACAGTTTAACTTCAGTGGTCTTTTAGCAGAAAGTCTCAGTAGTAACCCAAAACGTGTTATATTTTGCTTTCTACCACAAATCATGTCCTTTGCAATGATTCATCAGTACAACTTACGAATGTTCCTCCATGTATACGCATTCTTCTACATGTGGTTTTATGTACCCGCAGTGGAAACGTCACCACATATGTGTGATTCGTTTAAATGAAATCGGTACCGAAGGTCAGAAGATGATGATGAGGGGACGGAGACTGAAAGACAGCAATGGAAGGGATGTGGGAGAGTATACAGTGGGGAGGATGTGGGAGGATTGTATATATTGCAGCACATTCATTAATGTCATGTCTGAATACAAAGCTAATGTAAGAAAAAGACATCTTAAAAAGAGAAGAATTCCCAAGTATAATAGCCACAGAGTTTTTCTTGCAGTAGGTTTTGGTATATCTGAATCAAAGTCATAATATTAGTAAAGTAAAAATATGAATATGCAATGTGCCCATTAACATTGATAGCCTGAAGCCACTGAGAGGTCTGAATATGTACTGCAGTGGTGCGTCACATGCATGCCATTTTTTTTTTTTTTTTTTTTTTTTTACAAAGACTGATAAAAAAGCTACCGTACATTTGATACTTTATCTTAGTATTTCAGATGGATTAGCTGGTTTTCAAAGAATGGATGCAGAGCAAGTTAATATACACTGTATATATCTTGGGATGATGTATTACACACTGGCTAGTGTCTTTGCTTCATAAACATCCAGAACGCTAATTGAGCTCAATATCTAGCCAATATAGTGAATATAGTGCTGACAAGAAAAGAGAAGCTTGAATTAGATGTAAGATTTCTCTTTACTGTGCAACAAGCAGATCTATATTAAAGGTATATTTGTGGTGAAGAGAGCTGAGAGCTCTCCAAAATCCTATGTACCAAGTCCTCATTGTCATGTAGACGGAGCAAGACAACTGTTGCAGGAAAGTGCCGAACCTAACCCAAATAGACACACACACACAAACCAGTGTGACAAGGAGGAGATGAACAAATCAAGCATTAAATTGAATGAGTGTGAAGGAGCGCAGCTGGAGAAACCAGATCCAAATCAGTCTGGGCACAATGAAATGATGCAGGGGCTAAACAAGATGCTATTCATTAGACCACTTGAGAAAGCATCCAACAGCTGGGATTACTGTCTATGACCTCAATTACTCCCTGACTCACTTAAGACTTACTCAATTCATAAACTGCACTCATCTGGTTCAGCCAAGGAAGACAGATCTGCTCATGGTATTCCTGCCAGACTGATAAAATGAGAATCAAGTGACACACTGGAAGCCAAAGGGTATTTCATTGAAAAGCCTACAGTGATGCTTCTATTGGCTGAGAGTGCGGTTGCAATCACATTAAACTCACACTGGTACTGCTGATTAAAAGCAGCATTTCTTGGGGGGGGGGATAAAACATCAAAACCACCAAACATTGTGAGGCAGTTTTTACCTCTTGTGTTGTCTTCCGGCAACTTTTTGTTTTTCTGGGTCAACATTTTTTTTCAACTCTTTCGTCGTCTTTTTTTCGACACTTTAGTCGCATGTTTTGTAAGCTTTTCCCAACGTTTTTGTCACTTTGTTCGACGTTTTTGAAGCTTTTTCTGACATTTTTGTCACTTTTTTCAACGTTCTTTTATCAATTGTTTTCTTCAAAAAGCTATTTAATTGAATAAAACACCCAAATTCAATGAAAGTTTATGAACTGATCATATATTTTACTTGTGAAGAGCGTTGTATGGGACCATCCACGTTATTTCTTTTGACAATTTGGTTGTAAGAAAACCCAAACTTCTGATATAGAAACGTTTTGATAATGGGTCAAATTTGACCCGAGGACAACACAGGGGTTAAACAACCAGCTACTGATGTGAATAAAGCGCACACTGCATGCCAGAAAGACAAGTTGTGTATCACACTGTAGGCGAGAGCGGATTTCCACCTTTTAGCCCACAATAACAATAACCGCAGGAATTTGCTCACCTTGACCGACAGGCACAATAAAACCAGGGAAGGAAATTAAACAGCGTTATAGGGCCTTTCTCTACACAAAGGACTTCATATACTGCGTGTGAGAGGATAGACAGACACTGTGAAAGTAGCCTCTCCCCCACTGCAACACAAGCACCAAAACAAACCTCATGTTTGGTTGCCATGGAAACAGCCGGGCCGGTATTGCAGTGCGCGGGGCAGAGGAAGTACTTAGCTGAACTCATGCTGCACCACTGATATACGAGAGAACAAAGCCGCACTTTAAGGCCTCTTTCCATGTAAAATCAACAACACTCCCATGACATGGAGCCTGTACAGATTTTCTGGCCCATTACCTTTGTTGGAGCATAGGCCCTACTTATTCTGAAATTTATACCCCCGTATAAATATTTAAGGCTATAGTTCACTGCAGGTTTTTGTTAATTCTCGAAACCTCAAGCCTCACATGAACATATCCAAGTTCTTTTCTCAAGCGAGATGTTTGGTGTGTTGCTTGGGAATAAAGTGATGAAACTCGTGGAAACGCTGAAACGTTGCAGTTTCACTCAGCTGCTCAAGTGCGGACCAGATCGATGACACATTTTGTCAAAGGGGTAGCTTTAGTAGGCATAAGGCATACACATAATTGAAATACTACAATGATCATAATTTAAATCGATAATTTCAGGTGCTGTACAAGGGCATCTTGTCAGCACATTCTGGAAAATGCAATTGCCTTTTGCAAAAGTAGGTGCTGAGTAGAAGGAAGAACCAAGCTGTGACAATGTGACTGAAAATGATATTATGTGCCAATTAGATCCCTCGATAACTTTGAGGAGAATAATTGCCTGCCGAGTATTGCCATAGAGTAATTTAGTCTCTGGATTTTTTCAAATGTATAATTTACAGAGATAATTTGGAAATATAGAGACATATATAATATAAAAAACACAAAATTGAAAGGAAAATGTTGTGGCCAACATCCTAGAAACATGACTACTACATTAGATGACAAGTACTTTGGCTCATAACAGTTCATGTCTGTTTATAGAAATCCTGCTCATGGATGTGCAGAGGAGTGCACAAAACTAGAAATGAATCAGTAGTGTACATGGCTCAGTATGCTGGCTGGTTCTGAGCTTACTCATACATTGTGGAAACATCTTATCACAGTAAACAGGATATTGTTTCTACTGTATAAGGACCGATCCAAGATTGATACTACTTCTGTATTCTGGCTGTGCATGTAAACACGCTGATTGAAATGTGATTACACAGTCAGCCGAGCAGTAAGTTGTTTAAGAATCTAAGAAATGTGATGTCTCCCAAGACATTTCCTGTTCTTGTTTGCAGGTTGTGATGCAAAAGCACTGGTTTCTAAGCAACAAACCCACACTGTTAATAATAAAAGGATACACTGGGACTATATTAGGGACAGCAATGAAACAAGTTTTGTATCTGCAATGCAATACATCAATCTCTTCCATTAGGAGTTTTACATACAGTACAGGAGGTAAATGATTCAAATGAACATTTATAGGGCAGCAAATAACGTGTTCTTTTCTATTATCGACTCATCTTCTGCCTATCTTCTCGATTAATCGTTGTCTGTCTATAAAATGTCAGAAAATAGAGAAACATGCTCTCTATAAAAAATAGCTATTTTATTTTGATTTGAACTGATTAATCGAGTATTTGTTGTTGCAGCTTTACACGTTTCACCTTATTTGGATTTTTCTTTGGAAAAAGCACACTTATAAGACAGTGAATGACGTACAAAAGATAAACAGGAACAAGTAATGTTTATCATATTACACATGTAATAATATGCAACATTGTTGAAAGGATGTAATCCCTTTCCAAAGCGTTAGTATGGTAGCCTGGTTGACACCAGACCCACTCTCAGTTGTAACTGAGAGTGGGTCTGGGCAAGCTTCATTCACAGCCCATTTCCACAGGACGCCGCTCAAATGCCTTCTGGGCGCAATTGGATAGTCTTTCAACCAATCAGACCGACGCTCCGGGTGACGTAGCAGCGACAGCGGCATCAACGGGTTGCTGACCTTCGGTGGCCGTCATGTTGAATGTAAACAAAAAGCTGCTTGCCGTCGCTGCGCTATCGTCACCGTGTAAAGCCCGCCTCAACGGTTGTGATCGGTGCCTCGGTTTGGAAAAATTGGAAATGGGTTTGAATGGTCTCTTGGCCAGACTGAATTGCAGAGCAAATCTCAAATTTGCCGGAAGTTCGTCACGGTTTTCCAAGGCTAGTAGTACGGTGGCCGACAGAGGCAAACAAACTACAACTTTATGAAACACAATGCAAATAGACAAAACACAAGCAAATTAAGAAAACCTCCTCCTTTTCACTGGGAACATTAGCACAAAATGTAATTACAATTGGACCAACTGAACAATACAATAGAACAATATCAATTACAGCATCAATATATTGTTACTATAAGATCATTCTTATCACCATCAAAAACTGA
This sequence comes from Sander vitreus, assembly GCF_031162955.1. Taxonomy (NCBI): domain Eukaryota; kingdom Metazoa; phylum Chordata; class Actinopteri; order Perciformes; family Percidae; genus Sander; species Sander vitreus. Next base: position 10,513,860 of record NC_135878.1, on the reverse strand, counting down.
AAACAAAAGTTTTTTCTTCTTCTTCCAAAACACGAAGCCAAGTGCAAGTGGAGCAGTCATGCGGCAAAAGTTTGGCACTGTGATCATTTACTGTCAGTTAATGTCCATAAAATGAAAGATATGACATCATCTAGTGGTCATCATCAGTATTGCATCAGATCTTTACTGGAAACAATTCAGCTTGTGGAGCAAAGTCAAATTTCATGGTCCTTGTCTTGTGTGCATACAACCCTCTTCTGTAGACTGTGCACCCCATTTTCTCCCCAAGTCTTCCTCTCTTTGCTGTAAGTCACAGACAGTGTAAGTCTCTAAAACTGCAGTATTACCACTCTTTGTCATGAAAAATACACATCCTTTGACTCAAGGCTCTGGGAGAAGTCAAGACGCGAGGGGTGCCAGTATGTTTGTGACAAGTGCTTCTGCCTTTGTGCGACCGCAGCAGATGTGTTTAGCTATAACCGAGTCCAGTTTCGGCGTTAACTTCATAGCACAGTCAAGCGATCTGTATGACTGTTGGTGGGTCACACAGTGGAACACAGAGGTCAGCTCAGCAGCAGCTATTTTATTATACATGGAATCATCCTCCCGCTTAAAGAAGGATGAGACCAAAGTGTTGGTCTGTACAGTTGTGCTGTTAGTTATTTGTAGTTTGCTGCTAGCATGCAGCCTGACGTCTGACTCCCCCCCTGTGTGAAATACCAAACTCCTTCCTACATACATTGCAAAACGCTTTGTTTGCATCACGTAAAACTGCAGTAATCCAGCGGTATTTCCCTACCCAGTCCTCCCGGTATATGCAGAGACGTTTTTGCTACGTGTTCATCGGGTCCCGGGACACCAGCCTGAGCCTCCATTTAAACAATGAATGAATTAATGAATGAATTAATGAACGAATGAATGAACGAAAAATAGCTATAGCTATTTACGCCTAGCCGCCTACATAGGGCCTGCGTGCTGTTGCAGCCAATGAGCAGCCGACGGGAGCTGGCTGCAGGACGACTCAATCACCATGAACAGTTTTTAATGTTCTATCAGACTATAACTACTCGAGAGTCTGCTCTTGAGACTTTGCTCTAATTTTCGTCTGGTCACCCTATTTGTCAGACTTTACTTCATTGTTTGTCTGTTTTTCCACAGATACCTCTCGAAGCATTCCGACGACCAGGACCTACAAGAATCCCCAAACCTAAGGGTTACGGCTCCCAGAAAGTGGCAAACAGCACGGCGGCAGCCCTGGGACTGCAGAGCAACAGTCAGCCACCACACGCTCATCTAGCCACTGGGAAAGAGCAGCCCACACACACTGCTGCAGCATCACACATCAACAACAACAACCCAAATCTAGTAAACCGCAGACTCTAATTTTTTTTAAATGTTTTTAGGGGCTGAAGGTCGGCTTACATTTCACCGCAACCAAAATCATCCTCACAGTTACTTCACATGTTGAATAGAATATCTAAAAATCTAAAAAATCACTGTGTTTTGCATAAAGACTACCTGGTGATTTCAAAATAAAAAAATGTAATAGTAAAATTTAAGCTGTCAAAGTACCGCTTAATAATAATAATAATACATTTATTTTATATAGAGCTTTAAAAGTTACTCAAAGGCACTTTACAAGGAAATAACAAAGAAAAACAATAAGATCAGTATAAAAACAATAACTAGAGATAAATATTAAAAATGTGCAGTCATTCTTTTTGTAATCTTTGAACTGTTCCACTATTACCATATCCTCATCCGTGGTGCTCCGAAGACTGCAAAATACAACAGATTTTCTGTCAATATGTTTAATGTATTAGCTGTAAATAAACCTACACAACATTTAAGACAGTAGTTCCAATGTCACAGATTTGTTGTGAATTTGATTTCACTGTGATCAAAATAAATTCAACTGAAGTGTAATACTAGAACTTTTGTTATGTTATGTGTTATGTCATTGAAAGAAAAGGTTTCTTTGTATTGTCAGTATTTGTACTGATATTTAAGTACTTTACCTGTCGAGATGTTCAGATAACGACACGGCCATTTATCTAATTCTCGGGATGGAACACATGGATATTTTTGAAATAAGTGGCAATAATGTACATAAGTGTATAAGTTATGTGTTGTAATGCAGCGCCGTGATAGTTATAAGCTCTAATATGTGACATTTGTGTTATTTTTGGCTATCAATAAAGAATTTTTATACCTGAAAAAAACAAGACAAATGTGTCTGATCTGATTATAAAAAAAAATATCATGGTGATGTCTTAATGCATATTTTGATTAAAAAAATAAACAAACTAATACAATTTCGAAATGAAAGATCATTTAAAAAAGAAAGAAAAATGAAGTTGAAAAAAATAGCATCGTCACATTTAGTTTTATTAACACTGAAAACGTATGTTATATGTATGTCAATAATTATGGAAATACAAGTGGTGCAATGAAAAACAAGAAACAAATATGATATGATGTCAAACAACTTCATTAAAACTGCAACCCAACCTAACCTACCCAGAGGGTCACCGGTTCAAGTCCCCATACGGACCATGTACGGCGTGCGTGCAGACTCTGTCATCTCTCCATTTGTGCTTCATTGTACAGGTCCTGGGGATGTGTGTGTATTTTGGGCCTGTGTGTAATGTGTGTAACTGTAACAACAGAGCGAAAAATTGAATTTCCCCTTGTGGGATTAAAATGTATTTTTGTCTTTGTCTTATTCTTCTAAGTAATTATTGTGACTATAATATTGCCTCTAACTGAGGTTTTAAGGTGGAAGTGAAACACTCAGGGCCCTATTTTAACGATCTAAGCGTGTCCTGTACATCTTATCGTGGCTTGGAAAAATAATTGCATTTTAAGATTTCCTGGATTTTTAAGAAACTTTTTCAAAGGCCAACAGTGGTGTCCAAACCTCCTCTTGTGCCGTCAATGATGTCATGTCAGAGCAGAGTTTATGGCTGAACGCAGCACAGACAGGAAGTGCTCTCTGTCCTCGCCTCTTTCAGTGGCACAAACCCAGGAACGATAAGGACCCTCCAGGACAAAGGCATGGCACACATCTACAGACAAAGACATTAACATTCTTTCATTTTCAGACAAAGTCCAAAGACTTAACCCTTGCGTTGTCTTCCCGTCGACCATGAACTTGTTGTCCTTCTGGGAATCGAAAATGAACTTTTTTGTTGTTTTTTTTCGACGTTTTTGTCGCTTTTGTCTATGCTTTTGACACTTTTTAAAAGTTTTTCTCACTTTTTTCAACATTTCTTTTTTTCATGGTCAATAAACCTAATTTATGACATTATACTTAATTTTTTAGTTAAAAAAAAAGTGAAATTATGAATTATTTAGACTAATTGTTAAGATCAAAGGATGTTGAGTGGATCACAGACTGGTCTTTGACTAAATGTCAAAGTTTAGTCAGGATACTGTTTTGAAACCATTTAAACTATTATTTTTGGGCAATTTGGTTGAAAGAAACCCATATTTCTGACATAAAAAACATTGAAAATAGGTCAAATTTGACCCGAGGAAAACACAAGGGTTAAATGATCATATGCTGAAGATTACTGAACATTATCAAAGCTGTGGCAACATGTATTGTTCTCTTTATATTGTAAAAGCTCACAGTGTGTATGTGTGATCTCTCTGACAGCGAGGCTGGCGAGAGCCACAGAGGCCAGGAAAGTGTGTGTGCTCCGGTGAGCCAACGTGAACGGTGTGTGATGTACATTTCGCCGCGTCAGCACCAAAGCGTCGTTAAACAGGAACAGACCCACGTCTGACACCTGCTCATAGGTCCTAATCGCACACACACACACACACACACACACACACACAGATCAACAGAATGGAAATAATGACTTGATTAGATTTACAATCTGTAAAGATGTCATTTAAAACATACAGTACTTAATTGTGCAAGGTTTCCCAATTTATTTATTCAAAAGTAACGCAAAAGTTGAACCCAAAATTGAGCATACATTTGTCCATTGTTTTCTAAGTAAATATATCTTTCTGACAAAATGATTTCAATACTATGTTTAAAGTGAAAACTCTAGTGTGAAACACATCAGTTTGGCATCTAACAATAAGTACGAAGGTTGGTAAATATCCAGAAACACGAACATAATCAAAGGTTGAAGATCTGTTATACATCTACTAAGTAAAAAAAAAAAAAAAGGACCTTTCTGGATATAAACGGATAGAAATCACCACACAGGAATAATTTGTGTTGTTACCTGAGCGAGTCTGGAATCTGTCCATCAGGGCTCCTGAGCAAAGCAGCATCCTGAGTTATTATCAGCTGCCTGTTCCCTTCACGGAGGTTCTACACACACACACACACACACACACACACACACACACACAGCATATTCATATTAAAATACTTCAACGTGTATGTTTTATAGTTTGTTTTGAGAGTGTTTGAAAAAAAACTCGACACTCTTTACCATTCCGCTACCAGGTTTGCAACAAATGCCCCCTTCAATACACACCACTGCACCCTATATTCATCTGTCAACTGGCCCTCCCTTCACATTCGCCGTATGATTCACTGGTTCACTTTCATTTCTCGCATCTTTTCAATCTGCTGCCACTCGTGACTGGAACGCTCTGCAAAAGATTCTCAAACTGGACAAACTAATTTCCATTTCATCCTTCAAAACCATAATATCATCCTTGTTCACGGACATATGCAGTTGCTTCTCTTACATAATAATTTTCCCAGCTAAATATGTGAATGGTTTCTCCCTCTCTTACTCACCCCCATGTACCTGTGCACTTATCTCAATATAAGTGTTTGTTGTTTTCTGTGTATTATTTCAAATTGTATTTTATGTCATTTCTAAACCGTGTGTATTTGTAATGTATTTATTATGTAGCCCTTCTTCCCTTTCCCTAAGTGGCTATGCCACTTGTCAGGCCGCCATTGTAAATAAGAACCTGTTCTTAATGACTTGCCTGTAAAAAATAAAGGTGAAAAGAATAAAAAAAGAAGGGAGCTGTGTTTTTACCGGACAGCTTTGGATCATCTGCTGCGTTTCCTCTATCAGCCTGTCTCTCTCTGAGTTTCGCTTTAACTGAAACGGAAGAAAACACCTGTGTGTGTTCATGGCTATGAGCACAGAAACACATACGAAAAAATAAAAAAGTAGCATGAGGTACTGACTCCTCGCTCTGGGTGTTGTACCTTTTGTATGAATTCTCTGAATCTCAGCAGTGTGTTGAGGGCAGAGGACAGGTGTGTGTGGTCCGGGTGACCGGTGTGTGTGTGGAAAGACAGAGCTTGAAGCAGAGTCACATACTCCTGTATTCTCCACACTGGACACAGCAGCAGCTCCTGCAGGCTTCACAAACACGCACACAAACACGTCTTTAAAGCACTTTGCTTAAATGAATACATTACAGTCTTTTGGTCAGGTATGGATAAACATTGCCCTGGAAACAAATACGATATATGAGCGTGTATATGTGTGCCGTTACCTCAGCATGTGAGTTGCAAGAGTTCTGTCTGCTCTCTTCAGGAAAGCCCTAAATGGAGGCTTCGTCTCTCTGCACTGACACACATAACATCCTTGTGCTTACATATCGTACACATAAACTGTTTATCTACATTAAACCGGGCTGTTGAATAAATCTAAATAAAGTATAGCTTTAGTCACAATATAGCTGACCAAATTCTGTGATCACGCAGAGCCAACTGCTTTCTCAGACGGCCGTACAGTCCAGCCAGTTAGCGTAAGGTGCACATTGTTTGACTGTACCTTGTCGGTGGTACGGAGGGCAGTGGTGTAGTTGTTGAGGTAGTTGGTGTAGACTCGGAGTTTTGAGCACAGTTTTACAAACACATCTCCAACACACTGCTCTGCACCCCACTGCTGCAGCCTGGCTTCTAAATCTATCTGAAACACCCTGCAACACATGCACATCTATCATGTCATTTCCACACATATGGACGCAAAGAGTTTCATACAAGTGTGTGTGTGTGTGTGTGTGTGTGTGTGTGTGTGTGTGTACCTGTTGAGCTCCAGTATTTGTGTGACAGGGCTGAGGACAATTTGGATGTCAGTGTAGCTGAGGATAGCTCTGTTGGAGTTAAGAGCTGCTGTAAGAGGCTCTTGGTACACCTTCAGCACAAAGGAAGATACATCAGTGCATCAGTTGAATATCTTGGTATTTCATTTTTGACAGATCTCTCAACCTTTTCTGCATCTAAATAAACAAACACAACACTTGCTGCGTTGGTGGTTGCTCTGAAAACATCTAAATGATCCTCCCCAAATCAGATTATAATAATAATAAAAAAGCAGGGACAAAATAGGCCATGCAGCTGCAGACCAATCAACCAACACCTAGTTTAAAAAAAAAGGTATTATATAAGCTTCCCATAGTTTGCTGAAAGGGCCCAGTTCCTATCAATTGTCAGTGGCTGTTTTCTGGACTTGATTGTACAACATTACCTAATATTTGTTCAGTTTCAGGAAACATTTCTAAGTCTGATTAGACTTCATGTAGAGTGGGGACTGCACCTTAAACAATGGCCTCTCAGCAACTACATATCCTGAATGAACGAAAGTTTGGCTGTCTTTTTGATTTTAATGTTATAGTCTACCAATTAGCTACCTTCAGCACAGCGCCCAGTCTCCCCAGATAAAGACACTCGCTGTGGTGGAGCTCTCTGGCAGCTGCACCTCTCCAATCCAACGCTGTCTAAAGACAGAGAGAAGGAAACGAGTTGTAAAGATGAAGTGTGCTCCTCCAACCTTTTCTGAATGGACAAGTTCAAAGCACACACACACACACACACACACACACACACCTGTGGTAGCTCAGGTATCAGGCTGACGCATTTCTGTGAGCTATGTGGTGTTGAGGAGAAATCATCTGCTCCTTCGTTTATCCACTTTTCCCCTCCACTACACTCTTCTCCCTCCTTCTTCCATTTTGTCAGGAAAATGGCAAGAAACTCCAAAGGTCTGGTCTGAAGACGGAAGAGCAGAAATAAAGAAACACACACTGACTTATCCACAGTTCATGATTGAAAGAACATGACTAACTTTGTATCATCTCAGTTTTTTTGCCGTTGTTCTGTTGTATTTGTGTATAACAAAAAAACTCCTTTACAGTTCTCTCCATCTCTTCCTGTCTTGTGAGAGCAGTAAGTCCCTCAGTCAGAGCCTCATTCAGATCTTCGGACACACAAAGCTCCTCAAGGCAGATTTTCTCGCACAGAAAGTGACCTATAAATATATGAATAGATTCCTAAAAACCGTTTACAGGACAAAGCATTGCAGGCATTTGTTTAAAACTGCCATTGCTCCAGCTGTGTGTGTGTGTGTGTGTGTGGGTGTGTGTGTGTGTGTGTGTGTGTGTGTGTGTATGCGTACATTTAAATATACTTTTGTGAAACCCACCCAAAGCTCGGCCCCTGGCCTGGAGGCTGAGCCGCTGTAGCTGTGTCCCCATGCAGCCCCTCAGCTCCTCCAGAGCCTCGTCCATCCACTGAGCCTGTCTACACCAGCCCTGTAGTACACTCTCACACACAAACTGCAGTGCCGGGGATGCTGGTTGCTGGTTCAAGAGTCCGGTGCCCACACTGCCATCAGACCACTCACTCAGAACTGGGAGAGGGTTAAAAAAAATATATATATATATATATTTATTATTATTATTTATTTATATTATTTTATTATGTGGCTTCAACATGATGCTTAACAGTAATTTACACTTGGTGCCGGGTACTGTGGTCTACTGAATAATACAGCAAAAAAGACATTTTCAACAAGTTGAATTCCTTAAAGTAACTTCATGTAACTTTATTTTATTTATTTTAGAAGTTATCTGTTGTAGGTATGGCTGATACTGGGGCCTGACCATCGCAGAAAAGAAGGAAATTAAACGAAGAACAACTAAAAGCTAAAAGGGTGTGAGACAGACGATTACGGGATTGTAAATGATTCAAAACCCACCCCGAATTGGCCCTCAGGTCTATTTCATTCATAAAATAACTTTACAATGCGCAATGTGGTTGTACGTCAGTAGCCAACATCACATTACGTCCCCCTATCATTTAGGAGGACGTAATGATAAAATAAAGCGTCCTTGGGTTTCATGAAAGGTGCTATATAAATCTAAGTTATTATTACGTTGGTTGCTACAACAAACTCTTATTCGTTCTTATTAACTCGTGACAGAATAACCGGTTTAGCTCACGATACATCCAAAGTAGGCTAAGTTACCGTATACAGCACTTGAAATGCAAAGATGCATCTGTGACGTATTCTCTTATTGTAAATGAAGGATTTTCTGTCTGGGCAAAACATTCATCGCAACTAAATGACCTCCTACAATACAGTGGGTAACACAGCACTGTAAAGAAAAGACCTTTACGACAGCAGATGTGGTAAAAACAGTACCGCTTTTGTCCAAAGCGGCCGCTAGAATCAACACAAACTGAAAGTTACATATAGTCACTTTAAGATTTTAGTGGTTTAATACTACAGTACAATCAAACACTCCTTGAGTATCTACTTTGTCAAAAAATGCAGATCATTACTGTTTTCTAGACACGTTTTTGCACCATTGCAGCCAGCGCTAACCACAGTGACAAATACATGCATTGCGTTTCCTGTGGCTTCTTCACAATAAAAGCCATCCCCTGTTTTGCAATGTTAAAGTGCTCATATTAGGCTTTTTGGCTTTTTTCCCTTACTTGTATTTTGTTATATATCTTTTTTGTGCATGTAACAAAGTCCAGTTTAGTTAATTGGCCAATTAAGTCAAAGTCCACTCCAAAGGGACTTACCATCTCCAACAGAAAACCCTGTTCACAAAACAGCTCTACTGTAGCCTAGCCTTTACTTCCGTGACAAACGTGCGTCACTTTGTAACACACGTTATAATGCTCGCCTAGCTGCTATCATGGCACTCCCTCATGCTCTGCTTCTGACTGGCTAGTAGTCCTTACCTAGCTACTGCGCATGTGCAACTCCCAACAAAGATGGAATAGAAGTGAGATGTCTCACTCTGTAGCTAAAACAGAGAGCTCAACACACAGGGTGAAAAGAGGAGCTGCAGCAATGTGCAGTACAACAATAATATGGTGTTTTTTTGATAATTAAACCATGTAAACCTATTCAGGTACAACCTCTAAATACAATTATGAACCTGAAAATGACCATAATATGAGCACTTTAAGGATTATAATTATAAGTATTTCAAGAAAGTCAAAATATCTCACTGGGCCAAGAATCACATCAGGCGCCTGCTGGCTTAGACATTTTTGGAGAAATTATTGGTAGTTTTTTTAGTAGTCACAAAGAGCATATTCCTAAGCTTGGAGCGACTGACAAAAAGTTTTCAGTTGAAGTTTTTGAGTCAGTCTTGTGCATGGGTGACTCACTGTTCTGGAAACTTCCGGTGGCAAGACCCATTGGCGCCCTAACCTCCAGACCAGTCAGAGTAGAGAGAGTCTGGATGAGACTCACTCCTGATGCTGAGGAAGAGAGAGAACGCAAGAGACAGAGTGGAAGTTATTGAGACAGACGCAGAAAGCGTGTGTGTGTGTGTGTGTGTGTGTGTGTGTGTGTCCTAACATCTGCGTCTACCTACCAGATGCAGCCAATGGGGTGAAGATGTCAATCCCTCCTCCTTCCTCAGTTGGTGCCACCCAGCCACCCAGCTTTTCCCAGAATTCTCTATGTTTAGAGGTCAGTAGAGTCCTCTCTGACAGGCTACTACCTGAAGAGTCAAAGGTAAAACAAGGTGGATTAGTAGACGAGAGAAAACAAGGTTCCTTAGACGATTTTAAACAGTTTGAAACTGAGCAACGTGCATTTTCAACTTTAACTCATTTGGTTTGATAAAAATGAAGTAGTAAAATAGACTCCTGAATGGCGACTTCACAGGCAAAACGGATAACTGTGACTAAGCACATTAATCACTGAGCCACAGAATTATGCTGTGGAGTCGTAGCATGTATCTAAAAATTGTGTTTTAACGACAAGGTGTTTTAAATTTGTTATATAGAAAGGTGTCTTTGAAAGCTTTAGTGCGTACGTTTTTAATATTAATGAATGTCCGTTACATTTAAGCCAAGTATTTATCAGTATGGTTATGTTCAGAAGATTGTGTCGTCCGGCAACTTTCGAGCACAGAAACTCAAGTGAAGATAATTACGTCTTCTGAACAGTTTTTTTTTTTTAAATCCTCCTTGGCTACTAGCAACTGTGTGGAGGAGGGGTGGGTTTGTATCATGTGGACGCGCCAACAGTTTTGTTGTCATTAATTAGAATTCCTCATGGGGGCGACAGAAACTACGCACTATAGCTCACTGATTTGGTGTGTGGTGGGTCCATACGTAACATAAATCAATGCAAGATTCATGATGATTAGTCTTGTGGCCAACACGCAACCAAGGGACTGACTTTAAAGAGGTACTATCATAATAAAATAAGCCATGAAATGGTTTCAGCAGATGTGCTTCACAGTATCCTGAGAAATAAACTTAGAGCCCTGGACGCTCTAGTTGGACTGGAATTAATCATGGCCGTGTTTCCACACATTAAGATACACAGGATTATTAATTCTCACTGTGAAGCAGATGGATTTCCTCCGTTCCTCCTGGTGCTAGTAGGCCCAGTCTCTGAGCTCTCTGCCCAGAAATAGCCCTCTCCACCTGGGTTAACAGAGCTGAGAGTGTCCCTCTGTGGTCGTACAGAACCACAACCACTCCTGCTTTCACACCACTCAGCACAAGCTAGATGTAGCATAGGGAAAGAAAAATAGCAGACAGGGAGAAATATTATATGTTCATCTTCCAACTGGGCCTTTTTCTTTTTACACTCTTCGCCGATGCTCTCTTCTCATACAAAATATATGGTGATTTAGGACTGACTCTTTCTTTGTTTGTCTTTTACCTCGTAGGCAGGAATTCTGTTGGAGATCAGCAGTAAGAGTGCAGGAGTGGTCAGATGGATGGGTGAAACTGTGTGGGGCAGTGCAGGTCTGCTGGTGAAGGAGGACAGCGCTGCACTGGCTTTGCTCAGTCTTTCACTGAAAGAGAAGAAATACATTAGTACATTAAAAAAAGCCTTAATAAACAGGTAACTCAATGTATTGTATCTCAAAACGCAGGTAACCAAAATCATTGAGGGTAAATGAATACTGTATGTCACTGTCAGTGTGTAGACAATCACCTGCTAGGACTGGAGGCTTGGACTCTCTCCAAGGTCTGAGCTGCAGTCATGGGCTGTCCCCTGTCCAGGCTAGACCAGAGGCTGGGAGACCCAACAGTCCTTGGAGGCCAGGAGAGAGAGGGCCAAGAGCTGAACGTTCTTCCAGAGCTAGGCCTCCCTGTCTCGGTACTTCCACCTCTGGCTCCTTCTGGCTTTGTGTAGCTGCCCCAGGCTCTCCTGTTTCTCATAGATTGTCCTGTAAATATAACAGATATGGTTTCTAAGTACAACAACTTTTCTAAGATAACTGAAAGCCATTTCTGCTTAGCAGTTTAGGACAAAGTTTTGCATATTTCTCAAACTTCATTTGACACTGTATACAGTAAAGGGGAAAGAGGACAAACATGAGAGTCCAGATGATATTTCATAAGGTTAACTCGCAACTTTGACACCTAAAAAAATGTTCCTATCATTTTGACACCTTGTCGTCTATTTTGATTTCTTTCTTTTCCACTCACTTTTCTCCTCCTGTAGTTTGTCTCTGATCATCTGCCTGATCCTCTTCTCTTTCCACCTCTCTTCCTCCTCCTCCGTAATCCCTGTGCTTTGTTGGTTGAGGGTCCCGTACTGCTCGGCCGCCTCCCGGGGAGTGAGCCAGTCCAGCGTGGAGACGCAGGAGACATAGTGGTTCTTCCACGCTCCAGATTCTTTCTCTCCTGGAGTGTAGGGAAGGAACCAGCCTCTTGCGATGCACCGGTCGGCCCAGAGACAGTCCTGGGTAGAAAGAGACAGAGGCAACGCAAGAAAATGAGTCTTAATGTAATTATGTAGAAACGGCAGTCAAATCAAATATCTCTATTCTGGGCTTTTCACCTGCTCAGCAAGGACCCTCCAGTGCCAGCTGACTTGGGCAGCAGAGCAGAGGTCACGAGGGGACAGAAGTGACATCACATATAGGGACAGAAACCGTGGCAGCACCGCCGTGAAGTCCACTTGAGTCACAGGAACCGTCTCGATTAGCAAATCCCTGCAATACCTGCCCACATCGTCAGAGGTTTTCATTAAAAAAAAATGTGTATAACCTAGGTTTCAAGCTGAGAAAAAAAAAAGTCATTTCTTTCGCCCCAAAAGTAGTACACCAACACTTTATTGTTTTGACACAAATACACAAAAGGCTAGAGAAAGACCTTACTTAAGCTGTGACTTGTTGCAGCGTGTGAGCAGAGAGTGCAACAGGTGTTTCCTCTGTCTGTCAGTCCACAGGTCAAACCAGTGGAGCACAAGGTTCATCCTCTCCTCAAATAACTGGGAGGAAATGGGGGGGGGGGAGGACAGCAACAAATTTGATACAGTCAGTGAAGAACGTATGGAAGGTGCACACTCATTGCATCAGTGGCTGGCTGCTCTGCCAAAAGCTACAAAGCTGGCTTCCAAAACATTGATGAAGACTGTAGGAATGAAAAAGTACAAAAGTAAGATAGATGGTGTGATAACGGCTGAAAACATTGGTCTAATTGGGCCATTATTTATTTATTTTTATTTTTTGGGGGGGTGGAGGTTTCATCTCAGTGTAAATATATTCTTTAAAAAATGATCCTTTATGCAGGACATACTGTACTGCTATCATTGCTCTGTCTGGTGGAAATCTCGTTCAACCTTTCAGGAAACCCACCATGCTCTCATGGACTGAGAGCTCTGTCCTCCCATTATGTGTGTGCAAGTTTCTGCTGTCAATCGTTTTTATTAATGCTGATGCTCAAACTAAAACAAGCTTACTTTCAAGAAAAACAAAAGCCCTCACTGTATGTGGAACTTTTTTCGATCCACTTCAGTACAGCTACAATAAGTTGCAATTGTGCCTTCGCCTGTATCCGGGCGAGCGGACTTAAACCTGGATGCCAAAAAACCACATCTGCACACAATTCCCATTATGCAATGCTGGCTAAATGATAGAACTAATTAATGTATCTTAGCATCATTTATCTGTTGTCAAATTGTGTGCGACTGGAAGCATAAAAAGAGAGGACTTTACGCCAGTTTGTGCATCTTTTACAAATCAGGTAAATTGGCCAATTAACTAAACTGTTATTTCATGTTAGCGTCATTGCACGGAAAATGTGTTAAATGTAAACAGGCATATGCTGGATAATAATTTGGCCAGTCCTGCCATCTTGTGGCTATTAATACAAATAAATGTAATGTTGCTAAAACTACTACTGAGCCTCGAGTTTCGTCTGACCTGCAGGTTGCTCGTCTTGTTGTTCAGAGGAGTCCAGGTGCTGAAGAGGGTCCCGGGCCTCAGGCTCCGGACTTGCTGCGGGTCATAGTCGGTGCCGCTGAGCTGCCACTGCTTCACCGACTGAGGGCTTGATTTCACGTTAGTCTCCATGTTCTCACGGCATTACACACTTTGAGAATAAACGCCTCGACTTCTGTTTAAATGTGTGAGCTCCCGTTTACTGCCAGATTTCGCTTTATAAAGTATAACAGGCCGCCATTGTGCTGCTCTGCTCCCAGTAACCTTAGAGACGCATCAACAAAAGGATGTGCACATTCCTTCACACAGCACATCCCTCCTCCTGCACATTAATAAGTAACAAGATGACCATGAAGCAAGCAGCAGGTTTTCAGCATCACCAAGTGAATCACAGTCAATTTATGTTGGCCACCCTTTTGCCAACTTCTTTGATAAGTTAATTTATTTATGGACTAATAATATGTATACAAGCATGAAATCATATTAGATATATAATCATATATAAGAGACACTTGAGCTGCCAAACGTCCATCAATAATCCGTGATGATATGCCAAAACTATTCATATTATGATGCAATGAATGCATTCATTCCAATAGTTTTCATACATCGCACTCAAACCACAGGAAAATGTGACTATTGAATGGACACAAAACCTGAAACGCACAAGCTCTATTACAATGTTAATAACTGCAGTACAGGACTCCAAGTTTGTAGCTTCAAGAAAATGTACACACCATACACAGAAAAAGATGCTCCTAAATTAAGTATCTGGCTATGGGTGAATTTATGACACAAAAGTACAAAGTTAATATGAAACAGAGGACATGCATTTCTCCCCCTCTCCCCTCTAAATTGAGTCATTTGTCAGCACTCTTCCCTTTAAAATGGTTTAAAAAATGTATGGTTTAAAGACTTGTGGCCAAGAGTTTCAGACAACACATTTATTAAGTCAATAAAAAATAAAATCACCAAACATTTAAAACACTTCAAAACAATCCCACAGTAAAACACTTCAAAAACAATCCCACATCCCCCAACAACGCTGGTAAAATAAGAAGCAACAAAACAAAGGGGATCAAATCACATCAAATTAAAGCAGCATCAAATGATTATATCTTAAAACACAGAATCACGTGTTCTATGGAAGTCAATTAAAAGGTTAGAACCAATAAGGCAAAAATGATTAAATTAGAAACATTAAGGCATGGTTGTGATGTCAACATTTGGATTATTAAGTATTTTCCAGCATCAAACACACCAGTGATAATGTGCAGTGTGTTTCGCATGTTGCATGGATATGTGCAAATATACTGTATTCAACACTGACAAAAAGGTGTTGGAGGTGACATCAAGCCACGCACATGTAGCACGGAATCATATGCAAAAATCACAAACTGGGGTCACTGCTCATTTTCTTACTCATCCAGCGCAGTTTCTATGGTCAGAATCTACTGTGCGTTTAAAGTGCTCATATTGTGCTTTTTGGCTTCCCCCCCCCCTTTCCTTTCCTTTCCGTTATATATCTTTTTGTGCACGTTATAGGTTTGCAAAGTGACAAAGCCCATAGTCCACCCCAAAGGGACTTACCATCTTCCAGAGAAAATACTGTTCACAAACTGCTCCAAACAGCTCTATTGTACTTCCGTGACGAACGTGCGTCACTTTGTAACACGCGTTATAATGCTCGCCTAGCTGCTAGCATGGCGCGCCCTCATGCTCTGCAACTGACAAGCTAGCAGTACTAACTGCGCGACTCCCAACAAAGATGGAACAGAAGTGAGATGCCTCACTCTGTAGCTAAAACAGAGAGCTCAACACACAGGGTGAAAAGAGGAGCTGCCGCAATGTGCGGTACAACAAATACTGTATATGGTGTTTTCTGAAAATTAAACCACATAGAGGTTGTATCTGGTACAACCTCTAAATACAATTATGAACCTGAACATTAGCATAATATGAGCACTTTAAGTGTTATCTAATGAGTTGAACTATAATTCATTCTAATCAGGATATTCATTCACTGTCTCACAGCTTATAGTTTGTGACATTAGAGACACCAATTGACCTGTGACAACAGATAAGATAAGACAAAGTGCAACAGAGTGTGTGTGTGTGTGTATATATATATATATATATATATATATACACACACACACACACACACACACACACATACATATATCTGAAAATTGCAGTCAGTTCACTTTAAACAAAGCTAATAAACAATCACTGAAGATGTCCTTTTAAGGACTTGTGAATTAATCGACTGTTCGACAAAAAAGGTGCTTTATCTCAATATAACTTTGGTTAGCAAAGTAACGCAAATATAAACTGTTTCGAAATTAGTGAACAGACAACAACTTGACTTTAAACAGGCCATGACAGGGATGCACCAATGCCAATATGTAAAGTATACTGCACTGTAGGTCAGACAGTAGCTTAAGTTCTCATATCTCCATCTATTATAACTGATTAGAACAGCAAAGAGAATACACTGTATCAGATTTATTGGGATGGTGGTGAAACTCAATCATATCTCGGGAAGCTATTTATTGTTGTCTTGCGGTTTAGTAAGGTAAGATTAGAACTATTTGATACTCAATATTAGCCACCGCATTTAGCACTCACTGTTAGCAGTGGGGGGGGGGAAAAGGCTGTTAGTGCATCCCTGTTGTGACATCTTACAATACATCCATCCCGCTGTACAGACCAGGAACGCTAGTGAACAGCTTTCTTGCCATTTCTGCCACAAAAACTTAAGAGCAATAGTGCCTCAAGCTTGCTCCAAATCCAACGTAACCATTGCAGCCCCTCCAGGTGACATGGGGGTGAGGCAGATGGGGTTGAGAAGAAGAGAGGAAATCAAATACTGGCAGTCCTCGGAATCTCTTGGGAGTCGGCTAGATTCAGTTTCTGACTGGAGAAGCAGGGTAAAGGAAAACACAGCCACACATCTCAAGTTTTTTTTAATTTTTTTTTTTATCAAAGATCACTGCTAAATGAATAGGAAACCCAAAGGCAGAGGTTTAACTTTCACTTCAAAGCCATTCAAAAGCAGTTAAGGACTAATATGATGCATGAAGAACGGTGAATTTTAAATATCAAAAGGATACATCGAAGAACTCAGCTCCTCAAGCTGTGGAGAAAAAGAACATTTTGATCTTGTTATGCATGTCAGCAGTTTGTTTGGCAATCGTTGATCACAGTAAAGGGCCTTCTAGAGTTGATCCTGTGTCACATACAACAAGCAGCTAACTAAACTCAAAGAGTTTAACACTTAGGAGGGGAAAAATGTTGATTGTGGTTCTGTCTAATAAAAGAACATAGGCTATAACATCTGGGTATTTTAAAGAATGCTATTACACATAAATATAAGTAAACATAGTAAGGAATAAAGTCACACAGTCAACATTTTACAAATTATGCCATTACGGTCTTACATTAAGAAGTAATTTGTCCATGTTGGTGTCGCAGGCCACTTTCTTCTGGTCCTCTGGCATTTCATCCACCTCGCTGTAAAGGTCAAAGTGCAAACGAGCCAGCTTCTCCTGCATCTCTCTCACATGCTCCATCTGGTCAATGGAGCACTCGTTGCCTGACACAAAGAGGGGAGACATATTCAGTTTAAACACCAGAAATGCTTAGGCATTTATATCAGATGTTAAACGTTCAGTTAACATGACATGTATACTGTCTGGCTCTATATGACTCTCTGAAGTTGCACAATGTTGTTTTCATCTTAAGACTCATGTGGGACAATTTGTGTTCTGGTGAAGAGTCTTTTTTAAGTCCAAATTACCAAACGCTTGTAGTTTCCCTGAGTGGAAGTCGTTGAGGAGACTGAGCAGGCCGTTCTCCATCTCCTGTACATCTGATACATCAGTCAGAAAGGAGTGCTGGATGGTAGGTGCTGCTTGGCCCTGCTTCTGATTAGATCTACCACCTAAACCCAGTTGCTGCCTGGGTTTGTCTCTAACTCCCCTGGGGAAAAGACAGAAACAATCAGGATTTATAATCAGGTCTGACTAGCAACATAACATTACTTGCATTCTTTTATTTCTGAGGAAGATTTTATCAAATTATTATTAGTAAAATAATCGTAGCTGCAGAGTTGCTACCTCCTATTTTTGCTCTTTTGGCTCCCCGCGTTATGGCTTGAGCCGACGTGCCGTCCCCCGGAGGAAGCGGTGGTTTTCCGGCCAGAGCCACCGGTCGGAGCCGCGGTGTTTGTGGAGATCCTGGGACTCTTTCTCTTTAGCTTTCGCTCCTCCATAACTTCATGTTACGGTGCTGTCTGGTTGGCTGGATAGAGGGTAAAACACGAAACACTGACACCAGAAACTGCAGCGCACTGTAGCTAATTCAATACCGAAACATGTACCTAACCATCCAGAAACATAGCTAGCTAACCCCTCAGATAGTAATGTGGTTCGGGACCAAGCTAACGTTAGCTTATCAGATAGCTGGTCGGCTAATCTTCAGACTGAGGCTGACTAGAGTGCCCGTTTAAGTTAAATACCGTAAACAGAAGCCGATGGACACATTTACTTACAGTTACTGCTGAGCTTATCGTTTGTCGTCTGTGGCACGGCTGATAGTCCACACGATTTAAACACTTGTTGAAACATTAAAAAAATGCGTATGTACCCCGCAGGCTAGTGAGCTAGCCTGTAACTCTCTGAAAACTTCCTGTTTTGGTGGGACGCAACGGACCGTAGCATGGCCAAATTCCAAATCAAGTATTCACCACTACATTATGGACTAAATACAATATGTCATCTCACTTAACACGGTGAGGAAATTACAATATTTCGGAATAGCACACGAGTATTTATTTTCTAATAAAATAATACCGTAACTTGATATAAAAGTCTCTCACCTACTCTGCTTACTAGTGTAACTCGAGGTCCCTTCACAACGAATTGGAACTGGGTACAACGTCGGCCGTATTCCATTACAGTCTTGTTGAATATCTTGTATACAACACGACTTTGCTGGCTAAACATTAACACAAGTTGACAATTTATAAATCTACTCATGTATTTGAAGCATTTAAAAATGACTTTCTCAAACAACACATTAGTAATAAAAAAAAATAAAATCATTAAAACTACTTGGTTACTGAGAAATGCATTCTAAGTAATCCCATTTCTCACAGTTTTACAAGACACTTTGTTTTTGTTTTCTGTTATGAATTTAATGTAATGTTCTTTTTGCCTCTGTTTGTAGATATGTTGTCCAAGATCTTTGGAATAATAGCACATCTCAAGAAGATCTTTCCTTAGAAAGTGAACTAACTGTGACGGAGATGTAGTTGCAGTAAATGACCACATGGGGGAGACAAGTGATAGAAATATGAGTTTTAAAACTCAGGGCCAATTTCTGGGACCACATACCAGTGGTGCTATCATATGGTGGAGACCAATTGAGGGTCTTCCCTTATTAGGATTCTTGGATTCATAGCTCAGGAAATAATGCAACAGTAAAAGTTTGGATGTAACAAGGGTGCAGCCTCGTTATTACAAACGTCTTCCAATTCCACCAAAACAATGAAGGAAATAGGAACTTCCTTGAACCCACTTTTTGTTTTGTTTTACCAGTTTTGGTTGTTTCACATATTTTTTAGTGGGCACCAATCAGGATTTAGCTGTATTTGAAACAATATCTGATGACAGTTGCGGCCTTGGTTTTTGTGTGTGTTTTCAGGCCCCTGTCAATTAAATATGATCACACTACACCCATGCAGTCCAAATGAAGTATCAACAAATAATAGAAATGGTTTTTTTTAAACTCAAATTTTAATTGGACCTTTCTAATTTTTTTTTAATCTTTTGTGTTCCCTACCCTTCATTACACTTTTTTGAAATTCCAAGCACCCGGACCTTTTCTATCAAATTTCGATTGCTGATTATTCAGTCATGTATAAGATCAGTTTGAGTTTTCAGGGGCTCTAAAAGTTCATGGACAACAAAAGTTCCTTGAGCACACCTCAAAAACCTAGAGGATGAGTTTATTATTAATTGGGAGGGGTAAAAAACGTGAACAATTTTTGCTATTATTGGGTTTAAAAAATATATATTTCTATTCAAATTTCTTGAGTTAAACCCGGCACAGCCTAGTTGAGTTTTGATAGACTTTTAAATGTTTTTGTCATCAATCCATCACTTGGTCTACAGCTGGTTGCCAATATATAAAAATGACCAGTGTAGGGGCGACCTCTAGCTCACCCAGTAGGCGTGCGCCCCAAGTAGGCTGAGGCCTTTGCAGGTTCGAATCCTGTGGCCCTTTGCTGCGTGTCGTCCCCCATCTATCTCCCATTCCCCTTTCCTGTTCACTGTCACTCTGAAATAAAGGGAAAAAGCCCCCAAAAAATAATAATAAAAAAAAAGACCAAGTGTATAAGATTCACTCACATCTAGTTTTTTTTATTATCAAACAGCACTGTTCAGTCCTTCCATCTCAGCTGAAGTATTTGTAGGCCATAACCTTTTTTTTATTTTTATATATATATATATATATATATATAACGGTAGGGTGACCAATGAAATAGTAAAGTTCCCTGAATTCTTGAAAAAGTTCCAGAGTTTTTGGAAAACTATACCTGCAGTTGAAAAATGGACTCATGCTGGCAGATCTCTCTCCCTCCTCTCTCTGTTGCTGTGTCTCTCCCTCCTACCCATTCCTGCTTTGTGAGCTCATATGTGTGTGTGTGTGTGTGTGTGTGTGTGTGTGTGTGTGTGTGTGTGTGTGTGTTTGAGTGTGTATTTGCAGCGTGGCAGTGGCTGAGTGAGGTGAACCAGGATAAAATGTTACAGATGAACACATTTAGACTGCTGCATCCACACAGCCATTAACTTAGTGGATGTGCACACATAAACACAGAGAAACACACACACACACACACACACACACACACACACACACACCTATCTCTCATCCGTAATTGCCGTGTAGGTGCTGTGTGGAGAGCCAGCTACTAGTTACAGCCAGTTCGTTCTTTTCTCATGTACACGGCTGCTTGAATTATGTATTGGATTGTAAAATGGACGACAACTCGTTTAATTACACACCCCGTCTTACTGCTAATTCTAAGTTACCTGCCTTTGTAACGCAGCATTATTCCAGCATTTTAACAGACCAACAGTGATTTAAATAAATTAATCAAAAAGCATGTGCTGAGTCCTCACAATTTTATTAAGATAAATAAGAGCTTCTGTTTTTTTCCTTTTGTGTCTGCATTGAACCATATAATTTTTTTAACACTAAAATCACATCTGTTTGTCATTTTTTGAGTCTTTCTCTCTGTGGACTTGACCCATAAATCAGAGCAGAAATGTTCATTTGGTATTAATTGGGAGAATAAAAGCTTGAAGGCCGCTCTATTCTTATCATGTGCGTGTTCCATGTGCATCCCTGTTCGATACTCTATATCCCCCAATGTGACAGGACGCTCAGGGGACTTGTAAAGTAGACAATGTGTGTGTGTGCAGGTCTACTGGGAATCAGGGTTAAGGAGAAGGTTACGTGTGTGTGTGTGCGTGTGCGTGTGTGTGTGTGTGTGTGTGTGTGTGTGTGTGTGTGTGTGTGTGTTTTCATCTCAGCAGCTGTGACCCAAAATAAGACGTGTTTTTATCACTTCATGTTTCTTCATCTTCCCAATATACCTCTCGCACAGAAACAAATGCACACACAAGCACGGTTGAAGTGAGTGTTTGGTATTAAGAATGGCCGCAGTAAATCATTCCCAGTCTACTGTATAAATATCTTCTCTATGTGTCTTGTCCTTGTCCTCAATTTGCCCCCCATGCAAGGACAGGGAGCAAAGGACACACACATTCACATGCACAGAGTGGGACCACCAGAGATAGGGGAGGTGGGGCTAAGTAAAACAAAAAAAGCTGCATTGGTTTTGTATGCCTCAGCCTCACTGACTTCCATAGAAACATTACTGAAAGTAATTTCGATGTCTGATTTAGATGCAATTTGGATTTAGAATTGTTTCACTGCATGTAGTGTTGCACTGCATTTAACATATAATTACCTTACACACCAAACAATTTAGAACGAATGGTCAGTGGTTCTCAAACTTCTTTCAATAATGTACCGCTTTTGAATTGTTTCTTTAATCCAAGTACCCCCTGACCAGCGCTAAAGTAAGGCAAAAATAGGTCGAAAATAGTATCAAAAACTTCAAAAACAGTAGGAGGACAGTAGAATGAAGGAAGGCAAGAATAGGTCCAAAGAAGGCGAAACAAATGTCACATTTTTGGTAGGAACAAAAAAGTCTAGATAAAGAGGAACAATGTTCTGGACAACAGCCTTGTAACTATTAAACATTTTGTTAAATAGCTCAACCTGCAGTCCTCCAAAGTACCCCTAGGGGTACACGTACCCGCATTTGAGAAACACTGCTCTAAGCGTTACCACAAAACAATCTGTAAAACAAATCTTACTTGCATTATGGATTTGCATTCACACTGGCCAAGTGGCCATAGGAACTGGTAGGAGGGGTAAGGGAGTGATGCAGGCACGGCAACGGTCTTTATAGCGTCGTCACTTGACTTTAGCACTACAATAAAGAATAAACAGAGTTTGAACGGCGGCGTGGGGTACTTAACAGAGAAACACAGAAGACGAAGGCTCCAGCGTAATATGATCCTAATTAATATGATGGAAGAAGATAGAAGAGCAGAGCGCAACAAACGAAACGACGGGTAAGTTTAACTAGCATTAACAATTAGCTGGTTGAATGCGTGATGTTTGTCTTATGAGTTAGCATACGTAGGCGAATTGCAACAGACAGTGAAGAATATGTACTGTTTGTGTTTCAGACGTTGCTAGGTCACTAAGGGTCCCTATAGACGCTTTCCGACCCAAGGGATTTTTGCAGTTCCTAGAACATAAAATTCCTAGAACCCTTTTTTTCTCGTGTTCCGACTGGACCAATTTGGGGATTGTTAAGTTCCTCTGGCCGCAGTTCCTGTAACTCTTTCAGCTCCTACTTCAGGGCAGGGTCTTTTCTCTTTTCCCTTTTCAGCATATGAACCTAGGTCAACGAGGGTCGGGTTTCCGGTACAGACAGACCAACAACGGCACATTTTAACAATTTTCGCCATCTTATTCATCACTAATTTCACTTCTGACAACATTACAGGCGAGAAATTAACTGTTTAGATTTCGAATATAGGCAGTTTTGCGAAAATTTATGCCGAATTGACAATTTGCTTTAAAGTTTTCGGAGTTGAGAAGCTCCATGAAGTGAGGCGACAGCCAGCAGGCGCCTGCCCTGGCCGCTAGCTCGATGCTCGGCCAGTTATGCTCAGAGACCCCGCTGTAAGCTGGAGGTCTCTCAGACCGGTCTCGTAAATAAGAGGCTTTTATTTCGCCGTTGACGGTTCGTTTGTTTAAAGGGGTGATAGAATGATTATATAGGGTATTTCACACTGTTCCTTAAGGTCTCCTAATAGGGTATGTAACATTGGTTGGGCTGAAAATTGCTCAAATGCTATTTTATGGGTCCTTAACTACCCTGTGAATATGGCCCTATTTGTAACAAATGCTTTTCTTCCAAATATGGTATGCTCATGAATATTTAGATGAGCTGCGCGCTGATTGGTTTGAGCGAACCACATACACATCCATTGGAGACTAGACAGCAAGTCTCATATTTCAGACACTGCAAAGTTATACATTGTTTGTCTGCTATTTTGTTATTAAATTCACTTCTGAGACTTTTGTTATGCGAGAAATCAACTATATAAAACTCAAATATGAGCCGTTTTACGAAAATTGATGGCTAATTTCAAATTTGGTAAGACGTGTCGGACTTTAGGAGCTCCACACAGTCTGACGAGAAAACGGCAACCTCCATACCCAGTGAAAGTCACCGTTTCTCGGTTACTGGACTACCGGGGCTCGGCGCTGGCTGGCTGCCAGCTGCCGGCATAAATAGAGTATATTTACAGTTTGAATTTCGTCACGCCACTTATGTAACATATACCCCAAGGTCTTATAAATGCTAACACTGGTGTCCAATTTCAATTTAATGCATTTTTGTGAACATTAGGGATTTCGTTAGCTGCTACTGTCCCTTCAATCTTATGTGTACAGATCGCGGCTAGTTAGCTTCACTTTCGGCATAATTAGAGTATATTTACAGTTTGAATTTCGTCACGCCACTTATATAACATCTACCCCAAGGTCTTATAAAGCTAACAATGGTGTCCGATTTCAATTTAATGCATTTTTGTGAACATTAGCTAGGGATTTCGTTACTGTCCCTTCAATCCTATGTGTACAGATCGCGGCTAGTTAGCTTCACTTTTATGCGATTATTTTTGTGACTTTAATTCCAAACAAAACTTCTCAAGTATCAAACAAAAGACACTAACTCAAGCAAAAAAAATGTCATCTCAAAGGTAAAACTTAAAACTTGCAAACAAAACATTTGTGTAGTCGTAAACTATTGCTCTTTTATTCGTTTGATAAGATGACCTTTTGTTTTCAGTTCCCTCTGCTTCTTTCTCAATGATCAGTCTTTTGCTCTCTCCAGCACGTTGGCAGTTTTGCTCCCAGCTTTCTCGTTTGCGCTTCTGACACAAAGCTATCGCCTGGGCGGGTCTTACAGGGGTGCAACCCCATTGGCTAATTCGTCTTCAGTTAGTTTGAGTGACAGCTCAGTGCCTGCCGGCCCCCTGACGTTTCAGTGCAGCTAACGTTAGAGATTTTGGAGGACACACAAACCACTCTAGCGGATTCCTACAAGATTAATAAAGTGTAAGTATTGATCATATATATTGTCTGTGATCTACGTTGCAAGCATGGTTACTAGACGTTTGTTGTTTCGTCGTGTTAAGTTACTAGCTAGCTAGTAAAGCTGTTTAACTTAGCATTTAACGTCAGCTAACTGCTAACGTTATCTAAAACTTGTAGCTATGTTAGGCTACTGAGCTAATTTGCCATGGGAATCATGAAGTCTCAGTGTCTTACTCAAGGAGCTGTATTAATTATCGTCTTCTCTCTGTAGAACAATGAAACATCGTGGGACGTGGAGGACCCCGAGCAGAGCTACGATGCAGGTTTCTCTTCGGGAGACTTGTTTAAATTATGACAAATATGCTATATACATTAGATTTAGTATTTAGTTCATACTTTTTTGGTGTATTCGTTTTCTGATTTTAACACTATAAAGACCATTGCCGTGCTTGCATCACTCTCTTACCCCTCCTACCAGTTCCTATGGCCACTTGGCCAGTGCGAATGCAATTGGTTTTGGGGGAGAGTAGTTAGTAGATCTGTTTAGAAGTGGACTTTTCCTATAACTACGTTCCTGTAACTACTTGGTTGGAAAGCGGCTTATGTTGAAAAGGGAAAAGGGAAAAGAGAAAAAACCCTGCCCTGAAGTAGGAGCTGAAAGAGTTACAGGAACTGCGGTCAAAGGAACTTAATAATCCATAAATTTGTCCAGTCGGAACACGAGAAAAAAAGGGTTCTAGCAAAGTTATGTTCTAGGAACTGCAAAAATCCCTCCAGTCGGAAAGTGGTTATAGACAGCACCTGCCCCTTTTCTTTCTCGAGAGAAAGTACCCTTTTTCTGCGGAGCTTCTTTTTTTTATTTTTATTTTTAAAAAATGTATATATTTTTTGCACAGCTTTCCTGTCATACACATTTATTTATTGAATAAAAAAAATCTAAATATCCGGTCGGGAGATTAGACTTTGTTGAGTTCCGGTTAAATTAAATTGGTAAGGAAGTCAAAGTTGTATTAGGGACTGTTATTTATTTCAGGGGCCATCGGAAGAGTCTTGGGATCTTTAGTCAAAATAGACCTGACCCCACCCTTCACCAGCAACAAATTTTGGATGACCCTCCAAAATGATATGGAAAAAAGGGAAGACCCTCCCCAACTATTTATTGATGCCTTCTATACTGGTTTGCGTTTGGCAAAGATGTACAGATAGCCATTGTTTTTTTTACAGCCATGATGTACGTGACTAAATCTCTGCATTCTCGTCTGACGCATCACACTCCTCTGTTATGGTGTGGTGGCCATTTCAGTAGATTTACTCACTAACATTGTTGTGGAAACACAATAAACATGGAAACTAAATGACTGACTCACACTTCCTGCATTACTGCATTACTTCAAATACTAAGTTACTCCTCTAGTAAACTAGTATTCACATGAAATAAAACATTGAGACCATTCAGCACAGCACACTGGGTAATAACAAATTCAACACTGGTTGCTATGGACTCGTCACTAGGCTTCCTCAGTCATTGTTTATTTTAGCATATAGGTAAAGCTGCCAAAGCTGAACATTATCCAAAACTCTCAAATGCCTTGTCGTTTATATATACATATATATATATATATATATATATATATATATATATATATATATATATATATGTATGTATATATATATATATATATATATATATATATGTATATATGTATGTATATACAGTGGGGAGAACAAGTATTTGATACACTGCCGATTTTGCAGGTTTTCCTACTTACAAAGCATGTAGAGGTCTGTAATTTTTATCATAGGTACACTTCAGCTGTGAGAGACGGAATCTAAAACAAAAATCCAGAAAATCACATTGTATGATTTTTAAATAATTAGCATTTTATTGCATGACATAAGTATTTGATCACCTACCAACCAATAAGAATTCGGGCTCCGACAGACCTGTTAGTTTTTCTTTAAGAAGCCCTCCTGTTCTCCACTCATTACCTGTATTAACTGCACCTGTTTGAACTTGTCACCTGTATAAAAGACACCTGTCCACACACTCAATCAAACAGACTCCAACCTTTACACAATGGCCAAGACCAGAGAGCTGTGTAAGGACATCACGGATAAAATTGTAGACCTGCACAAGGCTGGGATGGGCTACAGGACAATAGGCAAGCAGCTTGGTGAGAAGGCAACAACTGTTGGCGCAATTATTAGAAAATGGAAGAAGTTCAAGATGACGGTCAATCTCCCTCAGTCTGGGGCTCCATGCAAGATCTCACCTCGTGGGGCATCAATGATCATGAGGAAGGTGAGGGATCAGCCCAGAACTACACGGCAGGACCTGGTCAATGACCTGAAGAGAGCTGGGACCACAGTCTCAAAGAACACCATTAGTAACACACTACACCGTCATGGATTAAAATCCTGCAGCGCACGCAAGGTCCCCCTGCTCAAGCCAGCACATGTCCAGGCCCGTCTGAAGTTTGCCAATGACCATCTGGATGATCCAGAGGAGGAATGGGAGAAGGTCATGTGGTCTGATGAGACAAAAATAGAGCTTTTTGGTCTAAACTCCACTCGCCGTGTTTGGAGGAAGAAGAAGGATGAGTACAACCCCAAGAACACCATCCCAACCGTGAAGCATGGACGTGGAAACATCATTCTTTGGGGATGCTTTTCTGCAAAGGGGACAGGACGTCTGCATCGTATTGAGGGGAGGATGGATGGGGCCATGTATCGCGAGATCTTGGCCAACAACCTCCTTCCCTCAGTAAGAGCATTGAAGATGGGTCATGGCTGGGTCTTCCAGCATGACAACGACCCGGAACACACAGCCAGGGCAACTAAGGAGTGGCTCTGTAAGAAGCATCTCATGGTCCTGGAGTGGCCTAGCCAGTCTCCAGATCTGAACCCAATAGAAAATCTTTGGAGGGAGCTGAAAGTCCATATTGCCCAGCGACAGCCCCGAAACCTGAAGGATCTGGAGGTCTGTATGGAGGAGTGGGCCAAAATCCCTGCTGCAGTGTGTGCAAACCTGGTCAAGAACTACAGGAAACGTATGATCTCTGTAATTGCAAACAAAGGTTTCTGTACCAAATATTAAGTTTTGCTTTTCTGATGTATCAAATACTTATGTCATGCAATAAAATGCAAATTAATTACTTAAAAATCATACAATGTGATTTTCTGGATTTTGTTGTCACTCACAGTTGAAGAGTACCTATGATAAAAATTACAGACTTCTACATGCTTTGTAAGTAGGAAAACCTGCAAAATCGACAGTGTATCAAATACTTGTTCTCCCCACTGTAATATATATGTATATATATATTTATATAATATTACCGGGAACGAAAGGATATTTGAGTCGGGTATGGCTGCAGCCTGGAGACCTCCAGTCTCATGCCATCCCGGCTTGGTGCAGTCTGCAAGCTTTGACTTTTCAAAATAAAAGCTTGCACCTGGTCTGTTATGTTTTCGTACAGTGTTTTGGATGTTTTTGAACTAAGCAGTACGGCAATCATGCTAATGAATAAAATATTTTTTTCATCAGATGTCTTAGTTACAACACGATGGAGCTAGCAAAGCAGTTTTGTGTTTATATGTGCGAGCGGGATTTATTTAGTTTGGGAAATCCCACGGTCTCTAAAGCTACAGTTCAAATTGTCTGGCTGACTAAATAGGAAGGGACCCATCTGCTAGCGATAGGGGCCGAGACTGAGAGAGCTGCATGGATAAATATGCACCGAACAAGCCACTTTGAAATGTTGCTGTTTTCATGAACACAAAAGTTGGGTGACCCTCCCCCCTAGACTAACAAAAAATTGGATGACCCTTTGGATTGGATTTTCCTCCGGTGGTCCATTCCATAATGGTCCCTTAATACATTTAATGTTTTGTTTAAAAAAATACTTATAAGTGCATTTTTTCACTTAAGCCCCTGTCCCGCAAAATGCCTGTGCACGTCTCTGAAACCAGCAGACTTCCTAGCTGCCAGGCAGCGACTCGATTCAATTCATTTTAGAGATTTAAAACTTGCTTGTGACAGGTAATAACACCACATTTAATCACTTTAATTTGTTTGCGATAGTGACAAAATGCCCTTTGCCAGTGCAAGGAAGCTCCAACACCGGAGGATGCATGGAGTTAACTCCTACAAATCTCCTCTTTCCTCCTTTCCCTCCCACTCTCTCCCATTTGCCTCTTCCTGTCCTCCACTCACCACTCTGTAGAGGGTCCAAGTGACATTTGGCTATCCCCTGCCTCGAGGGGGTCCAGGAGATGCAGACGTTTTTGGCAGGCAGGCACAGGGACGCCTAGGGGTCCTGACGGGGACTCCTGGACTAGGAAGAGAAAAAAAGTACACATCATAAAATGCACCCGCAGTCAAAAACACACATACGCTCTCGGGGGTGCACATGCATAAGCAAACAATTGCACAAACAGAGAAGAGCTAACACTAACACACAGTGACACATGTAAATGTGTACGCGCACAAACACTCCATGCACCTACCAATCAAACACACGTAATGAAGACACAGTGGACGGTAAATGTGAGAAGGCGAGGGAAGCTGCCCCCATGGAAAAGTTTGTGAATAAACTGGGATTTGAATTTATAAACTATTGAGCTTCAATATGACTGGCTGGCTTCACTCCCGGTCCTCCTTGCTATCACAACTTGATTCATTATAGCTTTTTTATGCTGAGAGTCAAATCAGATATGAGACTGACACAAGAACAAATTCAGATAATACAATCAAATAAAACGAGACAGACATTTGTGTCCGTCTAGTCAAAAATGTCCCAATGTCCCAAAACCCCAAATTACACTTTCATCAGTTACAGACGTGCTAGTATTTAGTAAAAAAGATGGAACTGAGTATAAAAATGTTAACAGTTTATTGACAGTGAATAAGGAGTTCCTTCTCCATGACTGTCCAGACATGAATGCTGTTGCTGCTGCCACAAACCTAAAACAGCTGTTCCTGAGTGCCAGAGGAATTGAAGGTGTTGAATTTGCAGTAAATTATTGGTAAAGTAAGCCACAATGATGACTTGAAAACAAGGCACAACTTCAGATTGGACAGTTATGGTGGTGTGCCTCTGAGATCACTCATATGTCTTTTTCTCCCTCTCCACTCTCCTCTGTCTCTTCAGAGAGATAATACACTGGTCATCCGGGGGCGGGGGGGGGGGGGCCCGCGACAGAGCGAGGGGAGATGGAGCGAGGGGAGATGGAGATGCAGGGCTAATTGCGGGGTGTTGGAGCTCGTCTGCGAGCCACTGCCCGCTGTTTTTGGCTCGGCCATAATTACCTGGTAGCCGCAGATGTTCTGAGCCATTGTAGTACACACAGACCAGAGAGGATGGGATGGATGGATAGATGGACGGAGAGGTGGGGGACATATAAAGAGGGAGAAACAGAGGCGGATTCTCCCAGCCAAACTTCTGCACACAAGCAAAGAAACAGCGACCAGGCGCTTTCTCTCTCCATTTATCCATCCATCCACCTTTTTTTTTTTTACCCAATCTTTTATTCATCTCTTTCAATCCATTATCAAACCAACCCTTTTATATTTGCACCTTGAGTGTTGATAGGTGATAATAATTCTTTGTATGTGTGTGTGCGGGGTGCAGCCTTCCCACTGAGGCAGAACAAAGTAGCGTAATAACTCAGACACTGAGCTGACCCTCTCTGCTGCTCTGTAAGTGTGTGTTAGCATGCTTGTGTGTGCCTGTCTGTCTGTTGTATTTGAATAGGACTGCTTGCACATACCCGTGTGTGTTTGTGTGTGTGTGTGTGTGTGTGTGTGTGTGTGTGTGTGTGTGTGTGTGTGTGTGTGTATCCCTATGTGTGTCTGTATCCTGTTCTCGTGTGTGTGTGTGTGTGTGCTCAAACAGCTGATCTCCTACAGGGGTGAATTGTTATGGATGCTGTTCTGTTGAAATTACTGTTATTTGTTTCCTTTAAAACAAGCTAATTGCAGGATAGCGGATTGCTATGTGTGTGTGTGTGTGTGTGTGTGTGCGCGTGTGTTTGTATGTGTATTCATGTGAGCATCAATGTGTTTGCTTCCTTGTTTATTGTTTGTTTGTGTCGCATTGCAGACCCCATCCAATTTCTTTAGCATGGACACATTTTCACTCC
This sequence comes from Sander vitreus, assembly GCF_031162955.1. Taxonomy (NCBI): domain Eukaryota; kingdom Metazoa; phylum Chordata; class Actinopteri; order Perciformes; family Percidae; genus Sander; species Sander vitreus. The sequence goes on along the minus strand of NC_135878.1, from coordinate 10,483,536 downwards.
CGCGTCAAAACTCATTGTGCTGCAGCTGTTAGGCAGTAATTTGACTTTTTAGCCAATTTTTCTTTTTTTGTCTAAGCTAAACTCCACAGCTCTATGAAAAAGGAAAGGAAATTATCTGCACATAAATTACAAACAATTTCAGCCAGTTAAAAGGATTCATTAACTCTTTTGGTATTTAACAAGTACAGTTCTTGTCAGTGCTGCAGTCACTCGCTCCACAGTGATGTTTGTCTTTTTCTAGTAGGCTGTTTTTCTCACAAATGAACTCTTATTAAAAATACTACAGCAACTATACTTAACATGCATCAGTTAATGTACCCAACATTTAAAGGGAAGACTATTATAGTGGTTTCCAACCATACAGATAGTTTGGGTTTCATTAGTCTAAGATCTAAGATTTCCGCCTTCACCTCATTACAGTGATTACTTTAATTTAGTTTGTGGTGCTCTCAGCATTGAAAAACAAGACTGAGAAGTCTTCAGCCATGCTCAAGGGTCTGTCATGCTGTTAGCATGCTGGTGTTTCGCAAGTGTAATGTTTACCATGCTCACTATCTTTAGTTTAGGCTCTTAGCAGACTACTATGAAGGTTGGAGATCTCATCCTGGATGTTGATGGGTGCGCCATCTGCCCATCCTCTAAGGTCCGCAACCTTGGTGTTATCCTGGACTCCACCCTCTCTTTCCATACTCACATTAGCCTTTTTTCATCCCAAAAACATCTCCAGACTCTGGCCATCACTCTCTGACTTCGTGGCAGAAACCCTCATTCATGCTTTCATAACCTCCTGTTTGGACTATACTGCAATGGAGTCCTGTCTGCGGTCCCCAGCAAAACCCTAGGCAGGTTCCAGTTTGTCCAAAACTCTGCCGCCAGGGTCCTCAAGACGTGGCAGCACATCACCCCAACCCTCATCCACCTCCACCGGCTCCCAATTAACCCTTGTGTTGTCCTCTGGCCCAATTTGACCCGTTTTCAAAGTTTTTTATATCAGAAATATGGGTTTCTTTCATCCAAATTGCCCAAACATAACTTGGATGCATACAGTACAGTATGTGCATTGTATAGAAGCCATACAACGTTCTTCGCAGGTAAAATTAATAATTACTTCCATTGAATTTTGGGTGTTTTATTCAATTTTATAGCATTTCAAAAAAATGTGTAAGGGGTTTTAAAACAGTATCCTGACTAAACTTGAACATATGCCAGTCTGTGACTATCCACTCAACATCCTCTAACTTGAAGTCGTAGTTTCTGCTTTTTTTTCTTTCATTTAAATTAGGTTTGTTTGACCATGAATAAAAAAAAGCGTTGAAAAAAGTGACAGAAAAAGCATACTAAAATGTTGGAAAAAGCACAAAATAAAAATCATTTTCAATTTAGACCCGGAAGGGCAACAAGTTAATGGTCGACGGGAAGACAAAAGGAGGGTTAAGTCCTGCATCACATATAAAATCCTCCTTCTCACCTACAAATCCCTCCGTGCCCTGGCCCCACAGTACCTCTCCGACCTTCTCCATCCATACACCCCACCACGAAACCTGGCCTGCTCTCCATTCCCCACACCAGACTCTGTACCTTTGGAGACGGAGCCTTTAGTGTTGCATCCCCATCCCTCTGGAACACCCTCCCTGCAGTTATCCGAAATGCTACATCCCTAGACATTAAAAAAAACAAACACCTGAAACACCACCTGTTTACCACAGCTTACAACCTCCTTTAGCTTAGCCACAGTAATTCTGTAAAGTGTCCTTGGGTTTCTTGAAAAGCGCTATATAAAGAAAAAGGTGTCATTATTATTATTATTATTATTAGTAGTAGTAGTAGTAGTAGTAGTAGTAGTATGTGCTAATTAGGACTAAACACAAAGTATCGCTAAGGCTGATGGGAATGTCATTAATTTTGCAGGTATTTGATCATAAACCAAAGTATTGGACAAACTAAAGGGTCCCCAAAGTTACTCAAGAAGATCAGGCGTTGGCCATAATGTGTAGCCTGGTCCTACCAGACTCTCGTACATTTCATTTGTACAGAGAGTCTGGCCACTCTCCATTGACAAGTGTTAACTTCCTTGAAGGCGGGTACTCTGTTGAAGTTTAAAACTATTGGATCTGCCCAGAGCCACTCTGGTAGCCTGGCTCCACCCTCCTACGTACTGTCTGGTAGGACCAGGCTAACAAGAGGGGAGACACTGTCAACAACTATCGGCTTAGCATCGCTAGCGTTCGCCTCAGTCAACTCCTTCACCACTAACAGAGCGAGCTGGAAAATCAAACTGTTCCCGAACCCCGTGGGGAGGAGGGCCACAACATCATGGCCACCAACACAACTCAGCAAAGATTGTTCTTGCTCGGGCTTTAACTTCTGGATATTCGGCAGCGTTGCCACAACGGACTGCATCTTTCTCCGCCACCATTACGGAACTACAACTCAAACTAGCGCACGTCACAACCTCAACGTCATCGTTCTCAGCAACTGCCTCTGTTTGCTGATTGGACCGCCAAATATTTGGCCAGAGAAAAGAAAAAAGAAGAATATACCGCAAACCCAGACGTAGTATTGAAGGAAAATGAAAATTAGGTGGAAGTACGTAGGAGGGCGGAGCCAGGCTACATAATGTGAGGAATTCACATTAAATACAGTTTTTCAGTTCTACAGTTCTTCATTATAAAATGACGTGTTTAGTGCCACAACAATCGCTGGCCTCATTTTCCTTCCATTAAAATGATTCCAATCAGTTTAACACAGGGAAAGGGCACTTTTTTTTAAATTAAGAAAGAAAAGAGGCCACTGGTATTGGATCGATACTCGATATCGGCATTCTTAAGATACAAACAACTCCAGTGAGTACTAAAGTACTATGCTATTATAACCGATCACCAAACCAGAAGTTACACCTCATCTCAGAAATACAAGCATTGTTACATATCTAACAGATGCAGTGTGTATATGAATGTGAGCACTGGGCAATGGTGGAATGTAGTTAAGTACATTTACTCAAGTACTGTACTTAAGTACGAATTTGAGGTACTTGTATTTTACGTGAGTCTTTTCTTTTCTTGCCACTTTCTGCTCCTACTCCCCTACATTTCAGAGAGAAATATTAAACTTTTTACTCAACTACATTAATCTGACAGCTTTAGTTACTAGTTACTTTACAAATCAAGATTTTTGCACACAAAACAACACATAAAATTCAATGTTTTATTAAAATTAAACTTATATAGTCCTACAAGTCCAGCTGATATGATTAGCTGATTAACTTAGTTGATTGACAGAACTGTTGGGATCGTTACCAGTTTCTAAAATGTGAGGATTTTTCTGCATTGAGTACTTTTACTTTTAATACTTTAAGTACATTTTCCTGATGATACTTACATACTTTTACTCAAGTAACATTTTCAATGAAGGACTTTCACTCGTAACGGAGTATTTTCACGGTGGTAATAGTACTTTTACTTCAGTAAAGGATCTAAATACTTCTTCCACCACTGGCGCTAGGAAGCAAAGAGCAAGGAAGAAGACAGTGTTGGTGTTGAGAGGGTTAAGTGTGTATCAGTGTTAAGTGGGACATCTCAGACAGACAGGCCATCCTCTCACAGGCACCCGTGTGTGCCAGGCAGGTGAGCCAGTGTCTCTTGATCGGGTAATCTCTCTCTCTCACACACACACACACACACACACACACACACACACACACACACACACACACAATCACACACACACACACACACACACACACACACACACACACACACACACACACACACACACACACACACACACACACACACACACACGGAGACACACACACCTATGCCAGCTCCTTCACATCCCCCTGTGCCAGGTATGTCTACGTCCTTTCTTTGTGTACGAATGAAAGCATGGCAGATCTGACGAGGAGGAAAATACACACAAGCAGGCGGCATTCTCACGGGGGGAAGAGGAGGGACGAGAGGAGGAGAGGGAGAAGAAGAGGTGGCCTCGCCTTCCCTCTCATCCCTCAATCCAACACTTCTCCTCCTTTCGTTTGGTTCCATTCGTTTGTCAGTTCTTTCCGTTTTGTTCCGTTCCATGTGCTGCTGCTCGGTCTGCCTGTCTCTGCCTCCGCTCTTCTCCTGTCCTCTCTTTCTTTGCGCTCCATCCTTTTTCTCCCCCATCGCATCGTTCTCTTTCTTTCCCATCCATCCTCTCTTTCTCCTCGCCTAGTTCCAGTTTCCAAGTGCTTCGATAGGGGCTTACTGCTCCGGTCACTGCTCAGGGAGTACGTTGAACTGAAGTAGGCTCGGCGTAGAAGAACATCAGACACACTCGCAAACACACACTTCAACAAACAAACCGAAACAGGCCCTTTCTCTTGCTCCAATTTCAATTGTGTCTTGTTTGCTACCTGCATATGTCTCTACCTTCTCCAGATCCCAAAGCTTATCTGTGCACGCAGCCTAGACAGCATTATGAGAACTGGTCGGACATCATACGTATCCAAACACCAAGCGTTTCGAGATAAGCTTCCCTGCTCCTATCTCAATCAGTTATTCAACACTTCAGGCCAAACAAAGTTCAGCACAACAGAACTGCACTGAAGTTCAAACCAGCAGAAGATAAACGCTCTATTATTCTTGCATCTCAATATTATAAAAGTTATTGAGGCCTTGAGAATAACAGAGGTTGTAGTTTTAGATCTGTAATTGATATTCCATTGTTAAAGCTAGTAACATGAAACAGCAAAGAGTATAATACGTAAGATTTGTAATATATGTGTGTGTGTGTGTGTGTGTGTGTGTGTGTGTGTGTGTGTGTGTGTGTGTGTGTGTGTGTAAGTTTTGTACGGGCCTAAAGCTGAGATGCAAACCTCAGCTGAGCATTTTTAAGACCTGACCCATCTGTATTGGACTGGAACTGCCAAATGTGAGAGCCACAAAGCCTTGTACACAAGAAAGGGAAATGGATCTTCTGCTAAACTAACTCAGAATACAAAAGTTAAAAACATTTATTTATCGTGGCTATGTGATTAAAGACATACACTGATGGCACACAAGCCACCCTCATGGTCAAACAATCACGGTATTTGCACATCCCGGATTAAAACGGCAATCACTCAACGAATGATCACTCTGTCATAGATAACAGTAATTAAAAAATATACATATGGATCCTCCACTTTTATGGTACTTTTTGCTTTATTTCATACCCTCCTGGCGTTTTCTTTTTTCGTACAAACAAAACTTAAGCTATCAGAACAATTTAAAAAGATGCCTTAAAGGTCCCATGGCACTTTATGAGGTTTTTTAACATTAATATGAGTTCCCCCAGCCTGCCTATGGTCCCCCAGTGGCTAGAAATGTCGATAGGTGTAAACCGAGCCCTGGGTATCCTGCTCTGCCTTTGAGAAAATGAAAGCTCAGATGGGCCGATCTGGAATCTTGCTCCTTATGAGCTCATAAGGAGCTAGGTTACCTCCCCTTTCTCGGCTTTGCCCGCCCAGAGAATTTGGCCCACCCATTAGAGAGAGACATCATGGCTTTCAAATGAGCAAAGTGGCAGTTGGTCAAGGCCACACCCCCACTCTCCACCTTGCCCCCCCCTCTCTCTTCCTCAATAGCTACAGACACAGAAATGACACGTCCTAAGGAAAGCTCATTGTGGGACTGGCTCTAGTGGCTGTAATTCTGCACCAAGGCTGAATTTCAGATACAGTATTAGGGGACCACTAAGGTCTATATAAAAGCATCCAAAGAGCACCATGTCATGGGACCTTTAATTACACATCAAAAATGACTGACAGGGGTTTTAACAATTATTTAACAATTACTTTGTCAACCACCCACAGAACGAATGTTGATGGTATTTTGTAGTGTCATATATTACATCTTACATTCAATCAACATTTATTTGGGTCTATGTTATACAATAGTTTAGTACTTTGCTTATTTATGTTGTAAACTGTTGTAACTGGGTTTCTTTGCCCTTTACAGGCCATCACATATTGAGGGACTGAAATGGTAAGGTGAGTCATGATAATACTTTTCTGTTTGCCAGTAGATGTCATTTCTCCTTGATACCTATTAATACCTATTAAAAGGTATTGTTAAACTATTGTTGCTTTGTCTTTCACTAGTTCTTTTCTTCTTCTCCTTTTATTTACCACCAACATCCTCTCCCTCTTTGTTTTTTGTCATCACCATCTTCTTCTTTCTGCTATTCATCCTCATCATTGCCTTCGTCATTGCATATTGATTTTGTCGTGGCTCTCCAGGCGTACACTGACCTTTCACATGAGGTGCTCGTTCTTCAAGACTTCAAGAGGTGAGAATGATTGATGTCTAATCTTTGATATCCTCTGAAGATGTGTGTGCGTGCATGTGTGTGTGGTGTGTGTTTGTATGTGGGTGTGTGGGTGGGTTGCTTAGGACCTCCTATAGTTAAGGAACCAAAGGTCCTCAGGGTATTAGAGCAAGATAGCAGGGAGTCAGCTCACACACACACATAAACACACTCAAACACATTCAGGTGTCTCAGCGACCTCTTGGTGAGTTCAGTGGCAAGGCGTGGTGAGAGTAGTCGTTTGAACCTGCAGATCTTAAAGATCACACACACACACACACACACACACACACACACACACACACACACACACACACACACACCGGCAACCACACACAGATTAATGCTAAAAGAAGGAAACAGTTGAACCTTTTTTTGCTCATGGGGGTTCAAGGGGTTGGACTGCTGAAAGGGAAGTGGGGGAAGCAGAAACGAAGACCTGAAGGAAGTAGGTTAGTTTGAGAGAGAAAAATCACAGTGATGAATGGAGAAATTAGCAGAGAGAGAGAGAAAAACTAGTGAAGAGAAAAATTACCAGTGCTAGTAACCTGACACACCAGCTGATTTGTTACACAGAACCATATGAAAAGCCGTCATTGGAAACAGATTGGAAAAGGGCAGGCACTTTAAAAAAAGAAATACCTGGCAGGTGACTGGATGATTCATCTGTCTATCGCACCCACAATTGTTGTTTTGAATGAAACAACTGTCACTCACACCTCAACCACACCCGTAGCTGCCAGTAGCTCCTCATCGGATGCTGATTGGTTCGGTAGGCTGGTAGCTCAGACACAAATACAGTATGTCGATCTTACACCAAACGACTTTTCTAGCGATTCCACTGTCACAGACAAATTTCCAATATTGGAATTAAATCATGAGAGTCTTTCTAAAGGAGGGGTGCCCTCCCGTCAATCGTTTGGTGTAAGGTGGTCATAAAACTCAGTCCGAGTCAGTCTGTTTCCCGTCAAACGTGTTTGATATTATCATAAGTTTTAAGTCTTCGTAGTGAAGTTAAAGCTATAGTGCATAGTTTCTGTTGCCCCCATGAGGAATTCTAAGTAATGACAACACTACTGTTGTTGCATCCACATGACACAAGCCTTCCGTAATCGCACACCTACCTCTTTTGGTCCGTACTTTTGGACTTTTTAGTTTGATCCGAACCAAAATTACAGGTGTGAAACCTTCCCCGGACCACGGTCCTGACCAAACAGCTGAAATTTGGTCTGACCAAAAGAGGTAGTCTCGGACCGGATCAAACTGAACCATGGTCCGGTTCGTTTCTAGTGTGAAAGCATTTTTTGGATGGTTCGGACTTTCCGACCAAATACAGGAAGCTCTGGCAGGCTATCATCGTGTTATAAGACCGGGGAAGCTCAGTGCTAGTGTATACATGAGAGAAAGTGATGGTGAATGCGCTCAGAGCAGACAGCTGTCGGCTATCGTAGCGGCGAATAAATTGGCAGTTTAGTAGTCTAAAGGTACAGCGTAGGTTTCAGTTTGTCTCTGAATAAATGCTTCAGCTCCTCAAAACGAACAAGTAAAGTTCCCGTGTCTTGCTTCTCAACAATGCAACAAAACAAAAAGAGCTGCGGCAGTCAGTTGAAAAAACTCTGACAGAGAGACGAGAGGCCAGGGAAACCTGTTTACAAACCAATCAACTATAAGTATCGGGAGACGTGGCTCATGTGTGTGATGACGACATGACGACATGACGTAGTTTGTCACGTATAGTTCGTCAGCGCGCTTGCATAACTGCAGTGTGAAACCAAAACTATCCGGATCAAATGTATAAAATGTAACAAAAACATGAACCTTGGTCCGGACCTTGGTTCAGAGTTTTAGGTGTGAAAAGGCCCTAAATCACGTGAACATTGTCAACAACCAATTGGTCCGCCCCCTCCAGCACCAAACAGGTAGCAGCAAACCGGCTAAAGCATGAATGGATTATGTTGGCTAGAGCCAGTGTTGTCTATGGTTGCAATGGCACTGCTAAAGAGGGGAAGTTGCCTATTTACAACCCTTCTGAGCGAGTCATCCAGTTTTAAGGCATGTAAATGAAGACCTGTAGGGGGTATAGACCTTAACGGGTATACTGTATTATATAAATACATGGACCAGAATGGACATATCAAAGTAGGGGGTCTGGGTGACCTCCTCCAAGGAAATTTTGAGCTTCACAGACTTCATTTCCTGCATTCTGATACACTTTTTGATGACAATTCAAAATATATCAAAAATATAATGGAAAGTACGTTGTTACATGTCATTGTGCATTTTTAAGTGGGTATATGGAAAACCTGGAGCTTTCTTAGTGGGTATACTGCGTATACCTGCGTATCATGTACACAACACCACAGACTTTCCCTCAAGTTACCAGCTAACGCTAGCTGTAGCTAGCTATCTTGGTTAATTTTTTCAAAACGAATCTAGTTGTAGTCTTGTAAATTGTGCATCATTGCAAAATCCTATAATCTGTGACTAAAAACTGAGTGACATTATGACAGACTGTCTTTAGATGTGAGATGGTGTGTGGGCTATGTTGTTTTCCTTCTCTCTCAATCTGAAAAATTGGCAATAATGTCTTCTTACCTATAAAAACTGGTTTAATGTCATCATATTTCCTCAGACAAGGGAAACCAAAAATAGATGGTGGCCCTGGTCTGACAGGAAATAAAACAAGGAAAAGAGTGAGTAAAAGCAAGTAAGTGGACATTGAGTTGAGATTTGTTTCTGAATTTGGGAGAAGAAATACATTTGACCTATGCCTGAGCCTCGGTAAAAAAAAGTAGGAAGAGAGAAAGAGTGACAGAGTTATGTAAAAGAGATGAAGAAAGAGGAGGGAGGAGTGAGGAAGAAGGGAGAGATTAAAGAAAAGAGGAGTCTTTAATGTGCGTGGGTCTTGTAAGGTCAGACGGGGGCTGTGGAGGGGGGGGGGCGAAAGGTTACAGGAAAGGTTACCATTATTTATTTAATCACTGATCCATCAGACGCAGCACGCACACACAAACGCACATTTCCTCTTACACACACACACACACACACACACACACACACACACACACACACACACACACACACACACACACACACACACACACACACACACACACACACACACGTGTGTAGCAGCCTAAATCTTGCATCACATTACAGTAAAACAATGCAGAAGATAAAGGAGACAATTGAGCTTCTCATACAGAAATAGAGTAGAAAGATTGTATCTGCAGTTCAGTCATTTTTGGTTTTCTAATGAAATGTCTCAACATGTATTGGATGGATTGCCATGACATTTGGAACACATATTCATGTTTCCCTCAGGATGAATTGTCATAACTTTGGTGATATCCTGTCTTTTTAATCTAAAGCCACATTAATATTTGTCCAATACTTTGGTTCATAACCAAATGCCTGCAAAACTAATGACATCCCTATCAACTTCAGCTTTGTGTTTGCAATGACTGATGTTAGCATCTGGCTAAAAGCACCACTGTGTCTATGCATCTGCATACTGCCAGAGAAGACTCAATCAAAGTCTGCATCTTTTTATGGTTAGGCTAAGAGTCTTTTTGAGTAAAGTCAGCTATAAAGGTGAAATCTTTTTTCTAGCATTCATATATTTTTCTTTTTTAAATGCATGCAGGTGTTTGGATCGAGCTCTTATTACTATTATTTTTTATTCATTTTTTCGATTGCTAAACGACACTGGTCACAACTGAAGCCACATGTGCAAAACTCTAACTACAGTCTGCACTACAGCTGAAATTGCAATCAGCAGTGTTTGATATGCACCAAAACTGAAATCCATTCTGTTTTGAATGTGTGGTTAACAGTTTTGACAGCAGTGTGTTAGCATTTCAACAAAGTGCTGTAAATCCACAGTGTTATGCACGTTGTGGTTAAAGCCATGGGATAAGTGTGTAGAAAAACGAACTAGAGTTTGGTCCACATGAACTGCTGCTGTGCAGACTGTAGTTAGAGTTTTGCACATTACTCCAGTTGTGCCCACTGTCGTTTAACAATCGACAATCGGTAACACTCAAATACAATAGGATCTTACAATAACTAAACTGTGTTGTAAGCCCCCAGACACTTTATGTTATCATTATTATGGATGTTATTCACTGTGATTTATGGGAATTATCAGCACATTTGGATTTTGTCTTTGAACAATCTTGTTTTTTGGCCAAGGTATAATGAGAAGGTTGTAATTGTTCACTTTGCAGCCAACAATCTGCTTTAGTTGCTTTTGTTGTCCAAAGAACTAACATGTTGAGGACATTTGTGACACATTGTTTCTCTAAAAATAAGTCAGTTTTTTTGCAACTGCCAGAAACTACTGCAGTTATCACAACTGCATTTTGTAAACTTTCTAAAAAAGGTATTTTTGGCCCAATTCCCTGTTGGATTTCTAACCCAACCTGATACTGACATGAGCGCTGGGTTTCCTGGAACGTGTAAAGAGGTACAGGAAAGACTAAAGAGAATAGTAGAGTGATGCATCGCCTGTGCATGCAAAAGAACACTCATGAAATATGGAAGGCTTTGGAATAGTCAATGTAATTAATGTTAGCGCTAAAACAAAATGTCCACCCCTGCTGTCATATCGCTTGTTTCGCACACACACATACACACACATCTTATCCAGAAGAGGCAGAGGGTCGGGTAGATGGATGGAAAGGATGATAGGAGGATGAAAGTGCCACGCTCGTTTTTTCTGCCTTCTGTGGCGGAGAATGCCCTGAGGCAAGATTAAAGAGAGGGAAGAGACAGAGAGAGGAAGTGAAGGATAAATAAAAGGGACGCAAAAACAGCAGGTGTCACAGTGACAATGCCAACCCCACCGCCATCTCTGCTTCTCTTCTCCGTTCTCAGTTGCCTTGCTCGAGGCCTCACTAGCCCTTTGCATGGTGCAACCTTGGTGGCCACTGAGCTGGTGTGAACATGCAAGAAACAGGCCATATGGGTGAGACAGAGCGAGAAATAGATGTAGAGATTCAAGGAGAGAGCTATCTAATCCTTGATTTGTCTCTGTGTGCCCCCCCCCTCCTTACATTCTCGCTCTCTCTCTTACACACACACACCGTCTGGGCTACATATGTGCTCCTTCACCCCTATCTCTTGGCCGGGGCCGGGGCCAGTGCCCCTGCCACCTTACCCAGGGCAAGGGCTGCATATGTTGGTAAGGTGGGTACTACAGAGGGGGGGGGGGAGATGGACTGAGTGGGCAGCAGATGGCTGAGCCCTAAGGCCTTCTCTGGCGTGGCGTGTGGTGGAGTGTGTGTGCATGTGGTCGGGGTGGGACGTAGGTGTGTATGTATGTGCATAAGAGGTGTGTGTGGCCAGGTGGGAGGAGTGTCCATATGTGTGTGTGTGTGTGTGTGTGTGTGTGTGTGTGTGTGTGTGTGTGTGTGTGTGCAGGTTTTCTGCTTGGAAGGATGGATGGAGGGGCACCAGTGCAGAAGAACTTCTTCTGGTCACGGTGAGAGAAAAGGGGAAATGGAAAGAGAAAGAAGGAAAGGAAGGATGGAAAAAAAACAACACAGCACAACAGCAAGAAGTGCTACTTGTCTTTATCACCCTCATTCTTCAAACACACACACACACACACACACACACAAACCTTTTTAGATGCTGTACTGTATCTGGTTCAATCACTTTTAAATGTCTGTGCAATTTTTTTACTCCGTCGGATCAAGCCTTTCATTCGCCATAAAAGAACTCATCTTGACCCAGTAAGTTTACAAGAGAGACTTGCAGTCACTCTGAGAGTCCTGGCATCCGGTTCCCCTCGAACTCGTCCATGCTTCCTGTTTCCGCTTTGTCGTGCGCTGCTGAAAAAACAGAGTGGTGCACGACATCTGGTCGCGCACTCACAACCCTGGCGCGCCAGCGAGATCTACGTGTATTTTGACGTCACGTTGGCGAGCGACAGGTCGGCTGCGGTAACTGTAAAAATATATAGAAAGGTAATTTTAATGTGCAAATACATTTACTGGCTTTTGCTGAAAAATGCATAAATGGTCATCAAAGTGGAGTTTGATATAATGAAAACTGTAACATTAACCAAGGGGTTTTAGTTGCATAAATGTAGCAATACCTTAACCACAGGGGCAGATCAGAATTCATTTTTAGAATTTCATCACATTTTGGAGAATAAAAACTACTTGAGTGTTTTGGTACAAGGACAACAGTAATGATTGTAACATCTCTGAAATAAGAGGACTTTATTATTTATCATTTCTGTAAACATCTAATTCATCAATTATTGACTAGCGTTTTGTTTTCCTTGACTTATTTGATTTAATTCATGCAAACATGTCTGTATGCAGCTGTGCGAGTGTGTGTTGAATGTGTGTGTGTGCATATGGCCTCTGGCATCCTGTCTCCTCTCTGCCCTCCAAGGAGGCGAGGAAAATGTCCACGGCGCCCTTCCTCACACGTGGGAACGAGACAGAGAGAGAAGAAGGCAGCAAGGAGGCGGAAGATATCATTTTTGTCCTTCACCTCTCCCACAATCCTTCTCTTCTGCTCCATTATGGACGAGGAGAGTGTCCCAAAGACGCTCGCAGGTATGACACAGCTGCCACGCTCTGAATCACACACACACATACATACACACACCTTGCAGGTATGGGCCAGTTGCCATGCTCTAGATAATAGGCTGTTGAGGGTCCAGCTTGTTAGCCAGCCACAGCTGACATGCCAGACACACACACACACACACACACACACACACACACACACACACACACACACACACACACACACACACACACACACAGTTGCAAGAGCCAAGAACTGAACGAAGAGCAACCAAGGATGCAGTGATTTTTCCTCAGGCTCTTTCTTTCTATATTTCTTTTGTCCTTCTTTTCCGGCATTTGATCCATTTCTCTGAATCTTCTCGTCCCTATTTCACATTTGTTCCATCTTTATCACTTTCATGTCTCTCTCAGACAGATGGGTCGGCCCGCTGCTCCTGATGTTTCTATTAAAATGACATTACCGACCGTAAAAACTTGCGTTGGATCGTCCAGCGGCCCATTCATAACCATTTGGCCCACACCTGTTTTCTAGGAAGGTGTGTGTACATCGTTTGTGTGTGACTGAGAGACATGTCAGAAGGAGCTGACTGTACTGTACTTAACTCACACCTTCATCACCCACATTGTCCAAACGCACATGCAGGCACACCCCCACAGGCTCCCAGAAGGTCATCCCCTCTGAGAATGTCTGTTTGAAGTAAGGACCTCTGATGTGAGCTGCTGGAGGCCTGATTCACTGTCAAGTGTCTTTGTCTGGATTTTTACATACCTAAGCATATGTGTGTGTGTGTGTGTTTGTTTTGCAATATTTATGAATATTTGAGTGGTTAATTGCATGCATTTCTTATAAAGCCACATGTGTGTAAAAGTGGGAATTTCACTATGTCTACTCACATGTGGATTTCTGTCTTTTCCGCAAGTCTGCTCATGCAGGAGTGGGTGTGTGTGTGTTTGTGTGTGTGTGTGTGTGTGTGTGTGTGTGTGTGTGTGTGTGTGTGTGTGTGTGTGTGTGTGTGTGTGTGTAAATTAAGCACCACAGGCTGGGGTTTTCCATGCCTCCTGGTAATGGATACTAATGGCCCTGGGCAGGCCTCCATGGAGCAGGGGGGTAGATTTGTCTGTTTGACCCCATCCTGCTGCCCACACCCTGGGAGGGGGGGGGGCTAAGGGGTGGGAGGCCCTGTGGGGGTCTGGGTCACCATCAGCATGCATAACACGCAACATAAACACACATTGTTAGCAGTGTAAGTGAGAGTGAAGGCACAGAGGCTTACATCTCACACACTGCATGCTTACAAAAGCTTCTGAGGTAATCAGAGAGGAACAGGAATATGATAAGGATTGTCTGAAAATATCTACGTCGCAGTACTTCATAGAGATGTTTTTTTTTTACACTATGTATGAACGTTCAAATCTGCTGTATATTTAAAGGAAAAGGATAAAAACACTTCCAAACCATCTAAAAAAACAAAATAAAGCTCGACTTGCTGCATCTTTGAAGTGTCATTCGTCAATAAAATGTTGACGGACAAAGACACAGATGCAAGACATTCTCGTAGGTATATCTGGTACTTCCTCTTTTCAAGAGGCCACTTATTTTTTTCATGGCATCTCTTTAAACCCAAATGCCCTTTGGAAGTGAACAGAACAAACAGCTTAGTGTACACATTGTCTAATAGACTTCTTTATGTATAAATATAGAATCAACTAGCTTTCAAACTTATTTTTTCAAGTCATTAAAATATTTTTGTTGCCTTGGCGTGTTTCACATTTCTAGTCATTTTCAGTTTTAGCCATATATAGTATATTGGTTAGAGGACATACTTACTGGCTACTCATTGGTGTTTGGCTTTTTGGCATATCCAACTCCAAACATGTGGCAGGATGTAAAGTGATGAATTTCTCCTTGTATAACAATTAAACATTGGTGCAAAATGTCTAGAAGAGGAAAACATGTGGCCATGTAGGAAATGTTTTTAAGATCCACTGTGCATTTGTCATGTGTTTAGATTAAATCTTTCTGCAGAAAACTGACATTTGGTTTTCTGTTCCTGTTAACGTTTTGTCGAGCCAAGAGTAGCTCAATTTGTTCTTCCTTTTTCTCCTTCCATCTCCAAGTAGGTGAATGTCAAAAAGAAGGGGGAGCGGTTCAGGTAAACAGGGCTCTCAGGGGAGAGGTGACCTTTGGGTTCGCAGTCAGGGGGACAAGAAGGGGAGGGAGAGGGGGGCTGGAGGCCGAGTGTAGAGAACAAGGTGGAGTGCAAGGAAAGTAGAGGAATGAAAAAGTATAAAACAAGAAGAGAGGAAGAGGAACATGCACCAGGCTGTTCCCATGAACCATTTGTACCTATAGCTATGAAAAGAAATGCACTGTAATTTGTAAGTATTGCATGTATTTATTACTATATGCAGCACATTAACTGCTGCTGTATAAGACTGCGAAGATCCGCGTGAGAAGAAAGTCGTGGTGGATAGGTGGGTCATTAAACACAGGGCTTTCAAGTGGAGGAGCAGAGTTTGTGTCCCGGAAGAAGTTAAGGGGAAAACACAAGACTTTCACCCAGGAACTGGTTTTCGTGTCCCGGCAGTACTACTTAAGGAGACCGTCTAATCTTAACTTTTGTCTTTTGGTGCTTAAACGTCGCCACAGGACAGTCACCTTCTGTCGGCTAAACAAACAGCTGCTGAAAGGACCATAGCCTTACGCTGCCCTGTACCCGGCCGGCGGACACCGTCATTTTGTAGGCTATCATACATATTGTTGTGCATAAGTTTTCATACGATTTCATATGAACCCATGAAAATGCTTTGCATGTACACGTGTGAGCATGCATGAGACACAATTTAAATCCTTGGATTCACAAAGAATAAACTATTTAAAATAATCTTAACAAAATGGCATTGCAAATGTTTTATGGGGTTCTTCCCATAATGTGCTTTTGTTCAACCTAAGGGATACACAAGATAAACATAACTTGTTTTTAAATTTATTTTTATATTGTTAAGCTCTGGCTTGTATCTTTTCGATACAAACAACCAAAGAGGCTTGTTGGCTTGTTGGCTTGTTTGACACCACATTGACAGAAGAGATACAATTTTACTTAAATAAAATGGAAAGTGTGAAAAGAAAAGTCAGCAACTCCACCCCATTATCTGGTACACGAAAGGCTTGGATATTTTATCTTAAAAACAAAAGCTGAAGGATTTACTTGTATGTATGTTTTAAAAATCAAATTCTCCAAGATGAAGTTAGGTGCATCATTTGTGCCACCTGCCCACAGCATGGGAAGGTATGTGTCTTAACTCATCAGTAAGGCTATATTCAGATCGCTGTCTCCTCTCCACAGGTAACTGCCACTGCTCATCAGGCTGACTCTCCTCGCCTTACTGGAGGCTCTGTGTGCTGATGTTCAGAGAAGAACAAAAATGACAGATTATCTCTTTGAGTTCTCTATTCCCGTCTTTTCTCTCTCCCTTGTGTATCATCTGGCAATGAAACTTTTTTACTACCTTTCTCCATGTTCCTCTCTCTTTCGATTCTTTCTCTGTCTCTCCACCCCTCTGTCTCCCAGCGTGACAGGCAGACATCAGTAGCCCTAGGGAAGTGCTTCACTGTGGGAAGGAGCCTTGGCTTTAAGTGGCTCTAAGTGGCTCTCGCTGTTTGTCTCTTTAGTTGTTTATTTTCTCCTTCGCTCGCCCCGGGCAGGGAGGAAAGAGGGACACTTAGTGTCAGAGAAACCACAGCGCGGCCAGGCAGGGAGGTTTAATGCCGCTTAGTAGCCTGCAGAGTTTACATGTGAGGGCGGCACAGACACACAAAGTTCAAGTGTGTGTAAGTTTATTATTGCAGCTTTTGTGTGTGTGTGTCATTTTATCATTAGAAATGTTATAAAGATGTCAGAGGGCTTGCTTGCATTTTACTATGTTGTCGTAATTATAGTGTGTGTGCACGTGTGTGTTTGTATCGACAAAGCCGAAAGGTCCAGGTATGACCTTCTAAGATGACATTATTTGCCATTGATTTGCCTCTGTTTCGTATTTTGTCTCACTGGGACTACTGTGCCAACAATTGCCCTCTATTGTTCTGTTTTTAAAGACAAACTCTACGTGCCCTCATGAAAAAGGTGAAACAGCTGTGTTTTTGGTCAATGCCTCAAATCAGGCCTGCAAATTTAAAGCTGACCCATACCAAAGGCCAAGTGTTTTTTGTTCAAACTCAACCCTAAAATGAGAACAATGTATTTTATGGGCTTAATACAATACAATACTTAGGCCCCAAAATGTTAATAATGTATGGGTGGCTACCAATGACATTAGGAAGAACTATTCCTTTAGATGAGAATAACGTCAGGTTCATGTCATGCTGGAATGGCAGATGAGTATGATTTCATCTAACTACAGTTAACTGGAGAAGTCAAGACAGTTGTATGATGCATGAGTAGGTTGTGTGACCATTTAGAAACGCTGTGCATGATAAATATAGCTCTATATCCATTAAGTTAGCATTTTAATATCTTGAATGACAACTTTTGTATTATTTTGTGCAAAGTTGGATACATTTTTTGGAAAATATCTGCACTTTCCCTGTCGTAATTGTGACTTGGACTTCAAAGTCGGAAGTCTTAGAAGTCGGAAACTGGAATGGCTCAATCACATCATGAAATTGGCATATGATCCAGGTATAGCGTTCTGTGTTTGAGTCCTGCTGTTCGGCTAAGACAATATCTTAATTTGGAAAAATACAGGTTGACACTATTATCTTTTTTTGGACAAACATTTCTATTGAGTGTAGTTTAATCAAATCAAGCTTTATTTGTCATTGCATAAATACAGTGTATTAACACAACAAAATTCAAGGTGCCACTCCAGATCAGTGCTTTAAAAAAAGAAAAGAAAAATGTAACAAACAAACAAACAAACACCCCCCATCCCCTACATACATTTCACTCTCTCTTTTCTCTCTCCCACACACACTCACCCACCCACATATACAGCACATGTATTCTGGGATACAGACAGTTGACTGACACCCTCCCATCCCTTCCAGACAACACACACCCTCCCGCATACATATGTGTAAGATAGCAGAAAGTTCACAAATGAAATAATGTCCAGAGGTAGTGTGGTTGGTCATGACAGGGGATGGGGGATGGGTTGGGGTGGGAAATGGCCATTATTGCACAGGGTTATTGTTTGTTCAGTGAACGTATGGCCCAGCTGGATTATAATTTATCAATCATAAGTCAATGAGCTGTAAACACTGTACTTTCTCTAGGATTGTGTACTGGCATGGTAACTTTTGAGGAGGGCAGTGAGGAAAAACACTTTTGTAGAGCTGAGGGGAACTCCAGAGACGGGGGATAATTATCTGAGTTCATCACTGTGAGTAACTTCTTTTCACATTCATTTCTTTCATTGTTCATATACAACATTGATAACTTATTTAAAACTTTAAAAATGTATACTTAACTTATTTAAAAGTGTTAAATAAGTCAATATAGCCTTCCCATATAACACCCTGCCTATGCCTCCCCTGGCTCTGTCTGTGGTGCTGATTCTCTCTCCCACAGTCTCGTTTTACAACATCAAAACTTCCTCTACAGAACTTAAAGCAGCATCACTAGAAGAATAATTGACTTTCTGCGAAGCAACATACACAGTAAATAACAATTATATTTGATCAAATGATTACAAATCTCCTTTCCATCATCCACGTACATACCAATTTTTACAGTTTTTGACAACTGCTTACACACATTTTCAAAACGCTACACACCACTCCCCAAACTGCACACGCAAAATGCAAATGCCTCACATCTCATCTCCTTCAAAATGAACGCTGCATTCAAAATGCCATAAACACATCCTAAAATCAAACAATTGCATCAAATGCTTTTTTTTAATAACAGTACATTTTTGCATATACCATGTACACACTGTTGTTCCAAATCTAAGGCTCTTTTGTCTTTCACAGGCGTATATCTACATGTCCATACAATGTTCTAGAGTGAAAGTCATCTGCTGAGTGGGGTTGAAAAGTACCCTGTAAACACCAATGCAATGTTAAAACAGAAAATATATATTTGGCAAAACATTACTGTTGTAGCAGTAGCACAGTGTTGTATACAGTAGCATACAAGAAAACAAAACCATAAAACCAGGTTTGATGTATGGACCGCACTGTAAAGCGACTCAAGTTGGTCAACATGATCACTAAGTGTAGCCCTGTTCTCATCAGAGATGGCTCTCCTTCCTTCTTTTCTTTGCCATCGTCCTCTTCCTCCTCGTCCTCTTCTTCCAACCCTTCCTCTTAGAACTTATCCTCGCTGTCGTCCCCTGCCTCTCCCTCCTACTCCCCTTGCTCTCTGTCTATTGTTGGCATCCATTGTTCAAAACAGGAAATCGGATATTTGACCTTTTTTTTAGGACTATACTAAAGCAGTGATTGGTTAGTGATTAGTTAGGCAGTTAGTGTTTCCATATGGAAGGAGTGGGTGTGTGACATGGTGAATAAGTGTAGCATTTTGATTGGTTGTGTTTGGAAAAGGAAGGCAAGTCACTTCCTGTTAGATTTTTGTCTCCTAGGTAGAGAATTGTGTGTAGTGTTTTGAAAAAAGTGTTTTATGCAATTGAAAACTGAGTGAAAGCCTGAAAAAAAAGATTTGGTGTGTTAGTTTTGCTCTTTGAGTGACGGGTTTCAAAAATCGGGTGTGAGTTGTAAAAAACTGTAAATTTGCCTGACTGGCTTCACAGACACAGGCCTCTTAATAAGTTTCAACAGAAAGTTACTTTTCTGTTTGTTATGACGAGTATGTGTTGTTCAAAGATTAAGGCAAATAGGGGTTTAATTTCTCTAAGTGGTATGCAAGCATGAGCTGTGAAGTCATGCGAAATGCCAGCGAGCATGTGTTTGTACATGTGTGTGTGTGTGTGTGTGTGTGTGTGTGTGTGTGTGTGTGTGTGTGTGTTTCCTAAGCGAGTGCAACTTAGTGTGTAATGTGTGCAAGGCCAGGCAGATGTACAGAGAGAAATTAGAGGTCTCTTAAATACTCACCTCACACATATCAACACACAAACCTTGCAAGTGAACACTTCCACATCGTAATGAGGATTACCTGCATGGCCTCACATTGCACTTCTTGTCCCCTTGCAAACACACATACACTTGTGCAGTTGCTCATGTGTCCTTATTCCATCCTCCCATATCACTCTTTCTTGTTCTCATCCATTCTCTCTCTGCCACACACACACACACACACACACACACACACACACACACACACACCTCCAGTGTCCTAGCTGTCTCAACTTGAGCAGCAAATGAACACAATTAACCACGGCTCCGCAAACACACACTGGGGTATTGTTCTGCTCACACTCACTCAGACCTTAATCTGGTGCTCCAGTGGGACCGTGTGTGTGTGTGTGTGTGTGTGTGTGTGTGTGTGTGTGTGTGTGTGTGAGAGAGAGCGAGAATGTGTGTGTGTGTGTGTGTGTGTGTGTGTGTGTGTGTGTGTGTAAAGGCAGTCGAGGGGAAGCGCTGCAGAGCCCAGCTGACAGAAGGGGCTTCCAGGCCTTTTTCCCTCAGAGGTTTCCACGACGATGCTCAACTCCTCACGCCTTAGTCCTTGCTGTGCTCGCCTCAGTACACACACCTACACACACACACACACACACACACACACACACACACACACACACACACACACACACACACACTCTCTTTGAGCAATGGCCCATTCGGCTTGAATGCATTTCAAACGCGCGCGCACACACACGGCCACAGCCTTCGGTCAGAGCCAGATGTTACGGGGTGAACAAAGGCATTGACTCACAAGTTACTGTTCTCAACAGCAGGTTGAGCCTCAGGTCATTATTAGCACACACACACGCGCACGCACGCACGCACGCGCACGCACGCACACACACACACACACACACACACTCTCCTTCACACACACTGAGCAGTGGACCTACCCACTACATTACACATCCACTGACTGTGCTTGTCGTCTCTTCCCCTTGAGCAAGTGTGTGTGCCGGCTGCCTAATTAGACAGCAGGTGTCTGCCTGACAAGATTTCTTGCAAGAACACCTACACAAGTGCCTGCCTAATGACTGCACTTTAAGATGCCTCCCAGGCCTTTCCAGAGGAGGTTGGTGCCTTGCAGTCAGCAGCACTACTCAGTGGCTCGAGGCTAGTCGCCGCAGTCACACCAGCAGTCTGTAGTGTGTAGCGATTAGCATCAATGCTAAACAACACCATCCCAGTCCTCATCCTGGGCTGAGTTTAAGATACACAATAGCTGCTGGTAATGCCAAAAAGAATCACTAATATGTGTCCCTGAAAACCTGACGACAACTGAACTGCTGAAACTACTACTGTAGTCTGATCTGCAGCTTGGCGATAATTCAATAAAATTGTTTTTTTGGCTTTCAGTGGAAACACATTGTAAGGGTATAATATTGTGGTATTTTTCTACAAACTGAGCTGACATTGAAAACAGCAGTTTAACAAAAGATAGTCCTCGACATCAGGTCCCCTTACTTTGTCTTTCCAAAATGTGTAGTGTTCCTTGGCGGATAATAATAATAATAATAATAATAATAATAATAATAATAATAATAATAGAGCCATAGGCTCAGTTAATACAAATCTATAAATAATACCAATTTGAACTATAACAACACAAAATGAAAACACACACACACACACACACACACACACACACACACACACACAAATAAATACGTTTAGGCTCATATAATGCATAATAGTGGCATACAGTTCATCTCTTTGAACATAATTTAGACTATTTTATTTGTGATTTTGTATAAATGTACAACATTTTGATATATATTTGAATGAATGATGATGAATGATGAATATATGCGTTAGTATTAATATCGTGACATTAATTTGAACCATACCACAGATTCAGGAGGACTTACATTAAGCGTAAACTGCATAGAAAGGAGCAGCTAAAAAAAGTGCAGGCCTGAGAAGAGACTTTGTTTACTTTTTCAAATATTCATTGTGACTTTGTGAAGTAAAGATGCTTTAAAAAAAAAAAAAAACATTATATATTCTATTCTATATATTATATATTCTTTTAGCTGCATCTGCCTGAAAAAGAATTATAACAAAGTAAAATTCTGTGACAAATAAAACCGTTCCCATTCACATGAAAAGCTTTTTTATTATGAGGTCTTTTTCCGTTCCCCTGTGAGTGACAATGAGACAAGCTGAACCCTGTAAAGCATTGCAGTGGCATTTGGAGTGGACACACACCCCCATACACAAACACACACGCACAATGTCATTACCATCGTTGCATCGAGCCAGAACTCAATCTCAAAGTGCACCAGATGTGCTCACTCGTGCAATTATTCCAGCAAAGACATTGGCTCAGATGTATTAATATGTGTGTGTGTGTGTGTGTGTGTGTGTGTGTGTGTGTGTGTGTGTGCATACAGTCTTGTTAGAGCTCTAAATGTCTTCCATTTGAGCTGTTGGCTGACCTTCTAGCTCTCTGTTTTTCATGTCTAGCCTTTCCCTGTGTTCTCACCTTTCCTGCCGAGACAACTGTAGTCTCTCCATCTCTCTTTCAGTCTCTATTATTTTTATTGTTCCAGTCTGTCTGCATCTTTCTCTCCCTTTCATCTCAATCAATTTGTCACTTTTTCTAACTCTCGCTAGGTAATCTTTTATCTGTGTACTGCTGTGAGCATCCTCAATTTTATGATTTTGTTGTGGCTGACTCACTCACTAAAAGAATGCAAAATGTGCACAGTATGTCTACACCTGTATTTATGTAATAAAACTTCTTCACACACAAAAAGGATCGTAACATACAATAGAAATATATAAATACATATTGACTGTAAAACTGAGCATGCTATTTTATCGCCTCAGCTTTAATTTTAGTCCATCTCCAATGAGTTCAGGTGCGTGCGCGTGCACAAACACACACACACACACACACACACCCTTTGGTTAACATGTCCGTTAGTTGCGTCACTCTCTGTTCCCTTTACTTCACGTGACAGCAGTGCCAGCTTTGTTTGGGTAAATTGCTGCAGAGTAATTTGCATATGTCTGTTCTGTGCTTACAAGTTAACATTGTTTTTCATCGGGGAAAAAATTGCGCTACTGCTTTTGTGTGAGGGGCACATGTGTGTGGTTTGTGCTCATGCCTTATTATAGTGTGTGTGATGTGGCAGGCCTTGAAATAATAGCACAAGGTGAGGGTGACATAGGTGAGAGCATGTGTCGCATTAACACTCACTGCAACTATTATGCCCATCTGCATTAGTCCATATACTGCTGCAGCGTTTATCTCTCTACATCACCCCAAAACTGTATATCTGAACTACTTGTTTTGGTGGTGAGAATTGTAAAACATTACATTTTGACCCGTGAGGTGATTAGCTGTGAGAAATTCCCAGAGTGCACCTGGGCATTGATGTGGGGAGGGACTTGACCCTGCAACAGCACCCACGTAACCTCTGTGTCAACTGGAGATTACAGTGTATTAGTCTGGGTAAACAACAATTTTCCTGCCGGCTGGCACTTTTGCTAATTTTCTTTAAAAACAAACAAAAAGGATACATTCATCATACATTCATACAGCTGAGAAAGAAAAGGAAAGGAACAGGGTTATGAGATGAAAGTGCCAGCCGGCAGGAACATTTTTGTTGTTTCTGAAGTCACAGCATTTTTGCTGCCTGTAATCATCTTTGTTTCTACTGTCAACAAAGTCCATAGCAAATTGATATTAAGTTTTCTTAAATATCTTAGCTCTGTCTCTGGTGCGTCATATATCAGTCGAATAAATGGTGTGTTTTTGTCTCTAAATTCACACCCAACTGAGTAAGCATTACTGAGCTTCAATTCAACATAATAGCCGGATATTTTTTTTATTTTGTCTCATTTGCTTGTCTTCCTGTCCAAATCCCACTGAGTGTTAACCAACCTCTACTTCAATATGAAAAATGCAGCCTTATTTCAGTTTGATGGCCAATGCTTGATAATTGATTATGATTTGAAGGCATTCAATTCTCTAGAAATGTAGGTGTAAGGTTTTCATGCAAAACTGGTGATATTATGAATCTGACAAGGTTTAGGTTACAAACTGCAGATACACACAACATGGCCTTGGACACTTTCCCCCAAGACTTTTAGAGACATTTCTAAATAAGTAATTTTTTTCTTCTTTTTTTCATAAATAAAAGTCCCACTTCACACCTAGTGTTTGTCTTCTTGTATGTCCCTGCTTTTCTCTCTCATATTCTATTCTTCTCTCTTTAACTCTCCCCTCCAATCAATCCTTGTGTTTCTCCCTCTCCATCTTCCTGCCTGCCTTTCTCTGTGAAAGTGTCTCCTTTCTCCTGCATGCTCCTGCCTCCAATTAAATGCGTCGGCGTTTTATCCTATGATTAGTATCTTGGTTGTTCAGTGGGCAGGCTCATTATCTATGCGCCCCGTTAGTAAAAGCCTTAACGATGCCTAACGAGACGTCTAATCAGACTGGTTTTAGGCACAAAGGGCTAATTGCAGCTGTTGCTTCTGTCCTCCGTCGTGGCTGAGAGAGGCAATGGGAAAACCTGTTTGGATTGTTTGGCAATTTTAAAAATGCACTTGCAGAAATACACACAGTAAAAGCACAAATGCACACAGCATTATTGCTTGTTTCAGTGTGATGTGTGCGTTTCACAGAGGGGAGTCTCTCTGTGGCGGCTTGTCATCACAGAGCTGCAGGTTTGACATGACAAATGACGAAAAGGCACGAGATTGCCTCAGATAGCGCTACACACACACACACACACACACACACACACACACACACACACACACACACACACACACACACACACACACACACACACACACACACACACACACCTCAGCTCTAAAAGGGTTTATCGTACAAATACCTAACTGGGCAGTACTACTGCAGCACAATGCAATTCTGAGCGTGTGTGTTGATCAGTGTGTGGGTACGTGCATGTATTCAGATCTCTTTGTTGATGTTCTCTCTGATTCTGTGCCAGCATCACATCCATCTGTCACCATGACACACACACACACACACACACACACACACACACACACACACACACACACACACACACACACACACACACACACACACACACACACACACACACACAACAAATGACAGTGATTGCTGGTTTCATCAGTAGCTTGTTGGTTTGCTGAAATGGGGATTCTGATGATATTGAGGCTAAATTGGATAAAGTGTACAACTGAAAGTCATTGCTGCACCTATTAGACAGTTTCAAGTATTAAACATGTTTCCAGTGAACATGATATATAGTTTTGCAGTTTAGAAACGAAAAGAGTTCATTTAAGATGAATGAGTGCTGTAGGTTTGGGAATCATCTACCTATAAATCCAAGACTCTCTTTCTGTCTGTCCCCGCATGTGCGAAAGACGTCCCACATAGCACGCTAACGTACAAAAGAAAACATGAAGGCCACTGTGTAGTACCATTCAGTAGAAAGTCACAAAGAATACACAAAGAGGTCTCCAGTGCGCCTGGTCTATTGGCCCCATAAAAGCAGCGTCGATCATGCAGGTAATTTTATGCCAGGAAGTTGAACTTTTTTGGCTTCATGCACCACTGAGCAACTCTCAAAGGAATGAATGCCTTGAGCGCTGGTGTATCCAGGTCTTATTATGCATCCATGCTGTGTACTCAGTCAGGTTCAAATGGTTGATTAGCACATATTTTTCCGTATTGGCTCTTATAAAGTGCCGGATGCGCCAGGCATCACTAAGAGGACTCGGAGCAGGCTAACTGCAAAGCTGCATTCTCAATCATTCAACCAGGGGTTAAAGTGGGCCGGAACCATCTGGGGAACTGTGCTCGGGTACCTTTGATTAATAATTAAATTCATCTAATTTGCAGTGTTTCATTTTTCAGCGGCGCACCGCTGTGAGTCCATGAATGAGGCAAATAATTCTGTGTGTGAGTACTTCACATGTCTGTAATAACACAGTGTCTGTGCTTAAAGGGGAACTATGCAGTTTTTTTTAGCTTAATTTACCTTAACTGAACAGCTTCGGAGCCATTGGAATAGTTATATGACTTTTTTCGAGTTCAATGGTGGTCGTCTCGCTCCCCCCTAGTGCCTGTGAGCGGAAAAACCACCCTTGCAACTTTGGGGCAGCGAGCCGCCGGCCTCAGCGTCAGGAAGTATCGCATGTTATCAGGTCTCGCGATATAGCAAATTGCTTCACGGCACTGCACACATACGGCCATTCAGGAACCAGCTAACAAGGTAGTGATGGAGTTTTTCACACTATCGTCGGAAAGCATTGTCGGAGGAACAGAGGAAGAGGAAACGGCAGGCTGACCGAGCGAGGAGTCAGACACAAGTAAACATCGGAGCTGCCAAATATCTATTCCGAAGCTGTAGGAGGAGCTCTATAGAGAAACCTGCCAGCAAAAAGTGAGAAAACAGCGAAGAAATGGCCAGAACTGCATAGCGCCCCTTTAAATTACATGTCCATAATAATAGCAGGAGAGTTGGGTGTCTGTTATCTAAACTGCTAAACTTCAGTTGTGAAGTGAGAATAACGTCGGTATAGGCACCTGTGCTGTCATCAGATAATGATGAGATATACCAGATCCAATCATACATGAAATCAGTTTGACTAAAATTACAAAACTATTGGTTTTGGCGAGACTAGATTAACTAAAATGTTCAATATAATATATATATATATATATATATATATATATATATATATATATATATATATATATATATATATATATATATATATATATATATATATATATTAATATAACAGCTTTTTGCTTTCAGGTGCCTGGGTAGCTCACCTGGTAGAGCGGGCGTGCATATGCAGAGGCTCAGTCCTCAACGCAGCGGCTCAGGGTTCCAGTCCAACCTGTGGCCATTTGCTGCAAGAAGACACCCCCTCCCCCCCCCAAAAAAAAACTTTCTTTTTCCTTTACTTTTCACCCTTTCTCTAACTGGGAATGTTGGTATTGGCAGTGGTAGAAGAAGAACTCAAAAAAAAATTTGTAAATGTAAAACTATTAAGTACCTTAATGTCTGTTCAAGGTGGCTCTTTCAACTCTAATTTAACCCTGGATAGTCAAATGAATAACAATGCATTATATTTTATTTGTGATATTTTGTGAGTAAAATCTGAATCTGCCAATAACATTTCTCTGTCAGGTAAATGTAGTACAATGTAGAAGTACACAGTAAGTCAGTAGTATACAGTTGAGTTGCTTTGGGGGCCTTCTGTAGTTATTTCGGGGTACAACGGTTCTAGAGAATGCTGAGTCAAGTAATGGGTAATAGCCCATATTTCCTCACATTATCCTCCTGTCACTTTAAAGTGGTTCTCTATTTCAAACAATCTGCAACAATTAGAACAGTGTAAATATCAAAACCTGCTAAAGGGAGACAAAAAAAGAGAAAGGAATGTGGAACTATAGGACGTGTTTTGAATTTGAATGCATTCCTCTTCACTTGTTTCTCACAAAATATACAATTCTTCACATTTAACAGGGCTGTCTACTTTAAAAACTGAGGTTGGATATTTCTTTAGGACGTAAAATACTTAGCAAAATACTGGCATTTTCAATGCAACATCTTATATTACAACATATATCCATCCATCCATCTTCATCCGCTTATCCGGGGTCGGGTCGCGGGGGTAGCAGCTCCAGCAGGGGACCCCAAACTTCCCTTTCCCGGGCCACATTAACCAGCTCCGACTGGGGGATCCCGAGGCGTTCCCAGGCCAGGTTAGAGATATAATCCCTCCACCTAGTCCTGGGTCTCCCCCGAGGCCTCCTCCCAGCTGGACGTGCCTGGAACACCTCCCTAGGGATGCGCCCAGGGGGCATCCTTACCAGATGCCCGAACCACCTCAACTGGCTCCTTTCGACGCAAAGGAGCAGCGGCTCTACTCCGAGCTCCTCACGGATAACTGAGCTTCTCACCCTATCTCTAAGGGAGACGCCAGCTACCCTCCTGAGGAAACCCATTTCGGCCGCTTGTACCCTGGATCTTGTTCTTTCGGTCATGACCCAGCCTTCATGACCATAGGTGAGGGTAGGAACAAAAACTGACCGGTAGATTGAGAGCTTTGCCTTCTGGCTCAGCTCTCTTTTTCGTCACAACGGTGCGATAAATTGAATGTAATACCGCACCTGCTGTGCCGATTCTCCGACCAATCTCCCGCTCCATTGTCCCCTCACTCGCGAACAAGACCCCAAGGTACTTGAACTCCTTCACTTGGGGTAAGGACTCATTCCCTACCTGGAGAAGGCACTCCATCGGTTTCCTGCTGAGAACCATGGCCTCCGATTTAGAGGTGCTGATCCTCATCCCAGCCGCTTCACACTCGGCTGCGAACCGATCCAGTCAGTGCTGAAGGTCACAGGGCGATGATGCCATCAGGACCACATCATCTGCAAAAAGCAGCGATGAGATCCCCAGCCCACCGAACTGCAACCCCTCTCCAGCCCGACTACGCCTCGATATCCTGTCCATAAATACTACAAACAGGATTGGTGACAAAGCGCAGCCCTGGCGGAGGCCAACTCTCACCTGAAACGAGTCCGACTTACTGCCGAGAACCCGGACACAGCTCTCGCTTTGGTCGTACAGAGATTGGATGGCCCTGAGAAGGGACCCCTCACCCTGTACTCCCGCAGCACCTCCCACAGTATCTCCCGGGGCACCCGGTCATACGCCTTCTCCAGATCCACAAAACACATGTAGACCGGTTGGGCATACTCCCAGGCTCCCTCCAGGATCCTTGCGAGAGTAAAGATCTGGTCCGTTGTTCCACGACCAGGACGGAATCCGCATTGTTCCTCTTCAACCTGAGATTCGACTATCGACCGAACCCTCCTTTCCAGCACCTTGGAGTAGACTTTACCGGGGAGGCTGAGAAGTGTGATACCCCTGTAATTGGCACACACCCTCTGGTCCCCCTTTTTAAAAAGGGGAACCACCACCCCGGTCTGCCACTCCTTAGGCACCGTCCCAGACTTCCACGCAATGTTGAAGAGGCGTGTCAACCAAGACAACCCCTCCACACCCAGAGCTTTAAGCATTTCTGGACGGATCTCATCAATTCCTGGGGCTTTGCCACTGTGGAGTTGTTTAACTACCTCAGCAACCTCCACCAGGGAAATTGATGCCAATCCCCTCATCCTCCAGCTCTGCCTCTACCATAGAGGGCGTATTACAACATATAATGTTAGCCTATTTCAGTGCACATTTGACTAATTCAATGGCTTACACAATAAACACTTACAATAAGGACCTTTCTTTACACAGTAGTGACTGTGCTGTTGTGACTCCTCTGGGTCTTCCTGTACATATTTGCAGTGCAAGTATCTCAATCACCTGTGTCCCCTCTTGGTATTTATCTTCTCTTACTACGTTTCAGTGGCCTGTTGAATTGTTCCGTGTGCGTTGTAGTCGCCGTGTTTGACCAGTAGGTGGGGACATGCTCAGTCATCCTACCACATCTCTCCTCCTGCGACTCTATCCAGCATAAAGGTTTTTCATTAAAATCACCTCATCAACCATTTTTTTTTTTCAAAGTCAAACGTCCTTTTTGAACTTGTGTTGAAAAGAAAATTGTGACGGATGTGTTCAAAGTGACACACCCTTTCTCCAAATCACTGGTCATCATGATTCCTTATGATTTTTCTGAGTGAAATTATTCAAAAAATAGTCAAATGTTCTTGACACATTTTTGTTAAGTGAATAAAAATGTAGTGCAACGTAGTTATTCCTCACTTCTCTCGTCTTTCAGTCCAGCTCTCATGAGGCTCTCCTATAGAGTGTAAATTATTTGTCCTGCCTGAGAGCGCTTATCAGATGGCATAGTTTTCTGTGTGTGTGTGTGTGTGTGTGTGTGTGTGTGTGTGTGTGTGTGTGCGGAGTTCAGTGGGTCCTCTTTTGTTCAGTTCAGTAAGTATGTCTATGTGTGTGTTGACCTGATAATCTGTGTGCTTTATAGAGTGCTGTTCACACATCGGTCTCCACTCCAAAATCCAAAACCCAAACACAGCGTCCCACTCCTTTATCAACACACACACACGCACACACACACACACCGGCCATAGTATTCCTCCATCCTGTGATTACATACTTTTTGGGTGAATGACGAGACAAAAAAAACTTGATTCAGCGCTAAAACAACTTTAGTCTATCTGTTACTAACACTTAGAGTCACAAAGCAATGGATTCATGATGGTGCATCATTTTCTAGTACAGTAAATCACAGTCTTTCTGTTTTCATGTCCATAGCTTGACTCATTTCTCTCTCTCTCTCTCTCTCTGTCTCTCTTTTTTCCCCCAGAGGCCAGTTGTGCTGATCACACACACTGAATCCTACACAGATCTCAAACTCAAACACAGATTCTTTATCGGAGAACACACTCCCTCATAATCCCTGGATAACTACACCTGTGTGAGTGTGTGTTTGTGTGTCCCCTGTACTTTGTTACTTCTCAAACCGTGATCTTGTTAAATACAGCACTGTGAAAATTATAATTTTGAAGAATATCCTTTAAAGGTTTTTAGTAAGTAAAGACAATCTCTCTATGTTTTTGTGAAACTTCTGAGATACAAACAAATATAGTGTGGTAGGAGACAGCTGGATTAGACGTCATCTAAATGTGTACATGTTATTTACAGAGAGAGAGGTCTGGAGACGGAGAAGTCTGGAGAAGTCCTCTGGAGAAGACTTCATTTACACAAGTTCCAGTTCCAGCTCTAACCAGGGAATTTTAAGTGACGTTGATGAGGCAAAGTAGAAATAAATGTCTAATGATTAAATGGGGCGTAATGAGGTTTTGTTGTTGATGTCAATTACATCTTTAATTAGTGCATGTGTAATGTAAATACAGTCTGTTTTGATTGCTCCTGTGCCTCCTGTCCCACGGTAAAACAGATTTTCTCCCTCATTAGGCAGTCACTCCTTCAAGTGCCTCCTTCCCCCAGGATCTGCCCTGGATGAGCGTGTGAGTGTGTGTGTGTGTGTGTTTGTGTGTGTGTGTGTGTGTGAGAGTGTGTGAGAGTGTGTGTGTGTGTGTGTGGGTGATAGCAGAAAAAAAGGGGGAGCATATGGATCCATATGGAAAAGTGCTGTCAAGACATTCAAAACCCCCAAAAAATTGTCTCAAAATGGAAGGAAATTACATGGTGATGGTAAAAAAAAAAAAGCACAAATTGTGCAACTTTTTAACAATTTGGACTCTTTTCTTATTGACGCATCTACCTCAGAAAACGCTAAAAAGCATGTAATCATCACCTTCTATTATGCGTCCCAGTCTGCTGACCTATTATCTTCAGTCAAACTCGGAAGGCTCCTTTAGCTGCTGTCATTGTCGAAGATGTCATTATTTTGCCTCATCATTACTCCCGGGCTCTTGTGTGAATGCCGTGGCATATGAAAAGAACTGTTACAATAAGTGAGGCTGAAATGTCCCTTAAACGCTGTGAAAAGACTGGATTTAGCTTTCAAAGATTTGAAGGCTTTTATGTGAACATGAGCGGACTGCGTGGTCGTCTTCACGGGATGTAGGCGCGCAGGTGTGTTTGCCTCCATGCGTGCTCACCACATTGTGAACTATTAACAAATATTCTGTAATGAAGGTTTTTTTTGGGAAAGTACAGCAGGATGCAGAAGACGGAGGAAAAAGACAAGACAAAGATGAACGTGGAGAATAAGTGACAAAATAGAGCTCAGTGAGTTAGAAGAGGGATAGAAATGACGAGAAAAGGGAAACGGAGGGAGAGACAAGATATGTCAGCGAGAAAAAAAGGGAGAAAAAGAGGAAGCGATGCCATGTGTTGCACACCTGAGCCCTGAGAAAAGGAGGGAGAGTTGGCTGTGTGTGTGTGTGTGGGTGGTGGTGGTGGTGGTGGTGGGGGGGGGGGGGGGGGGGTATTAGGATGAGGAGGTGGAGGAGGAGGAAAGATGGGGATGATGGGAGAGAATCAGTTCCACTACACGCTCATTACCACCTATTCATCTGGAAGACATCTCTCTGCACAGATCCAGTGCTGGCTAACTCAGCCGCGCTGGCTCCCAGTGTCCCAGTGTGTGTGTGTGTGTGTGTGTGTGTGTGTGTGTGTGTGTGTGTGTTTGCGTGCGTGTGTGTGTGTGTGTGTATTTGTTTATGTGTGCCTATGTAGGGGTGTGATAATGTGCGTGTATGCATTTATGTAGGTCTGCCCTTGTGTCTCCCCCCCATTCCTAATAAGATAAATGGCTCCATAAATGACCCACAAGTACATTTTACCTCCCTGCTCTTTTCAAGTCCTCTCTCTTCTTCATAGACGCTGCATGACTTCCTTTCTGCTGCCCTGCTCTTACTTTGAAGGCTGTGACACTAATTAAACCCCTTCAACATGAAAAACACAGTGCTTTGCGTCTTCTTAGGATAACATCACAGCCGCTCTCGATCCCGTTCTTAAACCTTTCTATCACTGATTTGTTGCCATTTTGATGTATACCCTCCTGTTTTGACCTCTTATGAGTTTCTCCTTATGTCAGCAATTGCTGTTTAATTACGTATTACAATGTGTCCCATCAGGCCAATATAGGCCTTTTACTATTAAATGCAGCAATGAACATGCTTCTTAAGAACAACAGAAAAGCCACTCAATCCCACAAATGGTCAAGGACAACTGAGGTTTAAATGTACATTTGTTTATGTAGATGAATGAATGTCTTTATGAATTGAAGTGCTTCCAGTGGCTTTTACATAAAGTGGCCAGAGGTCCGGAGAGGGGAGAGACCTTGACAAATGTAAAGTGAACGAGACAAAAGCACTAAGGAACTTTGACGTGTGTGTCCATGCACTGGGGTGTAAAAACTGTCCCTGCCTTAGCGTCTGGTCACAACAGAGAGCACCAACAAAAGTTACTCACAAGTCTTTACAATATAGGTGGTACTGGAAGCTTACAGCAGTGTCTACTTTACACGCTGACCAGACAGTAAGTTATTTCATTCAAGCCAATGTATTTGTATGATTTCTCCTTTGGGTCAATTTTTGCTGCACCGACTCGTGTCTAAAGTAATGTATAAAAGTTCCTATATTTATTGGAAATTGACTTCAAATTTATAGGCCTATTTGATTTTATTAATCTAAGTAGTAGTGGTGAGAGGAAAGAAAAACAGACGGAAAAAACAATATACAATATTCAGGATGTACAGATACAAGATACGATAGCATGCACTAGTATAGTCATTAAACTGAGGAAAGTACAGCCATAAAGCATCCGATATCACGTCTAAAATGAGCTGCATACATGCACCTAATGTGCTTGTAAACCAGGAAAAATGTGGGCAAAACAGCTCTTCAAAATATTGGAGGTATGGCTGCTGACTGACAGATCTCTTTTCCCTTAATGGTCAGCACAAGCAAGACAGTTTGAAATTGAGAAACGGCACAGATGTGCATGTCAATGTTCCCCAAAGATAAACTTTACTCACATGCTTCATGCTTGAAAGCACGTTTATACAAGTACAAAGTGTCAATTATCACTGCACTTCTCTATAGATGATTCCATAATGGCTAGAAGCACAACGATGGACATTCATGCTGCTTAAATCAATCATTCAAAACACACATCTTACAACCAAAATCCAATCCTTTTCGCTTCATTCCATCACAGTTAAAAGTATGCCGAAATGCAAACGTCTATTCAATGTTGCAAAACTTCCAAACATCATCAATCAAACCTTTGTGACACCTGGTAAATCTGTATTTGTGTACTCTTGTCTGCCTGTTTATGTGTTGACATCTTTGTGTGTGCATCTCCACCCATATGTACGTGCACATTTGTGTGTGTGCGTGTCGTACAGCTGGCAGCCTTGCAGACAGGTGGACAGGCAGCACTTCTCTTCCAAAGAGTCGTAGCCTCACAAATGTTCCCTTCTACCCCACCCTTCCCTCTCGCTCCTCCCCTGTGCTGCCTTCCGCCTCGTCTCGTTAGCTGCTGTTTTTTAATGTGCTCCCCCAATCTGGAGGGACATATGTAGTTGCACATTTCCCCCCTCATTTGGGCACCTAAGAAATTGTCCCACATAAACATTGCAAATTAGTGAGACCAAATGGCCTTTTATGAATTCTTCTGTCACAAAAGCGATTTCAAATAGCTGCTTTTATTTTCTCTCTGATGTACATCTGTTAAAGGAAATAAACAAGAAAACAACAACAGATTGTTGCATGTGAGCAAATGTTAGTGCACACAAGAAGCGAGATTAACAATATGTCTGTGTGTACGTTCAGATGTCCAAACTTCCATACTTAATTGGCATTTTCTCTAATACATATATTTAGTAGTAAAAAAAAAAAAAAAAAGTTCTTTGCATGTTTTTCTTGATTGACATTCTCAAATCGGGATGTTCCTGTCTGGATTTCCTTCCCAAAAAAAAAAAACAATTGTGTCGAGGCGAAAGGCAGGCCCTGCCGAGACACAAACAATGTCACCCCACCAGCTTGCGCATTTGTCTGTGTGAGTGTGTGTATTTCTGTGTGTGTGGTGCAGACTACCGTGCCAGAGCCCTCTGCCCCTCTCTCCATCTGCTGAAACCCCCCAGGCTGGACCAAGGTCACTTCTCTCTTCTCCTTTACAATGGATGTGGATCTGCTTGCAAATTTGACTGCAAATGCATTAGTGTGTGTGTGTGTGTGTGTGTGTGTGTGTGTGTGTGTGTGTGTGTGTGTGAGTGTGTGTGTGAGTGTGTGTGTGTGTGTGTGTGTGTGTGTGTGTGTTTGTGAGTGTGCACAAATGTGTGTGTGTAACAGGAACAGGGAGAGATATGGTTGAAAGAAACTGCTAATGCTAGAGGAGACACTTAGAAATATGTAATTGCATTAGAGTCCTCCTTGTTATACATGATTAGAGTTGATATTTAATATTTCTAGTAAGGCTGGCTGACAACTTGTATGGATGTATCAATTAGGGCTGCACGACATGAGGAGAATGTCTTATTGTGATTTTTTTGGACTGATATTGCGACTGCGATATGATTCACGATACTGGAGGGAATGATCATTTTTGTATTATTATTCTCATTTTCATTGAAAACTATTTAAATTATTATTTTTTAGATGATTATGGTGTGGTTTTTGCGAGGATCTGTACCAAACAATTTTTTTCTTTTCTTTAGTCTGTAGGATACGATTTGTAGGCCGGGACGTCTCTGCAGCACCACAATACCTGATTCAGAATGGTCTGACATATTTTGCTGTGATTTGGATATTGCACTAGTCCATATTGTGATTTTGATAAAATTGCGATTCATTGTGCACCCTGATGTGCCATTTGGGTGGGTTTTCCCCTAGCTCTGCAAAGATGTATTCTAGTGCGAAATAACTAAACTACAGTCATTGAGTGCTTTAAAAGCAAACCAACCCTTTTTTTTTTTTTAAATGAATTTTCTGCACGTTCTGGTGAATGGAAACACCATCTACAGCCAACAATTATCAACAATTATAATAACCCTTGGGTAGTCAGTGATTAGGGATAAAACTGTGCTGTTACTAACACTGATAAACAATTGAATGACAAATAAATATATCTTGTTAGCAGAACCAACATGCCAGACAAGAAAAAAAACATCTCTCCTCCTCAAATCTCTAGACAACACACACGCAGAAACCAAACATTGACAGAGCGTTGCTCCTTCTCTCGGTCTTAAGATGTGCTTTTTCCCTCCAGAGGAAACAGACTGGGCACAATGCCAAACACTGTAGTCCACTTAGCGGCTAATAGCTCACATCAGCACTGCTAACTCTCACACACACACACACACACACACACACACACACACACACACACACACACACACACAAAAGACACAATGGCTATTACAATATGTACACACAGAGGCATGATAATTATAATACCAAATAAAAACAAATAATCAGGTAAATGCAAGCTGAAATAGGTGTATTTTAGCAGCATTTAGAAGAATTTACTTGCGGGCATGGGGAATATAAAAGAAACAGGTCTAAAGATAACAATCTCTGTCTTCTGAACTTCAGTTTTCCCTTTGTCTTAGGTTCTGCTCTCAGAGAGATATCTAAGCCCGATGAGCATTGAAAACTGTCTTACCTTGAGGTATTCGGCAAAAAGCTGCATTACAGCTCCTCCACGTTCTGATTTCAATGCTGCTAGTCATTTTTATATTCAAACACAAGTAGTTTTAAACCCATCCAACTCTAAACAGACCTCCATGGGACGCACAATGGCTGAATGTTCTACTGTATGGTGCAGCATTGGGAGTCCTCTATACAATTAAAAAAGAAGAACCATAACAAAATAGTTTTTCCATTGATGCACTCTCAAAGCTGAATTATGTCTTTATATGACTGGGAACTGGAGTTGTATATTCATCACATCTATCCATTTATCTGTTCATCATTATGTTTTTTAGTAAAGGTATTGATGTGTACACAGTTAAATCCTGTCATACAGTAGATGCAGTATACTTTTTAATTTGCTTGGTCACAGCACCAGTTGTCATGTGGTAAACTTACTGGGTTTTTTTTTCCGATTGCTTGACGACAGTGGGCACAACTGGAGCCACATGTGCAAAACTCTAACTACAGTCTGCACAACAGCAGTTCATGTGGACCAGACTCTAATTCGTTTTTCATTGCTAGAACACAGTTTTCAAAACTCACACCAAACACTTATCCCATGGCTTTAACCACAACGTGCACAAGACTGTGGATTTACAGCACTTTGTTCAAATGCTAACACACTGCTGTCTAAACTGTTAACCACACATTCAAAACAGAATGGATTTCAGTCTGGTGCCTATCAAACACTGCTGATTGCAATTTCAGCTAAAAGCCTAAGCAGGTGTCTTGTTTTAGACTTGTTAGTGAACACATACTGTATATACAGTATATAGGGAAAGCTCATCAAGCCTTTTTTGAAAATAAAGAAACACCAAATAAGAATGAAACAGTTATACATTGTACCGTTTCAGAGAAACAGGTAAAAGAGCAGATATACCAACATATCCAGGTAAGATGTCTGAGGTTACATACACAGCTATAAAAAAAAAAGTGAAAAACACTATATCTTTACCATAGTAAAACTGTGCTCTTACTGTTTTTCACAAAGTAATGGAGGTGTAAGCAATGGGAACACCACATTCATTTGTATTTAGAGATAATGTAGTTCATGGCAAGAGAAGACATCCAATTTGTTGATAAAAAAAACTTTTCAAACTTCTGGACTATTACGTACCTTTAGTTTGTAACATTTCCAGTAATTACGTAAATTGCTACAGACAAAATAAAAATATAAATATCTATTTACTGTAGGTAAGCAAACTGAGGATTTTCATTCATTCTTGTTTACCTAAAAACTGGTATGAAATAAAAAACAAAAGAAAATAATTTCACTCTTTTCTTGAAGAAAATATTGTTTGTGTGAAGTCACTTCAATTGTTCACACTGTAAAGATGAAAAGTTTGTAATTTGTGTATTGGTGTTTGACGCTAGTGTTTTTACTCTCAGTGTGTTCTGAGTGACAGTGCGTGTTATCTCAGTGAGGATTGTTCATAGTGTTTGGCTGCACTGAGCCTGTATTGAGACGTGTGTTAAGAGTTGTGTTGCTTGGAATGACTTTTGCAGAAGATGGGAACTGTTTAGTTCAGGTGACTGTTGGTAATGCAGACGGTAGTTAGAGTTTTACACACGTGGCTTCGGTTGTGCCCGCTGTCGTTAATCATAAGTGCTTCTGATTCCTGACTGGTACCTACAGTGTACGAACAGCCAACAACAACCTGCTACTCTTTCAGTGATGATGAGAAACTGGGCAGGAGCCAGAGGTTGAGCTCTTCTTGTGTTTCTAATTAATCTATTCATCACAGTAGCCACAAAAGTAACAGCCTTTTTGTCACACTGAGGTTATTTAAAAAAGAGAAGCTTGTAAAAGCCTCAGGTCAAAGAGGAATGTATAGCAGCAGACAGTGTGTGTCTCAAGGTGAGACTATCTCCTCCCTTATCTGCTGTGTCTTCAAGGTGTACTGTTGATTGGTCGATAGGGACACACACACGTACGCACGCGCGCACACACACACACACACACACACACACACACACACACACACACACACACACACACACACAGCTGTGCACTTTTTAATCATTAGATTTAGATATGCCATCCTCTGATCTGCAATATCTGGGCCATACTCCTATCCTCCCCTCTCCAACATTTACACTTCACCATAAGCTTCACATATCACATATTAAAGATAAAAATAATAAAACTAATAAATAAATAAATATATATATATATATATATGTACACAGAGTACCCAGTTGTACAGTACAGTGCAGTTCGAGGTCGGATCACGCTCTAACCACAAACGAACAGCTCCAGAGTTCGATTGATAGCGTACCGAAACCACTTCATCAAGCAGGTCTCGGTACGCTTGCTTGGTCCACCTTTGGTGCGCATCCGAGTGTGATTACTACATTCACACCTGCCTAAACAA
Source organism: Sander vitreus (assembly GCF_031162955.1). Taxonomy (NCBI): domain Eukaryota; kingdom Metazoa; phylum Chordata; class Actinopteri; order Perciformes; family Percidae; genus Sander; species Sander vitreus. The sequence goes on along the minus strand of NC_135878.1, from coordinate 10,445,091 downwards.
ACTCTAGTGCAATTCAACCAAACTAAATGAGGCAGGTGTGAAAGCCCCCTTAAAAACAAACGTGCAAAAATACAAATCTAGAAACATGGACACATAAATATACACGCACAGGCTCCAGCATAGAAACTTCCAGAAATGCACCTGCTAGTTTTACTTACACACACACACACACACACACACACACACACACACACACACACACACACACACACACACACACACACACACACACACACACACACACACACACATTGCTCTGCAGAGAAATGTCACCTTACTCTTGCAAGCTGTTAGCCAAGCACTTCCATGCCAAACCACCCTGCCCCACTGGAACGTGGAGCGAGGAAGTGAGTGTGTGAGTGTGTGTGTATCCGTTGGACAGCTCTTTAAAGTAGAGAATTGCCCGAGGCAGAGTAGGTTGAGCGGACGAAGACAGGCAGATAATGGAGGGGCATCTGTGTGCCAAGGACTGCACCTCAAAGTCACAAACACACACACACACACACACACACACACACACACACACACACACACACACACACACACACACACACACACACACACACACACACAACCACCTGAAACACACACATCCCTGCCCATACCATATACATTTTCTGTCCTTGTGTGGTTCTATATATAATTTCTACATTTATCTGAAAGCTTTTCCAAGATGTCTCTTTTTCCCATCTATATCTCTCTGTCCCCTTTTCTCTCTTTACTTGTGTTTTTACCTTTGCTCTCCCTCCCTCACTCGTTCTCTCCCTCCGCTCCCTCTCTCCACTCATGTCATATCTCCCTTCAATTTCACATATCTTGAATTAGCTGCAGATAGCCTTAAGTACCCCGCAGTCCACTTCAGATAGGCCCTTATTCACCGATGGACAGATATACAGTATGCATGTGTGGGATGAAAAGGGCAGTGTTTTGGAGGGCACGCACACTAAAAGGGTTTAATGCGGAGTTGTTTGTGTAAAAGGGGCCAATGATGGTAACTACATAGTATCAGAATATCTTTTTACGTAGGTTATAACTCCAATTTTCTTCCCAGGAACAGTCATTCAGGCTGTTTTACTGTTTCCTCTAGACTAGCTGCCTTGTCGTCGATGATTTGTTTAAGACGTCGATTTTCAATTCAAAATGTTTAGTAAGCATCAAATTATCACTGCTCTCTTGTAGCTGCTTAGTCTTGTGGCAAACACTTGACTCAAACATGTAAAAAGCTGATTATCTGAGCAAGAAAGTGGAAATAGAAGTGCCGACAGATAATTACTTCACAACATCTTATACATCAGTTTATATAAACTGCAAATGACGTCCCAGAAACATGTCATAGAGCAGGTTTTTTTAGATATACGCAGACGATACAACTATGTATCCAGTTGAACTGTGTCATTAGTTTCTACCCAACTGTTGCAGCACTTACAGTCCACAATAGCATCATTTAAAAACTCATGTCTAACCTAAAACTTAAAAAAACTTTAAATGCCATTGTATGTGGAATTTGATCCATGAAACAAAGATAAAATAAGTAAATATTATATATAATAAGTTGTTTTTTCTTCAATCATATTCCTTTTAATCATGTTTCCTTCTTGCTAAAATAGTACACACAGTATTTTTCATTACTGTCAGTTAAATCCGGAGACAGTGTGCATCTGTAAGTGGACCGACTCCCATAAGGTTTATATTAATACCATCCACAAATCTGAAGAGTTTCAGTTCTGATGTGCAGATGAAATAAAAGGCCTCCTGCCATAATTGCCCGTCTGTTAAACAGCCTCCCGTTTTGATTCAGGGAAATACATTTTACAGTGTGCCTCTCAGTTGGAAGATGTGCTGTATGTTTATGTGCTGCCAAAGTGTTTCCAAGCACCTGCACTGTGCGGTAAGCCTAGGAGACTCACTGCAGGAGAGAGCATCAGCCAAAAAAACAGGTTTATATTATACAAGAACCAGAGCTCACAATACTGTAATAGTTGTTTTTCTCAATAAAGCAAATTTTGAAAATGTTAGTGTGAGTAAAAGTCATATCTCTTTGTGGGGATTTATAGGAAAGCAGTAATTCCCAGCAAATGAGGTTCAACTCCTCTATTCGTAACATTACAGGCAACCCATATATGGGTGCAGTGGTCCGTTGAATGACCATGGATGCACAGTTGGGATGAGATCAGTTTTTTTTCAGCAATTCTACCTTTTGAGGATCTTTTGCATCTTTTTGTAACTCTACACTTTAGGAAGTGCAGTAGTTTTCTAATCATTTGTGGTAGGTTTTCCAATGAAAAACACGTATCTCCAAATTAGGTGATTTTTTTTTAGATAAATGCTCCTTTAACGCAAGAAAATTTGCCCTTCTCAGGCTGATAAAAACCCATTGCATAATCTCAAATATGCAGTTTTACGCAGTGCTGTTTTTCCTTAGCTCATAATAATTTGGAGTTACATGGTAACCATAAATCATGGTCTCTCACTGAGAGAAGCTGGGCAGAGAGTTCAGCCCAATATAAACAGATCCACAGTGGCTTCAATTATCCGCACATTTCAGAGGGAAAACCCGTAAGTAACTATATCATTCTACTTCTACAATGAGAGTCCATGTAGTCTTGTTTGACATAGATCTAGATTTCTACAGTAAATGTTCCTGCTTGTCCAAACATTTTTCAGAATTGAAGTTAGAGAACATTCAGGTGGACAAACAAGACTTCTTTCAATTGAACAAGAGCATGCCATTGTTGACATGGTGGTCCAGAACAACACCCTCCGCCTCAAAGAAATTCAGCAAAGAATAACACAGGACAATCAACTGTTCCACAATATCCACCAATGCAGTCTCTCCACAATTGATCGTGTTCTAAGGAGAAATGCAATCCGAATGAAGCAAGTATACAAAGTGCCCTTTGAGAGGAACTCCGTTAGAGTTGCGATTCCAGTTTGTTCAAGTATGTGCAACCCAATTATTGCACTTTTATTGTCAACACAAAGATATATTTTTCCTGAATTTTAAGTATGTGTCCATAAACTATTGCATGCTACTGTAAGTGAAAAGATTTACTCATATCTATGTATACTGCTGCTTCAAAGTGTGAACTCAAACTTCAACAACAGTTTCACAGTAGTATTGACTGCAATCAATGCTATTACTGTAAAACACTAACTTACTGTATTGTACCTTGTGTTCTTTTAACTCTAGAGAATCTTGGAGTTGGATAGCAGTGCAACTCATTATGAGTATATTGATGAAGCAGGCTTCAATCTTCACAAAAAAAGGAGAAGAGGGAGAAATGTGATTGGCCGTTGTGCTACAGTCAATGTCCCTGGACAACGAGGAGGCAACATCACTCTCTGTGCCACAATTTCTACAACTGGTGTTGTGGCACACAATGCTGTCTTGGGACCATACAACACAGGAAGGCTCCTACATTTTTTAGGCCTCCTCAATGAAATCCTCTTTCCGCAGGGTGATCAGGAGCAAATGGTGCGGAATTTTGTAGTGGTTTGGGACAATGTCCAATTCCACCATTCAGCACTAGTGCGAGAGTGGTTTGAGAATCGCCCACATTTCAGGATGGTGTTCCTTCCACCATATTCTCCTTTTCCTGAATCCAATTGAGGAATTCTTCTCCTCTTGGAGATGGAAAGTAAGTAAGTGTTAACTGTTTTGAGAGCTGTTACCTGAGTTTGGAGAAATGTACCAAATCGATTGAGAAAAACTGTAAGTGGCTATATGTAACTTTCAGTTTGTGTTGATTCTAGCGGCCGCTTTGGACAAAAGCGGTACTGTTTTTACCACACCTGCTGTCGTAAAGATCTTTTCCTTACGGTGCTGTTATTGCCCACCGTATATTACTGAGTTAGCGTTACCGGGAGGTCATATAGTGACGATGAATAGTTTGCTCAGACAGAAAATCATTCATTTGCAATAAGAGATCAGTTACAGATGCATCGTTGCATTTAAAATGTTGCATACGATGGATGTATCGTGAGCTAAACCGAAAATCACTGTCACTGTGTCACGAGCCACAGCATTAAGAGATTGTGGTAGCAACGAATGTAATAATAACTTAGCTTTATATAGCGCATTTCATGAAAACCACGTACGCTTTACACAAGTACAGGGGGACAAGGGACAATAAAATAGTAGGCCAACACAAACACAGACTAAAAGCAATAAAACGTTGGCTACTGGTGTTCAACCACATCGCACATTGTAAAGCTATTTTATGAATGAAATAGACATATTACATACCTGAGGGCCAATTCAGGGACGTATTGAATCATTTACAATCTCGTTAGTTCTTTGTTTAATTTCCTTTTTTTCTGTGATGTTCCTGCCCAAGAATCAGCCATAACTTACTCAGATAACTTCTAAAATAACATTAGAATACAATTAGGCCTATATAAAGAAATCTCCTGCTACCTTTAACCTGGCTGGATACTCACTAACACAGGCTTTTCCGGTGTTGCAATGAAATCTGTGACCCATCATAATGAGTGCTCGGTAGCCGTGTCTACCTGCCATAAATCATTTTGTGACTTTGCAGGAAAAATTGGACCCTGGCAAAGACATTAATAAAAACTAAATAAAAATAGCGCTCTTTTCACTGTAAGTCTCGTTTGCTGTTACAGGTCATTTGTGATCATTAGATGAAAAATTAACAGTTTCAGAAACATTAAAACATTACATATAGTCACTTTAAACAGGCAGGACACAATAACAACTATTGCTGGGTACTGACATGCAGTATCCCCTCAAAGAAACGGCATCAATGCTGTATTTCTAGCTCCATTGTGTTGGTAAATATTATTATACTAAGTGAAAAAGTACTGTATGGCACAAACATGATGTCTTCTCATTTACACTCTTGATGTATGTGCATGTGTGTGTGTGTGTGAACGGTAGTCACAGGAAGGCTGCCATCTTTACTCTGCCAGTTGGATTGTCCTCAATATGGCAATAGGCGGCAAACATCTACACACACACACACACACACACACACACACACACACACACACACACACACACACACACACACACACACACACACACACACACACACTCATACACACAGACTTTCCAGGTGTAGCCTCTAGGTTTGGAATAGAGCCTTGTGAGGGGAGTATAGGTCTCCTGAAGGGAAACACAGTGCTCCAATTATAATAATACACCACACAAACATCTCCTCAATACACACATATAGGCCAAATTAGAAGTTAAATTCAATTCAGTGTTAATAGGTTAGGTTAGGTTAATCTGGTTGAATCTGAACAATGACTGCTTTAGTTCCTCTTTAATGAACTCTCTCTTTTTTGTCCTTTCATATCAGTTTTTTTTCTTTCTTTCTATAATTGCAATGGTATATGCAATGGAGTATTTTGCACAACCGAACGATATTGACTGATATTTTCAGGTCTTTTTTTGTCTGACAATCTGAATCTTTTCTTCTTCCTCCTTTATCTCCTTTCTACGGTGGCCGACAGGGGTAAACGCCCTGCAACTTAAGAAAACACACCCAAATAGACAAAACACAAGCAAATTAAGAAAACAACTTCATTCATTTGACAACACGTGCGGCATTCAGCAAACGCGCTGCAAATAAAAAACGATGCAAAAAGAAAAGCACGCAAACTCCGAAAAAAGAAGCGATGCAAAAAGAAAAACAACTTCATTAATTTGACAACACATGCGCAGCATTCAGCAAACGCGCTGCAAATACACACAACACAACCAAATACATAAACGCGCTGCAAATACACACAACACAACCAAATACATAAACGCACTGCAAATACACACAACACAACCAAATACATAAACGCACTGCAAATACACACAACACAACCAAATACATAAACGCGCTGCAAATATGAAACGATGCAAAAAGAAAAGCACACAAACCCAGAAAACAAATTTCTCGAAGTTCTCCAGACCTCTAGGGGGGGCAGCTAAGTGGAACAGCTTGATTGGGAGTGGGAGAGAGCGCTCTGCCTTTTTATTAGAGTCAGGTATGGCTGCAGCCTGGAGAACTCCATAGACTGTATATTAAATTCATATTATTATTATTAATAACATAACATCATGCCCTCCCGGCTGGTGCCGTCCCCGAGCTTCGGCTTTTCAAAATAAAAGCTTGCGTCTGGTCCGCTATGTCTGATGTTTGTGAACTTAACAGTACGGCAGTCATGCTAATGAATACAATAACTTTTTCAGCAGATGTCTTACTTACAACACGATGGAGTTAGCAAAGCAGTTTTGTGTTTATATGTGCGAACGGGATTTGTTCAGTTTGATAAATCCCACGGTAAATTGGCTGGTTTACTAAACAGGGAGGGACTATAAATCCTGTCTGTTTTTTTGTATTTCAAGAGCGAATTGCTCCACAATATGACTACAGATTGATCACTTATTTTGTTGATAACCGTTGTTGTATAATCACAATATTACACTTAAGGAGGCCTATACTAGAGCCCTGCGCGGGACTGTTTTCTTCATTGCCCGCTCCCGGCGAATTTCTGACCATTACCGCCCGCAGTCGCAACATGTGTGTTACACTCCCGCCCGCTCCTGCAATGTGTATGTCCACTCCCGCCCGCACCCGCAAAACTCTGACAATTTATGCCCGCACAATAATAGAGATGCATTGATGTTGTGTCTTCTCCCGCGGGACCTGGTGGGACCCAATCCCAATGCAGCCCACTAGCCTATACTTCAGTAATGTGCCTCTCGGACCTCAAAATTAAACTCTCTCATGTAATATGGCTTAAACAAACGTCAACGTTAAACGCTGATGCACTTTTAAATGTTTTATTACCACGAGTTTACAGACGTCTCTGCTGATTGAATATCACCTGTGACCAGTGTTGGGAAGGATACTTTCAAAACGTATTCCATTACTGAGTACAGAATACATGCCCAAAAATGTAATTTGTAACGTATTCCGTTACGTTACTCAATCTGAGTAACGTATTCTGAATACTTGGATTACTTCCACATTGAATTGCATTTTATAAGTAGGAATGCGGCCATCACATACAGCTTACTAAACAGGCCTATTCTGGTGTGTTCTTCTGTTCCAACTGGCTGAATGTGTACCTAAACAAGCAGATAGATTTTTGTATTTGTAGTCCCGAACTGCATACTACAAAAATCTAACCGCAGTCTAAGCTACCATGAGCTAATTTTAGCTAACGTTAGTTAACATGTCAAACGGGGCTAGTCAGTCTTTCAACGGCTCTGGGGATAGTAAATCAGCATGTAGGAGAATGTAAAGTCGCACGTCAACTATAAAATAGCAAGGTGACCAGTAAAACTACAGCAGACGACTACCCTTGGCTAAAAATAACTTACTTTAAGATGCTTCTTCAGGTTGGAGGTGGAGTAATTTGGACGCTGAAAGGAAGTTGGTTGCTGGCAAGCAGAAGTTGCACTGCAGTGCACAGTTATATTTCGTTCTCTCTTCTCTTTCTTTAATGTGAAATGCTGTTTGAATTTCCAAGATAGAAACGCATTCCTGCCCTGGCTCTGTTGTGCCGGTTCCGGCTCCATCTTTACCTCTATCAGTGATCACGCAAATAGCTAATTTTTTCGTTTTCATATTGGGGCTTCTGGGAAATGCATGGAGTTGTGAGAGTGAATAAACCGGTGAAACAGAGAAGTATCGTCATGTAATCCATTGATTTCAACAATGTAACTGTATTCTAAATACCAGCTATTTAAATTGTAACTGTAACGGAATACAGTTACTCATAATTTGTATTCTGAATACGTAACGCTGGTACATGTATTCCGTTACTCCCCAACACTGCCTGTGACCTGAGCCGAGACACACCCACCAAACAAGAGAAAACATATCTCAAACATAGACTTAATATTTACAGTCTATGCAGTTGCTGTCTCTCTCTCTCTCTCTCTCTCTCTCCCTCTCTCCCCGTGGGGTCGAAAATCAAGCTGTTCCACTTAACTGCCCCTTCTAGAGGTCTGGAGAACTTCCGTTGTGTAATCTTGATGCTGCGTTTTTTTGTTGCGTTTGTTTTCTGGGTTTGTGTGCTTTTCTTTTTGCATCGTTTCATATTTGCAGCGCGTTTATCTATTTGGTTATGTTGTGTGTATTTGCAGCGCATTTGCTGAATGCTGCACATGTGTTGTCAAATTAATGAAGTTGATTTCTTAATTTGCTTGTGTTTTGTTTATTTGTGTGTTTGTGTTTTCTTAAGTTGCAGGGCGTTTGCCCCTGTCGGCCACCGTACCTTTCTCTTCCAGTAACACTTTACAATGAGGGACACAAAAATGTAGGTAGTTACTAAGGAACGAATGAGGAATGAAAGAGGAACGACTGGTTAGTTAATGAGAAGTTCCTGAATGACTTTGTATACAGCGCTTTATGTGCATGCTCCGCCTCTTCTTCTCTGTTTTTTTGGTGAATTTCAGAAACAGCACCACCTTTAGGCCTGGAATATGAAGTAAGCGTGTTGAGTCATTTACAAATGGATCCGTTTGGACGCACACATTCTTGAAACGATGCCAGGTAAGACGGGGAAAAAAAAGATCGTTTTGGTACATGTGGAAATGGCCTTAAGTACTTAAGACTCGACTTGAATGGGACTTAAGCACTAATGATTAGTTACTGAAAAACAGACTGGGAGTTACTGTTTTAATTATTCATTAGGTAATAAATAGTAAGTTCATGAGAATTCACTAAGGAATGAATGAGGAATGACTACTTAGTTAATGAGAACTTCCTGAATGACTGGGACTCAAGCACTTATGATTAGTTACTGATATACAGACTGGGAGTTACTGTATTAATGTATCATTAGGTAACAGTAAGTTAATGAGAAGTTCCTGAATGACTCATTTATTCAATGGTAAACACAATGCTTCACGGTAGTTAATGGTTAAGTAATCATTTGTTAATGAATAACCACTCAGTATGATGCATTACTTTATTTGCAGGTATGGACAATGCTTTACTTATGGTAGTTAATGGTTATGTAATCATTTGTTAATGATTAACCACTCAGTATGATGCATTACTTTATTTGCAGGTACGCACAATGCTTCACTAGTGCTTGAGTCCCAATCATTTAGAAACTTCTCATTAACTATCACCTAATGATTCATTAATACAGTAACTCAGTCTGTTTATCAGTAACTAATCATTAGTGCTTGAGTCACAGTCATTCAGGAGCTTATTAACTAACCAGTCATTCCTCATCCGTTCCTCAGTAACTACCTACTGTACATTTTTGTGCACCTTATTGTAAAGTGTTTCTTTTACTCCTTTTAGCCCACTTCTACTATGTCCTCTCTTTTCCACCTTTGCCCTTAAACCTTTTCATCCACCTTCATCCACAGCGACTTTATCTTCCCCTTTTGTCCTGTAGTGGCTGTTACTCTTAGCCTGACAAGCCAGACCCACATCAAGATGTTGGGTCTGGGAACTCACCATTGACAGGGCTCAATCCGAGGGGCGGGATAAACGGTTGTCTTTCAAATTCTCTCTGCACGCAATAGGATAGCGCTACAACCAAGCAGAGCAACAAAGAAGGTAGCGGAGCTAGTTGATAGGTTAAACTTTTGCCGGCGGGCAAAACTCTGAACACATCTTTCTTTTTGAAGAATGACTTCAGTGCCGTTCTTTGTTCTTAACTCCAAGTCTTCCAGAGTCGCGGACAAAGCCGATTCGAAAGACCGCTGTTCCCAGCAGCAGCAGCAGCAGCAGCCATAAGCCCGCCCACCAACTCTATATACAATGTGATTGGCCCGGCCAGAGTTTGTTTTTTCCAACTCGCAAGCCAACGGAGAGTTGCTAGACCCCCTGGCTGCAAATTACATTTGCTGCCGCTAGGGTGCGTCTAGATTTCTAGGCTATGTTACTCTATCACACATGGTGCATATTACATATGAGTAGAAGGTCAACAAAACATCACAACTATGATGAAACTTTACACTTATTATTCACAGTGTGTGCACACATACATTCCTTACACAGTTTTATTCACAACCTCTCAAAACCTGGATTCCTATGGAGCAATAGAAAACTAAACTTTTGCTTTCCTGCACGTTGCTGGTCACCGTTCCCAGCATGCATCATTCAGCAGACTGCTGCCATCGGTGTACAGTGACAGGTGACTGCCTCAAGACATATTAAAGAGTAATAATAATAGCATATTCTGCATCTCCCAGGGAAATATGATTAAATATTGCTTCAAAAATGTATTACTAACTTTTACCTTTATTCTAAATGTAGCATGTTTTGATTGTGATGTGTGTCGTGGGATATGCCAATATTGTTCGTGTTTTAGGAGCATTCTTTGGACAAGCAAAGGCCTACAGAGCATACATTCGATATATGCGTCTTAATTGGGGTTTTAACCGCAGTTTGCGACACACAGCCTCTTGCCTGATCACAGCCAGCTCTGTGGATTGGAAACAAACTAAATAGCCAATGCTTTACCAAGCTGGGGTAGAGATGTATGCCCAAAAGAAAAGTCCACATTTCTGGCCGGAAGAAGAAACACACACACTTTTAAACATTATTATGAAAGACTTAGATGTCAACAGGTTTTTGAATATGATGCAAACAAGTCCTCCACCAGTGGGAAAATTTGAAAGAAATACTGTTTTGACATAGTTTTAGTTTTCTAGTTTTACATTAATTGGACAATTCACGGCTTGGCAATATTAATGGAATACTCAGTATACAAGTAAACAGCTTACTAGTAATATTGTAATTTTTGAAAAAAGGGCAAAACATAGTCAATGATAGAATGATCTGAAAAGCAATACAACTTAACTTGACTGTGAAAAACTTTGTAGCTAAATAAAACCACAACATAGAACCAGGCGGAGCTTTTCACATCACCTGCATTCAGCCAGGAAGATCAGAACCATCAATTAAGTTGCTTGTGAACACTCAATCTGCATATCATTTAGATTTTTTGTGTATATTGGAGCTGCAACATCCTGTTACCAACATTTGTTTTATTGTTTATGATGTGCTCATTCCTTCCATACACTCATTCAGGTCAGTTATTATGTACTTTTTTGTTTACAAGCACGCAGATTACAAGAGTCCTTTCTGTGTGTATGTGAATTGATTGTGTGTGTGTGTGTGTCTGTGTTTGTGTGTTGGTATGTCTTATAGATTCATTTCAGTCTCTGTCCTATAATTTACAATCTTTTCAGTCCTTGCTATTATTCTATTCTTGTGCAGTTTATGGAAAAGATGCCCTGGTCACCGCTGGCATCATGAGTGTATGTCTGTCAGTCTGTGCCTTCGGCTATAAGCGTGCCTGTATGGACATGCATGTGTCTTTGTCTCCTCCAGAGGAGAGCGGGGTGCGTACATAAATGGCTGTTTTATGTTTCTTGCTATCTGAGTTTCTTTTATTCATGCTGACCATGACGGCCTAATATCTGCCTGTCAAACAACTTCTATTCACTCCGCAAACAGACTGGAGACTGATACTTAAGACACAAAAAAGCACACCTACAAACAGGGCGCTCATACCCTCCTTGCGGATTAGTGGGTGGTAAAGGAGCCACACTGGGCATTGTGCACTGTTCTTGCTCCAATCAATTACTATTCATTTATTCCAAAGGAGTGACCGTGCCCTGAACTGAGGAGGTATAATAACTAGTGTGTGTGCCTTGTAGTTTATTCAAATCTTTTTTTTTTTTTTTTACAAAACTTGATGTTTAATTCTCCTCCTACCTCTGTCACTCTTCTCCGCATGTGTTCGCTTATTTCTCTTGTCTGTTCCCATTTCCCATCCTCCATCCTTCCATCTCTTTTGTTAGCATCCCTTAGTCTTTCTCCTGCTCTTTGATTACTTCCCTCCCCAATCCTTCCCTTTCTCTGTCCTTCCTCCTTTCTTTTTCACATCCTTCAAATCATTCCTGCCTCATCCTTTACGTCTCTCCGTGCTTATTATCTCTGCCAACTCTTTCCTTTCCTTCTTTTTACGTGTATATTGTTACAAAGCTTTGCAGATTGTAGCTGTAAAGTTACATTATCTCAATCCGACTCACTTTAAATGTTACAATTTCCAATTGGTGCATTGTGAATAATTAGAGCACATTTTTGCTCTTGCATTCTTGACTTGGATACAAATGGCCTACCACCCTCTTATCAAGTCTCTTTAAAGCAGCACAGGGTATAAAAGCACACATCCTCCACAGGGCCACTAATACTGGTGTCTTTTTGTGAAATAGTGGTAAAAGCCTACTGCATGCACATTCAGGTGTTTTGAGTAACTGAACTGGTGTTTTCTCCTGTTTCTTCCATGTGCACACAGTTTTCAAGTTTAAAGCAATAGATTGCCATTTTTTGCCGCTTATTGGTTTTCCTGCCAAGAATTTGCAGAAAAGATGTCTTGCATCTACAGCCAGCAGCCGATTAGCTTAGCTTAGCAACAAATCTAGAGGAAGAAAGCTACGCCTATCAGCACCTTCAATTTGTGGTTTCTCAGCCATCAGTCTTATCTTTATTATATTTATTAATGTGACTCTATAGAAAAATAAATAAATCCAGTCCTGATTTTATAAATTTCATAGACTTTCACCCCCCCCCACCCAAACTCCCACTGCCCTGTCTTTTCACTCCATTGTGTCCGTGTAAAGTATGTAGTAAAGCCTTGTAGTCCTAATAACATCCAATTTTAAGCCCTTCACATCCATTACCAACAATACAATTATCCCCCTCCCTTCACACACACACACACACACACACACACACACACACACACACACACACGCCCACACGCCCACACACCCACACACACACACACACACACACACACACACACACACACACACTGCATTAGCCTTGGGAGAGAACAATATGTAGTAGTGACATTGGTCTAAATGGACTGCTTTATGGTGTGTCTATGTGTTTGTATTGGTGTCTAGGTGAGACGGCTTACCCAGTTAGTTCATTTTTAAAAAGACAATACATTTAAAAATTCTATAAAGATTTTTGCACTGATCTGATCACACTGCGCTAGTTTATCAGCTGGTTTCAAGCTCAGGAAGGTATATATAGTAGTGTTTTTTTTTTTTATGGTGGGAAGGCCTCAGAAACAGTGCTAATAGCAATAAGGTCTCACTGAGTAAAATAAAAACGTCTTTTCTCTGATACTCTGTACTTATCCTCATAATAAGTGTTTCATTTTTCAAGTGAAAATGAGAAAATAAAAGGGGATGACGTCAAAGCTTTTAAGCTACTTTTGAGGCTAGAACATGATTTAAGAAATCTTTTTTAAGAGTCTTGACAATCAACCTATTCTGTCGCTTAGGTACAAGGACGTGCAGTAAACTTTACTTGCTGTTATCACTAGTAACCGTGGGTTTCGCCAAATCAACCAGGACTGAAACCTTCAGGATTTCTACTTAAAAAAACAGTACCATGCAACACTTGAACATATACAATATTGACATTAAGTTGTATGGACTCTGTGGCCCTTTAATTAAAACTCTATTTTGCTAAATTGTGCATAATTTCTCCGTCTCTTTTCTTTCTTCTTCGACCTTCCCTCCTCCGCGTCTTTGAGGCTACATAAGATCGCCCCCCTCTCTCTACTGTCCGCCTTTCCTCCCTCTTCCCCCTCACTGCCCCCTCCCATTGTAAGAACCAACAACTCTGCCAGACAGAAAGAGGTCAGACTTCTTATCACAGCTTCATAATGGTTTCTGAAGAGCAGAGCACTGTGCATTGCAATAATTACCAAGCCACTGGACAATAGACGCTGCATAATCAGTATGGAGATGTATGCTGTCTGTCCTTTACCAAACAAACTAAACACTCACTGTGGTCCTGCTTCCTTGGAGTATGTATTCATTCGGGGAGCTTTTCGTTATCTTTATGTCTTGTTTTATATTACAATTGGCCACTCACTACTCAACCATGTTTCTCTTTTTCGCTCCTCTTTTGCTCCTCTACTTTCTTTTTCTGCCTCACTACTACACCCTTCTGCCAATGTCTTCATACCAAACATCTCTATCATCCTCAGTGAAACTGCCCTACTGGCCGACAAAACACAGACTTTGATTTACAGCAGGGTCAAGAGCCGTCTGTATTAATGTGTATCTGCAGGGTTGAGAGTTTGTGTGAGTGATTCTGTGAATGTGAATGTGTGTGTGCAGGGTCGAGAACCTACACTTAAAACTCTTCAGCCTCAATGTTCCCCTTAAATCTCCCCTTCAAAGTTAGATTCTATACATATTCTGCTTCTGCTTGTTCCAATGCTACACTGGAGATATATCACAGTGAATTCAGTGAACTATTCAAAACCAAAAAGCCACGTCTCCTTCATATGCAACCGTTTTGCACTATGATTAATGTTCATTGGCAGGGCGTAGGGTGATCTTAATAAATTGGAAAAAAAACCGAGGGTGTTAATGTCAGGGTACCTTCAATACAATTCTATTTTTTAATTATTGTTATTTTTACATTTTTATTAAACCAAGGCCAAAGACCTTTCTGAAATGTAGCCTTCAATGGCTTTAGTTGCCTTACTTTCACCAATCATACTTTTGATTTAATGCACGTCATGAATGCCATGAAAATATGAATGAACAGTGAGCAAAAATGTAATACAGGCAGCATTGCACTTCACCGATGCCCGTTTTCTTCTGCTTACTTTGTGTTGGAATTTTAAACTCCAGTAGATTTATGAGGACTATGTTAACTGCTCCTCAGATCTCTGCAGGGTAAATTGAGACAGCTAGCTAGACTATCTGTCCAGCCTGAGTTTTCTCTCGCACGACTAAGTTCATTAATGAGCAGCGATGTACGTATGATCATGAATTCATTAATGTATCTGTGACTGAATGCATGTATGGATATGAATGGAGGAATTAATGCATATGTATAATGGATTGTATGAATATTTATAAATGGGTAAATTAATGTTTATTTTTAGGACTGAATGCATGGATACTTATGGAAGTAGGAATGATTGTTTGTAAGGCATGTATGGTAGAACAGAAGAATGTAGGAAGGGTGGCTTTTTTGCACAAGTAGCCTATAGAAAATGGTAATTTGCAATTTGCTTAGCTCTTTGAGTAGCCCAAATGTTCAATGTACATTTGTCTATTAACAGTTCTAACCCTGTGCTTGTTGTGTGTCTCTGTTGTGACTTGTGCAGCAAGTTATTCTCTCAGTGTCCAAAACTAATTTCTCCTTGGGGAGACTAATAAAAATACTTTGACTTTAACTTTGACTAAAACAACTTTTGAACGTACGCGTGCCAACAAAACAAGGTTTTTCCTGAGGCTTCCGTGCGGAGTTTAGCGCCACCCATGGCGATTGTGACTGCTTTAAAGAAATGCCAATAAACCAGAGCACATTTTTCTCCCATCCCGAAATGCTGTGTGGACTAGCCAGACTCCTCCGCAGCGAGGACTAGTTAAAGGATAACTCCTGTTTATCACAACTTGGATGATAGTTGCGTAGTTTTTGTCATCATTCCTATCTGTAATAACAATATTGTACTTTTCAAATTCATTGCTGTGATTTGGGAAACGCGGGAACATCACTACAAAGTAGTCAGATGGGACAAGCAGAGAGCCGATTAGACAGATTTTAGACACCACAAACCATTAGTTTAGCCAAACTAATTTGGGCGAGAAAATATGACTGGTGAAATTATTACACAAACCGACCATTCTAGACATCCGTTTCTAGTCATATAGTTTCTGGTTCAACTTGACTTACAGTACAACACTTATAGTGGTGACATAGATTGTATAAAAGAAGTGGACTAGCCACCTTCATGTCACCCATTGGTTGTGGACTACAGTTTTAAAGCCTCAGTTTGGCATTTTGGCCGTCAACGTCGGTTATTTTTCCGTCGAGTCAGAAGTTACCATATTTGGTGAGCTGGGGAGGAACGAGGGGTGGATCTGACTGAGAACCCGAGGACACAATGGTGGTAGTGACATGTCAGTCACAATGTAGCCACAACTGAAAGCATACCCTAATTTATCATATATTTTACTCTAATAGACTGTAATTTACATAACATACAAAATTAACATCATGCTGTATTGAAGAAGACTTAAAACTAGCGATTGAAACCAGAAAATAATTACTGAGATAATAAATCAAGTGAAAAGTAGGGTTTTCAGGCCCAAAGGTTGCAGTTTAAGTGGTTATCTGGTTAAACTGTCAAAATCTGTCTGATCATCATGTTTCTTGCCTTGTCACAACTTTGTTGTAGTGAAACCCAAATGTTAATAAAAAACACAGGAATTTTCTTTTAATCCAAAGTTGTCACGTTGTAGAAGATATAGGTTTCTACTATGGCTGTGCAATTACATAAGATGGAGAAGTTAGTCGTACAAGTTGTAGTACTACTAAGAGTATCGTACTGTACTTCCCTTTAATATGTGTGTTGTAGACACTGTATTCCTGGTCTTTGGTCTCAAAGTAAAGCTGTCATGTTGTTGTTTCTGATGTAACTGAAGCTGCTGTTGCAACACATTCATGTGATTATTGCCATTAAGTTCATATTCCATTTGTCCAATGTGAAATTTAAGTTGTTTAACTGTTGCTACTGTTTTATTGGAGTCATTTTTCAAGAGTCTGTCACACTTTTTAGTAGTTGTTAGTAAATGATGTAACTGATGTCAATTTTGGCTTAATTGTACATACACACATTAACATACACACGCACAGGTTTGTCTTTCAGAAAAGTGTGATTTGGGTGTTGTCCAGCGCAGATGGCTCAGAGCAGAGCGGAAAAGACTGAGGGAGGGATACACAGCCAGCAAGAGTGAATCGAATATAATCAGGTCAATGCCAATAGAACAAGATCAACATTTAAAAAGGGACACTGTATCATACTATAAGATTTACATTTTCCATGCAATCACATTAACTCTCGAGCTGTCATAATGTGCCTTTGTCTGAATGGCTACATTTAAAAACAACAGAAACATCAGCATGTCTGTGTACCCGCGCTAAACTGAGTTTTGATTTAGTTTAGCTGTGACTGAGCACTTTTATTTTCAGCAACAGTACATAGTCAAGTATAACACTGCAACTGACTGACCTCAAGAGGTATTGTCATGTTCTGGATACAGTGTCAAGTATTTATAGGAGAAGTTAAAAGTGGCATGTTGGCCGACATTCATTATGCTTAAAAATAGGAGCATGAAGAGCATGTACACAATGAGCTATTCCCTCTCAGAGTGACTGGACATGGACTTTGTTCAAATATTATATTCAACCATCCAGAGTATTCCAAAATAAAAATATAAGTGACAGTCCTGGGTACGATCCTAAAATGTATCTAAATGGAGGTGGAGTTGCTTTGTATGTAGATAGAAGATTATATTATAAAACTATAAAAAACATATGACAACTAATATTGATGATGTGATGGAGATTATTATTATAACTGTAGAAATCAATCTGGAAAAAACAAAAATTTAATTGTAAGCTCCTGGTTCCAATATTGAAATATTTAAGAACAAAGATTGTTTGCCAAGAATGATTACAAAGCTGTGTTCATTTGTGGGGATTTTAATTCAGATCTCTTAAATCCCAACAAGCACAAACTTACTTTTCATACTGGACATTCATTGAATTTATCGATGTAATGTCCAGTATGAGTTTTTTTTACATTGGTAACCAAACCTAGCATCTTACTGTGCAACTCTAATTGACAACATATTAACAAACTTAAGTTACTACATAAGTAACCATTTGCCAGGTTTTGTGATCATGTGAATTATAAAGATGTTAGTGGAATTAGTTACAGGAGAGTTACAGCAGTAAAATCTATAAATGAATTTGAAAATGAATTACGAAAACAAAATTGGTAAAATTTGTATGATGAGATTGATACCAACAAAGATTATGATACATTCCTGACAATATAATAATTAAATCATTATATGATGAACACTGTCCTTTAAAACAATTTAACAAAACGCAAAAATCTATAGAGAAACCAAGAATACCTTGTATAAAGACTTTATAAAATACAGGGAGAAGCAGGTAACAAGTACAAAAGATATACAAATAAACGACTAGTATTATAAGGATAAGAAAGAAAGATTATTATGATAAAATATGAAACGATAATAAAAATGATATCAAGGGCATATGGAATGTAGTAAATAATATAATCAGCAATGGATCAATGAATAAACTACCCTCAGCATTTTAGAGCTAATGAAAGGACTATAAGCAACATAAATTTGACAATTTTTATGTAAGTGTGGGACCAAAACTGTAATAGTTGGGGCTTTGTAAATTACAGAGTGTGGTCTAGACCTACTCTATCTGTAAAGTGTCTCGAGATAACTCTTGTTGTGATTTGATACTATAAATAAAATTGAATTGAATTGAATTGAAAACTGGCAGAGGATATCTGAAATCTACAGATAGTAGGAGACGTGAAGGTTGTAGATTTTTAAGAAAGCAACCCAAACTCAATGTTTTTGAAACCAGCTGATTAAAAGGAGATAATTGAAATTGTAAGCAAATGTAAGGATACAAGGTCTACAGGCTGGAATAACATTGATATGGCATTGATCAAGTAATTGGTGCAATTGGAAAACTGTTAACTTATATTGGTAATTTGTCTTTCAAAACAGGTGTATTTCCAAGTAACATTACAACTGCTAAAGTCATTCCACTATTCAAAGCTGGAGAGAGAAATCAATTTACTAATTACAGGAAATCAATGTACTCTCAGTTCTTTAAAATATTAGAAAAACTGTATGTCAATAGGTTGGATAATTTTATTAAGAAGCATGAATTGTTAGTTGATAGTCAGTATGGATTCAGGTCGAACAGATCTACATCCATGGCATTGATGGAGTTAATTGAAGATATTACCAGTGCTATAGATACCAAGAAATATGCAGTAGGGGTATTTATAGATTTAAAAAACAGCTTTCGATACAATTGATCACCATTTATTAATCAGTAAACTGGAAAAGTATTGTATGAGAGGGGTTGTACTTGATTGGAAGAAAAGGTAAGAGACTTCAATTTGTGCAAATAGGGGAGTTCAGATCAGGGTGCTCGGGTGTTACTAGTGGAGTCCCACAGGGATCGATTCTGGGTCCCAAATTATTTATTATGTATATACCTGACGTATGTAGGGTGACAAACCTCTTAAAATTTGTGATTTTTGCAGATGATACTATTATTTTCTGTTCTGGGGAAAATTTGCAGCAGCTTTTGGAGGTGGTCACAGCAGAATTGAGTAAGATAAAAACGTGGTTTGACTTAAATAAATGATCGTTAAATTTACCAAACTTATGCAGAAAACAGCTGGTAATGTTGAAATTTTGCTTTGTTTTTGTTATATATTTTCTTTTTTGATATTTGTTTATACGTTTTATATATATATATATATATATATATATATATACACAGTGTATCTTTTCATATCTTTTCGTACTTGATACTTGATGTTCGAAATAAAGATTTCATTCATTCATTCAACAGTCATTCAAAACAATAAAGGCGTTCTTATTGTCTTTTGCCATTCACAGTGTTGATAGCTGCTTGAGCTACAGGCCAACACGAAGAAGAAGAAATGATCATCTGTTGCAAGTGCTCCCCATTTCGGCAACCATAATGGTAGAATCTTAACTATAATTGAGAAGTCATGTATTTCCTCACTTTTGTATTTTAAACCATGGGAGGTTGTCAAATGTCACTAGAGAAAAGCAGAAATGTGATTACGATGTGAGGGAAGGATAGCACTAAACAAAAATGTGAATAAGTAAAAACAAAAACTTCTCAAAAAACTTTTCTTTAACTCTTTGGCACACAAGGCTTGGTGGCATAACAGAAGACATTAATAAGAGATGATCTTCGTCCAAACAAAATGACCAAAGAGCAAATACGGAATTTGTAAAGATACGTCATAAAGAAATCTGGATTTAACTATTTAAAGTTTTTAAAGACATTGCACTTCAAATCAACAGTGAGGATTAAAACAAATTTGTTTTTTTTTCTCTCCCTGCTACTTTTTTATTAGACTGAAACAATGTGCATAAAAGCAAAGCTATGTCTGTTTAGAACCCATCCAAGGTCAGCACCTTTCTATTTGTCTACTATTGCAGTTTTTTAAGGGATATTCACTACTTACTATTGTGAATTTGAAATTAACATTTTCTTAAATACTGGAACAAGCAGAAAGTGTATTAACAGTGTGTTTATGGGTTGCAGGGAGGGAAAAAGAAAATGTTATTGCACACCCCTAAGGATACACAGTTCTGACTACACGCAATCCCACACTCTGACATACTGCCCATGCTTTAGTGGCAAGCCTATTTTTTTCTTTTTCAATTTGCATATGAGGTCGTTAATTTTCTCAAAGCCGCAGACTTAATGAGTGGATGGCTGAGAAGCTGAACGGGATGCAAATAATAACATTTGATAATGCAGAGCCACAAAAGAGGGGGAGAGGCCTCCCATTCACCGAGATGGGACTTGAGGTAAATATGCACAGTAATTATATATCAGTGCACTTTAATTATGAGGCTACACAGGGAGCGAGAAAGAGAAAGAGAGAAAGAAAGAAAGATAGACAGAAACACATTGAATTAGACGTAACAGCATATAAATTAAACATCTAAAATAAAAACACAATGAGGGAGAGGGAGACTAAGAGCGGGCTAAGAGAGGAATTACTGGAAAAACCGTAAAGAAGGACAATGACTAGAAATGGACAGACACACACTTTTGCACACAATACTTGCAAAGAGAGACACACATGGTTACACACACGGCTTCATTTCACAAGCGTGTGTGTGAGACATTAACTCGATAACAAAGTAAACCCTCCAATAAATGGCACTTATAAGAGATGAGAATCTTGAATAAAAGCTAAATCAATAAACTCAAGGAAGAGTATTCTGTGTGTGTGTGTGTGTGTGTGTGTGTGTGTGTGTGTGTGTGTGTGTTTGTATGTGTGTGTGGGTGTGCTACACAGCAGGAGTGTGTGAGCTTAACAGCAGGCCACACACATTACATTTTACATTTTCACATACACACGTCCATATAGATCTATAAATGATTGAAATGACACAAGGGAACCTTCAAAACCTGGAATTCTTTGGAAAGTTGTCTGTACACCACTCATATACATCCAAACATGACTTTATTTAGACTATACATGGCTTAGAAAATGAAATGTCGTAGTTTAAGCTTTCTTGTCTATTTTTATGTTACATAATTTACAGTGACACAGAAGTAAAAGAAGTGAAAGACACACCGATCTCATCTGCTGGATCATTTTAGAGCCGATACAACCTTTTGAAGGGGATCAGGTATTGGCTGAACATGAGCGATCCACATGACACAGTTTCTTCTTCACTCTCATTATATATATTCAAGGTTTTTGCCATCCTTTGCATTCATTCACCCACCGGAGGCTGCTGACATTTTAGTTTTTAGCACCAAAGCTATCTAATATTACCTTACATAGAAATAATTTCACGCAGTTAGGTAAGCTCTGGTATTATATATATGTACCCTGTATCGACCGATATCTGGAGAGAAAAAATTTGCTTGGTGCAACTCTTATGTGAATGAGAGACAAATGATCCAGTGGTAGGTTATCTCACGGATGACTTGACAGACCATGCCGCATACCTCCATAATCCCACGGAGGTGCATACATTGAAACTAATACACACCTACATTTATACCACACAATCACATGCAGAAAAGCACATGCACATTATCACCAACCATCTGCTTATCGTTTTCAAAAGAAAGAATGGAAATGAAGAAGTGACGTTGTCGACGATGTGTGTCAGTGTCGAGAAAACAATAACAAGAAAAAAAAAGCAAGAGAAATTTAAAATAGTAAGACAATTGACAAAGATGAATTTGTTGAGGACATGTTTTGGATAGATGGATGGATAGAGAGATAGAGAGATAGAGAGACAGAGAGATAAAGAGCGAGAGAGAGTTCTTCAGAATGGGATGAGGGCTGGGTATGGAGTGGACAGATGTGCTCTAATGTGTTTTGGCGAGATCTCTGCAAGGACAAAAACATAAGCGCGCGCACACACACACACACACAGTCTATCAGAGTATTATAATATTATTTTCGCTCTATATTTCTTTTTTGTAAATTGTAGGAAATGCCATTCAGTCAATCATGATCATGTACAGTATGCAAACCCATATAGGTCCACAAACATACACACACACACACACACACACACACACACATGTACACACACATAAATTCCCTGTTTACATGGAAAGGTACCTAATGTGTCATCCCAGTGTCAGGTGTATCCTCTTTCGCTGATTCAGCCAATCACACAATTAGAGAGCTGATGACCCATCTGTCCATATGATTGGCTGATGGATGTGTGTGTGTGTGTGTGCATGTGCTTGTGTGTACGTCTCAGTGTGAAACGGTCTGACGAGCCCCCAAACACATCTAGCCAGTGACAATTTTCTTTTGTTACCCGCAACCACCAACATTTTCAGAGACACAGAGCTAATGCGAGCCTGTGAACAACTTAATAGCACTTGAACCAGTTTGCCAACTTGGAGAAATAATTTCATTCAATTAGATAATTCTCCCACTCTCCCTCTCTTGCTCGTTCTCTTGTTCTCTGGAATGAGTCATTTGTGACATAATAGCTACATAATGGTTTGAAAGCGGGTTGGGCAGGAAAAAGACAGATGCAGGGTGAATAAAAAGCGAAACGGTGAGGCTCAGGAGTCAACACAGACAAACTGTATACGCTAGCATTTCTATACATGCATAGAGAAACACACACATACACACAGTGCTCTATTTGATGTCTATTAACAGTGTGTGCTGCAGAGCGATAGGAGAGGCGATAGCATCTTCTCCGATGGTATCTGTTATCGAAGTACACGCGTCCTTCAGGCGTCCATCGTGCTATCGCTCCTCTCATCTCTCCTCTATCTCTCTTGCCATCCTCCTCCCTCCTCACCTTGCCTCTCCTACGCTCCTCACGTCTTGCTCTTCCCCTCTACCTCCCCCTATTCTTCATTATTTTGTAGACCAAGATTTATTTATCCATATATTTTCTTACTTACTACTTTCTTAACTACTCTTTGTCGATATCAATTACACGATCAGCCTGGGAGCACAGCAGGGGTTACCTGCCCCTAATACACAGGGATACAGTAAGTGACTTTTACACAGTTTAACCATATAATGACATTTACATTACATATAGTGAAAAACAGTGTTGCCTTCCATCAAGTTACTCACACAACTAATGTAATTATTTAGACACATCTGCCGCCACAGCCCCCTCACCTAGTTATCTAGTGTGGAATATGTTGGTGGATTCAAGGATGCTCAGACATTCAATACTTGAAAGTCTGCAGCCAAAGAGAAACAATTTTTTTCTGATTTTCAGGTTTGATTTACCAACAAGATTGAGTATGTTTACATCCTTATTTGTATCTTGGCTATGATCAAGGTGGGCCTCCCACCCACCCCTACTGTACGAGTGGGTGGGAGGCCCTCGTTGAGCTAAAAGTGTTCTCACTTACGATGCTTATTATGATCTCGTACTTAAAGTGGCTATGAGGAACTTTCAGTTTGTGTTGATTCTAGCAGCCCCTTTGGACAAAAGCGGTAGTGATCTTTTGTAGCGCGTGCAGGCTGAGGCCGTAATTTAATGACACGGACACATACACACACACACACACACACACACACACACACTCTGAACTTAATCTCCAATCAGTTTCTGCATTTTTCTTCAAGTGGTCTCCTCAGGTGAAAGGCTGAATTGGCCGATCGCTTCCATCAAGGATTTCTGCTAAGTACTGTTCTCTGCTGAGAGGAAGAGAGGGAGTGGACAAGGTGGAAGACAACTTCTCTCTCTACCTCTTGTCTCTGCCTGTCTTTCCCCCTTTCTTCATCACCTTTTACACACACACACACACACACACACACACACAGATTTACAGCTCCTCCAGAAGGCAATCAAGCTCTTGTGGAGAGGTTGGAGTAGTTCATATGAACGCTTTGCTCTGAGTGGTTACTTGAGTCATGAGGTCATGTCTTAGCCACCACTCTCCTCTTGCCCCTAATCATCCTCCATTACCCTATTTGTGTGTGTGTGTGTGTGTGTGTTTGTGTGTGTATGTGTGTAGTGCATTTAAATGTGTACTTGATGTGTTTTCTTGCAAACAAAATCTTTGCTGTATGCATTGTTTTTTGTGTTCGCACTTGTGTCTCCACACACGCAAATTATCGTGAATAATGTGTGTTTGCATATGAATACTGCAGGTGCAAGTGTGTGTGTGTGTGTGTGTGTGTGTGTGTGTGTGTGTGTGTGTGTAGAAGAGCATCCTCAGAAAACCGTCAGGCGGAGGTGACGGTGGAAATGAGGGGAGAGAGAGAGAGAGAGAGAGAGAGAGAGGAGGAGATTAAGGAGGTGACGGGTGAGATGGTTGATGGGAAGGAAGGAGTGGGGCGAGGAGAGGAGAGGGGCAAGGGCAGGAGGAGACCAGGGGTGAGGAAGGGGCGTGAAGGAGGGATGGAGAGAGCGAGGAAGAGAGCGCTCTTGAGAGGAAGAGGGTGGTAATGAGTTTCTTCTCTGTCTGTCTCTTTGCACTTTACGTGAGTTTTGTGAGTTTGGAGTCTGTGAAATGTGTTGCAATGCACTGGTGAAGAAGAAAAACAACCAACCAAGTTACATATTGTTGTTTTAAGGACCTACCGTTTAGCATTTTCATGAATAAATACATCTTCACCACATCAAATTTAAAATAATGACCGTAGACAAAATGCCTCCCTATTTTCTATTGCCACTAAAACATGTACCCTTGTGTGCTATCAGGAGGTGGTTTGAGATGCATTTTAGCCACATGTAGAAAAGGTGTAAATGCATCATTACATAACTTTACTCCTCCAAATTGCAACTACATTAGCAAGCAGTCTGTAGAAATAGCCTCTGCAGTGTCTGGAACAGGTATATTGGATTCTGAAGTGACACTGAAACTACAGGGCAAACACTATTCAGAATATTCAGTTTGTGTGAGAAAACTGGTGGTAATTAGAGCCCCTCCCATTACGATTGCGTTTTAAGTCCTACGGTGGCCGAACCCGAAATTAGCCCTTAGTATCTCCATCGTTTACGCAGCTGTTCCAGCCACTCCAATATTAACTTTGGTCTTGTTGCTTTGCCTGTTGCGTTGTTGTTTTAATTCTTTTTTTCGCTTCCCTGGCGAGTAATCTCCCCCTGGCATTCGTCACGGTGCGGGGTACCACTGAGTGTAAAAGCGCCAAAGGCGGCGGTATGTCCCTCTTTGGCTAATGTATTTTAAAGATGGAGGCGCTACATGGCGGCCGTCATTCGAGCGAGTCGCTCGTACGTATTCTGAATGATTCTAAATGGCAGATTCTACACTTATGAGAATACTTTGATTAGTTGGTGGAAGTAATTACACATGAATGAACACATAGTTGTGAAAGAACAAAGGGGTTTTTGCTAAGAATCAACTCAAAAAGATTACACAATGGAGGTTTAAGAAGTTATTTCTATAAAAGGAAAGCAAAGATGTGATGGTTGAGGAACCTGAGCCGATTGTTGCAGTGTTTTTCTAGTAAAGCAGAAACTTTACAACATTTTTGATAATCAGGTAATCTTTTAAGTCACTTTTCTTCTGCTTTATATCGTCAATAAAATATATTTGGCTTTGGGACCAATGGCGTTAAAAAGGTAATTGCAGGTATGTTCTTTCACTTGTTTTTGAAGTTTTGAAGTTCCATCGTCTGTAGTCATCGCTCTTGTATTTGTTTGTTCAGCTATAGTAACTGCTTACTTGCAACATTAGCAGAGACTGGGAAAAAAAAAAAACAGTACGTCGCTAAAACACACAAAAAAAGTTTAGCTGAAGAGTGAGTCTGCTGCGTTCGCTCCGCCTACCCACCACCAGACCATCACTGCTGGGTGATGGAAAATGCGTCACTAACTGTGGGCTGCTTATGATTTTTCCCAGGAATGTCGCTGCGGAAACCCAGTTCACATCACTGCAAATGCAAGGGCTTTGATCACTGGGCCATAAACTCAATCCCCATTGTGTTACGTCCTTTGGCGATAGAAAGTGACTTAACAGACATTAAGTTAAATGAAAATCTTTAAGATTGTTATTTTGATTTATAGAATAATCTAAAAAAAAAAAAACATGAAGACAATTAACATAATACAGAAATTGCAGTAGTAGTTGCAGACCTAAGTTTTTCCACTTCACATAGCAGTTACTCCTGTATATCTAACAAACTTAGAACCAAAATTTTGATCCATTCAAGGCTACAGCTGCCAGCAATGATGTATGTGCTAACCTATGGCCATGCCCTTGTCAAAATACTACCACTGTACCAGCTGATAGATGGAGGGACAGTTAGAAGGATGGAGACAAAAGAAAGGATGGATGAAGGATGAAGAAAAAAAAGGAGTGATGGATAGAGGTGGTGTTGAAAGAGTGAGATGGAGTAATTGATGGAAAGGGACAGAGATCAGAAGGAGACAGCAGGTGTTAGGCAACGACAATGCCGGGATACTATGTGTGCGCTTTGGTAAATGGCTTTCCTCGAAGGGACAGATACACTTGTTCCCTGTAATGTGTGTGAATGACAGAGCTCTGTGTATGTATGTGTGTGTGTGTGTGTGTGTGTGTGTGTGTGTGTGTGTGTGTGTGTGTGTGTGTGTGTGTGTGTGTGTTAAAGAGTCAAGAAGGTGTTGAACTCCACACAGCTTTTTCTTGATGATAAATCACTCTCTGAATCACAGTGGGAGGAACTAAAAACCCCTCTCATCCGTCTCTTTTTTCCCTCCGTCCACTCTGTCTTTCTCTTGCTGTTCCTCTTTCTCCTTTACTCTGCAGGATCCTGTTCTTTGACAAAGGGCTAAAAAATGAAGTCAAGAGGTGGCAAAGCTTCCAACTGGAGGAGCATCTTTCACGAAGGCAGGGGAGGACCACTTGTCAGGCTACCAGGTTTTCCTTCTTGCGCACTTCTCTTATGTCAATGTTTACAAAGAAAATGTACTTTAGACCTGAATAAAATGCCCTGCTGTTAAAAAAAAAAAAAAATCTAAAATACAGCATACTGTATGTGCATGTATTTCATCTTTAATATTGTGTTGCATTTGGACATGCTAACATTTTTCTTACGAGCACTAAACACAAAGTACAGTTGAAGCTGATACTGATGGGATGGTCATTACTTTTGCAGGTATTAAGTCATAAACCAAAGCATTGAGACAAAATACATGTGCTATAAGGGATCACCAAAGTTATTACAATTATTAAACTACATCCTGAGGGGAACTTGAATGTCCGTACAATATTTCAGGGAAATCCATACGATAGTGGTCGATGTTGGCCTTCCTGGTGGCACTAGAAAAAGTCAGGGGGTCACCAAAGTCATTAGGAGTAGAGCTGTAATTGGGCCTTAAAAGTTAGGCCCGACAAGTACATTCTGATTGACAGCTTTTTAAAAGCCCAAACCCGTTTAAGACCGAACCCGACCGAACCCATCAGGTGGCGTCGGGTTCGGGCAAAGATCTTCAGCTCTAATTAGGAGTCATCTAAGTAGTAGACGTTGAGATATTTCTGTCTTGACCAAAGTGGTGGACCGTTAGACTGACCGGCAAAGAGACATGCCAGGAGCCACACAGCTAGCAGCTCCAAAAATGCCCATTGTAGTTTCCTGGAGAATCTTTAAAATGCTTGTTGTGTTCAACTGATTGTCCAAAAACCAAAATACAATTTATTCAACCACGATATAAAACAGACAAACGCAACGGTGCTGATGAACTGATGAATCAATTAATGAACTAAGTACACTACAGTCAAATGTATTTATGTTCCCAACACAGCTTGTTTGTGCAAACTTGTTGAGCCAAGTGTGCTTATCCTCACTCCATTTCTTTTCCACTGGTCCTCTACGGCATTTCCCTGGTGACCATCTCTAAACAATCATTCAGCCTGAGCATCTCCAAGACACACTACATCCTGAGAGCTCTCTCTAGCTTCCTGTCTTTCTCCTTCTCGCTCCAGCTTCCTCTCTCTTTTCTCAGGCATGTTATTTTATCTGTTGTTCTTCCTTCTTCCTGTTCTTTTTCTCGTCACCTCGGGTTCATTATCTTTATAAACTCTCTCTTTCTCAGTCTGTTGGCCATTGCCACATCCTCAGTGGCCTCCCAAGAGTATTTAATTTCAGCACGTGTGCTTGTGTTTGCTCTGCAGGGACATTCTTTGCAGCGTCAAGAGTGTCACCTTTTAAAGAAGAACAGCAATCAAACAATGTGTCTCTCTTCTTCCACTCTCATCCCTCTCTCTTCTCGTCTTTCCAGAGGATTAACCCATGTAATTGTTCTTCTCATCCTCTGGGACGCGTGCTTGTCCCCTTGTCTTTTATCCTCTCTTGCATGTCCTTCCTTTCTCCTGTCTTAGCAGCGGTTGTGTGTCATTTTTTCAGACCACTGCTTAGCATTACAAAGTTATCCGTTCTTTTACAGTGTTTACAGTAGAGTGTTTGTGAAAGGGAACAAGGTTAACATGACATGCGTGACACCAAACACGGTGCAATTTTGAATGGATCAAAACAAAGGCAGGCTTTTTCATGTTTTTTTGTTTTTTTTATGAGCTACAGTGCAAAAAAAATAAAAAAAATAATGTTTCTTCACTATACAACTTTTTAAGACAATATAATGTACAGTGTCATGTTGAATTTGAGATGTATTACCTATTGTGTTGGCATGAGACATTAGGTATTGTTGTTTCTTAATTCTGCACTGGAATTTATATTAGATGTAACATGTTTATTTTTATATATATATTGATTCTGAATGAATGAACACAGATAAAGACATTGTAAAAAGTTGTTTTAGTCCCATTAAGATTTAAATGTGAAACTATGTGAAATTGATTCATACCAAGCAACAAAATAAAATGTGTTTTAACTTTAAATTTTGAAGTCATTGTTGGTCTACACTGAGTTATATTTTGTTATTTTAAGGATACCTGCCCTATTTTGAAGTACAAAAGCACGGGACCATAGGGAAGAAGGCAATTTCTGAGTGACAAAGCAAATGAACAGGATCTCCAGTCCCCTTTGCATCATTACGGAGTGCTTTAAAAACAATACCATTTTCAGGATTTTCCCTCCGATCCCTTAAAAAACAATAAGAAAGGAAACTCTCCTCCTTTTCTATTTGATTACCTCGATCTCCTGTTCCTCTGAGAATCGCATTGTTCCAGCAAGTATAAATAGAAATCAAGAAAAAGTAAGTTGAAGGCACAAACTTTTTTTTCCTTTAAAGCGAATCCACTTTCAAAAACCATCTTTGTCTGTGGAGTCTAAAACAATAAGCCGGGGAATAAACTTCCACTAATGCTCTTCCATGTTTTCCTTCAAACGGGCCTTCAGTCACAGTAAAAAGGACTGCTGTCTTGGCTGCCATTATGCCGTATAGACTGACAGTATGGCACTAGAAAGAGATGTGTCAGAAACCATATGCTCGCTTGAACACAATGGCTGTCGCGTAGCCGCGACTATCCTCAAGACGACACAGGCAGACACACACACACACACACACACACACACACACACACACACACACACACACACACACACACACTCAGGTGAAGGTGAGACACACATTATCCTCACATATCATACACTGTATAAAACTAAAAACATACATTTCCCTAGTAATGTGCCTCCTAGTCAGGAATGTGTCGTCTTTTTTTAAATCTCATTTTTTCTCTTTCTCATGCATTTTCTGGCTCGGCCGCCCTTCTTTCTTTTCTTTTCTTTTCTTTTGCTCACTTGCCTGATTGTCTGCCCCTCTTCTCTGTTTCTGTGCCATGAAGTGAAAACAGGACGCATGTGATAGACCAGGAGGCTCCTCACTGTCCCTGGGCACCACGAGTGTGTGTGTGTGTGTGTGTGTGTGTGTGTGTGTGTGTGTGTGTGTGTGTGTGTGTGTGTGTGTGTGTGTGTGTGTACGTGTGTGCATGAATGTGTTTCTCCTTACATGTGTGTGTACGTGTCAGCTAGATAGATGGACACAGCTGTCAGCTTAACACTTCCTGTAGCCCTCCGCTGACCTTGCGTTAACCTGGAAGTATTTCTCAACACCACAGCTTAAGTCTTCCTGTTTGGAGCTGCTCCAGGGCTAAACAGCTTGCCTGTCTCACACACACATACACACACACACACACACACGCACGCACACACACAGACACACACACACACGCACGCGCGTGCACACACACACACACACACACACACACACACACACACACACGTAGACACAAACAAATTCAAGGATGGATCCGCTTTAGTCTGTGGGCCCTCAGAGAGAAAGAAGGAAAACATGTCGACCACTATGAGACACACACGCACACGCACGCACGCACACACACACACACACACACACACACACACACACACACACTTTTCCCCGTCCTATTCACCAGTAAACAACCTAACCTTAACCCTCACCGTGACCTCCTTAACTTTCCTTATGAGGACATTTACATGCTGCAAGATACCGCTCATACACATTTACACAAACAAAATCCACTGAATGACATCTTTGCAGCTTGAGTGCCTGTCATTCCACGTCTTCAGCATCGTCATGAAACCCTCTCCTGCCACTCTCCAGTGAGCAAATGAATTAAAGAGCCCCAATAAATGAATAACTAGTCATATGAATAAAAACAAAAGGTGACGTGACCAATATGAATGGCCCTCCGGATACTCTGCTGCGTGTGGATTCTGTCAGCTCAAATGTGTGCTGCATGCTTATGTGAGTGGGTTTTTATACATCTCTGTGTGTATGTGTGTAGAAGTTTGTGTGTGTGTCCAGGGGCAGGATTGGAGTGCAGAGCTCCACTCGAGAGGCCTTGTTGGGCGTCAAGGCCCGGGGCTCGCCTGAAGGCACAGCCCGTCTGGAGGAGCCCTTGGCTGGGCAGCAGCTGAATAAAAGATGGGAGTGTAGTGTCAGTCTGGAAGGCCAGGAGCGCTGGGAAGCCCTGCGCCTCAATGCTGAAGACAAACAGATGCTAGCTGAGACAGGAGAGAAGGGAAGAAGGAAAAGAAGAATGGCAGAAAGAAAGAAAAAATCTATTTGTCGCATAACTTTCCTTTGAAAATGGGCGAGAAAAACATCTTACTGAGCTTACTGTAGCCCATTATTGTAAAGCCATGTTTAAGATTATACACGATTCACTTTTGATTCAAATCTAAATGTATCCGTGAATGTAAAAGAACTGGATCATAACGGAATTGATGATCATTAAAAGTACAATAACTTATTTTGTTACGGCAACTAGTTCAGTTGAGTTTCAAGACATCACCAGTAAACGTTTGGATTTTTGGGGGGCATTGTTCGCTTAACAACAAGCTCATTACAGTACAGTATCCACTTTAAATCCCTAATTTTCACCTCCTCTCTCACTCTCTGTGCTGTAAAACACATCCATGTGAGTCGTAAGTGTGTGCAAATGAGTTGAGTGTGTGGGCAGGGATAAGTACTGTATTTGTGTGTGTGTGTGTGTGTGTGTGTGTGTGTGTGTGTGTGTGTGTGTGTGTGTGTGTGTGTGTGTGTGTGTGTGTGTGTGTGTGTGTGTGTGTGAGGTTGTGCAGCATTTGAATGGAATCTGTAGAGCCCCAATGTGTTTCACTAGCACTCTGCACAAACATAGCTAGTGTTTCATAGACACCTCTCACACCTCCTCAAGTGTACGTGTGTGTGTGCACAGCCACATATGTGTGTGTTCATACACATTATCATCTTTTGCAAATATCAAGGATGTGGGTTGTTTTCATGAGGTAGGATGCTAACACAAATCGTCCTTTGTTGTGTAACGCAGCCTCAGAGTTACACAGCGGAGGAAATGTAAAAGATTCAAAGAGAAGTACTGGATATATAAGATGATTTGAATAAAGTTGACCCCCTGTTTTAGCTAATATAACATTTAGATTCATGGGAAAACAACTGAAGTCTTTCTTGAGTGAAGATAAGGTATTGAAAGCCCAGAAAAATGTATATTTATATATAAAGAAAAGAAACGTTGGGGGAAGAGAGCAGGAAGAAAACCATAGTAAGTGTGAGCAAAAGTGAAAAAAAGATGATGATGATGGATATAAAAAGAGAGCAGAAAAGGATTACTGAGGAGAAAACATGCAGGAAAAACAGACCACCGGAAGATTCTGACAAATAGGATATAAAAGGGAAATTAAGGATGAACGGAGAAAAGTATGAGAGGGGGAAATGAAAATAATAACAAGAAGGGCAAATAACAGGAGTCAGAAAGCGACAGAGACAGAGGTGGAGGGAGGAGCACGTACTGCGCTAGTTATCTCGGCCTCTCAGTGTTAGCTGATAGAATTGGAGTGTTTAGCATATATGCTAATCACTCACACAGGCACCGGATTATCACTGCGCTCTGCCAAGAGTCCTCTCCCTCCGCCCAATCCCTCCATACACTCCTCTGGCGATACCTTGGCTCTTTACCTTTCCACTCATCACCCACAAATCCCTCTTCTTCCATTTTTCATCTCATTTCTCTTCTCTCTTGTCCTGTTTCAATTTCTCTTTGCGTCCTTCATTCTCTCCATTTTCTCCTTTTCTTTCCTTCCTTCCTTCTACGTCTGTCCCTCTATCTCCCTCTGTTTTATCGATGAGCACTCTAGAAGACACGCTGCTCTGCGAGTCGAACAAGACAGCAAGAGTTTTACATCTGACGCTCACACACACTTGCACACACAGTGATCGGCTCAATGCAGGCTAATAATAGATGATTGGTCATCATGGGTGGTGAGCTGAGAAAAGCACACAGTAGGAGTGTATAAAAATGAATATATTAGAGAGTGGAAGAAGGATAGCTTCGGCGTTGGTGACAGATAGAGAAGGAGAGAGACAAACTGCTGTTTCACCGCGGGGGGATCGAATTCAAGCTCTGAGGTTATCTCGCTTATCCACAGTGGCCGCTGTGCAAATATTTTACTAAAGATTTCATGGCAACACACACACACACACACACAGACTGCATTCATGCTTGAGCTTTTTTCCTCTCTGTGTCCCTGACAACCAACCATCACCACGCACACACATATCCAGGCCAAAGCCCTTTAAAAGCCACAGTATGCACTATATCTGTCTACCCAGTTGATGTCATGGCTCCCATTTGTGGAAGCGATTTCAGGTCCTTAGCCAGATCAGTGGCCCGGGAGTTGGCTGGGTAAAGGGTGTGTGGATGTATTAATGGTTAGAGGGACTGCCCTTCAACACAGTGGTGAGGGGTTAAATCTTCCAGGAGGGCAGTGCTGGACAAGCCGGCCCCTGAAACTGTGCAGGGATCGTAGGTATTTTTTTCATGTCACAGTTGTGGTGCAAGTGCCCACGAATGTCTAGCGGTGCTCATGCTTAGGGTTGGGCAAAAAAAAACAACTCCTTATGATAAAATATGTATATATTTTATATATTTAGGAACAGCACCTTCATCCTCACCATTTACAGGGTTAGTGCTGATATTCTGGGATATTTGTTTGTGGTTTACAGTATCAGCATGTAGAATGGCACACCGAGTGTAAGGTCCATTTTACATGCAAGCAGTTATTTATTTATGATTTATTATTTGAAACATTCTATACGTAGAAAATAAACTTTCGGTAATTTAATTATAGTATGCTAGACTGCACTGCTTTCCTCAGTCACAACACTGCCACTGGCTATTTGGAGCTATGGTATGGATACACGTACACAAACATACTTATATGTAAGTATACGGAGTATTTATAAATATGTGGATAAGAAAGATGCCTTTTGATTGCAGGGGATTATCTGGCATTGGAAAACGGACACACAAACTCACACACACACACACACACACACACACACACACACACACACACACACACACACACACACACACTAATTTTTGCTTATTATTCTTCTTTCGTCGCCCTCTGGCAATCTGCGTCTTCTGTGGGACAGCGTTTCCTTAGACGTCAGCTATAATGGGCTTTGAATGATGTTTATGCATGCTTGAAACACAAAAAAACAAACCTTGACCCATTAGTGTCCATCTGGATTCAACATAATATCTGTCTCCCGCAAACTTATTGTAGACAGACGTGTACTGAGATACACGCATGTACAGACTGCAGAGGTGTATTCACACACTAACACAGACACACACTAAGGAAAATACTACTATATTGTAATTGAGGCTAAAATCTATGAAGGGAATGTGATAATACTTGCTAGTCTCGTGATTGGTTGCAATTTCCTTGATTACTAAAGAGCAGAAAAACTATCAAAGATGACGCCACATTCCCCAGGGAATGTTTGCGTCTCCTCTGGGGAGGCACAGTGAGATCAGCACCATGGACAGCGCAAGTGAATCAAAACAACTTGCATCAGATTTTTGTTGTTTTTGCCGTCATTATGCTCAACGTTTGCTGCAACGCTGGCCCTACACTCGGCAACCACTTGTAATTTACATTGTAACATCAACGCCATATTTCTACTGTTTCTCTCGCGATCGTCACAACAGAAAAATAGGATAGTTGCCAACGTGATAACTGTTCAGATTTGAAAACTCCTGTGTGTCAGTATCATAAACTGCTGTGCAGCGTTTTGGCATCTGAGAAGTCTTTACATTCACAGATGTCTTTACTCAAAGATAGACGTCTTACATTTTATTTTATGTCACCACTGCATGTCACCCCAGCATTGCTTTAACTGTGTCTAAAACACCCATCAACTGCTGAGATGTGGGAAAACCGTGACATCGGTACAACAAAGTCAGATGGGGATATCTAACCACTGGATTTGGTGGTAAAACCTAAACTGACCATACATACAATGTCAGTAATAAATCAAATAGAAAAACTGTGCATGTAAGTGTGATAGGTCAAAGTAGAACCATAGAGTCGGTCTGTAAACTGGGATGGATGTTTACAATAGACAGTTTGCGTAATATTTTACCGTTCACAGGTTGTAAGAACATAAAATGACACAAATCAAACCTCAATTCCAATCTGAACTATCCTCTAAACACCAGCAAGTAAGTGCTTTTGTCCAAATACTCCTCAACGTTAGGTCGTTTGGTTCTTTTGTCCCTTTGGTAAGCATCAGCATGAGTTTACTTTCAACACGTCACATGATTTGGGCCTCCTCGTGCAGCATTGAAATAAATCATATATACTTTTACAGTGTCTGCAGCTTCCTCTCTCTGCTGTTATCTCCCTCTGTCTTGGCATCTCTCGCTCCCTCCTCTCTGTTCCTCCCCTGTTCATCTTTCTGCCCACCATCCCATTTTATTTCTCTCTCTCTTCCTCAGTCGTGCTATGTCTCTCGCCCTCCTTGCAGATAGTGGCAGACTACAGCAGGGTCCCGGTGTGAGGTCACAGGCTGTCTTCTTGTAGCATATGGACTTGTTTCCTTCCAAGAAAACCCCAGCCAGACGAGACCACACACAGAAGCATGCACACACGGTGTATGTAATAAAAAAGACACAAAAACACATGTATTGTATGTTTGCAGACATACAGTGCACACATGCACGCAACTTCAAATTCACACTGGCAGTAGAAGTGTCTGAGATTAAAGAAAACCACAAGCTATCTGATCTTGCTTCTCATCTTCTCTCTGACCCAGGGGCTAAATCTATTTGACTTGGAGTAATCTTGGTGTTAAGACGCACACTCACACTGCACTCAATATGCCAGTAATCCACCGAAGACCAGCTGAAGAAGCGTGAGCACACACACACACACACTTAATCATGTACACAAGCAAAAATATAGTGCCGTCTCATAATCTGGCACAAGCTCCCTGACTTCTTAAAGCACACTAAGCAGGACGACACACTCCAACAGAGCCCTGTAATCTTAAATAAGCGTCTCAAAACTTAAGTTAAGTGGTATCGAGTAATCTTTAGCGGGCTTCAGGCTTCAGTGGGAGCTCATGGACACACACACGCACAAGCATATGCAGGAGGACACACACACACACACACACACACACACACACACACACACACACACACACACACACACACACACACACACAGAGCTGGTAATCTTCCAGCCAGCTGAAGTGTAATCAAGAAGGAGAAAGCCATATGTCTGAGGGTGCTGAGCCTTGGCCTCTCTCCTCCGTCTCACTCTCTCACAGTCTTTCAACTGTCCTCTTCATTCTCAGTCTTTTTTGTTCCCCTTGCTCTCCTCTTTTCTTCCTGTGTCACTATTTTTCTTTCATTTTCTGCCTCAAGGAAGAATAAGGTGGAGAGGAGAGCCACTTTCACTCACTTTACGCACCATTTTCTGAGGCTGCTAAATACCATCCATTTTACAGCATAATTAGAGACTTAAATGGAATAAGATTGCTTAAAAAAGAATAACTGTGTAACTTTATTTTGTGTTACCACTGAATGTTTGCTTTTATTTACAGTACCACTTAAATTCCGATCTCATCTTCCCTTCCTTTCATGTTTTTATCAACATTTTCAGTCTTTAAAAAAGCAATAATCATCTAAAGGTACATTTATTTGTGTTTATATGTATCTAGCAGGCTGTGTGTGTTTGTGTGTGTGTGTGTGTGTGTGTGTGTGTGTGTGTGTGTGTGTGTGTGTGTCCCGGTCCCCCTGTGTGGAGACAGCTGGTGTGGCAGTGACCCCGGCTGGAAGGAAGCCTCATGCTTTTTCACGTCTCCCTTCCCACAATTCCCGAGGCCATTTGGGTCCTCGCAGGTTTTGAGTGCCAGTGGTTCTGAAAACGAGGGTGATTTGTTTTGGGGTCGAAGTTGGAACTATGTTTGTTGGGAAAAACCGTACCACATATTTAAATCAACTCCTAAGTAGTCCCTGATTGTAAAGATTTGCTTCAATTCCATAAAAGCAATGAGCTAAAATAATTTTCCGTCTCCTCCTCCAGTCTATCCCTCAATCCCCTTGTCCATCTCCGTTTCTTATCATCTATTTTTTCCTCTCCTCTTTCAGTCTTTTCTTAATCCTCCACCCATCCGCTGGCCCCCGTCTGATGAAATGACCATATCTAATCCTTTGGTCCTCTTGGGAGAGATGTAACTGTATTAAGACAGCAAATCCATGTCCTTACAACTGCTACACATGTCTTTCTTTATTATACCCTCTTTCTCTTTCAATCACTCTTCCTCCCTCTGTCCCTTCACTTCTTTCTCTTAAATCTTCTAAATCTGTTCTTCATAATCTTGTGTTTTATTTTCTGAGCTCCCAAAATGGTACAAGTATAATCTCGCATTATGTTTTTGTGGATTTGCTTTGGTGTTTGTCTTTTTGTCTGTCTCCTAATTCCTTACAGTTCATATCTAAAGTCTCACAATGTCTATAACCAAGAGAGCAACCAGTCTGCTTTTCAGGCATTAAATACATCTGCATATTCTTCCAATATGCACCTATAATAAAACATTATCAACACTTGAGCTTCCGCAAGCAACATTGGTCTTAATACAGGATTTACGATGTAAGCTGTTATTGTCACTGTGTAGTCGTGGTAAAAATGGAATGAAAGTGAGTGGATTGTTACTTTTATCTGATTTACAGAGGACGCAGACAACAATTGATACAGTTAACCCCAAGGCCACCAGGATGCCACAGTTTATGCATTAATACAAAAGTAAATTATAAAAAAAATAAAATAATGCACCTCCATTCGGCCAAGATTTTCAGTGCAAACTCTAAACGTCATGGTTTTGCTCATGCTTATGTTTGGCAGCATGGCAGGCAGATTCATCAGTTTGACTCCGGCAGCTGATGCATGCTGTACATCTTTATTATTCACTCTTCCTGCCTGTCTCTCTCTATTTATCCATCTCTCTCCCCCCTCCAAGAAGAGAGCAGCTATGTGCAGATGTGTCTTTTCTTCTTCATTACACATTAGCCACTCATCCTAGTGGACATCGAGTGTGTGTGTGTGTGTGTGTGTGTGTGTGTGTGTGTGTGTGTGTGTGTGTGTGTGTGTGTGTGTGTGTGTGTGTGTGTGTGTGTGTTTGGAGTCCTTCCAGGTGTCTCAGTGCCACCCTGCTGATCAGACAAGCAGAAGAAAAGCTCAGTGTTTTTCTGCTCCATCGACTGCAGCCGCTGCTTCACTCCTGTAAGCGGGTGCCAAAGACGCAAAGTGCGAAGACCGCGGATAAATTGGTCCTACCCTTCTCAGGCTTATTTCACCACGTATGCATTCAGCTTTTATTCGACTGCGCTGGCAGATACAGTTTTAGTCAGTTTCAAGGAAATGTGCTTTCTAATATCAAAGTTTTTCAGTGTAATAATTATGATATTCTGATCAGTCAATACAAAAGAGTGAATTGTGTGTGTGTGTGTGTGTGTGTGTGTGTGTGTGTGTGTGTGTGTGTGTGTGTGTGTGTGTGTGTGTCTTAGTGTGCTTGTTGGCATGTAGCTTATGCGGCTGGACTTTGCTATTTGCCTCAGTGCCTTGGGCAGACACACACACACACACACACACACACACACACACACACACACACACACACACACACACACACACACACACAGGGGCAGCAGAGGTTAAAGAAGGAGAAAGGACCAGCTGTCAGCTTTCTAATGTTTAAAAGCAAACAAGAGAAGATTTAGAGCAGTAATGTGAGGGGATGGGTAGGGATGAAGAGATGTTAGAGAGAGTTAGAGGAGGGAGACGACGCCAGAGTGAAGAAGGATACAGGTGAAGGGTAGTCAGAGAGGGAGAAGACAAGGGTTTTTTATTGGCAAAGTGAGAAGATGGAGATACAATTAAATAAAAATGTAAGGTGCGAAATGCCCAATAGTCTGTGTTGTCAAATGCTTGTGAATTTTGCCGTGGTATCTTTCGGCTCAATTCAAAACAATGAATGCTTGTACATTTTGCAAATTAAACCAAACGACAATGACGCATATAAGTTACAGTGAGATTTGCATATATTTCCTGATGAAAACACAAGGATTCAGTGTGTTCTTACTGCCTTTACTTTCCGCTGTTTGTATTTGTTACTATCAAAATGACACCAATGATTAATATTAATAATAATAAAAAACAAAAACAAACAAGCAATACAAAAAATGTCCTTCATAAAGTCCTTCATGGGCAAAAAGACAAGCTTATCTGCTCCAACAGTGCGCCCAAGTTACCGCTAGACACAAACACACATTAGGGTTCACCTGGTTATTCCTAAGATGCATGGAGGGTAATCAGGCTTTTCAGATCAATTGGACATCAAACAGACTCAACTCAGTGTGTGCATTCTATCCTGTAAACGCCTAACGCACAGACAGAACTGCTGGTCAATCGAAGGCAAAGACACACACACCAACACACAAGGGACAGACCCGTGAGTTACACCAGCCTTTAAAGCTGTACTTTAAAAAACTTCAGTCCATGACGACACAAAAAAAGGACACAGAGAGATGTCATCCTCGTTACAGATAAATAAAAGTAATATACAGCAGATGTGTCACATATAAATAATACAGATCAAGAGCCCACCGGTCCACATGTGTATTTCCATCTCTACTAAAATACAGTATATTCAGCCAATTTTCCAAATGGAAAAATGGAAAAGGAATCTGTGCCCTCTTTCTGGGCGTGGACAGGGTAGTGTCTACTGAAAACAATGTGAAATGACACTACTCTCACCTTTTGGACCTGCAGTTTAAAAAGAGACACTGCATGGAGAGGTTTCCAGAGGAAATGGAATGACGGTACGTGTGCTGTGATGCAGTATTTTGACAAAAAAAGACAGACAAAGAGAGAGAGAGAGAGAGAGAGAGAGAGAGAGATACACCAATGTACAAGAACACACACAGCCACACAGACTAGACAAAGACAACAAACCAGCCATGCGGACAGACAGTTAATTTACACAGATCTACTGTGTTTTAGTAGCAGCTAAAATGATTGTCCTCTAATGCCTGTAAAGCATTCTACATTATTAAGCTCTGCACACACTCAAGGTAGCAAGGTGAGCTACATGATTCCGTCTCCTTGGCAATGAAAAGAAAAATATGATGGACAAAAAGGGGAACATTAAAAAGAATTAAAAGCGGAAATTCTTGCAGCAACCACTTAACAAACTTTCTTTGAATCAACCATTATTCATACAAAATCTATCTATCCAAGCTTGAATGAAGACCTAGGGCCGGATGCTCTGATAAAGGCACTAGATGACATCCATCTAAATACGAATTCAAGAAGAAAAAAAAATCAGTCCTGGTGCTGCTTCATCTTAGCGTGACCTTCAACACAAATGGCCATAGACTGTTTGATAGAACTGGAAAAGTGTGTGGGATGGCTGGAAAGGTCCTCGTTCCAGATTCATATATTTCTTGGTCCCATTAGCTCACTGTGTCTATGCTTAAAGCAACTGGACAAACAACTGGATGCAGAAAGAAAAATAAATAGAGATCCTCCACTAGTTGAAAGGTTAGAGTAGACCACAGGCCCTGATATAGTAGATTATTGCATGTGCCCCATTATAAAATAAATTACGCACAGTAAGGTAATTGCACAAATGCAAATTGCAAATGTGAGAAATTGCACATGGTGAGTAAAATTACACAGGTTACATAGGTTAAAGCCAACACAGCATTACAGTAATGAGGACTGGACTGGTTGTTTGTTCAGTAGTGCTATAGATGTGGGGACAAATGACAGCTTAAGGTGGTTGCTTTTGCACCTACAGTGTCTGCTAGATGGGAGTTCATATTCATTGAAGAGTATGTGTGATAGATCTTTCAGGATCCTGTGTGCATGCCTGATTAAGATTGACTCAAAGGTGATTTGAGGGGATGCGTGTGATTTTTTTCCCTATAACTTTCATTGCTGTTTTCATCATATTTGCTATTTTTGCTTTTGACTGGACTGAGAGGGTTCCATACCATGCTGCCATGCCATATCTGATGATGCTATCTAGCACGGCATTATAGAACATAAGCATACACTCTGTCCCAACTCCAAACAGCTTAAATAACTAAAAATAACTCGCTTTCTACGAAGAAAGTGAGTTATTTAGGGCCAGCGTTGCATACAGAAAATCCACATGATCACACTATTTTAAAACTTTAGTGCGTAACATTTTGATATTAGTAAACGTCCGTTACATTTAAGGCATCGCCAAATGAGTTGCTACAAAGCTAATTAAAACTATCAGCTCCACACAACTCTCTCTGTGTTTCTCAGTATGGCTATGTTCAGAAGATTGTGTCGTCCGGTGACTTTCCCGCGCAGAAGCTCGAGTGAAGATAATGACCTCTTCTGAAGAGTCCATCATGTTTTTTTAATCCTCTGTGTCCTCCGTGGTGTGCGCAATCAGGTAAGGCTTGTGTATTGTGGGCGCGCAGACAGTGTTGTTGTCATTACTTAGAATTAATCATGGTGGCAACAAAAACTACGCACTATAGCTTTAAGTTACTGTCTCAAATTATGCCAAGATATTTGTATGAGCACACCTGTTCAATTGCACAATTCTCTACGGTAACTTGGTCATGGGCTCTCCCCTCTCTGGGGTCAAATATGATTTCTTTGGTTTTGGTGGTGTTGAGGCTAAGGTGGTGATGGTCACACCAGACCTTGAAAGAGGCAATTTCATCACGGTACACTGAAGCATAAGTCACCTTGCAGCAGGTTTAGTATAATCGTGTTGTCTGAGAATTTGATTAGATCATTATTTGGCTGCATTCATTGGTGTGAAGTGTGAAGAGGATAGGTGAACTCACACAGCCTTGAGGTGCTCCTGTACTGCAGTGTCTGACCTCTGAGAGAGAGGCATTGACCTTTACCTGTTGGGATCTATTTGTTAAAAAGGAATAAAACCATTTGATAATAAGAGGATCACATTCATTTTGTTTAACTTTTGTACAAGCAGGTGAGGTTGAAGCGTGTTGAAAGCTGAGCTAAAATCTGCAAATAAAACACGTGCATAGGCCTTAGGGTTCTCAAGGTGTTTGCTGATGAGGTGTGTCATTCTCGTGCACAGCAGTTCGCCAACCACCAGAAGAAGGATCAACACGTGCATATGTGCCGCCATGGTTCAGAGTAGACCACAGTCCCAAGAGGTGGCTTACTCTCAGTGTGGTTAGCAGTTAGCAGAGCTAGCTAACTTGCTAGCGGCTGTCTTAGCTTTGTGTCACGGTTGGCTCACTCAACTAGAGGACAGGTAGTTGGTACTTTGAAACTTAGAAGGTTAAAACATAGAACATCTCAACACCATGCACACTTGTCACAAGAAACATCTTACGTACACAAAAAGACAAAATAAAACGAACGTGAAGTTGCAGCAGCAGCAGCAGCAGCAGCACTAAGCACCAGTCGCCAGCAGAGCAGCACCACCATATCTTAGCTTCTGCAGCCAGCCGTCTTTTATTATCTAAAATAGCAAGAATTAGCAGCATTTGGAGAAACACATTTATGGCTTCATTTAGAACAAAGTGGAGTGCTGCTTCTGCTTATATTCCAACAAGAACTCACAGCACACCAAATCTAAATCTTCACACTGGCTTTACACTGAGTAATAGAGACAATTTTAAGGTGCTACTGGTGGCTTTGCTAGCGTGGGGCACGGCTCAGTAACGAGGTGTGCCTATTTTCCATCTTTAATTTCAACAAGATCTTGTGCGTCAATGCTTGATGACAAAGGAAACTCCTGGTGAGCTGCCAGTGGCTCACAAAAGCTAAACTCCTTTTCTGACAATGGGCCAGAGCTTGTTGAGCAGAATAAAATTGGCCTTTTAGCCTTTGCTGTTTGGCCAAAAATGCAGAGTGTGCATATTAGCATTTAAAATACTGAAATTTCTGGATCCTCAGCTGTATTTTGTTGTATTCTTTATTAAAAGACTGTTTCCACAACAACACATAAAAAGCCAGTTCAAAGCTGTTTTGGACACGCTGGCCTGGTGATTTCCTCACACCAGACGTGTATAATGGGTGCTGACAGATTTACTCTTCCTGATGTTTAACAAAGTATAAGAATGCACACCACACCTACTTTATGCGGGTGCGTTCACATGCAAATGTACAAACTACAAAGTCACGTACACTTACAGGCTATAAGTCAAGCCTCGTAATTTCAGCACAGGAAACACAAGGGCTGTCTTAAAACCTGCTCCATTAGCCCCATGAGTAATACACAGCAGTATTTTTATAGGGGCATTGTTCTACTATTTGGACAGTTCAGATGAAGTTGAGGATGCAGTCGGGTACACTGGTGCCTGCCTTGCAAAGTCCACTGACTGGTGTTAGCCAAGAGATTCACAGATTAAAGCAAACGTTTTTGTGCATGATACATCGCATGGAAGAAAAAGCTAGTATACTATTGGAACCTGAATAGCAGAAAGAAAAAGTAAAAAAATGGTTCTGTTCAAAAAACAAACAATCATACAATGCATTAATATTAGGGCTGACAAAATGAATGCGATAAGGAGTTAACGCAAATTCCTTTTAACGGCACAATTTTTTCATTTTTGTGCGATTAACGCAGATGTGTTCTGTGATTTGAAACAAACCTCCTTGAGCAGAAATGGATAACGAAAAGAGTCTTTTGAAGGGCAAGTTCAGTTTCAAAGCCCTTACAGATGGTTCTCTCGACAAGACAGAGTTACCACCGGAGTACATTGAGTCTTAAATACCACTTTCTGGCCAAGCATACGGCTGATGCAGAGAACCCTCCTCCCCTGGCCAAAGGCAGGCCACGCTGACTAGCTTGCAACGGAGACGCCTGGACTCTTAAGGCCCGGACACACAGAGCCGATAATCGGCCGTTGGACAGTCTGGCGAGGTCAGTGACTCAAGTCTGTTTGGTGTGTTCAGTGCCGTCGTCCGTCCGAGGGGCCGTTGTCCTTCATTTTAGCCGATTTGACGTGTATAATCGGCGGTCAGTTGGACTAAAATGACCCATCTGATTGGTAGAGTGCTAACCCGGACACAGGGAGCGGAATGAGCGTGACTAGAGTCTCTCAAAATTCTGATCTTTGTTGATCTGAAATGAAGACAGATTCAGCAACTGCACGGCCTATTTCTCGCTTAAAATGTTTTC
This sequence comes from Sander vitreus, assembly GCF_031162955.1. Lineage (NCBI taxonomy): Eukaryota > Metazoa > Chordata > Actinopteri > Perciformes > Percidae > Sander > Sander vitreus. Next base: position 10,401,023 of record NC_135878.1, on the reverse strand, counting down.
AGAAACATGTTTCGGCCAATCTGCTGTCAATACAATACAGATTAGCGCCGCCTGCTGTTATGGAGACGTATTACATCTCGTCTCTTCGTTGTGTTCTGAGGCATTTTTTTGACCAACTCGGTGAGACTGATCAGTCCAACTGCCTTTTCTGCCGACGGTCGGCCGTCTGGTTGGTGTGTAAGCAGCTTTATAGGCTTGAGTTTGTCAAATTATGCTTTCAGGATATTTTTTGAACATACAGTACATTTGTGCTCATTCTGGAGACTAGACAGTATTTATTAATTATTTTGGATTGTTGTAATAATAACAAACATTTGCATAAAACAAGCATATTTGTCCGCTCCCATGTTGATAAGAGCATTAGAAACCTGAAAAGAAAAAAAATGTGCGATTACTTTGCAATGAATCGAGAGCTGACTATGGACAATCATGCGATTAATTGCGATTCAATATTTTAATCGATTGGCAGTCCTAATAAATATATATATTCAATCTATACACAACAATGATGCTTTCAAAAACAACACAATGGATATGCATTGCAAGCATGCCCAGTCAGTCAAGTGAGCAACGTCTTCAACTAGAGTGATTGTCCTTCCTGTTCAGGGTCAGACAAGAGGTGAAACAACTTTTACTTCCTGGGTCAAAGGTCGGGGGCAGGTGTAGGACCGGACTGCAGCTGCATCCGCAAGGATATGGCAAAATGCACGTGCGTGTCTCTGGGTGGGCGTGTATGTTTTTCAAACCTCGACTTGTAACCTAACACACATTTTTGGATTGAAAATGTCTTTATTGTAATCCAGATGACACACAGACACAACCTCAGTGAGCTCAGTGAGGTGGGACTACAGTCTTTCCAGTTATTTGTTGGGGGAATTGTTGCTGCTTGTTCTATCAAGTCTTCGTTTTTGTTTTGCACTTGCTCCTGACTGAATTAATCTACTTGTGTGTGTGTGTATGTGTGCATATTTTCATATAACTCACTGGGGGGAGTGTAAAGGAATAAACATACGCTTCTGTGCTCACCACACACACACACACACACACACACACACACACACACACACACACACACACACACACAATTTACCATTGATTGAACCAACTCAATACACTTACAGACAGTGGCAGCTTGAAGCAGGAGGACACAGCCTGTGGCAAGGTGATTGAGAGAGCAGTGTGTGTGTGTGTGTGTGTGTGTGTGTGTGTGTATGTGTGTGTGCACGCGTGCTTGGCTAGCAAGAACAACTAGTTACATCTGCAGATGACTGGCATTAAAGACAGACATGAAAGGCACATTTTACGTACCTGTCTGTCTTTTCTTTGTCCTCCTGCTGCTTTTAATTATTCTATTAGATAGATCGATCAATCGATCAATCGATCAATCTATCTATCTATCTATCTATCTATCTATCTATCTATCTATCTATCTATCTATCCTCCTCTCTCTTTCTCTCTCTCTCTCTCAGATGTGTCGGGGTCTTTAGTGGTGTGATCCAGAACCGCCTGCCGCTGCTCTTTGGGCTTCAAACACACAAGGTGAGATCAGTGCACATGAAACGATCATAGAGAGGGACAAAAACATGGAGGGAGGGAGGGAGGTGTGGGAGGGAGAGGATGTGGGGAAGGAAAAAAATCATAGGCAGGCTAGCGGCAGGAAAGAATGAGAGTAAAGGGTGGATGACAAGGGGAAGGGAGGAGAGAGAAAAGGACAACCTCCAAAATCTGAACGTTAACTTTGTTTATAAAATCACTGTTTTGTCTTGTCAAGATGTCGTCTGTCACAAGAAGTCCAAAGAACCCACCAAAACTCTTTTTAAAACGTTCACCCCAGCCTCACAAGGGCATATGAAAATCAAAGTATTTTTACACGTTCCAAGAAGCCACTGTTCTCATCAGGACAGCTGTTTTGTTGTGAGAGTTTCTGTGTCTGCCTCGCAGCAGTCGTGGCCATAGCAAAGCTCTGGGCAAAGGGAAGTGAAGGGCACCACTAGCTCAAGGCGAAGCCCAGTAGGTAGCTAACTCACAAAATACAAAACACACACACACACACACACACACACACACACACACACTGTAAATAATTGCTGTTAATTTATTTAGCAGGATTTCAACAGATTTCTTTTACACTAACGGCACGTTTGTTGTACTTTCACTTTACGTTTAATTGCAGATGCACCATCCACCTCTTTTAGGGACTGTTCGTTATTTATTTACGGGGCCACCGGAGGAGTTTTGGGACCTTTAGGTTAAAAAGACTTAATAATAAATAATTAATTAATTAATAATTAAAAGCCAGTAATAATTTTTTTATGACCCTCCCCTTATGTGCTAGTTTGCGCTTAGCAAATACGTACA